>NC_089594.1:53171376-53771376 GCF_019320115.1 Miscanthus floridulus
GGCTCATAGCATCGGGAGAGTCACACATTAGGGTCGCACATTCCCTCAAGGTCTAGATCCACCTTTGGAAAAAGGCCACCAAGCAAGACTGACCGGTAATGCCTCTCTTCTAGTGATAATCCTATAGGTCATTCTTGAGTTCATCTGCCTCCTCCAGCTCAGATTTGGGCAGACCTTCCTTCTCTACTATGGGTAGAGGAGCAGGAGCTTGTGGGAGAAAGCCGGCACAGAGCAGTCATAAACATAAAACCACTTTTTCACTAGTTTGGGACATTGGAGGGGAGACCAATGTGAAAAAATAGAGACTTATCAACCACCTTAATCTGGTCTGACTAAGGGGGAACATCAAAGCAGTGGTAGAACAATGCCCAGTGGGGCTCGATCCCCGCAAAATCCTCATAGTAGGAGATAAACATCGCTAGCAGAGCGATCCTGTTCAAGGTTAGGTGATGAACCAGTGCATCATGGTAACGGAGCAGATCTCAGATGAACCAGTGGATCTAGATACTGAATCCACAGTGAAAGAAGACAATGAAGACAACAATCTCACTGGAATTAGGTGCGAGGGCATCCTAGCCTAGGGCACATTGGTACCCCAAGAGCTCCTTCGGCGCTAGGAATCTCCCAACCACCAGGTTCTTGATGTCCTCCTCCATCGCCATCGACACCTCCCATGAAGAACTAGGGATAGGACTTTGTCCCCCCTTATTGCTCTTCAAGCTCATGCCTTCTTCACCCACTAAACTAATGGTTTTGGTTTTCTTGGCTAGTGTCTTTCTCAGCGTGTCGGGAGTAGGATGTAGATGTGACAATGTTTGCTAGGTCAAGCTAAGCAGAGGAGTGAGCACTGCTGCTTTTGTCGGTGATGGCAAAGAGATAGACCGTCTCCACCCTTGGCTACTTATAAAGGTGGCTAAACTAGTGGAAATCCGTATAGACCCTGGGCCCAAGGCCTGAAACTTGCTTGTGAAACTAAGTGGATCAACATTTGGGCCCCTCTAAAACCCGGCGTTGCCCACCAAACTAGCAGGGGTAGTTGGTGGTTCTAGCCTAGAATCGTTAAAGCCGAACCCTACCATCCTAGAGTGAGGGGATGTACAGGAGGGTCGCCAAATGATCCTAAATCTTCTAGTACTCAATCATGTGATGCAAATCCCTTGAGTGCTACATAAATCTCTCGAATGTTTGAACGAGCTCGAAGTACCTTATTTCAGAGGTTGTGTGCCCATTTGTGGGAAACCAGAAAACTAGTTGGCCAAGGTATGTAACCAAATTACGAGCTCCTAAAATAAGAGGAAAAGAGTTTCATGACATGCCCATGATTGTCAGGCTTAGTCCTGCCACTTCCTTTCAGTGATAGCGGACGCTCACCTATTCTACCGGGTATTAACTTGAAGAGTAGCATACCCTAAAGCCCTAGTGACTCATGTGTTCGCTATTCACCCAAGTGATCCTTGAGCATTCAGGATCACTGGCTTCAGGAGCTTCAAATGGCCATGCTTGGTCAAATCCAATTTTTAGTTTGAATGACGTACATAACTCTGAGTTATACTAACTACCGATCGGGTCGAGAGGGGGCCCAAAAAAACACAAGGACGGTTTGATTGAATGAAAATCACCAAAACACCCGATCAACTTAGGACATAGGTAGTAGTGTTCAAAATCAATAAAAGTCATTCTTTTTTTATTAAACCCTATTCCATTTTACATTCACCAGGTGTATACTGACCAAAATCTATCAAAAACTACCATAGTTTTGATAGTAAAAGTCTTGTGAGTGTAGATCTAACTTCGCACACAGCGATGGACATCTCATGATGCAAAGAAGTTGGACAAAGGTGCACAGCGACCATCACCTCCCCTTTGGATCATTGCCACAAGCAGGAATGACACCCGAAAGACACCTTGGGGGAGAATCACCTAACGGGGCTTCCTATAACATCCACGAGGAGACCTACTCGCGTCACCTTCTTCAACATCGGGAAGGAGCTCACGGAGATGACACGGTGGTTCCAAGCCGCTGAATGGATACACGAGAGATCCTAGGTTAAGATCTATGGGCTCAAAAGGTTTCCCTATAGCAGCAAGTCACCTTCAATCCTATAGGATTTACTACAGATATTCTAAACTAGAAATCTCATGCGCGCCAACCATCTATGAGCCTAGCCATCATGACACTGGTCACTTGAGCCACTGATGGTATCGTTCCTCCCCATCTTCGCGAAACTTCCTCTAAAACCCAAGGAGAATGGCCATTGCCAGGCCACCACAAAACCTGATCTTGAAAGGCTTCTCCCAATGACGACACCACCACCGAGAAGCCCTGTGAACCATGGCTCACAAGAGGGATTGCCACTCACTTACTTAGTCCAGTGCTAGGGGATTTGAGGGAGAAACAAGGGGGTGGGACTTACTGGCCTCCCGCCCCTCGGCTTAAATAAGCGCCCTGAGGATTCTAGCGGGGGAGATGGTGGTGGCATTAAAGACAGACTCAGTCACCAAGTGGGTTCTGCAAAGTAAAAGCGTGGGAAGTGGAGTAGTTCAGGTTCCTAGGCACAATGATCCTTATTCTTTACATGATTCAATGACGCACAAATAGTGCATTCAAATAGGTAGAATACTTCCACTCAAGCCGCTCTCAAAACTTAGGAAGGAGTTGCTAGCAGCGAGTGCAATGCTCACAGCCGACTCGATACTCAGGATACTCTGATTGTATTCAAAACATCTTGGCACTTGAGAAATGCTAATCAGGACTCACAACACCTGACGGTTATAGGGACCTATGGTACTAGAATGATTGTGTAGCTTTACAAGCTTGTCATTAAATCCTATGGGGCTACTATCGGATATATGGGCCTGTGGTACCCTCACCGACCATATATCTAGCTTGTCGAGTGAAGGACGTCCAAGGATGAAGCCCACGAAGGTTAGGCACAGCCACCAACTTCGAGATCATGACGTATCAAGGTTACCCACCGCCATCATAGCTATGGAAGCATAGAATTGATCTGTTGTATCAAACTAGGAATCCAATCTATAGCGCCGATTGCCCTCATTATAACCCTACCCCTCTTCCTATATAAAGGGGGGTAAGCTTCCGGCGATCAGCACGTTCACAACAACATCCATCACCTCATTCCAATCTACCTTGTAGCTAGGAGGAATAGCCCCTATAATCGAGCATAAGAATACAAGAAGAGCAGCACCACCACCACTAGAGTAGGGTTTAGCGCACACCGTGCCCCGAACTAGTGTAAATTATTGTGTCTCATATGTTACCATCTGAGTTCATCGATGCGATTACTTTGCTAGGCATTGCCAAAGCTAAATCATCTGACAAGCTAGGAGAAACCTACTCTGCATGTAACCTATCCCTCATGATTATATAAGGGGAGCCAGGCCTTCTTCCAAACGGTCAACTTTAGATGATCGATTTCCTCTTCCTCGAACACTTCCTACCAATAGGACTGTAGCTTCCATAACCCCTGTTGTAAGCCTTTTGGAGCACTTTGGCATTGAGGAACATGTACTCACAAGTCTACGTCATTGGACATAGGGCTTCATCTTGAACTAGTATGAATCCTTTGTGTCCTGAGTGCTAGCCATCGAATCCCTTGAGTAGCGCGGCAATAAATTTACTAGTCAGTTCTCATAACATCTACAGTGGGCACGCCAGGTAGGGAAAGTCACTATTAGCGATCCTTAATGTCTAATTTTAGCTGCCAACTTTCTAACAAAATGAACACACCAAACTTAGTGAAAGGGTTTATAAACTAACAAATTCCACAAGTTTAGGTGATTTATCATGTGTCGGGAGAAATAGATGAAAAACATGGAAAATGTAATGAAAATGCACAAACACACAAAGTGTATTCCATCCAGCGTAGGCACAATGAGGAAAAGGGCCCATAAAGCCGAATCCACTAGACCAAACCTAAGCCAAACACACGAAGATGTAGCCGAGGCCCAATAAGGAACTGCCATGTGGAAGGCGGTCATGGGGAGGCAACACTAGGGTGCGCCCACACTGGCCACACCACCAGCCCTGAGCTACCATGTGTCACTCTTTGGTGATCCCCCAAGGCAGTTGCATGTGGATCTCCTAAGAATATTCCTCCAAACTGACCATTCCACTACTATAAATAGATCATGGAGGCCTCCATAGTCCACAACTGAAACTTGAGCTCCATTCTTCATCCACACTTGTAGTCGTGTCCCTCTAGGCTCACATCTAGTTGTAATAGAGAAAATAGGAAGAGTGGAGAGGAAGAGAACTAAGGAGGAACTAGGTTTGTCAGATCCTCCTCCACTTTGTACCTCTACGGACCCAACTCGTCTTGAGTAATATCCATGTTTTGTTTTGGTATTTCCAAGTTTTCTATTTGACTAAGTTTAGTCCTTACTCGCTTCACTTATGGGAACTACTCTTGATCGAGTGCTTTAGTCCAAGAATTTGATCTAGAGTAGTAATCATTAGTATAGACATGGTGTCTAGGCTAGTGTTTACCTGAGTTTGCGTCCAATCCCAAGGACAGTAGTTGTAGCCCTAGAGGTGATAGCTCTGACCAGGCCTTTGTAATCCACCATGTTTGGATTGGTGTTTCCATAGAGCTTTTTGATAGCCTCACCCTGACCACTTTTTCTCACCTCCCTCAAGGGTCGAAAAGGTACTGCTACTCCAAAGTAAGTGAGTATAGTAAGCCTAAGCCATGGTTATCTAGTTTATCTTGGAAAAACCTTAGAAAACCCCTCTCTACCCACAAAAATAGCTTTTCCTTGGATGACCTTGATCCTTTCTAGTACACTTCATGTTCCACGTGGAAATTGATACCTTGGAATACTCCTGGGTGAAAGCTAAAGTGGTATCTGTGCGCTTGCAGATTTATTTGTTTGTATTAACAAATACCAACAAGCTTTCTAGCACCATTGCTAGGGAACAGTTGTTGTTCTAGAATCGAACTAAGTTCATCAGTGTATCTTTGTTTTTCTTTTACCACCACCATATTCATCCTACCACAACCATCACCTACCACATGGATTACACTCCTATTCACAAATTCTCCGCTCCGAAGGGTAAATTGTTGGAGCCTCCACCATCATCACATCCCATTCTTACATCTAGCTATGAGCTTCGCCCTGCTTTCATAGCCATGGTTCAAGGGCAATCCTTCTCTTGGCAAGAAGATGAAAATCCTTATACCCACCTTTGGGAATTTGAGCAACTGTGTTCTTGCCTAAATATTTCTAGCATGACACATGAGACCATTAAATGGAAATTGTTTCTATTCTCCCTTTTTGAATGAGTAAAACAATGGTATGCTCATACCATAGGAGGTGTTCATGGAATTGGGATGAACTTCAAGACAAATTTTGTCTTGCTTTCTTCCCTCTTTCTGGAATTGCCACCCTTCGAATAGAAATTCTTACCTTTCAACAAAAGGAGAAGGAGACTCTAGGAGTAGCTTGGGCTAGATGCACAAACCTTATCAATGCTGGTCCAAACCATTCTTTGCCTGGCCATGTCCTTCTACATCACTTCCATCTTGATCTTAGCAAGGAAGCTGCTCTCCACCTTGATATATCTTCTGGTGGCTTCTTCACACACAAATTCGTTAGTGAGGGGGAAGCCATTCTTGAGAAAATCCTTGAAAACACCCCTTACACCGACATATATGATGAGTTTCCTTAAGTAGTTGAGTCAGACCCAACCAACGAGAGGAGCCACATGCAGCTAAATCTAAAATCCCTTCAAATCCTTCCCATCATCTTGTTGCCATAGAACCTCCCATTGAGGGAACACACCACACATTATAGGACGATGAACCTCATCCTTCTATGTTCCCCTTTGAATTCAAGGAAGATCTTCTTGAAGATTTTGGTAATGCCTTAAATTTACTAGTTCAAGTGAAGGCTCTAACACATCCCATGACATCTGAGGATGATGATGGTCCCCATAATGAATCCTTCCTTATGGAACACATCAAAGTACTCTCGGCCATCATGAGTCAAAAATGGTTGGCAGAGATGGAGTTATCCACCGAGGTAGCCCAAATTAATTCCCCATCAGATATTCTAGCTTACATCCTTAAGGAAAACCACCATAGAAGCTCACTATAGTCCTACTGTGGGATGAATATCATTTCAAAAGCCTTGGCTAAAAAACTTTCCCCAATGAGTTTGTGTCCTATCTCATAAGCTTTTGAGAATTACATTGTGAGTTACTCTTAAAAGTTATGGGTCATGAGGTCTATTCTTTTGTGCATAAAAGATTCCTAGTACCGTCTAGATTTCCATATCTTTGACATCTTAGACACACCCCTTTTGGTTGGTTTACCTTTAGGGACACTCTTTCAGGAAACACCAAAATAGGGTTTCTTGAAATTAAAGCTGGGAAATTCTTCTATCGTTGTCTTGCTTGCACGCCCACATAACATGATTGTAGAACCTAACCAGAACAAGACCCTATTGAGGATGTCTTAATGACATCTCTAGAAGACATGGCCCAACTAGATCTCAATGTTGAAAACTTCATTCAAGATGAGGAGGAGCTGACACTAGGAAGATGATGGTAGCACTCAAAGACATGACAAAATTATACTAGTTTAGGCCAAAGCCCTACATCTAGTCTTAGATATGGTTCGAGTTCATGTTCCTCAGTTCAAGTGCTCTAAAGTCTTACAATGGGGTGTGTAAGCTAAGGGAATGAGGTAGGAGTGCGGTGAATGAATGCCTGAATGAAGGTTTCAAGAGTTCGTCCCCCAGGAAGGGAGGCCTGGCTACCCTTATATAGAGTTGGAGGCTAGGTTACATGTGGAGAGATGGATTCTGCTGACCTGAGTGGTTGAGAGCCCGAGGGAGGGCGGTTATGAGTAAGCTTGGTTGGCAATCCATCCTATCTTGCCTTGGCGTTATTGTACGTTCAAGCATGGCTATCATCATGGTCATCGTGGCCTTGTGCTCATGTCGTGGTGTGGTGTGGCGTGTTGCTATAGTGCTGATCATGATAGTACTATTGGCACAACATTGGTTCACCAACTATCCTATGCAACATGGTCATGTTGTGGCCATTGTTATCGTCTCTTGCCCTCTTGATGGTGTCGTGGCGACAATGAGGGAGCAAGTGGCTGCTCTCGGGTCATTGGTCACCTTCGCTGGTCATGGGGCCATGGGCTTCGACCCTAGATCGTAGGGTCGAGGTCCATTGTGGCCTAACCATTCTTGGAAGTCAAGGCTGGGGTCATGCACCCATCCTGTAGTGGGTGGGGTCGTATGCTCGTCTTGTCGGGCAAGATTTGGATGGTGCGGTGTCATACCGGTTGTCACCGCCTAGTGGTGTTGTCCTATCTATGCAGGGGCACGTAGGGATGGTGTCTACCCTCAATATGGCTGTCCTCTTAGTCCTGGCAGAGTGAGTGGAGCGTGCCTGTCTCTGTTAGGGCAGGCGTACTTGACTGCATCTAATCTCTTCTCGTCCCTACTGGGTCGAGATGATGGAGAGGTTGTGTGCGGCTACGTAGCATGTAGTGGAAGGAAAAAGGAGAGGTCATGGTGGACCATTTGCCTTGATGTTTTGCTCGACGCCTTCATGGATTAGGTGGGTCACGACTGCTGGGCCTTGGCTAGTTGGACTGCCCAATAGGATAGTTGTTCGGTGCCTTGAATTCTAGATGTGTTGCGTGCGCTCTTGAGGTCATGGCTGTTCTGAGCTTGGGGCTCAGTCCCTTGCTGGCTAGAATGTTCAATGCGATAGGTGGACATTGTGTGCCATCCCATCAGGCCATCCTAATGGCCAGGTACACACCTATCTTGCAAAACCATACTATGTCAGGGCACTACGTGTCAAGGGTTTAAGATCCAGAATGAGCCGAGTAGTCTTGTCAACACTGTACTGGCTCCATCTTTTGGAGGCTCTCATTTTTTTGAACCTCATGTAGGCTCCTAACAACAGCTATGGCCTCCCATTATTCCCCACGTGGCTTGGGAGTCACAGGTTGCACAGTCCACCTCTTTGCCAATAAATAGGGACCTTCCTTCCATTTGAACCACACTTGACCATGCCTTTGAGTCATTCTTAGGTCTTTGGAAAGTTGAGCCTTACAAAAGGAGTATTTCCTAGTAGATAGTGTGGGTTTGAAGGATGCGACCTGCTAGGCATCTTTTGTGTTGGCTAGAGGTTGGCAAGGCGTCAACCAGCAACTGGTGCTAGAAGGAGGCTTGCGAGCAGGACGGGATGAGATTATGTGGCCGCCGATCCTATGACCGTTTGGCTTTATCATTCCTCAAACCCTATCGGCTTGGTTGCATGAAGTGGTCGCTGGTTGTGGATGGTTTCACCGTGTCATCTTCATTAAGGAGGGTATAATGGTGGTGCAGTTGCACTCTGGTGGTCAGGCAACCCCATCATAGATTTGATGGTTCTTTCCTACCTACGGGACATTTTGCGCATGATCCAGCAATGTTCTCAAAACCCCATCGATGCATGTGGAGGTGTCCTTAGAGCCATTGCATCCCCTGTCTCTCCCCTACATTTTATGCTTTGGGACCTTTGATTCTAAAAGAAGGCTTGCGTGGTGTTCTTTTCCACATTGTCTTGTCCTATTTGTAGCTAGAGTTTCTAGAGGTTCTGGTGATACAACCAAATTGATGGTATCAGGTTTTTTATACCTTGTATGTGGCTTGTTCGCGCTTGCTTTGTAATTGTTAATTATGAATAAAGAGTACCCCTTTTGAGTGTTTCTAGGGTCATGGTGAGCCCCTAAGCCGTTTGGTTAGGGTCTGGTCTATCTTGGCCTAAGCCGAAGGCATGAGGTTGTGGGACCGAAAGGGTCACCTCACCTTCATTATGTCATAGTGTTGGTATTTCTTAACACAAATAGAAAGATTCCGCAAGCACATGAAATTGTTGTTGTAGCTTTCACTCGGAAGTATTTAAGGTATCGTATTTTGCACAGGGAATAGCGGTACTTCTAGCTAGTTCGTCCAAGGACAACACAAGGGTAAAGTTGGCTAGGGTAGAGATGGATTCCAATGGTGATAGGTTCTATGGATAGATAAACTCTGCTTCTAGTTGCTTACTTCATGCACCAGTTATCACTTGGTCTACCAAGTAATGATAGCCTGTAGCTCCACACCGAACCTGAACGTGGGAGATTACGAGGGATAGACATGGCTGTCACCACTTGCCGGCTACCCCTCATCCATGGGGCATGAGGCAAACGAAGGTAACATTGAGCTTAGACACCATGGCTACGCTATCGATTACTACTCTAGCATCGTGTAGGGTTGTCCGTCTTTATCAATGCCCTCTACTAGAGTATCTGCTACAAGAATGGATGACGAACCTACAAGCAAATAAGAGTAAAGCTTAACTAATCAAAACACTTATAACCAAAAGGACCATGAACACTTACTAGGGGAAGAACACGTGTAGGTACAATAGGATGTGTTCGTCGAGGTACAAGCTTGGGGAGTCTACCGACAAAATCGGCACTTCCCCATACTCTTCCCTCATATCTCTCCCTATGATTAACTTTAGCTAGCTAGGGCCTAAGCCCATTGGAGCGGTGCTCTTATTCTCTAGCTTGAGTGTTGCTCTTCTCCTTGTAATTGTTGTTTTTTAGAGGGGGCTCTCCCCCTACTTATATATTGCTCTAATGATAGTTTGGGGAGAGAAAATGCGAGGGAATTTTCCCCAAACTGCCTTCCCATGTCATTAAGGAACCACCAGAGGAAGTTGGGCCTAGGCCATGGCTCTGGTGGTGCGGGCACACCCAGGCTGCGGCCGCACCCTGGCTAGCTTGCTTGGCCACCGCCTTCGCCAGGTGGGCTACTGATTGGGCCTAGGTTGCTTCCATGTGGGTTTGGGGCCCGAATTCAATAGGTTGGTCATCTTTGCTCCTTTGTCTTTGTTTGTTTGGACCTAAATGGGGAAATTGTGTTTCCTTTGTATTTTTATATGTTTTGGGCCTATTCTTTGTGCATTTCCATCCTTGTCTCTACAAATGAGCAATTCATGAAAACCTATGGAAATTGTTAGTTCAAAAGCCCTATTACTAGGTTTGTTGTTTATTTGGATGGCTTTTATATAAATATTGAAGGTTAAATGTGTGAGTTAAGAACCACCAATAAGCTCCCACACACTTAGCCCTTTGCTTGGCCTTGAGTAAACTTCAAGGGACTAAGATGGTTCATCTCCTTGATATGTAATCTGCATGCAAGTTATTCCAAGCTTCAACTGCACTTGTGAACTTCTAAGTGTCTACCAAATTATCTTGGGTAATTGGATAATGGAACAGCTTGGATTTCAATTCCCCTTGCATCAATCAGTTCAAAAATTGGGTTTTGATGTAAATATAGCGTTGCTCCTTGAATGGTTCTCTCATATTACTCAAGTTTGTTTTTGCTTTCCTCACCAAGGCATCTCATGATTTTGCCTTCTTTCTCCCTACTTCTAAAAAGATTATGTGGAGCTTAGGTAGTGGAAGGTGTGAGAGCATACTTGTATTGCATATATTGTAAAAGTCAAAACTCAGATCTAAGGAGAAAGATGTCATACTTGTAGATCAAGATGTGCATGTGTGTGGATAAAGATAAACTAATACTCTACTCCTATCAGTGTTTTGTAGATCGACTAGTAGATTTATATGAATGTCGTGCTACTCTAGGAAGACAATGGTAGCATCCAAAATACATGAGGAGTTATACTAGTTTAGGTAGTAGCCCATACGTCTAGTCTCAGAGATGATCAAGTGTGTGTTCCTCACTTAAATGCTCTAAAGTTCTTACAATGGGGGGTGCAAGAATGGTGGTAGAGGTAGGAGATGGAGCTAGAGCTAGGAGACAGATTGCCCGAATGGAATCTTTAGGAGTTTGATGATGCCTTGGAGGGGTTCCTTGGATGCCCTTATATAGAGTCTGGGGCCAGGACACATACAAAGAAGGAGGTTCACTCGACCGAGGGGGTCGTGAGCCTAAGGGAGGGAACCCAGCTAACTTGGCTTGCAAGTAACGGCACCTTGTGGCACATGTCTGGGCGTGGTGATCATCATGGTCTTGTGCCCACATCAAGGCATGGTGTGGCATGGTGCTACTATGCAAGTGGTGGCGGCACTGTCGGCACAAAGGTGATTCACCAGCCGTCCTATGTGACATTGTCATGACCCAGTCTTGACACCCCGGTGAGCATTAGCATCATGAGCATCTTTGCATTTGAAATCTAAAAACTAGAAACTGAACTACACTACATTCTGTATTCAGTCTGCTCACTGTTGACTTGACGGACAGTCCACCAACACTACTGGACCATCCACCAATTCATCTGCATGCCCTAACATAGTCTAGTCCCGATCAGTTAGTAAACTGACACCATGATAGAGTCATCCCATGGAGAAATGTGAAGTGTCACTTTGAGAGATCACCCACCCAAATGTACACCTATCCAGCTTATGAGATGGCCAAGGCTCATTCACTCATTCTTGCACTCCCACTCTCTCTAGTTCATCTCTCTCGCTCACACTCAAGCATGGTGAGGAGAATTAAAGGAAGAGAAAGGAGAGGGGTTCGAAGCTTGGATGCAGCAAGAGATGGCCCTGGAGATCACCTAGAAACCTTCATCCACAAGAGGTAGGGGTTGGAAGAGGGAGGAGTTGTAGTAGAACCATCGAATTTATAAGAGCACAAGTACAATAGCAGCCCGCAAGCGGTCGCACCGTCATACTTAAGCCCATATAAACCCAGTAGTCCATTGAGTACCACGAAGGGTCTTGATTCAACCAACATACAACCAAGATCATATATGATTCAACATACTTGTCACACGTTACATAAAGTTCATAATATAGTTCCATACATTAGAGTACGATTAAAAGTTATTACAAACCAAGTTCAAATAAAGTAGTAGTGGAAGCAAATACAGTTTAAAACAATCATCTATCATCATTGTTCAAATACGGTGCTAGCTCATGATCACATTTGCACAAAAGCATAAGAGAGGGATTGACAGGAGATGCCTTGCTCAGGGCCCTACTCCTCATCCATGGTAGGACAGAAGCAGTTCTTATAGTAGCCATGATACATCGTACTATCTACAACAATGGGAAATAAACCCTGAGTACAAAAAGGTACTCAGCTAGACTTACCTGTCATAAACCAAAAATAAAGTGACTCCAAGTATCATGCAAGGCTTTATCAGTGGAGCTAGGTTGACAACATTTTGCATATAAACCACTAATTCAACTATACCTTTTGTAATTTGGTCATCAAGTTAATTATAGCTATTCATCTCTAGATTAGCAACTAACCTATGCCAAATATGTGGTATATCATTTAGTAGCATGCAGTAGAAACCATAGCCGGTATAATAATTCATGTTCATCGTAACCATCATATTCCATAATACAGTTACTATGATGTTGGGACTAGCCAAGTTTCTCACTGTCCGGGAGAGATGGCGATTCGAATTGATTTCAACTAGCTGGGAATTTATTCCTAACACAAACCTATCTGGACTAGATCAACGGTCACCTTAGGTCACCTTTGGTACAACTCAGGTCCACATTTCATGGGTTCGACCAGCGCCGCACAATTAGGGATGACCAGCTGCTAGGATGTTTAGGCCCAGCCTGCCCTAGGTCTCACATCTAGTTCCTTGCACATCCTTACTACCATCTAGAGTGTGCACTTTTATAGAATGGGGCCTGGCCTAAGTTGAGCTACTCAACTTCACGGTCGGAACGAGTTATCTAGTTAGCTAAGTGAGAGGCATGCATTCAATCTCAACAGAAGCACTAACAATGGTATTGTCCTTAATCAGCACAGATGGAATCACATGAGTCAACCTACAAATAGAGTCTGCCTAGCCTTCAGTTACATTATCCCTTGGTTCTTTTCCACAATAGCAAATATAGTCAACCGTGCTTCGGTATCCACCTATATCTCATAGGTGACAGAAAATCACCTGACTTCTACCAGTCAAAGCATGGCTAAGCATATATTCGATCCTAGATGTACATAGGGTTAAAGGTATATGTATCTAGACAAGGTATTTCTATGCATCAAGTGTTTCCAATCAACTCTTATAACCTAATGCATCAAACAGATTCGACTCAAGTGATATTTTGTAAAGCATGGGAGGCTTCAAATGCTCTGAGGCTTGCCTTTGATAAAAAGAAGTTGGCCTATAGTCTGGGCACTTGGGTAAGTCTTCAAGAGTTTGCTCCTCTCCTTTCAGAGCTATGGCCTAAGGTGCCTCCTATTGTTCCTCTTCTTCTTTGTTGAATTCCAATAGAGTGATCCCTTCGGACGATCCTATATGCATGAGCATGAAACAACATATCATGAATGCATACATAATGACATGTATAATATGATATGATGTGATGAATGCATCCTCATAAGCGTTCTCAGTAGTATTGCATTATGGTGATAACAAGTTACATTTCCTTTTACTAAGTAGCTGCATATCTATTCTCTAGTAACTTAAACAAACACTTATGTAAATTATTTTCTGGACTACAAGATAGTAGCCACTTGTTTTGACTATAAATGGAGTTATACACATCAAAATAATATGGTTGTGGACATTCTAGAAAGAGTATGAATTTGCCTACAACTTTCTTTTAATCATGTTAATGTGATTCAGCAGTTATCTAGGTCAAAGAATTCAATCTTTCAGATCTGTCTAAAGAGTAAGCATTTCTGACAGCAGACTTCTAACAGCCATAATTCTTAAACCATAAGACCTATGACTATGAAAAATTAATACTAGGTAGATAAGTGATTTATCTACAACTTTGTTATTAACCATCTTTATAGGAAGACCATATTACAAGTATGTTTACTGTAGATTTAATATTTTTTATAGCTAGAGAATGTCAACACAAGACCAGCAAAATTTGAATCACAATTTTATCACTTTCCTAGCTCAAGTTACATATTTTACAAGATATAAACTACTTTAAAATCACTTATCTTGCGCAATTTAATTGTCCTAGAAAAATACCCTAAACAGTAGATTTCATATTTTTATCAAATAGTACACTTCAAGATGAATCCAACAAAATTTGGTTCACCCCATTTGGATCCTCCAAGCTCTAGAAATAATTTTTGCAAGTTAGCAACAAAATCTGTGAAATAAATAAAGAAAATCAAATTTACTCGGGCACTACAGTTAGGTGCATGTAACGGAACCGACCAAATCATAAGAACGTAAGTACAAAAACAATCACCGAAGCGATCAAATTCCTGTACTTAAGCTCCCATAATCCCGGTAGTCCGGAAATCACGAAGGATTTCAACCAACTCTCGACATACAAACCAAGATCGTAATGATTCAACACAACACATCATCCGTTACAACATTTCATAAGTAGCATTCGGGTTACATCCATCAGAGTCAAATAAATATTACAAACCGAGTTTGAGTGTGCGGAAGCAACATAGTTTAGTACAAAACATCATAGTTTTCAAATACATTGCCAAGATCAGAGTCATGTCCCACAGAAGCATTATCAGGTACGAGAACTAGTAGAAACCGCGCCCAATGGTCTAGTCTTCATCCCCAGCAGGGAGAAGGCAGTACTTGCAGCAACCAAAGTAGAACTGGTCATCTGCAACAGGTGGGAAATAAACCCTGAGTACGAGAAAGTACTCAGCTAGACTTACCCGACCAAAATCAGAAACAAAAGACACCAAGGATCATGCAAGGCTTTTCAGGTGGGCTAGCTTGACACAGTTGCATAAAAGAGCTTATGATTACAGTAACCAATTTAAACTTAGCATCAAGCTTATCATTATTTACCTGTCTACTAGATTAGCACCTGTACTAGAGCACTCACTTATTAGGAGCAAACAATATTAACCATAGCAGGTATAATAAGGCTGTCATCATCATATCATCATTTCCGAACCATTATGTTATTAAGTGTATCTACATTGGAGATAAACCCGTCAAGTTCTCACTAACCGGGAGAGACGGCGATTCGAATCGAATTGCAACTCAGCTGAGGGGGTATTCCTAACTCTCACCCTGGCATACTTAGCAAGGGTAGCCATGGGTTACCTTTGGTACAACTCAGGAACCAAATTCGCGGGTTCGATCAGCGCCAGCGCTCTCAGGGATTACCCTTCTGCCAGGACGATCAGGACTTTTAAATCACCTGCCCTTGGACTCACGCCTACGGCTCCCTTCCGAGGCGTACTTTATACTTATCGACTCCCGGCCTGAGTTGAGCTACTCGGCTTCGCGGTCGGTCTTCAGGCCGGCCAACTAAGAGAGAGGCATGCGTTCAACATGAACAGGAAAGGCTCCAAGATCCAGTCCTTAATCGACACAGACGGAGTCACTGCAAACCGGCAAGCCTCCGTCCGGTCTTCATTTCAAATTAAGACTGGTTCTTTTCCACGATAGCAAATATAGCCAACCGTGCCACATGTATCATCCTATATCTCGCAGGTGACAGGAAATCACCCGACTTCTACCGCGTTTAAGCAGGGCTAAGCACTACTCGAGCCTGAGCTACATAGGATTCAGGGTAACAATATCTGGACAAGGAAAGGGGTAACCAATGCAGCAAGTGTTTGCATCCAACACCTAAACTTAATGCAACAATATATGTAATAACAATACTGTAACTGCAGTTCGGAAAATAGGAGGCTTAATATGCTTCGGGGCTTGCCTTTCAAAAAGTTGCAAGGACGGTGGTCAGGGCACTCAACGGCGACCTCGTCTGGCACTTCTCCTGAAGGCTGCCCCTCCTGAATCTCCGGTGTCGGCTGCTGCTGCTCGTTCAGTTCCTCGAATTCCAGCAGGGTTACTCCTTCCGGTACACCTATTGCATGCCGATGCAAACGATGAATATCATGGATGCATAAGGAATGGCGTGATGCTCATGATGAATGAATCACAGTGAGTGTTTACGAAAGTATTACTGGACACTCGTTTACCGAGTACTTAGCTCTATTCAAATCACTTTAAGCATGTATCCAACTTAACTTAAATAACAAGAGCAACTTACCTAGCTTGCATAACCTAAGATAAAGATGCTCATCTTCAGTTAAAGGCCTAACACCTAGGAACAGTACCATGAACTTAGGATAGTAAAGACATACTTAAAATAACAGTTAAAGCTTCATATGCAACAAGTAGCAACTTAAATCTATCATAACCCGAGTCCTATAACCCCAAATGACGTACAAGAGGACATTCTGGAAAGCTTATGAAATTCTCTACAATTTATTTGTAAACATCAAAGCATGATTCAAAAGTTGACCAACTCCAATTTCCGTAGACCTAGAATCTGTCCCGCAATGACAGGGTTGCTAACTTAATTATTTAATGATGGTGCAAAAGCCTAATTTGACCAAACCAAGTTAACCAACTTGTTTTTCATACCTAAACAACATCAGAAAGTACAGTGCTAACTTCTAAATAAATTCTTTAATATCCTTTTCTAATTTATCTAGTTAATTAGGTGATTAAAGCAATATATAGTAAACCTGTTCAGAAAAATCTACAAAAATTACAGTAGCTATTTCATGCTTCACATAGACTACTATAAAAATTTCAAAGCCATTGAGTAAGTATAACAGTCTACACAAAAATGATAAGGCATACTAGCTTAAAATGGCATAATTAAGAAATCCTAATGAAAAGTGTCAAGCAACAGATTTCACATTTTTCCTAGCATCATTATAGCATAATAATAATACCCATAAAATTTCACCTTCACTGGATCTATAGAAAAATTATGAAAATTCACACAAGATCCACCTATTAATAAAAGGAAATTCTATAACTTAAAAACTACACATGCACTAGCTCCGAAATTTTTACCAGAGCTTCTAATAGACCTAAATAGAGGACCCACCAAATTTCATAATTTTTGGACCACAGAAACTCAAGATAAAATTCAAACAAGTTTGCATGCTCCTAAAAACACATTTCAAAGTCCTATTTAAATCATCAAAAATTTCTAAAACAAGTGCCCATATAATATTTTTGTTAAATACTAGACATGACCAGGAAACCAACAAAATTAGAACCATAGCATTTGGATTTATATACTAGGAGCTACATATTTTTCAAGATGTACATCAATCTGTGAAATAAATAAATAAAACGAAATCGGAAAAACACTCAGCCACAGCTGGGCCAGCCCACGTAACGGCGGCCCGCGAGCACACAGGCGCGGCCCAAGACGCGCGCCAGCGGCCCAGGCTGGACTCCCGCCTGAGTCTCGGCGGCTGACCGCCGGGTCCCGCGTGACAGCGAGACAAGCAGGGGAGCGGAGGAAGGCGACGGCGTATCTCGCCGTCGGTGACTTCTCCGGCGAGACCAACGGTGCCTACGGGTTCACCTCAGCCTAGCGGACCTAAGGAAACCCTTAGACACAGCTATTGACGCCTCTAGCGGGGGTGGCTATGGCCACGGCGGCGCTCGGCCACGGCACTGCCGGCTCCGGTGAGGCCAAGGCGTCTCGGCCCTTATAGCCGACTCAAAGAGCTTCAGTAGCTTTCACCGAACCTAACGCAAGGGGGAGAAAGGGATGGAAGGGGCTCGAGCAGCACGGCAAGGCGCGCGCCCGGCCGGCGGCGGTCATGGCGACCCGGTGGAGCCGCCTACGCGGTGATAGCTACCTGAGGCGAAAAAAAACGGAGTGGCGGTGGGGTCGGGGACGTGGAGAGACTCACGAAGGAGCTGTGGTTCAGAGGAATCGAGCAATGGCGCTCGGGTTTGGGTGGAATTTGCTCGGCGGTGCTCGGTGCTCTGGTCGCCGTGCGCGCGGAGGAAGGAGAAGGAAAAAGGCAAATGGCGCGGCGAGTGCATTCGGGCAGGCGCGGGATGGCTTCAAGGCGCGGCTGCGACGCCAGGAGGCGCACGGCGCGTGGCCAGCGCGGTCAGCCGGCCGTCGATGCGCGGCGCACACGCGTCCGGCGCTTTCTGAACCCGGTCGGCCATGACGGTCACTGACCGTTTTCTGAAAACACGATTCAGTCCTCCATTGTCCCGACTGACAGAGCATGTTCGACGATAATTATCTCCTAATCCGTGACGAGTTAGTGGAAGACATGAACATCAAAGCTGTAGACCTATATTCCCTCTACAATTTCTTTTCCATGATAAACACCTAAAACGTCATGGATCCGAAGTTACATGAAGCTAAAGTTGGCTTGATGCAACTGGAAAACACTATGACTTAGAATATTTTTCTAAGTGTTGAAAACAGCATGTATCTCTGACTTGTGGGCCATGTTTGACCATGTTCCACACATTTTCATGACTTGGCTATAAAACAACTTTTGTTCCTTGATAAATTTGCTACAACTTTTGTAAAGAGTGCACAGCCATGCAAAGTCTCTAAGTTGCACTTTTTAAACAGTCAAACAATGAGACTCTTATGGTCAATTCTAGTCAAACCTCCATTCAAGGGCAATTCTGTCATTTTGACCTACATGAACAATGTTCCAACAAGTAAACTAAATGTAGTTAAGGTGTATTAGACCATGATCAACCATTTTACAAAGTTGTTATACCACTTCTAATGATCACATGAAATAAAACAATTAAAACAAACAATTCAATCATATGTTGCAATGAAATGTTTCATATGTTTCATGGCTTGGTTGTTATTCTACACTTGTCATCTTTCTACCATGTTGTCATGTTTCCAAGTATAAGAATTTCATGTTGCATTCTCAAGTTGCACTACTATCATTCATAAGCACTCAAGTACGAAACACATACAATTTCAAATGTTGCATATGTATGTTTCAATGATAATGACATGATGATATAGATAATGCACATGCTTATGAATGAAATGCAATTAGTGGAAGCCAAACACCTAGGGTGTTACAGCCCTCCCCCCTTAGAAAAATCTCGTCCCGAGATTTGGAAAGCGTACCATTTAGTATAAAAAGCTGGATAGTTTTCTTTTAAATAATCTTCCCGCTCCCAGGTTGCATCCCGCTCACTATGATTACTCCAAACTACCTTGTATATCTTAACCACTCGTGTACGAGTCACTCTTTCTTGAGTATCCAGAACTTGCACGGGCTTTTCCTCATAAGAAAGATCAGATTTCAAGTTGACTTTCCTTGTTGCTATTCTTTCCTCGGGAATACGAAGACACTTCTTCAGCTGGGACACATGGAATACCGGAAATATAGCTCCCATCTCACGGGGTAGATCGAGTTTATAGGCTACTCTTCCACTTTTCTCGATAATGCGGTAGGGTCCAACATATCGAGGCTCAAGCTTCCTTTTAATTCCAAAACGCTTGACTCCTTTCATAGGGGATACCTTCAGATAAACATGGTCACCTACTTCAAACTCAATAGGTTTTCTCCTCTTGTCAGCATAGCTCTTTTGTCTGGCCTGAGCGGCAGTCATATTCTTCTGTATAGTTCGGACTTGCTCTTCGGCTTCTTTTACAAAATCAATGCCATAGAATCTTCTTTCTCCGGGTTCCACCCAGTTCAAAGGAGTTCTACACTTGCGGCCATAAAGAGCTTCAAAAGGAGCCATTTTGATACTCTCTTGATAACTGTTGTTATAAGAGAATTCAGCGAGAGGTAACCAGTCTTCCCAAGAGCCTTTGCAAGAGATAAGACAAGCTCTAAGCATGTCTTCAAGAATTTGATTAACACGCTCAGTCTGTCCTGATGTTTGCGGATGATAGGCAGAACTGCGGATTAGATGAGTGCCAAGATTCTGATGTAAGCACTCCCAAAAGCGAGCCGTGAACTGAGGGCCTCTATCAGAAACAATGGTTTTGGGTACACCATGGAGGCGTACCACTTGTTGAAAATAAATCTCAGCATAATTGTGAGGATGATAGGTAGACTTGACCGGAATAAAGTGAGCAGATTTAGTTAGACGATCTACGATAACCCAGATGGAATCGCAACCCTTTTTGGAAGTGGGTAATCCAACAATAAAATCCATACTAATTTCTTCCCACTTCCAGCCAGGAATAGATAGTGGCTGCAATAGTCCGGGCCTTATGTGAATAGCCTTGACTCTGCAACAGTTATCACACCTTGCCACATAAGCTGCGATTTCTTTCTTCATCTTGGTCCACCAATAATATAGCTTGAGATCTTGATACATTTTACTGCTACCAGGATGGATGGACAATTTTGAAGAATGGGCTTCATTCATAATTTGATTTCTAAGTTCTTTATCTTTGGGTACCACAAGCCTATCATTAAACCAGAGAATTCCCTTGTCATCGACTTTAAAGTGCTTGGTCTCTTTCTCTTTCATTTTCCGCTTGATGTGAAACACACCCACATCCGTCTTCTGGAGTTCGATAATTTGACTTCTAAGAGAGCAATCCACAGTGATATTGTGGAGTACTACAGGATGAAGAAGGTGTGCTAGATGAAAGTCTTCACTAACTAAGGAATTGCAATGGGCCTTTCTGCTTAAGGCATCAGCAACCACATTTGCCTTACCAGGATGGTAATGCACTTGAAGGTTGTAGTCTTTGATCAATTCTAACCAGCGCCGTTGACGCATGTTCAACTCGGGTTGAGTAAAAATGTACTTGAGGCTTTTATGGTCAGTATAGATGTTGCACACATTACCCAGCAAGTAATGTCTCCAAATCTTCAGGGCATGAACAACTGCAGCCAGTTCTAAGTCATGGGTAGGATAGTTGACTTCATGCTTTCGGAGCTGGCGCGAAGCATAAGCAATTACTCGACCCTCCTGCATAAGGACACACCCCAAACCGGTGCCACATGCATCGCAGTAGACATCAAAAGGCTTCCCGATGTCAGGCTATGCCAATACAGGAGCAGAGGTTAGTAAGGTCCGCAAAGTGTGGAAAGCCTCTTCACACTTCGGAGTCCACTCAAACTTCTCATCCTTTTGCAGTAGTCGAGTCATGGGCTTGGCGATCTTTGAGAAATCTGGGATAAAGCGACGATAATAGCCAGCCAGACCCAGAAAACTTCGGACTTCTGTGACCGTAGTAGGTGCCTTCCACTCAAGAACTTCTTGCACCTTAGTAGGGTCAACCGAAATTCCATCACCAGATAATACATGACCAAGAAAAGGTATCTTGTTCAACCAGAACTCGCACTTGCTGAACTTAGCATAAAGCTGGTTGTCACGTAGCCGAGTTAAAACAATTCTCAGATGTTCAGCATGCTCTTTTTCATTCTGAGAATATACCAGGATATCATCAATGAACACAACGACAAATTTGTCCAATTCCGGCATGAATACAGAATTCATCAGGTACATAAAGTGTGCCGGAGCATTGGTCAACCCAAATGACATGACGAGGTATTCGAACAAGCCATAACGAGTAGAGAAAGCCGTCTTAGGTATATCTTCAGGACGAATTTTGATCTGATGATAGCCAGACCGCAAATCGATCTTGGAGAATACCTTAGCTTTAGAAAGCTGATCAAACAGAATATCGATGCGAGGAAGAGGGTATTTGTTCTTGATAGTAACAGCATTAAGGGGGCGATAATCCACGCACATGCGTAGAGACTCGTCCTTCTTCTTCACAAATATAGCTGGACAACCCCAAGGAGAAGAACTAGGCCGAATCAACCCTTTCTTCAATAGCTCATTCAACTGACTCTTCAGCTCAGCCAACTCATTGGGCGGCATTCTATAGGGCCTTCGAGAAATGGGAGCCGTACCCGGAATGAGTTCTATCTTGAATTCTACATCACGGTCCGAAGGTAATCCAGGCAAGTCATCAGGAAAGACATCTGGAAACTCACAGACAACCGGTAGATCCTTAATGGCTTTGGCTAAGGTAGCATTGGCTGCACTGTGGATAGCAATATCACGAGGTAACTGCACTAGAAAACCCTTCTTATCCACAGGATCCCTCAACATAACCACACGGGTTGATGTATCGATCAACACTCCATTCCCGCTCATCCACTTCATTCCTAGGATTACATCGATTCCTACCCCCGGTAGAACTACAAGATCCACAAGGAACTCTCGATCCCCGATCTCAATCTTTACATCCTTAACTACTTGGTTAGTCAGGATATTATTTCCAGCAGCACTAATACAATACCCACCCTTGACAATTGTAATCACATTCATATTATGCTCAGATGCAAAAGTAGAACTCACAAAGGAGTGCGAAGCACCCGAATCAAAGAGCACAACTGCAGGGTGATCATTAACAAGAAACTTACCAGCGGTGACCACTTCACCAGCAGGAATTTCCTCCACTGTAGTATAGTGAACACGCCCCTGACTGACGTTTCCTTGAGCATTCTTGGGAGGATGGGGACATCTGTTTGCCCAATGACCAGGTTGGTTACAGTTCCAGCACGGCCTGTTTGATGGTGGAACATTGGAGCTACTCTGCCCAGATGTATTCTTCGGCAAGGAAATGGTATACCCCTTGCGGAAACCGGTTTTAGCTTGGTTCTTCTTCTGCGGTGGGCGGTACCGGACATTATCAGTGGGTGGACGGTACGGGGCCTTAGATACCATTGGAGCCTTGGACTGGGAAGCACCAGCCTCAAAGTTCCTTTTCCGGTTCTTGGAAGCAGCATATATCTTGTCATTGTTCTCCTGGGTCAGAGTGTCACTGATAAACTCATTGAAGGTGACACACTTGCAGTTGCCCATTGACTTCATTAGTTTTGGGGAAAGTCCCCTCTTGAAGCTAGCTATTCTCTTGGCGTCAGTATCGACGAACTCAGGAGCATATCTTGCTAAGTTGTTGAATGCTTGGAGGTACTCATTGAGACTCTTATTGCCTTGGGTGAGCTTCATAAACTCAGTATGCTTGATGGCCATGAGACCAGGAGGGATAAAGTGTCCCCTGAAGGCTGCCTGGAACTGGTTCCAGACGATCTCAACGTTAGCAGGGAAGGTGGTCCTATGATGGGTCCACCAGATGCCTGCAGGACCTTGGAGCTGGTGTCCTGCGTACGTAGCCTTCATGCCTTCAGTCAAACGGAGCAATCCAAATCTTTGCTCTATCGTGCTCAACCATTCATCCGCTTGTAAGGGTTCTTCTGCCTCACGAAAGATAGGAGGCTTTGTGTCCATGAAGTCCTTAAAAGTGCTATACTGGTTCGGCTCGGGTCCCTGGCGGGCATGCCGATCCTCACGGTTGGCCATCTGGCGCATAGCCTCAGCTAGCATGCGCTGACTCTCCACAATTGTCTGCATTAGCTCAGCTGGTGTGGGCGGTGGCGGAGGTGGTTGTTCCTCATTTCCCATGCCACGACCGCGACGAAGGTTATGAGCCATCTGCAAAATGTATAGCCAATGAGCACTGACGATGTGGAAATTTTTGTAGATGAACCGTATAATTATGCCAAACTGGGTCCATTGGAGGGAATGTATTTAAATAATCAACCGAGGCACAATCATTCATCACAATCACACAACTCATCAAGCGCATCAATTGACCTATGAATGCGATGAACTTAACCAACAATGAGATCCATAAATCGCAAAGGCGAAATTCCACAAAAGCTCACATACGTGAAGCATAATACGTTTGATAAGTTACATCGAGCCATAGTGGTCCCAACTTACATCAAGGGTAACATAGGGTTCGATATTACATCCCAACGATTAACTTGCTACAAAGTTACTTGTTCATGCATGATGATCAACAAAAGACTAGATCTAGTGCATTAGCTCAGTAGTAAGCTAAACTACGCATCGTCCTCGGAGTCAGTGTCGAGGATCTCTCCTCCATCTTCATCACTAGGAGGCTCTAACTCCTCATCTTCCTCCTCATCAGGTGGAGCGTCCTCAGGTCCATTGACTTCCATGTCATCATCACCTTCAGCCATGATGACACCAGAACCCATCTCATTCACATCATCTGGTGGCAGGATAGGGTGAAGTTGATTATGCAGTAGGTGAACCTCCTCATGGAGATTGTCATTGTACTCTTCTGCAGCTGCCAACTGCTGCTCTAGCTCAGCCTGCCTTGCTCTCAACACATTTTCCTCGTGCCAGGCTTCATTCCGTTGGTTTAACATGTGAACCAACATACGCTCACAGTTGCGGTGAGCAACTGTCAACCTTTGAACCTCTAGGTTCTCTTGATCCCGTTCCAGCGTGACTTGCTCCAAACGCTGCTGAACTGCAGTCCTTTCAGCAGTCACCTGAGCTAGCTCTGCCCTCAGCCTTTCTGCCTCAGTAGGTTCAGGACGGGGCTCACGAGGAGCTAAACGATGACGAGGCGCCCTACCTCCAGCGGACTTGCGAGCAGTGCGTTTCGTGCGCGCCATCTGTAGCAAAAAGTTACAACGTAAGGGGAGAATCATTTATGGGATACGAAATTTAATTAGTCGGGACAATCATATTTTAAAGGAGGGAGTAATGCAAGAAATGCCATGTCTGCTTGAACATGATGCATGCACGATCCGTACGTCCTCACAAACCTAGAAAAATTTAAAGGCTAGCGAAATATACGGTGGCATACATACGTTCTCTCGTATACGGTAGCTAGTCGATCTACAACGATACATTGTTAGTGTACCTGCAGAAAATTTCATTTCAGCCCAGTAATTTCCCAAAATGCATAAAAGCAGGCAATAACTAAATACTTTCATACATACATCCCCTGATGTATATACTCTAGTATCACAGCTACCCGTCAGAGATACCCACAATTAAGTACTCTCATAAATACATGGTTAAACATGTAAGTATGCGAGCAACCACAACTACTCTCCCCTAGACCGACGATTGGACGGTCATGCTCTCACAACTCACACTTACCAGAGCGTAGAGGTATTTTGATCCATACATTACCACCCAAGTGGATGGCATCCATACTATAGCACGCCGTATGGACGATGAAATAGAAACAAGCAGGAACCCCCAAGTTAGTACTTTAATAAGCCACCTAAGAGTCCTTATTTGGGCATAAGGGATATGACCACTGGCAATACTTAGTATTTAATTTAGGATTTTCACAAATACTTTTGTTTTAAATACACAAATGACGTGTTTAGTGTCAAATCTTGCTCTGATGCCAGCTGTAACGGAACCGACCAAATCATAAGAACGTAAGTACAAAAACAATCACCGAAGCGATCAAATTCCTGTACTTAAGCTCCCATAATCCCGGTAGTCCGGAAATCACGAAGGATTTCAACCAACTCTCGACATACAAACCAAGATCGTAATGATTCAACACAACACATCATCCGTTACAACATTTCATAAGTAGCATTCGGGTTACATCCATCAGAGTCAAATAAATATTACAAACCGAGTTTGAGTGTGCGGAAGCAACATAGTTTAGTACAAAACATCATAGTTTTCAAATACATTGCCAAGATCAGAGTCATGTCCCACAGAAGCATTATCAGGTACGAGAACTAGTAGAAACCGCGCCCAACGGTCTAGTCTTCATCCCCAGCAGGGAGAAGGCAGTACTTGCAGCAACCAAAGTAGAACTGGTCATCTGCAACAGGTGGGAAATAAACCCTGAGTACGAGAAAGTACTCAGCTAGACTTACCCGACGAAAATCAGAAACAAAAGACACCAAGGATCATGCAAGGCTTTTCAGGTGGGCTAGCTTGACACAGTTGCATAAAAGAGCTTATGATTACAGTAACCAATTTAAACTTAGCATCAAGCTTATCATTATTTACCTGTCTACTAGATTAGCACCTGTACTAGAGCACTCACTTATTAGGAGCAAACAATATTAACCATAGCAGGTATAATAAGGCTGTCATCATCATATCATCATTTCCGAACCATTATGTTATTAAGTGTATCTACATTGGAGATAAACCCGTCAAGTTCTCACTAACCGGGAGAGACGGCGATTCGAATCGAATTGCAACTCAGCTGAGGGGGTATTCCTAACTCTCACCCTGGCATACTTAGCAAGGGTAGCCGTGGGTTACCTTTGGTACAACTCAGGAACCAAATTCGCGGGTTCGATCAGCGCCAGCGCTCTCAGGGATTACCCTTCTGCCAGGACGATCAGGACTTTTAAATCACCTGCCCTTGGACTCACGCCTACGGCTCCCTTCCGAGGCGTACTTTATACTTATCGACTCCCGGCCTGAGTTGAGCTACTCGGCTTCGCGGTCGGTCTTTAGGCCAGCCAACTAAGAGAGAGGCATGCGTTCAACATGAACAGGAAAGGCTCCAAGATCCAGTCCTTAATCGACACAGACGGAGTCACTGCAAACCGGCAAGCCTCCGTCCGGTCTTCATTTCAAATTAAGACTGGTTCTTTTCCACGATAGCAAATATAGCCAACCGTGCCACATGTATCATCCTATATCTCGCAGGTGACAGGAAATCACCCGACTTCTACCGCGTTTAAGCAGGGCTAAGCACTACTCGAGCCTGAGCTACATAGGATTCAGGGTAACAATATCTGGACAAGGAAAGGGGTAACCAATGCAGCAAGTGTTTGCATCCAACACCTAAACTTAATGCAACAATATATGTAATAACAATACTGTAACTGCAGTTCGGAAAATAGGAGGCTTAATATGCTCCGGGGCTTGCCTTTCAAAAAGTTGCAAGGACGGTGGTCAGGGCACTCAACGGCGACCTCGTCTGGCACTTCTCCTGAAGGCTGCCCCTCCTGAATCTCCGGTGTCGGCTGCTGCTGCTCGTTCAGTTCCTCGAATTCCAGCAGGGTTACTCCTTCCGGTACACCTATTGCATGCCGATGCAAACGATGAATATCATGGATGCATAAGGAATGGCGTGATGCTCATGATGAATGAATCACAGTGAGTGTTTACGAAAGTATTACTGGACACTCGTTTACCGAGTACTTAGCTCTATTCAAATCACTTTAAGCATGTATCCAACTTAACTTAAATAACAAGAGCAACTTACCTAGCTTGCATAACCTAAGATAAAGATGCTCATCTTCAGTTAAAGGCCTAACACCTAGGAACAGTACCATGAACTTAGGATAGTAAAGACATACTTAAAATAACAGTTAAAGCTTCATATGCAACAAGTAGCAACTTAAATCTATCATAACCCGAGTCCTATAACCCCAAATGACGTACAAGAGGACATTCTGGAAAGCTTATGAAATTCTCTACAATTTATTTGTAAACATCAAAGCATGATTCAAAAGTTGACCAACTCCAATTTCCGTAGACCTAGAATCTGTCCCGCAATGACAGGGTTGCTAACTTAATTATTTAATGATGGTGCAAAAGCCTAATTTGACCAAACCAAGTTAACCAACTTGTTTTTCATACCTAAACAACATTAGAAAGTACAGTGCTAACTTCTAAATAAATTCTTTAATATCCTTTTCTAATTTATCTAGTTAATTAGGTGATTAAAGCAATATATAGTAAACCTATTCAGAAAAATCTACAAAAATTACAGTAGCTATTTCATGCTTCACATAGACTACTATAAAAATTTCAAAGCCATTGAGTAAGTATAACAGTCTACACAAAAATGATAAGGCATACTAGCTTAAAATGGCATAATTAAGAAATCCTAATGAAAAGTGTCAAGCAACAGATTTCACATTTTTCCTAGCATCATTATAGCATAATAATAATACCCATAAAATTTCACCTTCACTGGATCTATAGAAAAATTATGAAA
This sequence comes from Miscanthus floridulus, assembly GCF_019320115.1. Classification (NCBI taxonomy): domain Eukaryota; kingdom Viridiplantae; phylum Streptophyta; class Magnoliopsida; order Poales; family Poaceae; genus Miscanthus; species Miscanthus floridulus. The sequence continues at coordinate 53,198,955 of NC_089594.1, forward strand.
ATTCACACAAGATCCACCTATTAATAAAAGGAAATTCTATAACTTAAAAACTACACATGCACTAGCTCCGAAATTTTTACCAGAGCTTCTAATAGACCTAAATAGAGGACCCACCAAATTTCATAATTTTTGGACCACAGAAACTCAAGATAAAATTCAAACAAGTTTGCATGCTCCTAAAAACACATTTCAAAGTCCTATTTAAATCATCAAAAATTTCTAAAACAAGTGCCCATATAATATTTTTGTTAAATACTAGACATGACCAGGAAACCAACAAAATTAGAACCATAGCATTTGGATTTATATACTAGGAGCTACATATTTTTCAAGATGTACATCAATCTGTGAAATAAATAAATAAAACGAAATCGGAAAAACACTCAGCCACAGCTGGGCCAGCCCACGTAACGGCGGCCCGCGAGCACACAGGCGCGGCCCAAGACGCGCGCCAGCGGCCCAGGCTGGACTCCCGCCTGAGTCTCGGTGGCTGACCGCCGGGTCCCGCGTGACAGCGAGACAAGCAGGGGAGCGGAGGAAGGCGACGGCGTATCTCGCCGTTGGTGACTTCTCCGGCGAGACCAACGGTGCCTACGGGTTCACCTCAACCTAGCGGACCTAAGGAAACCCTTAGACACAGCTATTGACGCCTCTAGCGGGGGTGGCTATGGCCACGGCGGCGCTCGGCAACGGCACTGCCGGCTCCGGTGAGGCCAAGGCGTCTCGGCCCTTATAGCCGACTCAAAGAGCTTCAGTAGCTTTCACCGAACCTAACGCAAGGGGGAGAAAGGGATGGAAGGGGCTCGAGCAGCACGGCAAGGCGCGCGCCCGGCCGGCGGCGGTCATGGCGACCCGGTGGAGCCGCCTACGCGGTGATAGCTACCTGAGGCGAAAAAAAACGGAGTGGCGGTGGGGTCGGGGACGTGGAGAGACTCATGAAGGAGCTGTGGTTCAGAGGAATCGAGCAATGGCGCTCGGGTTTGGGTGGAATTTGCTCGGCGGTGCTCGGTGCTCTGGTCGCCGTGCGCGCGGAGGAAGGAGAAGGAAAAAGGCAAATGGCGCGGCGAGTGCATTCGGGCAGGCGCGGGATGGCTTCAAGGCGCGGCTGCGACGCCAGGAGGCGCACGGCGCGTGGCCAGCGCGGTCAGCCGGCCGTCGACGCGCGGCGCACACGCGTCCGGCGCTTTCTGAACCCGGTCGGCCATGACGGTCACTGACCGTTTTCTGAAAACACGATTCAGTCCTCCATTGTCCCGACTGACAGAGCATGTTCGACGATAATTATCTCCTAATCCGTGACGAGTTAGTGGAAGACATGAACATCAAAGCTGTAGACCTATATTCCCTCTACAATTTCTTTTCCATGATAAACACCTAAAACGTCATGGATCCGAAGTTACATGAAGCTAAAGTTGGCTTGATGCAACTGGAAAACACTATGACTTAGAATATTTTTCTAAGTGTTGAAAACAGCATGTATCTCTGACTTGTGGGCCATGTTTGACCATGTTCCACACATTTTCATGACTTGGCTATAAAACAACTTTTGTTCCTTGATAAATTTGCTACAACTTTTGTAAAGAGTGCACAGCCATGCAAAGTCTCTAAGTTGCACTTTTTAAACAGTCAAACAATGAGACTCTTATGGTCAATTCTAGTCAAACCTCCATTCAAGGGCAATTCTGTCATTTTGACCTACATGAACAATGTTCCAACAAGTAAACTAAATGTAGTTAAGGTGTATTAGACCATGATCAACCATTTTACAAAGTTGTTATACCACTTCTAATGATCACATGAAATAAAACAATTAAAACAAACAATTCAATCATATGTTGCAATGAAATGTTTCATATGTTTCATGGCTTGGTTGTTATTCTACACTTGTCATCTTTCTACCATGTTGCCATGTTTCCAAGTATAAGAATTTCATGTTGCATTCTCAAGTTGCACTACTATCATTCATAAGCACTCAAGTACGAAACACATACAATTTCAAATGTTGCATATGTATGTTTCAATGATAATGACATGATGATATAGATAATGCACATGCTTATGAATGAAATGCAATTAGTGGAAGCCAAACACCTAGGGTGTTACAGTGCACCCGGCCTATACACCCACTGTGACTAACACATGGGTCCCATAGTCATCCCGACCCCACACGTCAGTGAATGTGAGCAGAGCACCGGCTTTGACCGGCGAGAACTCGCCATCGGCAAGGTCACCGGTGACGAGGTCGGCACCAACGTATTCCCCATCTTAGTCCGCATCGACCGGTAACCTAGGTTGTCTCAGAGACTCACTGGAGCTAGCTCGACGGCATCCATGGTGACTTGATGGTGGTGTGCGGTGGTGCTCCGGCCATGACAAGCTCAGGGGAGCATGACTACGGTTCAAGGGTGACCTAGCGGAGTTATAGGGTTTGGATTGGGGCTTGTGAGGGTGTCGGCGAGGCATGACCAGTGCACCCTTTCCTTTAGGGTCTCTGCTTGTATTACAAGATAGGGATTTGCAATCTGCATCCCAACTCATTTCTTCTTGTCTCCACCTTCATCCATCTCTGTGAGGCCTATGGTGGCCTCCAGCCCCATTTCGACCTCTTTCGCCACCTGTTCTGTCTGCGTTAGAAAGGGAGCGGAGGCTCGAAGATAGCCGGAGGCGTCTACCTCAATCTGTGCGATGGTATGAAAGCCCAATACTTGCACTGCCCCTGGAACACCTCACTGGACGAGTGGTACAAGAAGTGGTTCTATATCCATGAAGAGCCGAACACAATCACCCTGTGCGATGTGGGGCTAATTCTGGAGAAGAAGAACAGCTGGTCGGAGAAGCCCAAGAACTTGGAGTAGATCACAGAACTGCTCAGGATGATCCCATGGGGAAGGCTAGATGGCCCAAGTGTGGTCGGGAACTTCATCAGCCGAAGGATCCAGCCCTGCCAGAAAAGGGTACATCCTGGCTTCGAGTACCAGGGAAGTGCAGATCCAACAAGGACCAGGAAAGAGGCGCTCGACAAGATAGAAATCAAGGCCAGGATTGGGGAGTTATTCAACCTGGCTGATCCCAATTATGTCAGGTTAAATGACATCGAGCACGCCTTCAAGCTGGCCCGACCTCCCCCAAAGGTAAATGATAGTTCCTTGTACCTGTAGAATCATGTTCTAACAGGAAATTGACTGCTATCTTTTTTATGTTTCTCAGAATAATGGTCGTGACTGGGCAATAGTGTTCATGTCTCCACCCCCTGGTGTGGATTGGCCGCAAGTTGCTAGCCCAGCCACCCAGACTAGCGCCAGGACCGAAGACGTCCACTGGGCGATACTCGAGGTTGCGGAGGACGCATCGACTAGAGCTGCTAGCAAGCGGCCAGCTGCCCACAAACGGCGCCAAGCCATCTTCCCCCTTTCAGATGATGAAGCAGAGGATGTAGACATCTTCTGGCTCGTCCCTCGAAAGACGAGGAGGAAAATGGTGTCGATGGAGCAGGGTGGCTCCTCTATGCCAGCAGTGATCGCATCACCGACCACTGCAGCACAGAGGACAAGTGGGGGAAATGTCCAGCATCAAACCCCGGCGCCTGTACTGGTGGTGGAAAGAGATCTGGTGGAACCTGCCGAGCATGCGGAGTAGGGGCGGTCGAAGAGATGCTCCTTCACCACATCATTCCGCGTGTCCAAGCTATAAGTATTTGTAACTTTGATGTAAGCTTATAATTTGTATTGAATACTATTGTCTTCTAAACTTTTCTCTGATGTATTAGGTCGGCATCCACCGAAAATCCTAACCAGCTAGCTGGGTGCAGCATGACCTCACCAGCAATGGCAAAAAAAACTTCCCAGCAGCCAGCCATGGAGGAACCTATAGAAGAAACTCCGCTGGAACCTCAGCAGGCGAGCAGCCCGACGACAGTCCCCGAGCAGCTGGTCGAGAAGATAGCCAAGCTAAGTACAAGTGTTCTAAGCACTAACCCTGCTGAGGTGGATACCTTGGTGCCAAGGGAACCAGACCAAGCTGAGGAGCAGCAGCCAGAGGTGGCACAGAGCACTCTTGCCGATGCAACGGCTCGTGGGAAAGCCATGGTAGTCGCTGAGACTATAGATTCCAGACCAGCGCTGCCCCTTGAACAGGAGGCTGTAGAGGACAAAGTAGAAGAGGTCCTGGGCCATCCCCAAGATAAGCGACAACATGTATATGTGTCGCACTGGTGGAACGACGAGTGGGTTATGCATGAAGAAATCCCAGAGGTTGAAGAGACCCTAAGAGTCGAATGGGTGGCAAAGCATCTGGTGACAGAAGTCCAGGTATGTTTGGCTTGACCACTTGACCCTATTATGTAGTCAATCTGTTTGACTTAGCTTGTTTATATGCAGGACTTGATGAAGACCGCAAAGTACCGAAAGAGGTGCTTCGACCAGATTGAGGGAATCACAGCGAATAACAAAGAACTAGTGGCCGAGGTGGAACACTTGTGCCGCCAACTTGAAGCCGCCGACCAGAAGAGGGCAGAGCTAGAGGCATAGAACCAGAACCTGGTCGACCAGCTTAATAACAAAGAGCGAGAAAAAATAAGTAAGTTGTCAATTTATCACAGCAGGTGTGTAACACGTATTGTTGTGTTGTTAGTAGTGACAGCTGTAATGCAGGCTTAGAAGCTGAAGTAACCTGCCTCCAAGAGGGGAAAAGCTGCATGACCGTAGAGTGTGGTCATCTGAAGGAGGACAATGAGAAACTAGCATGCAGCCAGTCTCAACTCTAGGATCACACCACCAAAATGAAGGAGGAACTGAAAAGTAAGTATTCCAGACCACCTTTCTCATTCTGCTGCCCACCTTGTCTTGTCGTGTCATTACATTTGATGTCTTGTATGGTGTTCAGTTTCAAAAGTCAATGCCAAGAGGAACCTAGAGGCTGTGATCAAAGAGCGTGATGGCTGGAAAGCATAATGCCTTGAGGCCACCGAGGAGTGGGACACATGGAAGAACCGATGCCAAGAAGTGGCAACTGGCATTGTGCCCGTCCTCGACCTTATCGACCCGGCGCTTATAGAGGAAGAGCCAAGGACGCCCTAGCTCGGACTGGTCGAGAGATGCAGACAAGCATGGGGATGGTCCAAGAGTTCGTGAAGGAGGCGGGTGAGTACATGGGTGCATATGAACTAAGCATCGTGCGTGCCCACTACCCCCTGATCGATCTCAAGCACCTGGAGGCTGGGTACCCAAAGGAGGTAGACCCAGACAAGGCGGAGGAGCTTCGGATAGCCTAGCTGGACTTGTCATCAAAGATAATTGGTGACATTAACCTGTGTGGAGGTGGGACAACACCTGTACAGGGTACGCCATCGACAAGTCAGCTGGAAACGCCATTAGTTGCAAGCCAACCAATGAAGCCTGTGGTCTCGACCAGCCAAGCACCAACGGGGCCATCCCCTTCAGCTCGACTAGCACAAGAGTCCCCGAGACTCGAGTAGGATATCGGAAGCGGCGAGCAGTAAGTGCCACGCGCCCCGACCAGCCAATGTAATAGGCTTAGAGCTGTAGAAGGAGGACATAGTTGTGTTATTGTAAACTTGAGCCTCTTCACGCAAGCTTGTAATAACATAACTGTATATCATTATAAGCTTGTTTGCTTTATATAAAACATATTTAAGCTTGAAACTTTATCTTGGTGTAACTAAGTGAGAACATGTTAACGTTCTGTTTAGTTGTACCATTTTGCTCGACACATCATCCCGAAAAGTTTGTGCGGCCCTAGTTTGCCATGTGGTCGGAGTGTGAGGTACGATGACCTGTGCACACGTAGACGTGGACAAGTCAAACCAAGGGGGACCTGTCGATCACCCGTAACGTAGAGAGCGGATCCCATGCATGTGTTGGGAGGAACCGGAGACAGGGCCTGCTCCAAAAACTGTAGAAGGAGTGGTGGTTGGCTTTTACTGGCTAAGTTAGAATAACCATAAAATTCAAAGTGACACATTAGAGTGGTCAGAGAAATCATAATTACTTTATTGAAGTAAATCAAAAGTACAAGAGGGTACATATCTCAGTAGTTAAGCATAGAAACATCTAAGCTTGTCGATGTGCCATGAGTTTGGTACGTCAGTACTGTCCAGGTGAGATAACCTATAAGACGTTGGTCATGTGACCTCCTTGATCATGAAAGGACCCTCCCATGGGGTTGCGAGTTTATGGACGCCAGCCTAGTTCGTCTTCCACTTCAGGACTAGGTCCCCGACCATGAAGAACCGCTCTTTAATGTTCTTGTTGTAATACCTACACAAAACAGCAAGGTATTTGGCCGTATGTACACAAGAATCGAGCTGTTTCTCTTCTGCGCTGTTCACTTCTAGTTCTCATACTTCATTGACCCTTCCTTCATCAAAATTCTCTACCTGTGCCGATTTGAAAGCTATATCTGCTGGAAGGACTGCCTTAGCGCCGTAAACCATAAAGTACGGTGAGACGCCGGTGTTACGACTGGGCTGAGTTCTGAGGCCCCAGACCATGGCTGGTAACTCTTTGAGCCATCTTCCAAGAGCTTTGTCGTTTTGTCTGTACATCGTCTTCTTCAATGCATCCAAGATCATGCTATTTGCCCGCTCGACTTGTCCATTAGCTCTAGGGTGCACCACCGAGACGTATTTTACTACTATGCTCCTTTCATCGCAGAAGTCCCAAAAAGCGTTCCCGATGAACTGAGTACCCAGATCGGTGATGATGCTGTTGGGTATGCCAAAACGGTGGATGACCTAGTCGAGGAACGTGACAGCCTTCTCTGAGGATGCCGGTACCAAAGGCATGTATTCTATCCACTTAGAAAATTTGTCAATCAGTACAAAGACACATGTAAATTTCCCAGGAGCCGGTTTGAAAGGCCCGATCATATCTAGCCCCCAGCATGCGAAGGGCCAAGAGGCTAGTATCGTCTGGATCTCATGTGCTGGTATGTGGATTCTCTTGGCGAAGAACTGACAACCCTCACAGTGGCAGACTAGCTTTTCTGCGTTGGCTACTGCTGACGGCTAATAGAACCCTGCTCGAAAAGCCTTACCGACCAGTGTTCTTAAGGCCGCATGGTTGCCGCAGGAGCCAGAGTGGATTTGGTCTAGGAGATGTTCGCCTTCCTCCTAGGTTATACACTTCATCAAGATTTCCTCCTTTGCGTTTTTGCGCCATAACTTGCCATCGATGAGCAGATACTGCTTACTACGACGCATCAGGCGCTTGTTTTCTGTCCGATCAGTATAACCGCTGCCATCTGTTAAGTACTTGATGAAAGGTATTCTCTAGTCGGGCTCATGAGTGGTCGGAGGTGGCCCGATGGTGCTCGACGCCAGAACCATAGCCACCAATTGCTGGTCTGGAGGCTTGCCTGTCATGGAAACTTCCTCTTCGATGGAAGGCATGAGCAGGTCTTGGACGAATACGCCATGTGGGATTTTGGCTCAAGATGATCCTAACTTTGACAGTGCATCCGCTACTTGATTCTTGTCCCAGACCATGTGTATGTACTCGATGCCATAGAACCTGCCTTCCAGCTTTCTAATCAATTTGCAGTATGCGTCCATCTTCTCGCTGGTTGTGTCCTAGTCCTTGTTGAGTTGGTTGATGACTAGAGCTGAGTCTCCGTAGACATAGAGACGTTTAACACCAAGCTCAACCGCAATGCATAAACCATGTAGGCATGCTTCATATTCGGCGGCGTTATTAGATGCCGAGAAATAAATCCTAAGGATGTACCAGAGCTGCTCCTTAGATGGTGACACGAAAAGAACTCCTGCTCCCGCACCGTCAATGTTGAGAGAGCCGTCGAAGTACATCGTCCAATATTTGTCGTATCTCAGAGAGGCAGGCATGCTTAAGTCTGTCCACTTGATGATGAAATCGACAAGTGCCTAAGACTTGATTGTAGTATGGCTTGCAAATTCCAAGGAGAAGGGGCATAGCTCCATTGCCCATTTGATGATGTGCCCGTTCACATCCTTATTGCGAATGATGTCCCCCAAAGGGTACTCGGTCATGACCACCACACGATATCCATTGAAGTAATGTCTCAACTTTCGAGATGTTATCAGTATGGCGTAGAGCAGTTTTTGAATCTATGGGTACCTGGTCTTGGATTCGTTGAGTACTTCACTGATGAAATAAATTGGCCGCTGTACCTTATAGGCATGGCCTGGCTCGTCGCGCTCGACCACCATGGTAGTGGAGACCACCCGATTGGTTGCCGCAATGTAAAGTAGGAGAGTTTCATCTTCTCTGGGAGCAGTGAGGACCGGAGGTGATGTAAGGTATTGTTTTAGCTGCGTGAAGGCAGCGTCTGCTTCCTCCGACCACTCAAACTTCTCGGATGCTTTGAGCAATTTGAAAAATGGTAGTCCTTTTTCTCCTAATCTTGATATGAAATGGCTGAGAGCAGCCATGCATCCGGTAAGCTTCTGGACATCCTTCACCTTTTTAGGGGGCTTCATGTCTAGGACAGCTTTGACTTTCTCTGGATTAGGGCGTATGCCGTCGTAACTGACGATGTTGCCTAGTAATATACTAGAAGGAACACCAAAGATGCACTTCTTTGGGTTTAACTTCCATTAGAATGTATTAAGGGCTGCGAAGGTGCATTTTAGGTTGTCAACAAGGGTATGTGCTTCCTTGGTTTTGACAACTACATCATCCACATATGCCTCTACAAGGTCGTCTTTTATCTTGTCTGTGAGGCAGGCCTGAATGGCATGTTGGTATGTTGCCCCAACATTCTTAAGCCCGAACGACATAGTTGTGTAGCAGTAGGCGCCGAAAGGCATGATGAAAGACGTCTTGATCTGATCGTCCTTTTTGAGAGCGATCTGGTGATAACCAGAGTAGCAATCGAGAAAGGAAAGGAGCTCACAACTGGCGGTTGAATCTACGACCTTGTCTATGCGAGGTAAGCCGAAGGGGTCCTTAGGGTAGTATTTGTTGAGATCAATGTAATCAACACACATTCTCCATTCATTATTCTTTTTGCATACAAGAACCGGGTTGGCTAACCACTCCGGATGATACACTTCTTTGATAAATCCGGCTGCCAAAAGCCGTGTAACTTCTACCCTAATCGCCTCCTTTTTGTCGCGAGCGAACCATCGTAGCTTCTGCTTGATAGGTTTGGCCTTGCTGTTGACATTCAAGGAGTGCTCGATCAAGTTTTGAGGTACACCGGGCATGTCAGTAGGTTTCCATGCGAACACATCCACGTTGTTTCTCAAGAACCCGATGAGCGCGTCTTCCTATTTGGGATCCAGGTTGGCCCCGATAAGGGCCGTTTTGCTGGAATCACCGTTGACCAGCTGGATCACCTTGTGCTCCTTTGACTTGATGTTCTTGCATGGAGCCTCAAGCTCTGGGATCTCCAGGTGGTTGGCTGAGGTCTTCTTAGCGTCGAGCATGGTCTCGGCCATGCAAATAGAGAGGTTGTGGGCCTCTGCTATTTTGAAACTATCGTCTTCGTAGGTGTAAGTGGCATACACGTTACCTCGGAGGGTTAGGACTCCTTTCTTGGTAGGCATCTTGAGCACCAGATACCTGTAATGAGGTATGGCCATGAGCTTGGTGAGCGACGGTCAACCAAGAATAGCATGGTAGGTGCCATCGAAGTCAGCGACCACAAAGTTGATGTAGTCGGTGTGGAAGTGGTCTAGGGTCCCAAACTGCACAGGTAGCATGATCTACCCGAGAGGTGTAGAGCTTTGTCCGGGGAGAACACCCTAGAACTATGCCTCATATGGCTTAAGATCCGCTTGAGCTATCTTCAGGGCGGGCAGACTGTTCTTGAACAGTATATCGATGGAGCTGCCGCCATCGATCAGTACTCTGTCGAACTGGACCTTGTTGATACAAGGATCGAGGACCAGGGGAAAACATCCTGGCTCAGGTATTATGGCCCATTGGTCCTTTCTGCTGAAAGAGATTTCGCGGTGAGACCATGGAGGGAGCCGTAGATCGGTGAGGAGGTTGTCGGCGTTGGCCACATTCAAGCAAGCATGGGCGAGCAGTTTGTGTTCCCGCTTGGTCTCGATGGACACTTTGCCTCCGATGATGGTGTGCACGTGACCGGTTGGCTTGACGTACTTGTGACAAGGGTCTGCATTGTCGTTGTCGTTATCCTCATTGCGCTGTTCCCCTGCATCGTTAGGCTTGTCGGATGTATCCGGAGCCTATTGACGCGTATAGATAGACTTGAGAATGTGGCAATTCTCCATGGTATGGTCTGACTTAGGATGGAGCTGGCAAGGCCCCTTCAATGCTTTGGCATAGTTGTCTTCATAATTACGACGTCCACCACCCTTTTTAATGGTATCGACCTCGCTATTGTCTTCCTGAGCACGCTTGCTCCTATAATCGTCATGGCGGTTACGCCGCTGATTATGTTGGTCGCGGTGGTCATGGGAGTCATTGCACTAGTTGCAGCGATCAAAATTGTAGTTCCGACCATGGTTGCCATGGTAGTCGTCGCGGTGTGGGGAGTGGTTGGAGCATGGAACCCTTGCTGCTTCTTCAATAATTATCTTCTTAGCGTCATCGGCATCCGCATATTTCTTAGCAGTGGATAGGAGCGCTGTGACTGATTCAGGTCTCTTCTGGAGGAGCTTGTCTCTTAGGGCGTCGTGGAAGCGGAGGCTAGTGATGAAAGCCTCGATTGCCTCGTTGTCAGAGATTGATGGGACCTTGATGCGCATCTCTGAGAAACATCGGACGTACTCGCATAGTGGCTCATCTTTCCGATCTCGGATCCATTGCAGATCGTACTTGTTGCCCGGTTGTTCACAAGTAGCGATGAAATTGTCGATGAAGGCTTGCTTAAGATCCTGCCAAGAATCAAAGTAGTTCGCCGGCAAGCTAACCAGTCATTGGTGACTTGCATGGCCAACAGTGACTAGGAAGTAGTTAGACATGACATGCTCATCAGCCATGGCTGATTTGCACGCGGTTTCGTAGAGCATAACCCATAATTCGGGGTTTTCCTTGCTGTCGTACTTCTGAAGTTTCTCGAGCTTGAAATTCTTGGGCCATATGACTTGGCAAAGGTGTGGAGTAAACTACTTCAAACCCGGCATACCGTGGGCAGTGTCATACTCCATATGGCGATAGCTTTCGTAGGATGCTTGATCATCGGCTCTCTGGTTGATGCGAGCGCGCAGATCGCGTCCACCGAGGTAATGGCGAAGATCGTTATTGCCATCATGGCAATCTCGATTGCCATCTAGATTAGCCCTACGACCATGGTTATCACGGTGATTGTCATGGTTGTCTCGGCGATTATCGTCCTGGACGTCGCGACGGTTGTCCTCCCAACGGCGGTTGTCATCCTGACCACCATTGTGGCCACCGTTTCTGCCTTGATGGTTGTCTGATGGGTCATTGTTGCGCGAGCCACGTGGGTTGAGTGGCTGTGAGCAACTTGGGAGCTGGCGGCTGTGGCTTGACTCGACTAAGACGGATGGAGCCCGGACTTGATTTACAATCTCTGTGGTCTGGGCCATGGCAGCCGTCAGAAAGGCTTGTATTTCATCATGAACCACTTGGGTTTCCGGGGTGTTGGGTAGCCATTGCATTGTCGCCATGGCGACGGCTACGTTGGCACTTGGAGTCCTGAAGACCTGTTTGTCCCCCACCCTATCGAAAGCATCATTGAGGTCATATGGCTGGACCCTTATGCGTCGCGCCTCCTGGTCTGCTTCGGCTTCGATTTGTCGACAATTAAACCAGTCAATATTGCATGCTTTGCACGCAGTCCTTTCTTGTTCTATTTTGCCAACTGCTGGCGGTTTGTCATTGCTGACAACATGGATCAAATCCCCTCGTCTTGGCAGGAAAGATGGGAATTGTGAAAACCCTAGGGCATGGTCTGGTAGATCTAGATCGTACTTGGCACCGTTGTCTTTGTGATGCTGAAGCTCGGTGTGGACAGATGCATTAGATGCGATGCTAGACAAGGAGCTGGAGTCACCCTCTTGGACTGTGTGGATGGATCCTTCTTGATAATCTTCAGTTCGGATCATGTTGATGAAGTTGCGTGGCTTCGGCCGAGGTTAGTGCATAAAACACAAATCCAAACGGCATTGTAGGTTATACGCATAGCTGGAGGCAACATTTTGTAGGCCATAGGGCTAGACCTGGTGGTTTTCCGTCAAGGCTTCGTACTCAGAGAGCCAAAGACCCATCGCAGAGGCTGGCCGGTGATGAGCGGAGCACCCTTTAGGAGTAGATATGACCACGAGATCTGTACCAAGTCGTGCAGGATGACTGGTCCAAGCTGGTTAGGTAGATCTGTTGTGGGGAGCGGTTACCTGCTCGTTAGGTTGACTTTGAATCGTACTTACGAGAGCTAGGGTTTCAGCGAGTTTGGTGCCCACCCGATCGATGGAGTTGAGTAGGTCGGTGTTGTCGATCTGCTTCCCTTTGTAGCGGGGAAGCGGACGACAAGTTATTGGCATGGCCGAAGATGATGCAGGCATGGTCGGAACCAGATGTACTGTGGTCAAAGCCAGATCCATCGTGATCGGAGCTATACCCATCGTGGTCAGAGCCATAGCTGATGCAGGTGAAGCAGTGGTCGGCGCAGACTAAATCCACGCCTCCTCCGTGGTCATGGCGATGAAGTCATCGAAGCTGGTGGTCCAGGTGATCTGGCCGATGGTGAACGTGAGGCCGTTTGGCGTAGCCATGGAGGCGGAGATGATGACCATCTTGTTTGCTTAGAGAGCAGTATGCACACCCCCTACCTGGCGTGCCACCATTGACAAAATATGGTCGGCAGTCTACCTAGGGGTATGCCCAAGGTAGTAGATTGTTGGCAGACAGATGCACAAGCCACAAACAAGATGGTGACGTAAGACAGACACGAGGTTTTATCCAGGTTTGGCCACCAAGAAGGCGTAATACCTACGTCCTGTGTCTGATTTGTATTGCTGTATGTTAATGAGAGATGTTTTTTAGAGAGATCCCCTACCGCCTTATATAGTCCGGGGGGTAGGGTTATAGATCTAGAAACTAATCCTAGTTAGTTACAATTGCCATATGTGGCCAGATAAGGATTCCTATTCTAACCGACCAGGATCCTGCTTGAGCACCAAATCCACCTTGACTCCTTGTGTGGGACTCTGATCAGGTTGGCTGGGCCACATGTCATCTTTCGGGTGGACCGAACCCATCAATCCGGGCCGGCCCAAGCTTAGCCATAAGGGTATATGGGTTAATACCCCCACACATGGGAGCACGGCAGCACGAGCACAATGGCGACGATTCACTTCGATGAGGCTGACATTGGCCTTAGGCTCTTGCCTCGAGCAAGACCTAGCTCTAACCTAACCCTAATGTCTAGAAGTGCGTGAGGAAGAAAATAGGGCATGCACAACCACGGTGGCATGCATGGCGGTGGTGCTCTCAGCGATGGCGTGATGACAGCGACGGCCCGTAGGCCTTTACCTTGGCTCGAGTTAAGGCAATGGGTGGTTGGCGAGGTTGAGTAATTGATGGCCAAGTGGTGTGCATGAGCAATCGCACAATGGCACGATGGCGGTCGCATGCGAGTGGGGCGGGGGGTGCAGCGGTGATGGCACAGTGCTGCGGTTCTCTCAGTGAGCGCGAGAGCGAAAGAGGGAGGCAAGGCAGAGGTGAGTGAGCACATGAGAGAGAGTGGGAGGGAGTGGCACACTTTTTTGCCCATGCTGGCCTAACTGGTGGGGCCGACGCCGGCATATGGCCACCACGCAGTGGCCACGGCCCGACACCGATCGGCCACGACACATGCGCGGTGCCGATTCAGTCCACCCTGAACCTGACTAACAGCCCATCTTCAAGAGATTAGTACTGCTAATCCGTGGCGAATCAGTGCAAGCTTCATTAATAAAATTTGTAGACCTACATGAACACTACAAAAATGATTAAAGGAGTTTGGCCCAATTCCCAATGGTTTTCAAACTACAGTGCTCCAAAGCAAGGTACTTTGAAACTAAAAATAGCTTCACTTAGAAAAATTCTTAAGTCACCAAACAACATTTTGTTGATACATGTGAGCGCCATTTGACCATATTAGACACTGAATTAGCTCAAGACCCTTAAATAAAGTTTGTTACCCATGATGTGAACTACAACTTTTATTTAGGTCACATAGCCATGCAAGCTCTCTAAGCTACTGTTCAACTTTGGTCAAACTAATATCATGAAAATGGCATTTCAAATTAAACCAACACTTAGAAGCAAATTTGGTCTATGTCCTAGATATAAACATTGTTCCAATTATCATTCTAGGTGTGTCTAAGGTGTTTTCATGACCTCACAACCATTTCATACATTGGTCATACATGATTACAAGCATAAGCATATACATAAAATAAACATTTCATGTGATAAGGTATAAGAACGACATGAAATTTCATATGCTCATGTTCATGAATGCTTGGATGATGCTTGTGCTCATGAAATGCAATTGCCAAATGCAATGCTTAACACTAGGGTGCTATATAGCCCCTCCCCTTAGAGAAATCTCATCCCAAGATTTGAAAGACCTACCATTCTTCATAAAAAGCGGGATAAACTTCACGCAAATAATCTTCCTGTTTCCAAGTGGCATCTTGTTGGCCATGGTTATTCCACACCACCTTGTAGAACTTAATGACCTTGCTCTAGGTTACTCTTTCCATTTCTTCTAGCACTCAGATTGGTTTCTCTTCGTATGTCAAATCTGATTGGAGCTTAATGTTGGTGGGTGCAATAGCTTTGTTCGGTATGCGAAGACATCTTTTTAACTGAGAAACATGGAAGACATTGAATATAGCACTCATCTCTAGGGGAAGTTGTAACTTGTAGGTGACATTTCCTTTCTATTCAATAATATGGTATGGCCCTACATATCTAGGTGCAAGCTTCCTTTTTATTCCAAATCTCTGCACTCCTTTCATGGGCGAAACTTTTAAGTATACAGTCTTCTACTTCAAAGTTAATAGTCTTCTTCTCTTATCAACATAACTCTATTGTCTGGACTGAGCTGCTTTCATATGATGTTGGTTAATGCATACTTGCTCTTTAGCTTCTACGATAAAGTCAATGCCATAGTACATCCTTTCTCCGGGCTCAATCCAATTCAAAGGAGCTCTACATTTTTGGCCATACAAGGCTTCAAAAGGAGCCATCTTGATGCTCTCTTGATAACTATTGTTATAGGAGAACTCGGCTAAAGGTAGCCATTTCTCCCATGAACCCTGGAGGAGATAAAACAAGCTCTCAACATATCTTCCAAGATTTGGTTCACTCGCTTAGTCTATCTAGAAGTTTGTGGATGGTATGCTAAACTTCTGATTAGTTTGGTTCCCAAGGCCTAGTGCAGGTGTTCCCAAAAATGAGCTATAAACTATGGTCCCTAATTTGAGATTATGGTCCTTGGTACTCCATGTAGTCTCATGATCTGAGAAACATATAGCTCAGCGTACTTCCTAGCTAGATACCTTGTGTTAACCGATACAAAATGTGCTGACTTGGAGAAGCGATCTACAATGACCCATATGGAATCATGACCTTGTTGTGTCAGTAGGAGGCCTATAATAAAGTCCATACTTATTTCCTCCCATTTCTAGCCTGGAATAGGCAACGACTGAAGTAATCCAGCAGATTTCAAATGAATGGCCTTGACTCTTCTGCAATTATCACACCTAGCAACATAGGTGGCGATTTCCTTCTTCATCTTGGTCCACTAAAAATGGGTTTTCAAATCTTGATATATATTTTGCTACTACCCAGATGGATAGACAACTTGGACGAGTGAGCTTCATCTAGAATTTGATTTCTAAGTTCATGGTCTTTTGGTACCACTAGTCGATCCTCAAACCATAGCACACCTCTTTCATCCAACCTATAATGCTTGGTTTCCTATTCTTTCTTCTTTCTCTTAATGTGAAATACAACTACATCTATCTGTTGTAGTTCTATGATCTAGCTCTCAAGTGAGCAACTAATGATGATATTGCATAGCACAACAGGATGTAACAAATTAAATCTATCTTCCAACAAGGCTTCCAAGGTGTTACAATGAGATTTCTGACTAAGTGCATCTACTGCAACATTAGCTTTTCCTAGATGGTAGTGCACTTCCAAAGTATAGTCCTTAATTAGCTCTAACCATCTACGTTGTCTGATGTTCAGCTCAGGTTGAATAAAGATGTATTTGACACTTTTGTGGTTAGTGTATATGTGACATATGTTTCCTAGCAAATAATGTCTCCATATCTTCAATGCGTGAATAGCTATGGCCAGCTCTAAATCATGTGTAAGATAATTGACTTCATGCTTTCGCAATTATCGGGAAGCATTCGCAATAACTCTTCCTTCTTGCATGAGCACATACCCCAAACCTATACCTGATGCATCATAGAACACATCGAAAGGCTTTTCAATGTTAGGTTGTGCTAGAACAAGAGCTATAGTTAGCAAGGTCCATAGGGTGTGAAAAGCAGCTTCACACTCTAGCGTCCAATTAAACATCTTGAAGGGACCGTGACGCCTAAGAGGGGGGTGAATTAGGCAACTTAAAAATCTAACTTCTCAAACTATGGCCTCTTTTTCTAACCCTAGCAAAACCTATGCAATAGATAAACTATCTAGATGTGCAACTATGGTTTTGCTAGTGAGTTGCTATCTCTACCACAAACATAGTAAAGTAATCAATGTAAATGCGGAAGCTAAAGAGCAAGGTAGAGATATTCAAACTCCCGTCGACGACTCCGGTATTTTTACCGAGGTATCGAGAAGCGTGCAAGCTTCCCCTAGTCCTCGTTGGAGCCCCTCGGAAGAAATCCCTCGCAAGGGCCAAGCTCCCAGTCGGGTAACTCCGTGGATAACCTTAGGCCTTCCCCATGCGCAAGTGGGTCTCCGATGTGCCTTCTGGCAATCCTCTCCCGGATGCTCCCCGCCGTCTTCACTATCAAGCTTCCAGCCAAAATGCCGCGGGCCTTGTTCCCTCCGGTACACGGTGGCGGCCACACCACAAATGTGGTTGGTGTGATCTCGCAAGACTTCAAGCCGCTCTGAGGTACAACACTTGTGCTCGCAAGCACGGGGTGGCAAGAGGTATGCAAACATCACTAAACACTAGGCATAAACCTAGAGCAAGCGCATAAGCGGTGGTCTAATTAACCTAAGCACTTTACAAAGCACTTACGCTAATCACCTGATGAAACACTAAGCACTATGCAAGTGGAGATCACTAAAATGGTGTATCAACACCCTTGGTATGTTTTCTTAGCTCCACACTACTCAAATGGCCGATTGGGGGTTGTATTTATAAGCCCCACTGAGAAAGTAGCCATTGGGGTCGAATTCCTGTGAAACTAGTACTGACCGGACGCTGAATCGTCCTGACCAGACATGTCTAGTTGTCTTGACTATTGAGCTAGCAAAACACTGATCGGACATTGGCTAGCGTCTGGTCACCTGCCATCGGACGTGTCCGGTCATAGATATGCCGCTCTAGAACCTTTCTATACTCGATCGGACATTGCGTTCTAGCGTCCGGTCGGTTGCCACCAGCGTTCGGAACTTGCGTCCGGTCGCCTGTCTACTGAGCCACCGGTTCAGCGTCTGGTCGTGCTTCTAGCGTCTGGTCCTTGCATCCGGTCGCATCTGCAAGCTCATTTCTTCATGATCTTGCGTACGGCTTGGTTCCTATCTTTATGCTTAGACTTTGCTTGATATCTTGGGTCTTATGCTCCTAAGGTCTTGCTTAAGGTGTTGATCATCGGATCATCACATCGCCTTCGTCAAAGTCACATCTTGCACCCTGTTGGACTACAAAACAAACACTTGCAAATTCATTAGTCTAATTTGGTTGTGTTGGTCATCAAACACCAAAATCCAAAGTAAATGGGCTTAGGGTCCATTTTCCTTACAATCTCTCCCTTTTTGGTGATTGATGACAACACGACCAAAGCAAGCAAATGATAGAGATTTTGAAATTTGAAAACTACCTACTTGCTAGGATGCAATGCAAAGGGCAAGGTTATATGATGCTAGAAAATCCTACTTAGATACCAAATGAAGGCCATCTTGCCCTTACAAAAGTCCCTATGTGTCATTATGGATTCCTACAAATTTTACCATTACTTAGTATAATCCATAATCCACTTTCCTCCCTTTCTTGGACCATTACCACTTGTAGACATCAACTTGATGCTTGCCTTTGGTCCTTCAAATTCTCCCCCTTTGGCATCAAACACCGAAAGGGAAGACATTAGTAGCACAAGGGAGGGTCAAATTTTGTGATCCTTTGTGTATAGAGTGAAACGGATCACAAAATTTGACTCTCACATTATATAGACTAAGCTCCCCCTAAATGTATGCATACATATGGTAGAAAGCAAAGCAAATGCATAATTAGCAATTTATTGCACAAGAGAGTTTAATCTATATAATGCATGGAGAAAGCATATAAATATGAAATGAAATCAACATGATGATGCCAATTGAAGAATGATGCTTAACTCTAGGGACTCCAATTTCCTTACAATGAGACTACTACACATAGGTTTGAAAAATTGATACCATTTGAAAAAGTGTTAGTCTCAAAGCATCCAAGTTGTAGAATTACTCCTCCCTAAATATGTGCACACAAATGTAGAATACTTTGTATAAATCATGCACATTGATTTTAGAATTAAAAATACCACTTGAAAAGATGACATCTCATGAATGTGAGAATCATTTTCAAAAAGATATCTAGGAGAGATTATCTACAATTTGGACTTTGGCACATATTAGATGAACAATAGTAAGACAAGCTATGTGCCGTGCTTCTAAGCAATTTTAAACCATGTAGGTTTGCTCCAAGGGTTAAAAAGGAGACTGAGCAAGCCTACCATAAGATATACCTAGTGTACGCATGATGAAAGATATAAGCATGCAAATGCAAACCTTGGCATGAAGAGTAACTAGATGCTTAAAGATACCAATTGTAGGATAAACTAATTGCAAGATGTACCAATTGAAAAGTAATAACATCTAGTTACCTAACATGGGAAGGGGAATTTGGGTCCATAGTATTCACTAACCCACTTGGCAATGATTTTGTCCTTCATGATGCATCCCATGAAATGCACCCAAACTTTGCCAAGTCTCCAAATTCCCCGCCATCCGACGGACTTCTCACTTCCCTTTCGGGATCCAAACCTTCTTGGTGCTCTTCATGTTTGAAATGATTTCCTTTGGCACCCAAAAGCATTTGACCCCATTATTGGCTTGCTTGTTCACCTTGATGGCCACCACCTTGTCATTTTTCTTCTTCTTCAAGAGATAGGGTGTGGAGGCCTTCTTGTCCACCTTGTTGGTGTAGGTGTTGGAGAGCTTGCTTGTTTGCTTTTTCTCCTTCTTCTTTGCTCATCCCCCATTCTTCACCTTGCACTCATAGGACTTGTGACCTTCCTTTTTGGCACATGTAACAAACCACGGTTTGTCCTTCATCAAGCTTCTTCACTCCCTTGACGGTGTTATCTTGATGAAGTTGGGTTTGCTTTGCCTTGCCTTTCACTTGAGTCAAGTCCTTGGTGAGGCGAGCTACTTCTTGCTTGAGTTGCTCATTTTCCTTTGCAACCTCTTGTGTGCATGTATATACAACAACTTTCTCAACACAAACTTGGTTGCACAAAGGTGAGTCTAAACATAAATCATTGCAAGAAGTAGAGGCATCCTTTTTAATGATAGAACTTTTCTTTTTAGATATTTTTGATGGCTTCAAGATTAGCAACTTTATTAGTTAGCTCATCACAATGTTTGCACATGATTTCCAATTTAGCAAGCAAACTTTGATAATCATTTTGTGAGCTAGCTAACTTTTCTTTTAATTTTTCATTTTTCTTTTCAAGTTGCTTATCATTAATTGTGCATTCATTTGTTGTTGCACTAGCCTCAAGTTGCTCAATTTTAGTAGATAGTTCAACATTGAGATTTGCAAAGTTTTCATATTGTTCAAGCAAATTCTTGTATGCTTCTTGTGAACTACCTATCTCTTCTTTTAAATTTTTTAGCTTCTTTTGTTGACTAGTGCAAACTTTAGCATATTTACGATTTTGTTGCACAATTGTATTATAAGAAGGCAAATCATCATCACTGTCGCTCTCACTAGAGTTTGAGCTTTCGTTACTTGTGCCATAAGGCACACACGAGAAGAGCTTGATGATGAGTGCTTGTGCCCTCGCCTCTTGTGATGATCTTCTTCACTTGAAGAATCATCCCATGACCTTATTGATGTGAGGGCTTTGTTCTTGCATGCCTTCTTCTTTGCCTTGGGTGTGGGCTTGTTTGGACAAACTTCCACAAAGTGCCCCAACTCGCCGCATCCATAGCATCCTCTCTTCCTTTGCTTGTTTCTTTGATTAGTGAAAATGAGGTCTTGAATTTGGATGGGCACACCCTTGACATTGAGCTTTACGATCATCTTCTCCACCTTTTTGATAAGTTTGATTGATTCTTCATCAAGGTCGGAGGTGGAGGAGGAAGATTGATCATCATCACTTGATTCTTGTTCATCATCATCATCCTCATCTTCTTCTTCTTCACTTGAGGAACTTGAGCTTGAGCTTGACTCAACTTTCTTGCCCTTTATCTTTTTTTTCTCGCTACAAGCGAGAGCTTTGCCTTTGCTTGATGAAGATGCTTCTCCTTGACCCATCTTACATGACATTTCAAATGCCACTAGCTTGCCAATGACAATGCCCAGGGTCATGGTGCTCAAGTTCTCCATGTTGTGAAGGATGGTGATGATGCTTGCATATTTCTTTTGTGGTAGAACAGAGATGATCTTCCTCACGATGTCCGCATCATCTAGCTTTAATAATCCTATTGAATGGAGCTCATTAATAATTAGATTCAATCAAGAATACATATCACGAACAAGCTCATCATCATTCATAGCAAAGGAATCATAATTTTGCTTAGCTAGACAATGTTTTTGCTCATGGACAATACTTGTGCCACCATGGAGCTCTTGGAGTTTTAACCAAATTTCATGTGCTGTATTTAAGGTGAACACTTGGTAAAACACATCCATGCTAAATGATTCAAACAAGCAATTCTTAGCTCTAGCATTTAAATGCATTTCTTTTTTGTCACTCTTTGTGGGCATTTCGGGATTCTTAATGGGTTTCATCCCATCACGAGTGACTCTCCATACACCTAAATCAACCGCCTCAAGGTGGCAAGCCATTCTAGCCTTATAGTAGAGGAAGTTAGTGCCATCAAATTGTGGAGGCCTAGCGGTATCCATCTCAACCACTCTACAATAGCGTTGGCTCAACGGCGGTTAAGCCAAAGGTCCAAATATGAGCCAACCAGCTCTGATACCAATTGAAGGGACCATGACACATAAGGGGGGGGGGGGGTGAATTAGGCAACTTAAAAATCTAACTTCTCAAACTTTGTCCTCTTTTTCTAACCCTAGCAAAACCTATGCAATAGATAAACTATCTAGATGTGCAACTATGGTTTTGCTAGTGAGTTGCTATCTCTACCGCAAATGTAGTAAAGTAATCAATGTAAATGCGGAAGCTAAAGAGCAAGGTAGAGATATTCAAACTCCCATCGATGACTCCGGTATTTTTACTGAGGTATCGAGAAGCACGCAAGCTTCCCCCTAGTCCTCATTGGAGCCCCTCGTAAGGAATCCCTCGCAACAGCCAAGCTCCTAGTCAGGTAAATCTATGGATAGCCTTGGGCCTTCCCCACACGCAAGTGGGTCTTCGACATGCCTTCCGGCAAGCCTCTCCCGGATGCTCCCCGCTGTCTTCACTATCAAGCTTCTGGCCGAAATGCCGCGGGCCTTGTTCCCTCTGGTACATGGTGGTGGCCACACAACAAACGCGGTTGGTGTGATCTCGCAAGACTTCAAGCCCCTCCGAGGTACAACACTTGTGCTCGCAAGCATGGGGTGGCAAGAGGTATGCAAACCTCACTAAACACTAGGCATAAACCTAGAGCAAGCACATAAGCGGTGGTCTAATTAACCTAAGCACTTCACAAAGCACTTACGCTAATCACCTAATGAAACACTAAGCACTATGCAAGTGGAGATCACTAAAATGGTGTATCAACACCCTTGGTATGTTTCCTCAGCTCCACACTACTCAAATGGCTGGTTGGGGGTTGTATTTATAAGGCCCAATGAGAAAGTAGCCGTTGGGGTCAAATTCCCATGAAACTGCTACTGACCGGACGTTGAATCGTCTTGACTAGATGTGTCCGGTCGTCCTGACCATTGAGCCGGCAAAACACTGATCGGACACTGGCTAGCGTCCGGTCGCCTGCCACCGGACGCGTCCGGTCACAGATATGCCACTCTGGAACCTTTCTATACTTGATCAGACGCTACGTTCCTGCGTCCGATCTGTTGCCGCTAGCGTCTGGTCCTTGCATTCGGTCGCCTGTCTACCGAGCCACCGGTCTAGCATCCAGTCGCACTTCCAGCGTCCGATCCTTGCGTCCGGTCACATCTGCAAGCTCGTTTCTTCATGATCTTGCATACGGCTTGGTTCCTATCTTCATGCTTGGACTTTGGTTGATATCTTGGGTCTTTTCTTGTGCTCCTAAGGTCTTGCTTAAGGTGTTGATCATCGGATCATCATGTTGCCTTCATCCAAGTCATGTCTTGCACCCTGTTGGACTACAAAACAAACACTTGCAAATTCATTAGTCCAATTTGGTTGTGTTGGTCATCAAACACCAAAATCCAAAGTAAATGGGCTTAGGGTCCATTTTCCTTACACATCTCATCCTTCTAGAGTAGTCTGGTCATGGGCTCAGCTATCTTGGAAAAATCAGGAATGAAATGACGATAGTAGCCTGCTAGCATCAGAAAACTCTGAACCTGATGAACCGAAGTCAGGGCCTTCCAATCCATGACCTCTTATACCTTCGATGGGTCTACCAAAATTCCATCTTCAGATAAGATGTGACCCAAGAAAGGTACTTTCTTCAACCAGAATTCACATTTGCTAAATTTGGCATATAATTTATGCTCCCTCAATCTGGATAAACCAACTCTCAGATGCTCTACATGATCTACCTCATTCTCTAAGTAAATTAAGATATCATCGATACACACAACCACGAACTTGTTGAGCTCGGGCATGAATAAGAAATTCATCAAGTACATGAAGTAGGTAGGAGCATTTGTCAGTCCAAAATACTTGACCAAATACTTGTACAATCCATACCTAGTGGAGAAAGCTATTTTAGGTACATCTTCTAGCCTGATCTTAATCTGATGATAACTGGACTCAAGTCAATCTTAGAGAATACCTTTGCTTTGGCTAGTTGATCGAACAAAATATCAATACGAGGCAAAGGATACTTGTTCTTAATGGTCACAGCATTAAGTGGCCTATAATCCACACACATTCTCAAGGATTTGTCCTTCTTTACAAATAAAGCTAGACAACCCCATGGAGATGAACTAGGTCAAATGAGACCTTTGTCCAAAAGTTCCTGTAATTGGATTTTAAGTTCGGCTAACTCATTTGGTGGCATCCTATAGGGTCTTCTCGAGATAGGTGCTATACCTAGCATCTTAAATTCCACATCCCTATTAGGCGGTAAACCCAGCAACTCATTTGGAAATACATCAAGGAATTCATAGACTACTAGAATATCGCATAGGGTAGTGGCTTGGGTAGCTCAAGACAAGTTTTGGAGATCAAAACTTTGGGGAAGTGGTACTAGAAAAGCATTACTCCCCTTTGGTTCTCTCAACATAATTGTTCTAGTGGATGTGTCAATGAGAACTCCATGACCACTCATCCATCTCATGCCTAAGATCACATCTATGGCTAATCCAGGCAATACTATCAGATCCATTGTGTATTCCCTCTCTTGTATAGAGATGAGCACATCTCTGACTATTTGATTTGTAGAGATAGTAGCCCCAACTAAACTTATACTATAACCACCCTTATTTAGCTCAATTATTTTCTGATCACACTTAGATGCAAATTCTTGGCTCATAAATGAATGAGAAGCTCCAGAATCAAATAAAACAATGGTGGGATGTTTGTTAACAAGAAACATACTGACGGTGACAACTTCTCCCATGGGGATTTCTTCCATGGCTGTGTAATGCACGTATCCAGGACATGCTTTTAGATTGGCCTATTTCTGATTACCCTGGTTTTGATTGCCATTCTTCTTGGGATGGGGGCACTCCTTGGCCCAATGACCCAACTAATTGTAGTTGAAGCATGGCTGGTTGTTCTTCGGTCCTATTGAGCTTCCTTGGCCTACGTTATCCTTAGGTATGGCAATGGTGAATGCCCTATGAAATGTCTTCTAGGGGCGATTGGTTTGAGCTTTTGGCTGAGGAGGCCTATACTTAGGAGCTGGTGGATGAAATTGTGGCCTAGCTACCACTAGAGCTCTAGCCTGAGATGATCCTGTGGCACCTACCTTAGCTACTCTTTTATGGCCCTTTGTTGCTTCATGCAAGTTGTTCTAATTCTCCTAGGTTAAGGCATCACTAACAAACTCATTGTATGTAGCACACCTCGAGTTAGCCATGGTCTTCATCAGTTTGGTGCTAAGGCCTCTCTTGAAGCTTTCTATCTTCTTTTCCTCTATATTGACGAACACTAGGGTGTATCAGGACAAATTGTTGAAGGCATGTATGTACTCAGTAAGGGTCTTGGTCCCTTCTGTGAGTCTCATGAACTCGGCTTCTTTCATACGCATCAGCCCTAGAGGAATGTCATGTCCCCTAAAGGCTAGCTTGAACTGATCCCATGTGACCTGTGCGTTTGTAGGTAGAGATGACAAGAAATGGGTCCACCATATCCCTGCCGATCCCTATAGTTGATGAGATGCATACTCGACCTTCAGATGCTCAGTAACCCTTAACAGATGGAACTTCTGCTCTATCGTGTTAAGCCACTCATCCGATTGGAGTGGTTCTTCAACCTATTTGAAGATAGGAGGCTTGGTGTCTTGGAAATCTTTGAACGAGCTGTATTGATTTGGTTTAGGCCCTTGATGTTGCTGACAAGCATGAGCAGTGTTCTACACAATGAGGCATAGTGTATCCTCCATGGCTCTCTGATTACCTAGGAACTATGCAAAGAATTCATTCGTAGTTGGTGACGATGGTGGTGGTAAGTCACCGTCGTTGCCACCTTGGCTAGTGCTTGCCCCAGCATGAGTGCGAGTCATCTACAAAGTTACAACAATAAGTGATTATTGGATGATGTCAAGAGATTGCAGATGAATTGTGTAATCATGCCAAACTGAAACTACTAGAGAGAATCTTAGTTCATACAATAAAACAGAGGCACAATAATCCATCCTCGCAACATAACATCACCAATTAGACCACTTATCATACTCACAATGTGCTAATCATGCATGTCGTGTTTCACTAGTAAAACAAAACAAGAATTTCATCAAAGTTCAACCCATCATGGATTAACATGCAAAGTACCAATATTACACCGAAGTTATGTCACAAGTACTGAAGTTCAAACTACAAGTCTGTTACATAAATAGTAGGGACACAACTAGCGCTTCAAACTAGTCACTAAATGGCTCTACTCTTCAGCATGCTCATTGTCGAGGTCGGAGATAGCATCATCCTCATCCTTTAGATCCACTTCTTTCTTCCAACCATCATCTTCAACTAACATCTACGGATCTTCCTCTTCCTCATCAAGGATCGGGTGTAGTTGGTTGTTTAGAAAATGCAACTCATGCTAAAGATCAACCACCAAGTTCTAGGTCTACGCAAGCTGTTGGCGCAACTCCCCTTTGACATGGACCTGCTGGCACTGCCTGATCATCCGCTCTTGCCTCTTGGGTGGCAGTTCTCTGCTGATCAATTTTCTCCATCTGAGTGTGGAGATTTCCCAATGCTACATATGCCTGATTAGTTTCCCATCAAGCCTCACTTGCTGCCTTTTTGTGCTTATGCACATGCTTCCTCAGTTTATGCTGTGCAGCTTCAGCTGTCATGAGCCTATCCATGCAAGTGGTATAGGACTCCTGCCAGAAGTCCCTAGTATCTTGATGAGTATAGAACATCTTCATCACGACAAACATTGCACTCATAGCGGGACTAGAGCTATCTGCTCGCTCATCCAGGTCTCAGATTAATGCATTGTAGTTGCATTATGCCCAAACTACTGTAGATGGATCCACTTCAAGAAAAGTACTAGCGGCACTGCCGGTATGCTCATCCCCATGCTGCTAACATATTTGGCTCAGCACCTCAAAAGCAACTACCTGGGCACCTTCCCAAGGAGTTTTTTCTTCAGATTTTGCCTTCCACTCCTGCCACAAGGGTGCTTTGGTATGAGCTAGTATGGTTAGCTACACCTCATACCATGGCTATCCCTCTAGGTATTCTTCATTCCAGAAATAGAGGAGCGGTTCGGTATATGCCGCATAATGAAGGACTCTCCAAAGTAGGGTAGGGTTATGAAACATCTCTAGGAAAGTCTCACTCCCAGCTAATGCTGCCATCTATTCCATCAAAATGGTGCAACTCTAGTGGGAACAACATTATAATAGAAAAGAGTTACTTAACTGAATATGAGACTTATAAGGGGAGGAACAATGCAAGTATGTAATGAATGATTGATCATGATGCATGTACGTTTCGTATGTGCTCACAAACTTAGGAAAATTAAAATATCTAATGACATACACGGTGGCATACATGCATTTCTCATATATAACATAGCTAGTTGGGCTACACGTTTTGCTATTAGTGTACCTGCACAAGAATTTCATTTTAGCCCAACCCCACAATTATATTTGCAGAAATGAAAATCTGGGCTCGAGGTTGCAAGCTTAATACTTCCATATATATAGCCATATATATACTTCCGTATCAAAGCTACCCAAAAGTAAATACGTCCTATATATACATATAAATATGCATATATAGCCATATCAAAGCTAACCCACAATTAAATACCTCCATATATATATGAGACATATATATACTTTAGTATCAAAGCTAACTCTCCCCATTAGACCACAAGCTCACATCTTGCATCATGCCACTGTGATGATGAGTGGCATCTTACCTTGGGCATAGAGGCATTTGATCCATACATTACCACTCAAGTGAATGGCATCCATACAATAGCACGTCGTATGGACGACAAAAATAAAAACCCTCAAGTTAGTACTTAATTAGCCATCTGAAATCCATAATTGGGCATAAAGGAAGTGATCACTGGCACACTTTAGATTCAAACTTTATATTTAAACACCTATATGTATATATCTATCAGTTGCCAAAACTAGTTTTGGAAAAAACGAAAACCTTTGTTTTAAATACACATGTGGCAATTAATGTTGAATCTTGCTCTGATACCAGCTATAGCAGAACCGTCCAATTTATAAGAGCATAAGTACAATAGTAGCCCGCAAGCGGTCGCACTATCATACTTGAGCCCATATAAACCCGGTAATCCATTGAGTTCCACGAAGGGTCTCGATTCAACCAACATACAACCAAGATCGTACATGATTCAACATACATGTCACACGTTACATAAAGTTCCCAAATATAGTTCCATACATCAGAGTATGATTAAAATTTATTACAAACCAAGTCCAAATAATGTAGTAGTGGAAGCAAATATAGTTTGAAACCATCATCTATCATCATTGTTCAAATATGGTGCCAGCTCATGATCACATTTCCACAAAAGCATAAGAGAGGGATTAACAAGAGATGCCTTGCCTAGGGCCCTATTCCTCATCCATAGAGGGACACAAGCCGTTCTTATAGTAGACATGATACATTATACTATCAGCAACATTGGGAAATAAACCTTGAGTACAAGAAGGTACTCAGCTAGACTTACCTATCATAAACCAAAAATAAAGTGACTCCAAGGATTATGCAAGGCTATATAAGTGGAGCTAGCTTGATAACATTTTGCATAAAAAGCTTACCAATCCAAGTATATAGTTATAATTCAGTCATCAAGTTAGTTATAGCTATTCATCTCTAGATTAGCATCTAACCTATGCAAAACATGTGGTATATCATTTAGTAGCATGCAGTAGTAACCATAGCCTGTATAATAATTCATGTTCATCATAACCATCATATTCTATAACACAGTTACTATGATGTTGGGACTAGACAAGTTTCTCATTGTCCTCGAGAGTCAATGATTCAAATTGATTTCAACTAGCTAGGAATTTATTCCTAACACAAACCTAGGTAGACCAGATCAATGGTCACCTTAGGTCACCTTTGGTACAACTTAGGTCCACATTTCATGGGTTCGACCAGCGCTGCACAATCAGGGACGACCAGCTACCAGGACGTTCAGGCCTGGCCTACCCTTGGGCTCACATCTGGCTCCCCATACATCCTTACTACCATCCAGAGTGTGCACTTTTACAGAACAAGGCCTAGCCTGAGTTGAGCTACTTGGCTTCATGGTTGAAATGAGTTATTTGGCCAGCTAAGTAAGAGGCATGCGTTCAAAATGATTATGGACCAACAACGATACGATCCTTAATCGGCACAGACGGAATCACATGAGTCAACCTATAACATAGACTCTGTCCGACCTTGATTTACAACATCCATGGTTCTTTTACACAATAGCAAATATAGCCAACCATGGTTCAGTGCCCACCTATATCTTGCAGGTGATAGGAAATCACCTGACTTCTACCGATCTAAGCATAGCTAAGCATATGTTAGATCCTAGACCTACATAGGGTTAAAGGTATATATCTTAACAAGGTAGTTGTATGCATCAAGTGTTTCCAACCAACTCTTATAATCAAATGCATCAAACATAAAAAGACTCAAGTGATATTTTGTAAAACATGGGAGATTTAGAATGCTCCGGGGCTTGCCTTTGATAAAAGAAGTTGGCCTATGATCTGGGCACTTGGGTAGGTCCTCAGGAGCTTGCTCCTTACCTTCTAGAGCTATGGGCTAAGGTGCCTCCTATTGTTCCTTTGTCTTTTCGTTGAATTCTAATAGAGTTATCCCCTTGGATGGTCCTATATGCATGAGCAGGAAATAAGATATCATGGATGCATATATAATGACATGTATAATATGATATAATGTGATGAATGCATCCTCATAAGTGTTCTTAGCAGCATTGCATTAAGGTGATAACAAGTTACATTTTCTTTTACTGAGTAGGTGCATATCTCTTCTCTAGTAACTTAAACAAACACTTATGTAAATCATTATCGGTGTTTCGAGTTGCCACCAACAAGTAAATTTCTAATATTGCGTATCTAGCTCAGATGATGTGCTAAGAGGACACGAGGTTTATACTAGTTTGGGCAGAATGTCCCTACATCCAGTTCATTGCTGCTGTTCATGTTACTAGCACTGAAAGTTCATAGTAGGTGTTACAAATGGCTAAGAGAGGGATAGGTCCCAAGTCTGGCGAGAGGAGCGAACGGGCACTAAGGGCTCAATTGTTTCTCTGCTATGTGCTTGTGTGTTCTAATTGGTTCGGGGTGCAAGTCCAAATCGATGTGATGTGTTGCGATGCGATCGATTCGAGTCCCATTCATGAGATGCCCTGTAGCACCTGGTTTTAAGAACAAAACCAGATACACACTATATGTGAGCCTAGGAAGTCAAATCTAACATATAGCCATAAATAAGGGTAATATCAAAAGACAATACTTATTACATAACATATTAGTATAAGGAATATAACCTTAGAGTATAGACAGTGGAAAGACAACTCCAATCTTCAGGCGAAGACTTTGAATCCACAGGGACAACTGGTTGGTTGACCATAAGTCTAACTCCTCTAGACTAGCAATCATAACATGGGGTACCCATCTAGGATTTTTATCCAAAGCATAGAAAAGTAAAGCAAGCATAAGTACATATTGTACTTAGCAATATAACATAGGCTTCATGAGGCTCAAAAGGTTGACACTGGTTTACTACAATTAGCTTTTAATAGGTCACCTTTTTAAGCAATTGAGTAGCAATGAATTTATCATAAGCCCATGAACACATGATCAGGTAAACATGAATAATGAATAGCATAAACAATTAACCATTAGTGATCATCTCTATTCCATAAGGGTTTCAAGGCCGCTCGTGTCCATGAGCATGGCTGATATACCAGTTTTACACTCTATAGAGGTTGTACACTTTCATTGTGAGTCATGATTTACCCTTTCACCCGAGGTGATCAACCTCTTGAACCACTACCAAGGAAGGTCGACAGGGTTCGCTATGAAGCCTTTCAAACATTCGTCTGACAAGTTAGGGCCGCTAAGGTTTCCCCATCAATAAGCATGAACTCCCTGCAAGGAGTGACTAACCAAAGTGCACCCTCTTGGCAGGCCAAGATCATACCTATCAAAGCCCCTCTTACGCCATAAAGGTAACCACTAACAAGCTAGAAAATGTCCTCATACTAAAAAAAAGCCAGAGCCATATAGCCCTCATAGTTGTACTATAAGTCCCCTATTTCCATGTTGCTAAAAAGTAGCTTTTAGTGTTTACTGCATATACCATTAGGCAAGTTACAAGATCATGGTTGTAGTTGAGCACTACCAAAGCTATCCAATGCAATAACCCAAAGGCATCAAGGTACAAGTACAAATTACTAGGAAATCCTTAGTGGTAGTCAAGGTAGACACATACAATATGAATTAAATGATTGAATGTGTATATGACAACAAGGAAGATCCCATGCTATACTTGCCTTAAACCCAGATCAGATCTTCTTCTAGTCCAAATCTTCCAAGAACAGCTTTTGGACTGACCACGTATAGCTCACCGATAGGACTTGATCATAGAACACCACACAAGCATCCAAATAGACATGCATAACATACATACATAGCCATATTAGAATAATACACCAACTCATGGAAAAAGGATTTGAAATAGATCTATGTATTGCTACGAACTCACAGACACAGGAAGCTCGCTAATCGAAGCTACGGTTGAAAACATGCATCTACCGAAAGATTTTGCTTATAAAATAGAAAACCATCAACTTTATTTATTTTATTATATAAAAGCATGTATATGATATTTCAGAGAAAATACTTAAGTTAAATTAAGTCAAACTTATATTTGGTTTTAAAAATCAAAGTGGAATTTATTACATTTTATTTATAAATCTAGTGACATAATTATTATTCAAGTTGGGATTTAAACCATGAAATTCCAAAGATTTTGACATAGAAAACATTGATACTAATGCATAGGTCATGTTGTTATGAATTCAACGCAACTTGAACGGACTATTTTGGAGTTAAAATGAATAAGTCATGATTTAAACAAGTTTTCCTTTAGTTAAATAATAGATTAAATCTATCCATGAATTTTGAATATTGAAAATATGCCTCACAGTTTATAAAATGTAGAAAATGTAAATACGGTCCTAACGTAATTCGAACGGGTCAAATCAGAGTTAAAATGATAAAGTTATGGCCTAAACAAGTTTGATGGCATTTCTATAATTAAATGAACTCAAATTTGAATTTAAACTAATTAATTCCCAATTTTAAATGCTAACTAGACTGCAGGTACTAATACTCAAAACTATAGGGGCTAAAACAGAAGAAAATAGGACCAAAAAGAACTTATTTTGAGCTAGCATGGAGCGTGGATTGATTTCTAGAAACTATAGGGACCTAAGCGCAAAAAGGCATGCAGCTGACCAAGGGTTGACTATAGCTGCTAACTAGGTAGACATGTGGTAGTGTGTGAGTGGTGCGGTCCACCATGCATGCATGGGCACGCTGACATGGCACCGTGAGCCGAGTCCATAGCTACGGTGGAATCGTTACACATCCAAATGGTATAGGCTAATCCTGGCCATCCATGTGAATCCAACGGCGCAGGTGAATGAAGGGGCTACCCTCACTGACATGATGTGCTCGCATGGTGGTGCCATGGGTTCCAGTGGCCCAAGCTCACCAGTGTCACTGGTTCGGGTGACTCTGGCCACCCCAGACCAAGCCGAGGGCATGAGATCAACGAGTGCATCTATGCAAGTCTGATACGACCCAAAGTAGTGGTGGGGAAGCCCATCTGGACGACGGCCCCATGGTGGCGCCATGGCTGGTGTGGTGGAAGCTTGCCGATATGGTGCTCTAGAGCATCATTCAAGGAAATAGAGGCATGGGGAGAATGAGCAGCTCACCATGAGGTCGAAGGAATTGATCGCGGTGTTCGAGAAGGCTCCGAAGGGGCAGGTCGATGGCGGCGGTGAACTGGAGAGAGAGAGAAAGGGTGTGGGTGAGTGAAATCTGAGTGATTCAACATCAAATCAAAGAATTGAAGCCACCTATGGTTGTAGGGGAGTACGGCGGAGCTCCAGGAGGCGTCGGCGTCGAGGATTGGGCTCAGGAACGATGGATTGCCGTGCAGCGGTGGCGAGCTTGAGCATGGACAGGAAAAGGAAAATATGGATGGGGTCTGGCTCGGGTTTTGTAGGTGGTGGGCGCTACAGTAGAATGTAAGGGAGTGGGAGGCAGGTGATTTTGTATGACTTCCATGCTAGCACGGTGACCCGGTGGCTGCCGTGCATGGCGTGCGCCATCATTGGGGCGAAGGAAGGAAAGAGAGCATAGGGAAGAAAGGAAAGGGGAAGGAAGGGAGCGTGGCTAGCAGACTAGTTGGGACAATGACATAGTGAGAGGGAGGAGCAAATGAAGCGCGTGCGGGTGCAGGCATTGCACGGAGGGCTGAAGTGGGCCACGGTAGTGGGCTGTGGCGCACGCGCGGTGCGAACCGCAAGTGGGAAGGCGAGAAGGAAAAGAAGGGAGGGGCGGCTGGGCTGCCAGTAGGCCGAGCGCGAAAGGCAGAGGAAGAAGAGGCTGGGTCACAAAATGGGGAAGAGAGTGGAGTGGGCCAGAGGAAGTGTGGGCCTTTAGGCCAAAATGAGAGAGGAGGTCTTTCTTCTTTTAATTTTGTTTTCTTTTATTTCAAAGCACTTTTCAAACTCATTTCAAAACCATTTGAATTTGTTTTGAATTTTGATCAAAATCACACATCACAATAAATAAAATGCAACATCATGTATGCTCACACATGTTACTACCTTATGATAAATTTTAATTTAATGAAAAAATATTATTTCCTATGTTTTCATTAGCACCAAATATTCATAATTAAATCATCCTAGCTATATTTTCAAAGGAGAAAATTTTAGGGTGTACAATTCTACCGCCCTTAAGATGAATCTTGTCACAAGATTTGAAAAAGGCTAGGGACAAGGAAGGGAGACAGAACTAGGAATAGAACTCAGATAAACATTCCAACATCTCTATTTGCATTGTAAACCAGCTTAACAAGTTACACATGTCTCATCTCAAAAGCTCAAGAATAAAATGATTTGGCTACATGGACTACCCCCTTAAGTTGAGGGATACAACTGTCTTGAATACCAAAACTTTAAACTCAAGGGCATAACCAAACTTCATATGGCACCCTGGGTGTTTTTTTGTCTTTCTTGACTGTCCAAAGCCCATCTTGACTTCTAACGTGATTATGTTACACCTCAAAGAGGCGAGGAAAATCTATCTTCATTTGATCCTCATTTTCCCAAGTTGCATCTTCCTTTGATTGGTTACTCCATTGAACTTTACACACTTTAAGCACTCTTCCCATAAGAGTTCCCTAGGCTCTTTCTAAGATCCTAACTAGATAATCATCATAAGTATAATCATCTATCGGATAGAGCTCCTCCAAGGGTGTTTGTTCCTCTACACCATCATTTGGAAACTCACAGTCCACTTTACTATCCTTAGAGTTCACACATTCTAATAGATCATTCCCATTGTCATATTCCTCAGGTGAAGGTTGAATACCCTCATACTCAATTCTTTCTACTGATAGTGTGGTTAGAAGCACTGAACGCTGGGCATACTTGATCACTCCTTTACATGTAGACATCCATCCCATTCCAAGAATAACATCAATGTCCACTAACTCTAATACAATAAGGTTTGCTTCAAATTTTACCCCCTTTATGTCAAAGCTAACTCTTGGGTATATGCGGTTTGCCTTCATTTCTCCTCCTAGGGACTTAACTTTCACTGGTTTCCTCATTGGAAGCATAGTTATCTTATGATCTTTTATGTATGCACTAGAGATAAATGAATGTGATGTACTAGGGTCAAACGTCACCATAGCAGTGGCTGAGTGTACTACAATCAAACCATAAATGACCTCCTTCGCTCCATGAGTGGTAATCATATCCATGTTGTTCAAACTTCCAAGGATGTAATTTCACTTTAACTTATTTCCATGCACCTGCTTCCTATGGACATTCTGTTCTGGCTCTTGTTGCGGTTGATTCTGGCCTTGATTGTTTTCGACAAACTTCTCAAGATAATTGTCCTCATAATGTTCAATCTCACCACAATCATAACCTTTCTCACTAGTAGGTGTATTTGACTTCATGAAGGTGATAGTAGGAGAAGACAAACATGGCTCTTGAGAGCTAACCTATTGCACTTCATCATCAGGTTGCTGATACTAATTCTGATCTATACTGACAAGTAGATTCATAGGATGTGACTGATATTCTGGTTGCATAGCAAACTGAGGATGAGTGTTTCTTAACTAGGCATTGAAGATCATGTTTTCTCTTCTCTTCCATCTCTTGATGTAGTTGCAAATCATCATTTAGTCCTTTCAAAAAGCATTTCTGTTTCTTAGCATCACTATCTACCTCTCCTAGAGCATAGCATGACAATTGAGTGAACCGATTATGATACTCACACACTGATATGGATCCTTGCTTGAGAGCCTAAAACTCATCTTGCTTGAGTTCTACCTCACCTACGGGAATGTGGTACGTCTTGAAATTCTCCATGAATTCCTGCCAGGTGATCTATCCAACATTGTTGGGATGTCCATACTAGTAGGACTCCCATTAGTCTTGTGCTGCACCCTAGAGTTGGCCTAGATGCAAAAAGCACCTTCTCCTAGTCATAATAATGGGCTATGTCTAGTTGTCACACCATAGCTCTAAGCCAGTCATTAGCTTCTAGTGGATCGCTTGCATGAGAGAATGTCAGTGGGTGTCCCATCAGAAATTCACCTTGCTTGTCAATAGGTGGTGTTTCTTGTGGATTGTTCAACACACTGTAAGTAGTGGTCTATAATAGCTGAGTCTACATCATCAAAGCTTGCTCTATAGTTGGCTGACTTGATGGTGATGGATTAGAAGTGGGAACATTCCTTCTAACATCTTGTGAAGCACTTCTCCTGGTATAGGCCATCTGTTTCCAACATATATGCATTAGGATTCAGTCATTCATAGCATTCTTTATTGTAGTTTCAAGAGATGACGAGATAGGATTGATAGTATGAAAGACTAGAGAAAACCCCAACCATCGAGATATCCAATTCTTCCACATGAAACACTAGAATGCAAGAAAACTTTATCTTGTAAACCCTTTAACTTGGCTACCCCCTTAAGAAAAGTCAACTAGGGCACACAAAAGGGTAGCTTGCACTTCCTTAAAAATGAGCTAACTACCATAAAGATGTTCTGACATTCTAGAGAAACTCCTCTACATAAGCAAGAACATCTAGTCTGAGAACTCTCGAGAGCAAGAAAATAGTAGTGCAATAAAATAGTTGTAACTCTCATTTCATGAATCCAATAGAGTTTTAGCTTATACCATTGGAAAGATCATCAATTCCTCTACAACTTCCATGTAGAACATTTTTCTATATTCCATAGTTTAGTTGGTTGAAAATAGTGCATGACCGAAATTGACCTAGGTTTTTGATAGAACAAATACATCGTCTTGTGAATTTCATAACTCCCAAACCAGAATAGTTGTAAGGGTGGTTCTTATAGTCAGAGAAAGATATTGAAGTCTACTATTGTCTAGAATTGTCCAAGAATAGAGATACTAGGTGATAAGGATAGGCTATTTCAAAAGTATAGGACAAAGTAAACAGGGGATAAGCGAAACCCAACTATTTATTTCATTCATCCTTATGCCTTAGGCCTATAAACTAAATGAAACTGTGGACAAAAATCCACAAGATCATTGCACTCATTACAAAAATTCAACTCAAGCATTATCATAAAGACAATTCAATCTAGCACTAAAGGTTCACAAGCCACACATAAGGACTATTGACTTGACTCGACTTTGACACTAGCGCTTTCATTCCATAAGGACACAAACTCCTAATTCTTAAGAATGGAATGATTATAGGGACATCTAGGTAACATCTCTTGCATGGGAGTGACACATCATCCACTACATGAATTTCATCATGGGCTTCCTCTATATTGTGTGTCACTATCACTTGCCGGTGGTAGTCCTGCATTGACCTGACTCTAGCTACCTCCATGGTATAATGGTTGATTCTTCCATGGACAAGATTTAACATAATGTCCTTCCTGTTGGCAATGATGACACCTTCTCTTAGCTGGATCTTTTGTAATGTCATACTCGATGGAATTGTTGCTTGGTGTTTTGTTAGCTTTTTGATTCTGAAGATTCATCTTGGTTTGACTGATCTATTTTCTAGCTTGCTTGGTCTTTTGAGGTTAAAACTCCTTATAGGTGATAGTCCACCCATCTATGCATACCTCATGTGAAGTAGTTTTAGCTTGAGAAGCTTCTAACTCTTTACAATTTAGATTCATCTAACTAGGGATTAGAACTACATGTGACAAATCCAAATGTTCGATTGCTTCCCAATACTTGCTCCAATGAATTTGCCTTCCTCTTATTATCCACATTGGTCTCATAGCTTGGGTTCACCTTGACTTTTCCTTGATTTAGCTTGTTTTGAAGATAGGGAAAACCATAGTGCATGCAACACTAACATTGATACTGACTTCCAAGTGTCTTATTGCTGATACCGCTGTTGGTTCTCATATTCTTCTAAGCCTCTATGACTTGTCTCTTTACTGGCCCCATTGGTATGTTGCTCTGATCTTGCGACAAGCACTGCTGAGAACTTCTAGGCTGATTCATTCCTTCTAGTATTTGCTTTTGCATAGCAAATAGCTTTTTCTTATCAAATGCTTTTAAGGGTGGCATAGCTTGGTCCTCCTATTCTCTGATGTTGGCAGTTATCTCGTTACGATCCATCTAATAGACCAAGAAAAGATTTAGAATTGAGATAGGGTTTTATAATAGAACAGAGGCTAGAATCAACATAACTTTTTAGCAAATAACAAGGTTAGAGAGAAAGCAAGAACTAAGCAGAGATGAGAGCATGCTAAAATGTCCTATTCTAACTAGGCTTGCATCCTACAGTCAGCATTGCTCTGATACAACTTTGTAGCACCTCGGTTTTAAGAACAAAACCAGATACACACTATATGTGAGCCCAGGAAGTCAAATCTCACATATAGCCACAAATAAGGGTAATATCAAAATACAATACTTATTACATAATGTATTAGTATAAGGAATATAACCTCAGAGTATAGACAGCAGAAAGACAACTTCGATCTTTAGGCGAAGACTCCGAATCCACAGGGATAATCGACTGGTTGACGATAAGCCTAACTCCTCTAGACTAGCAATCTGGTACCCATCTAGGATTTTTATCCAAAGTATAGAAAAGTAAAGCAAGCATAAGTACATATCGTACTCAGCAATATAACATGGGGGTCATGAGGCTCAAAAGGTTGACACTAGTTTACTGCGATTAGCTTTTAATAGGTCATCTTTTTAAGCAATTGAGTAGCAACAAATTTATCATAAGCCCTTGAGCACATGATTAGGTAAACATGAATAATGAATAGCATAAACAATTAACCATTAGTGATCATCTCTATTCCATAAGGGTTCCAAGGCCGCTCGTGTCTGTGAGCATGGCTGATATACTAGTTTTACACTCTGCAGAGGTTGTACACTTTCACTGTGTGTCGTGATTTACCCATTCGCCCAAGGTGATCATCCTCTTTACCCACTATCGAGGAAGGTTGGCAGGGTTCACTATGAAGCCTTTCAAAGGTTCGTCTAACAAGTTAGGGCCGCTAAGGTTTCCCCATCAATATGCATGAACCCCCCTCCAAGGAGTGACTAACCAAAGTGCACCCTCTTGGTCGGCCAAGATCATACCTATTGGAGCCCCTCTTGCGCCATAAAGGTAACCACTAACAAGCTAGAAAATGTCCTCATGCCGAGCTAAAGCTGGAGTCACATAGTCCTCACAGTTGTACTGTATGTCCCGGATGATCACTTACAGATAAGTCCTTAGGGAGAGGAATCTAGAGCATTCAGAAAGTAGCTAAACACTCTAGCCCCTTGTTTCCATGTTGCTAAAAAGCAGCTTTTAGTGTTTATTGCATATACCATTAGTCAAGTTACAAGATCATGGTTGTAGTTGAGCACTACCAAAGCTACCCAATGCAATAACCCAAAGGCATCAAGGTACAAGTACAAATTACTAGGAAATCCTTAGTGGTAGTCAAGGTCGACACATGCAGTATGAATTAAATGATTAAAGGTGTATTGGACAATAAGGAAAATGCCATGTTATACTTGCCTTAAACTTAGATCAGATCTTCTTCTAGGTCCAAATCTTCCAAGAACTGCTTCTGGACTGACCACATATAGCTCACCGATTGGACTTGATCATATAACACCACACAAGCATCCAAATAGACATTCATAACATACAAACATTGCCATATTAGAACAATACACCAACTAGTGGAAAAAGGATTTGAAACAGATCTACATATTGCTACGAACTTACAGACACGGGAAGCACGCTAATCGGAGCTACGGTTGAAAACATACATCTACCGAAAGATTTTGCTTATAAAATGGAAAACCATAAGCTTCATTTATTTTATTGTATAACAGCATGTATATGATATTTTAGAGAAAATACTTAAGTTGAATTAAGTCAAACTTATATTTGGTTTTAAAAATCAAAGTGGAATTCATTACATTTTATTTATAAATCTAGTGACATAATTATTATTCAAGTTGGGATTTAAACCATGAAATTCTAGAGATTTTGACATAGAAAACATTGATACTAATGCGTAGGTCACGTCGTTATGAATCCAACGCATCTTGAATAGACTATTTCGGAGTTAAAATGAATAAGTCGTGATTTAAACAAGTTTTCCTTTACTTAAATAATAGATTAAATCTACCCATGCATTTTAAATATTGAAAACATGTCTAACAATAGTATAAACTTGTAGAAAACATAAATAAGATCTTAATGCAATTCGAACGGGTCAAATCGGAGTTAAAATGATAAAGTTATGTCCTAAACAAGTTTGATGGTATTTCTATAATTAAATGAACTCAAATTTGAATTTAAACTAATTAATTCTGAATTTTAAATGCTAATTGGACTGTAGATACTAATACTCAGAACTATAGGGGCTAAAACATAAGAAAATAGGACCAAAAAGAAATTATTTTGAGCTAGCATGGAGCCTGGATTGATTTCTAGAAACTACAGGGACCTGAGCGCAAAAAGGCACATAGCTCACCAAGGGTTGACTACGGCTGCTTACTGGGTCAAACATGTGGTGGTGTGTGAGTGGCATGGTGCACCACGCATGCGTGGGCATGCACTGACGTGGCACCGTGGGCCAAGTCCATAGCCGTGATGGACCGGTTACACATCTAAACGGTACGGGCTAATCCTAGCCTTCCATGCGAATCCAAAGGCACATGTGAATGAAGGGGCTACCCTCGCTGGCGTGTTGTGCCCGCACGGTAGCACCATGGGTGCCGGTGGCCTAAGCTCACCAGTGTCACTAGTTTGGGTGACTCCGGCCACCCCAGACTAAGCCAAGGGCATGAGATCAACGAGTGCATCTACGCGAGTCTGATATGACCCAAAGGAGTGGCGGGGAAGCGCATTGGGATGATGGACCCATGGCAGCACCATGGTCGGATGTGGTGGAAGCTTGCTGATATGGTGCTCCAAAGCATCATTCAAGGAAATAGAGGCATAAGGAGAACGAGCAGCTGACCGTGAGGTCGAAGGAATTGATCGTGGTGTCCAAGAAGGCTCCGAAGGGGTGGGTCAATGGCGGCAGCGAACTGAAGAGAGAGAAAGGGTGTGGGTGCATGAAATCTTAGCGATTCAAGATCAAATCAAAGAATTGAAGCCACCTATGGTCATAGGATAGTATGACAGAGATCCAGGAGGCATCAGCATTGAGGATTGGGCTCAGGAATGGTGGATTGCCGTGTGGCAGTGGTGAGCTCAAGCACGGATGGGAAAAGGAAGAGATGGAGGGGGTCTGGCTTGGGTTTTGTAGGTGGCAGGCTCTATGGTAGAAGATAGGGGAGCAGGAGGCTGGGCAATTTCATCTGCCTTCCATGTAGGTGCGGTGACCCGGTGGCTGCCATGCATGGCGTGTGCCATCGTCAAGGGCGAAGGTAGGAAAGGGAGCACAGGAAAGAAAGGAAAGGGGAAGGAAGCGAGCGTGGCTGACTGATAAGTGGGGCTAGTGACACAGTGAGGGGGAGGAGGAAATGAAGTGTGTGTGGGCATGGACATTGCGTAGAGGGCTGAAGCGAGTCGCGGTAGTGGGCTACGGCATGCACGTGTAGTGCGAAGCCAAAGTAGCCCGGTGCGGGGCACGCCATGTGCGGAGCGGGCTGCAAGCTTGAAGGCAGGAAGGAAAAGAAGGGAGGGGCGGCTGGACTGCCAGCAGGCCAAGCGCGGAAGGGGGAGGAAGAAGAGGTTGGGCTGTGGAATGGGGAAGGGAGTGGAGCAGGCCAGAGGAAGCATGGGCCTTCGGGCCAAAATGAGAGAGGAGGTCTTTCTTCTTTTTATTTTGTTTTCTTTTATTTCAAAGCACTTTTCAAACTCATTTCAAAAGCATTTGAATTTGTTTTGAATTTTTATCAAAACCACACATCACAATAAATAAAATGCAACAACATGTATTCTCACACATGTTACTACCTTATGATAAACTGCACATATGGCAAACATTCTTCCCACATCTTCAAATTGCGCGTCAAAATTGCTCTCAACATGGTGGACAATGTTCGATTCACTATCTCAGTTTGGCCATCAGTTTGGGGATGACATGTTGTACAAAACAGCAGCTTGGTCCCCAATTTATTCCACAAAGCGCGCCAAAAATGACTCAAGAATTTTGCATCGAGATCTGAAAGAATAGTAGAAGGCATACCATGCAAGCGAACAATTTCTTGAAAGAAAAGGTCAGCAATATGAACAACATCATCGCTCTTATGACAAGGAATAAA
This sequence comes from Miscanthus floridulus, assembly GCF_019320115.1. Classification (NCBI taxonomy): domain Eukaryota; kingdom Viridiplantae; phylum Streptophyta; class Magnoliopsida; order Poales; family Poaceae; genus Miscanthus; species Miscanthus floridulus. The sequence goes on from NC_089594.1 coordinate 53,240,183, forward strand.
ATGTGCCATCTTACAAAAATGATCAACCACCATAAAAATACTATCCCTCCCCCTCTTAGTCCTTGGCAAACCCAACACAAAATCCATAGATATATCAGCCCAAGGAGTAGAAGGAATAGGAAGAGGCATATACAGACCATGTGGGTTCAACCACGACTTAGCTTTTTGACATGTGGTGCACCGAGCCATGTACCGTTCTACATCTCGCCTCATCCTAGGCCAAAAGAAATATATGGACAGCACCTCCTCTATTTTCATGGCTCCAAAATGTCCCATCAATCCGCCTCCATGTGCCTCCTGCAACAACAAAAGACGAACAAAGCCAACTAGAATGCATAGGCGGTTAGCTCTAAACAAAACCCCATCATTGATCATAAACTTATTCCATGTAATCCTTCTCTACAATTTAGCAACACATCCTTAAAATTAGGATCAAGCGCATATTGTTGTTTTACTAATTCAAGCCCAAAAATCCGACAATCAAGTTGGGATAGTAATGTATATCATCTAGACAAAGCATCAACAATCACATTATCCTTCCCATTCTTGTGTTTGATAATATAAGGAAAAGATTCAATAAATTCAACCCATTTAGCATGTCTATGATTTAGATTATGTTGAGAGCAAAGATACTTAAGTGATTCATGATTAGAATGAATAATAAATTCTTTAGGCCACAAATAATGATGCCACATCTCTAAAGAACAGACAAGTGCATACAATTCCTTATCATACATGGAATAATTCAAAACAAGACCATGCAATTTTTCACTAAAGTAAGCAATGGGTTTACCATCTTGCATCAAAACACCCACAATGCCAACTCCACTAGCATCACATTCTAGCTCAAAAGTATTACCAAAATTTGGAAGTTGTAGCAATGGTGCATGTGTGAGCTTGTCCTTCAAAGTGTCAAAGGACTCCTCATGTTCCTTTCCCCAATGAAACACCACCCCTTTCTTCGTCAACTCATGCAACGGGGTAGGAATGGTGCTGAAATATTTGATGAAGCAGCGGTAGAACCCTGCAAGACCAAGAAAACTCCTCACCTGTGTGACAGTTTGGGGAACCAGCCAGCTCTTTATGGCTTCAATTTTCATCTCGTCCACCTCAATTCCCTATGGAGTTACAACAAAGCCAAGAAAAGAAACTCAATCCGTGCAAAAGATGCACTTCTCAAGGTTACCAAATAAACATGCATCACGTAAAGCATTAAAAACAACACATAGGTGATCCATATGTTCATCAAAAGACTTGCTATTAATCAATATATCATCAAAGTAAACTACCACAAAACGACCAATAAAAGCTCTCAAAACCTCATTCATTAAGCGCATAAAGTGCTAGGTGCATTAGTCAAACCAAAAAGCATTACTAACCACTCATACAACCCTAATTTGGTTTTAAACGCGGTTTTCCATTCATCTCCAAGTTTCATTATAATTTGGTGGTAGCCATTTCGCAAGCTAATCTTGGTGAAAATTATAGAACCACACAACTCATCAAGCATGTCGTCTAGCCTAGGAATAGAATGATTGTAACACCTTTGGTGTTTTGACCTAGCACTAAAACTTGACATGTCATCATATGCATTGCAAAGCATTCATAAAGTAGAAAATTTGAATGCATTCACTAAATAAGCTTTATTTCATAAGTTGTTATTTCATGGGATGTATGTGATCCAAAACTCTAAATAAAGATCATGACAACAAGTGTCAAATTTCATGTGATCATGTGAGACCATGTGTCAATTGACTCAAATAACCCTAATGGGCCATGTAACTGGTCAAAACTCAAAGTTGAGTAAAAAGGAAAACAAATCAAATTTGAATTCAAATTCAAACCATAAAAGTCCTTTTTGCCCCTTTGGTCTAATTCAAAATCCATTTGGAATTTGGGGGTGTGACAAAAAGCAAAGTTGAAGCTTATTTTATAAGGATCAACTTTGGTATTCAAAGTTTTTAAAGTTTACATATAAAATTTGGAGTAATTTTGAAATGATTCAAATGCTCAAATGCACCGCAAATTCAAATTTCAAAATGGAGGTAGAATTTGAAAATGTTCATTCAAGCAAAGTTGTAGAACTTTTGATTTTGAACAACTTTTATTTTTGGAGATTTTTAACTTCTTTAGAAAATTTGGGAGTAATTTGTAAAATGACCACAGTGTCAATTCTATAATTCTGGTGAACAGTAGCACGACCACCGCCCCACCGCCGGTGTCCTTTCTCTGGCCTTCCAGGCATGCCCATGGCCGCCCTCGGCTTCAGCGCTGGCACGGGGTGCACACTGCGTGTCATTCCCATGCGCTCCCTGGCCGCGCTATAAAGCCCCGACGACGTTATCTGCTTTTCTTCCTCTCCTCTGTTTCTTGACGCCGCCACCTCAACTCTGGCGAGCTCCCCTCGCCTCCTCATTGCAAGATAGCCCCAGGGAAAGTAGTGTTCCAACTCCGTCTCCTCCTTGCGAACCCATCCCACCAACTATGGTTGTCTAAGTCCACCGAGAACCACCGCTAGCGACTCTTCTTCCTCGCGGCCAGCATCATCCGATGAGCTGTTGCCCTTGCTTGTTGTCTCTATAGCTTCGTCTCGATGCTATAGTGCTTAATCCACTCTTGCTTGGTCAGTTTTGCCCACTGTAGTCACCAGGAACACCATCGTTGATGAGGTCCGCTCCACCGTGATCATTGTCACCGTCGAAACGCGTCACCATAGCTTCTCCGGTCTCGCTCATTGCTTCAACACATTCAGGGTGAGCCACTGATGCTTCCTGGACACTTTGTTTCACGATTACCTAGTCTTGTTTCACCGGCGTAACGCTATTCCATGTCGTAATCAGCCTCCTGTAGTGCCACAGATCGATGTGCCTAGTCCTTGTGAACGTTGTGGTGCCTTTGCCTTCGCTGTTAGACTCACCGTCGGCGAGTTAGCGTCGGTCAGCGCTGTCGCCGCCACGATCGAGGCCAAAGGTTAGGGATGACAGGTGGATCCCGTATGTCAGCGACTATATAGTTCAAATGGAATTTTTCTATTTTCAGAAATGGATGAATAGTGTCTATTTTTGTTATTTTTGTGTAGATTTATTTAGAGCTCCAAAAATTATGAAAATTTTTGTGTGACCTCTCTGTGATGAATAATATTTAGGAAAAATATGAAATATTGATTTACAGAACTTTTTGAATGTGATGAAAATTGCAAAATTAATTGATAAATGTAATTTTCATGATTTTTATAGGTCACTGTATAATTCCAAAAATTATGAAATTTGTTTTGGTACACTAATTTGTCATGAGGAAGCTTACATAAAATTTTTAGGTCATTTAGAACTAGTTAATTTTTGGGCTTATTTCCAAATTAATTCAAAAATGAATAAAAGCAAGCCCTAAGTGTTAGATTAGTGTTTGATCTTGTTTTGGTCATGTTTTAGTGACCAGTAGGGTTTCAAGGTCGGTTAGGTCAAGTCACTTGTGTGGTCCTTGATGGTAGAATTGTAAGTTGGTTTTGTTGGCTTGCAAGTGTACCATGAAGGACAGTTGTATTCAAGGTGTTATTATATTTCATGTACCAAGAAAGCATCATGTTTACATTATCATCATGTTGAAGCATATGTTATTATTTCATGTAGAAACCGAGAGTGAACCGATCCTAGTTGAGCAAGTTGTGGAAGAATCCCTGGTTATCTCGGGATTCGATAATTGTGGTACTTATCTGGAACCCGACATCGTCAATGAAGGCAAGCCCCGGTTTATGCATTAAACCATTTCCTTGTTTACTTTGAAAAGTTTATCACCTATGTTACCTATTGCATTAAGTTGATTAATTCAAATGTTACCTACTTGATGCATTGCCTACCTTGTTAATTATTTACCATCCTTGAAAATGATTTCATTTACAAAGGTGTAGAATGCTTAGTATGCTTTATGATAGGCTTTCAAAGTAAAAGTTTCGATACAATCAAAGATGGCATACTGGCCAAAGAAAGAAAGAAGATAGAATGAACTAGAGACTAGTCGGGTGACTTATCTTGAATGTTGGGTAATGTTGCCGACTATGTCGCTTAAAGGCCACTCATTGTGGATCTTCTGAACGAGATACTTTGTAGTACTGGTCACATACTCCGGTAAGCCTACTTCGGCTAATCTGATACTAAGATGAATGCCCACGCACTAGGAGTGGAGAGATGGTGGGAGTAGCATGTACCCTCGTGGCTAGAATGTGGCCAGATTTGAGGTGTGCTATGCTCTCGGGTGGTGTGGAGACAGCTTAGTATAGGAGGATCTGGTAGCAAGGTTGATGTATGCAAGATTAAGTTCTACATATGTTGTGTGATAAGGAATCCCTAGCTGCAACTTGAATCAATTCAAATTACTGGTGCTCTATGGATATGGAGACTCGATTCATTATAGAAGCAATGCAGGACTGGTGAATTACTAAAACATGAGAAAAGAATGGAATGAGAAGGATTGGAATATGGGAAATGTACATTTAGTTTGAGATAATGAACTAAAAGGACTTAGGGGTAAAACTTGAAAATAGGATGAAGAATAGTAAGCTTTTGGCAAAGAACTTTTGAATCTTGCTACATCCTTACCTTGCCCCAACACTTGCATCTTTAAAGTTTTTCACCCCCTGTTACGTTGGGTCAGTCTTGTTGAGTACTTTTGTACTCAGGGTTTGTTAACCCTTGTTGCAGGTGAGTCACATGTGTAGGCTTGTTTTGGTCCCTACTGCATGTCTGTGTTTGAAGTCAATGACGATGAGGAATGATGAATGGCCTTTGGACAAGGCACTAGTTTGTATGATAAATAATGTTAATGTAATATTATCCCGCTACTATGGTTGGATGACACTTATGGTTTTGTAAGTTTGAAACAACTGGTTTGTAAACTATGATTATCTTAAGACTTCCGCTATATTTTACTCTGATGTATATATTTGAATAAGCTATTGTAATCTGCAATGTCTGTGATTGGGATCCTATTTGAAAAAGATTTGTGGATGATTCAGGTTTCCCGAGGACACCCGACAGACCTGTTAAGTTGTTGGAAACTTGTGTATGCTATCAGAGGTCTGTTGAGACAACGATAAGTGCATGTGGGCCTGATTTCTTGGGAGGTTCTACCCTAGCTGGTATCAGAGCAGGTCCTATCTAAGATCATTGTAGGTTACTTTGGAAAACCATTCAAATTGATTTGGATCAAAGAAAGTAAACTTGATATTTTAAAGTTCAAATTTCTTTCTTCTTACCTTTGATCTAGCCTCAATCCTATCTTATTTGAAAGTTCATGGCGGATAATATGATTAGGTTTGTCCTATGTATAAAAAATCTAGTACTTTTGATTATATAAATCTTTTGTACCTAGATTCGTAAGATTGATTCATGCATCATGCTTGAACACCTTGCATAATAATTCCCCTTAAAAGTGGTTGGGTAAGTAATGTTAATCCCATTCTTGCTAACCTCCATTATTCTTAAGCTATTCTTATACTCCTACCCTAAATTCTACTGGCTATGGCAAAGACCAAGATAACCGCACGCAAGTCCACCAGACGTCACTGGAGTCCCTCGTCACTAGTTGGCACCGCGTAACCATGAGCTTGGTGAAGGAAGTTCCAAGACCCTAGGAGATGAAGGATCTTCAAGCAACCCTGCCAACATCGAGAACCTTACCAAGGAGCTCAACACCCTTTGTCGAGCTCATGCCAAATATCAAGAGGAGCTAGGTAGAAATGCAAAGGGGCATCACCATGACCATGGAGCTATGGAATGAAGCCTGGACATGAGAGGATGTGGCCAATGAATGCATCCATGAGTTGGAGTTCTACATAGAAGACCTGGAGATGTACAATGCCATTCTTCATGAGAATGTCCACATGCTGTACGCTCAACTTCATCCTCCTCATGGGGATGGTGAAGTTACAAATGAAGAAATGATTGTAGATCTAGGAGAAGTCGAGAATGAAGAAGAGGAGGAGGATCCTGAGGAGTTAGTGTACTTCTCAGATGAAGATGAGGTTTCATCTGGTATGGACACAAACGCCGATGACTAAGAGCTCAGAGTAGTAATAGTTCCTTTACTACTTTCCTAGTAAACTAGGGTTGTCTTATGGTATACAAGACATGTATTTTAAATAAGTAATCCTTTGTAGCATGAAACCTTTTGACTGCTTTCAATGAAAAATAATGTAAATCAATGTGTCTCTCTAACAAATGCCTCGTCCTATCACCCAAGCTTGTGCTAGTGGCTCGCATGACAATGATGATATCCCAAATCCTCCACCAATGCCTTTGACTATGGTAGATGACATAGCCGCACTCGTCAATGCAACGATAGAGAATGCTAGGTTGTTAAGGGAATTGGCTCAGAACCAACAGGCACCACACCCTAATTGTGGCCGTTGTAATAATGGAAATGATGAGTCAACCTATGTTGATTTTACTGACACATGTCCACCTGTGTTCTCTAAGGCAGAAGAGCCTTTAGAAGCTAACAATTGGCTTAGGACAATAGAGCAAAAGTTTGAGCTGATTCACTGTACCAAAATTCAGAAACCAAGGTTTACAGCACAGCAACTTTGAGGAGCTACTGGTGCCTAGTGGGCAAATTTGGTAGCAGTACAGCCCGCTGGTCACCAAATCACCTGGATGGAGTTTAAGGATGCCTTCAGGGCACACTATATTCTAGATGGTGTGATGACCATGAAGTTAGAAGAGTTTTTGGCTCTTAAGCAAGGGGAGCACCCGGTGATGCACTATGTTGGGCGTTTCAATCACCTGTCACAGTATGCTATAGAGTATGTGAATACTGACAGGAAGAAGAAGAATCATCTCCTTAGAGGCCTGAACACCAAACTTTAGACCATGATGGCAACTTATGGCAACACAACTTATCATGAGACAGTCAACATTGCTATCGCTTCAGAGGAGAATTACCGCCGACACAAGGAGGTGAAGAAAAAGAGAATATCTGCTTCTAGATCGTCGAGTGGAAAGCAGTCAAAAGATAGTCTACCATCCTCAGAATCATGTCCGTGCGCCATTCCACCCACAACAAAGCCAAAGCAGGCAGCAAATCTTTATTCGCCCTACAACTAATACGTCTTATCCTCATCAAGCACCACAGCAGCAAAATAATACAAATAATGCAAACTGCACTGCTACTCCCCAGAATCACAATTTTCCATGTTATAATTGTGGTAAACCCAGAAACTTTTCCCAAGAATGTCCATATCCTAGAAAGAATAATCCTGATGCACCTAAAGCCCCTGTTACTCAAGCTCAAAATCAGTACAAGGGCAATGCTCAGAATAGTCAGAAGGGTCAGGCTGAGAACAAAACTGGAAGGGTCTTCTATACTTAGGTGGAATCTATTCTAGAAGGAGAACCAGTAATGATGGGTATGTTTCCCATTGCTAAGCATCCTGTAATTACCTTATTTGATTCTGGTGCATCCCATACATTCATCAATCATACATTTGTTGTGAAGCATGGGATAACTATTGGGGAAACGAAAGAACCTATATCATATATAGTCGCCTGGGGGACTGAAATCTGTACAAGGGAAATAGTTTAGCATGTACCTAGTGATTTGGGAGGATATGAGTTCCCTACCAATATGCTGATATTAAAGGATCAAGATATAGATGTGATCCTTGGTATGAACTAGTTAACCCAACACGGGGCTATCATAGATGTCCTACGTAGAACCATAAGGGTAAATGCACCTGACAGCAAAACCCAACTTCTCATCCAACTTCCCTTTCCTAAGAGTACGGTTGGAACAGTCTGTGCAACTACTGTTGAAGAAGCCAAGAAAATTCCTGTGGTATGTGAATTTATGGATGTCTTTCCCGATGATCTACATGGTCTGCCACTAGACCGAGATGTAGAGTTTAGAATTGATCTAAAACCAGGAACAACACCTGTGTCCAGAAGAGCATATAGGATGCCACCCAAAGAATTAGCAGAATTAAAGATCCAACTACAAGACTTGTTAGACAAGGGTTTCATTCAACCCAAGTTCATCACCTTGGGATGCCCTGCTATCTTCATGAAGAAAAAGGACCAAACCTTAAGGTTATGTATTGACTATCGGCCATTAAATGAAGTCACCATAAAGAACAAATACCCCTTACCCCAAATTGATTTGCTTTTTGATCAACTGGCGGGAGCTAAGGTATTTTCAAAGATAGACTTGAGATCAGGCTATCACCAGATTAAGATCAGATGAGAAGATGTGCCAAAGACAGCGTTTACTACCCGATATGGTCTATATGAGTATCTAGTCATGTCTTTTGGGCTGACCAATGCCCCGACTCATTTCATGTACCTGATGAACTCAGTTTTCATGCTCAAGTTGGATAAGTTTGTAGTGGTGTTCATTGATTACATTCTTATCTATTCTAAGAGCAAAGAGGAACATGCGGGACATCTCCGCATTGTTCTACAATGATTAAGAGACCACAAATTATATGCCAAATTCAGTAAATATGCATTCTGGTTAGAAGAAGTACAATTTTTGGGTCATGTGTTATCTGCTGAAGGTATAGCTATTGATATGAGCAAGGTAGAAGAAGTCCTTAACTGGAGAGTACCTACCACTATTCACCAACTTCATAGTTTTCTAGGGTTGGTAGGTTATTATCGTCGGTTCATCCCTGACTTCTCTAGAATTGCGAAGCCAATTACTGGACTGCTAAAAAATCAAACTAAGTTTGTATGATCGACAGAATGTGAAGAGGCCTTTCAAGCATTGAAGAAGTTGTTGACAACTGCCCCAGTATTAGCACAATCTGATATCAAGAGGCCATTTGATATCTATTGTGATGCATCTGGAATTGGTATTGGCTATGTTCTTATGCAAGAAGGCAGAGTCATAGCGTATGCTTCCAGACAACTCAAGAAGCATGAAGAACATTATCCTACCCATGATCTTGAATTAGCCACTATTGTTCATGCACTCAAGGTTTGGCGACATTATTTATTGGGCAATATCTGTCATATCTATATGGATCACAAAAGTTTGAAATATATCTTCACTTAGTCAGAGTTGAATATGAGGCAAAGAAGATGGTTGGAACTTATCAAAGATTATGACTTAGAAGTGCATTATCATCCGAGCAAGGCTAATGTGGTTGCCGATGCCCTGAGTTGCAAGAATCATTGCCATTGTCTGACTATGAAACCTATGTAACAAACATTGTGTCAAGAGATGGAGCATCTAAATTTACAAATCATAGAACAAGGTTCCCTGTCCAATATTGCAGTTGAGTCCACTATCAAAGATCAGATCATTGTTGCTCAACGGAAAAGTAAGGGCATAGCCCATATCAAAGATAAAGTCAGAATGGAAAACCCCCCTCACTAGCTTTTTGAACAAAGTTGTGATGTGTTAGATTGACACATTTCCTTTTCCATTACTTAGCCTTAGGTTTTAAATCTCGAGATGAGATTTCTTTAAGGGGGAAGGGTTGTAATACCTCTGGTGTTTTGACCTAGCACTAAAACTTGACATGTCATCATATGCATTGCAAAGCATTCATAAAGTAGAAAAATTTGAATGCATTCACTAAATAAGCTTTATTTCATAAGTTGTTATTTCATGGGATGTATGTTATCCAAAACTCTAAATAAAGATCATGACCACAAGTGTCAAATTTCATGTGATCATGTGAGACCATGTGTCAATTGACTCAAATAACCCTAATGGGCCATGTAACTGGTCAAAACTCAAAGTTGAGTAAAAAGGAAAACAAATCAAATTTGAATTCAAATTCAAACCATAAAAGTCCTTTTTGCCCCTTTGGTCTAATTCAAAATCCATTTGGAATTTGGGGGTGTGACAAAAAGCAAAGTTGAAGCTTATTTTATAAGGATCAACTTTGGTATTCAAAGTTTTTAAAGTTTACATATAAAATTTGGAGTAATTTTGAAATGATTCAAATGCTCAAATGCACCCCAAATTCAAATTTCAAAATGGAGGTAGAATTTGAAAATGTTCATTCAAGCAAAGTTGTAGAACTTTTGATTTTGAACAACTTTTATATTTGGAGATTTTTAACTTCTTTAGAAAATTTGGGAGTAATTTGTAAAATGAACTTAGTGGCAATTCTATAATTCTGGTGAACAGTAGCATGACCACCGCCCCACTGCCGGCGTCCTTTATCCGGCCTTCCAGGCGCTCCTGTGGCTACCCTCGGCTTCGCACTGGCATGGGGTGCACACTGAGTGTCGTTCCCACGCACTCCTGGCCGCGCTATAAAGCCCCGACGACGATATCTGCTTTTCTTCCTCTCCTCTATTTCCCGACGCTGCCACCTCAACTCCGGTGAGCTCCCCTCGCCTCCTCAGCATAAGATAGCCCTAAAAAAGTAGTGTTCCAACTCCATCTCCTCCTTGCGAACCCATCCCACCAACTATGGTTCTCTGAGTCCACCGAGAACCGCCGCTAGCGACTCTTCTTCCTCGCGGCCGGCGACCTCGATCGAAACTCCGTTTCACCACGGCCAGCATCATCCGGTGAGCTATTGCCCTTGCTTGTTGTCTCTACAGCTTTGTCTTAATGCTGTAGAGCTTAATCCACTCTTGCTTGGTCATTTTACCCACTACAGTCGCCAAAACACCATCGTCGACGAGGTCTGCTCTGCCGTGATCACTGTCACCGTCGAAACACGTCACCATAGCTTCTTCGGTCTCACTCGTTGCTTCAACACATTCGGGGTGAGCCACTGATGCTTCCTAGACTCTTTGTTTCACCGTTACCATCTTGTTTCACCGACGTAACGCTGTCATGCCACCGCGTCCGCCATGGCCGGCGTTAGTCTTGTTCTGTGTCGTAATCAACCTCCGTAGTGCCACAGATCGATGCGCCTAGTCCTTGTGAACGTTGTGGTGCCTTTGCCTTCGCCGTTAGACTCACCATCGGTGAGTTAGCGCCGGTCAGCGCCGTCATCGCCGTGGTCGAGGCCAAAGGTTAGGGAGGACAGGTGGGTCCTGTATGTCAGCGACTGTATAGATCAAATGGAATTTTTCTATTTTCAGAAATGGATGAATAGTGTCTATTTTTGTTATTTTTGTGTAGATTTATTTAGAGCTCCAAAAATTATGAAAAGTTTTGTGTGACCTCTCTATGATGAATAATATTTAGGAAAAATATGAAATATTGATTTACAGAACTTTTTGAATGTGATGAAAATTGCTTAATGAATTGATAAATGTAATTTCCATGATTTTTGCAGGTCACTGTATAATTCCAAAAATTATGAAATTTGTTTGGGTACACTAATTTGTCATGAGGAAGCTTACATAAAATTTTGAGGTCATTTGGAACAGGTTCATTTTTGGGCTTATTTCCAAATTAATTCAAAAATGAATAAAAGCAAGCCCTAAGTGTTAGATTAGTGTTTGATCTTGTTTTGGTCATGTTTTGTGACCAGTAGGGTTTCAAGGTCAGTTTGGTCAAGTCACTTGTGTGGTCCTTGATGGTAGAATTGCAAGTTGGTTTTGTTGGCTTGCAACTGTACCGTGAAGGACAGTTGTACTCAAGGTGTTATTATATTTCATGTACCAAGAAAGCATCATGTTTACATTATCATCATGTTGAAGCATATGTTATTATTTTGTGTAGAAACTGAGAGTGAACCGGTCCTAGTTGAGCAAGTTGTGGAAGAATCCCCGGTTGTCTCGGGATTCGATAATTGTGGTACTAATCCAGAACCTGAGATCGTCAACGAAGGCAAGCCTCAATTTATGCATTAAACCATTTCCTTGTTTACTTTGAAAAGTTTATCACCTATGTTACCTATTGTATTAAGTTGATTAATTCAAATGTTACCTACTTGATGCATTGCCTACCTTGTTAATTGTTTACCATCCTTGAAGATGATTTCATTTACAAAGGCGTAGAATGCTTAGTATGCTTTATGATAGGATTTCAAAGTAAAAGTTTCGATATAATCAAAGATGGCATACTGGCCAAAGAAAGAAAGAAGATAGAATGAACTAGAGACTAGTCGGCTGACTTATCTTGAATGTTGGGTAATGTTGCCAACTATGTCGCTTAAAGGCCACTCATTGTGGATCTTCTGAATGAGACACTTTGTAGTACTGGTCACATACTCTAGTAAGCCTACTTCGGCTAATCCATTACTAAGACGAATGCCCACGCACTAGGAGTGGAGAGATGGTGGGTGTAGCGTGTACCCTCATGGCTGGAATGTGGCCGGATTTGAGGTGTGTTGTGCTCTCTGGTGGCATGGAGACGGCTTAGTATAGGAGGATCCAGTAGCGAGGTTGATGTATGCAAGATTAAGTTCTACATATGTCATGTGATAAGGAATCCCCAGCTGGGACTTGAATCAATTCGAATTGCCGATGCTCTGTGGATATGGAGACTTGATTCATTATAGAAGCAATGCAGGACTGATGAATTACTAAAACATGAGAAAAGAATGGAATGAGAAGGATTGGAATATGGGAAATGTACATTTACTTTGAGATAGTGAACTAAAAGGACTTAGGGGTAAAACTTGAAAATAGGATGAAGAATAGTAAGCTTTTGGCAAAGAACTTTTGAATCTTGCTACATCCTTACCTTGCCCCAACACTTGCATCTTTAAAGTTTTTCACCCCCTATTACGTCGGGTCAGTCTTGTTGAGTACTTTTGTACTCAGGGTTTGTTAACCCTTGTTGCAGGTGAGTCGCATGCATAGGCTTGTTTTGGTCCCTGCTGTATGTCTGTGTTTGAAGTCAATGACGATGAGGAATGATGAATGGCCTTTGGACAAGGCACTAGTTTGTATGATAAATAATGTTAATGTAATATTATCCCGCTACTATGGTTGTATGACACTTATGGTTTTGTAAGTTTGAAACAACTGGTTTGTAAACTATGTTATCTTAAGACTTCTGCTATATTTTACTCTAATGTATATATTTGAATAAGTTGTTATAATCTGCAATGTCTATGATTGGGATCCTATTCGAAAAAGATTCATGGATGATTCGGGTTTCCCGAGGACACTCGACAGACCCGTTAAGTTGTTGGGAATTCGTGTACGCCATCAGAGGTCTGTTGAAACAATGATAACTGCACGTGGGCCTGATTTCTTAGGAGGTTCTGCCCCAATGATGATACTGAATAGTAATATTATTGATGGCTCTACAATCAACACACATACGTCAAGTTCCATCTTTCTTAGGAACCAAAAGTACATGAACGGCACAAGGACTAAGGCTTTCACATACATACCCACAGTCCAAAATGTCTTGGACTTGCTGCTGAATTTCCTTAGTCTCCTCTGGATTGGTTCGATAGGCAGCACGGTTGGGCAAGGTTGCTCTTAGAATCAAATCGATTTGATGCTCTATCCCTCTCATAGGTGGCAGCCCCAAGGGTATCTCAGCTAGAAAAATGTCCTCATACTCCTACAAAAGGTTAGTGATAGCAGGAGGCACCGAGCTAACAATATCATCAAGCGAAAACATAGCTCGTTTGCAAACCAAAGCATAGCAAATATCATCATCAGAAATTTTAGCAAAGTCATATTTTGTTGCTAGCATAACACCACCCTTCAATTTAATCCCCTCGGCCTTAGAAATAGATGTAGACTTATCCTTTTTAGGTGGGAGAATAGAATTAGCAACTTGCTGATTTTTAGATTAAACATCATTCAAACTAGCAGTGCATTCTCTATCAGCTTGTACAATTTGAGCAGGGATCAAAGATACCAAAGTAATTTTCTTTCCTTTATGCACAAAGGTGTATTTATTACTTCTACCAAGGTGTGTAGCATCATTATCATGTTCCCAAGGATGACCCAATAAGAGTGAACAGACTTACATAGGTACCACATCACAATCAATAGAATCAACATAAGAACTAATGGGAAATGAAACTCTGCAAGTTTGTATTACCTTTGCTTTTCTAGAATCATTTAGCCACTGAATATGGTATGGACATGGGTGTGGGCATGTGGTCAAGCCAAGCTTCTTTACCAAATCAGAACTCACCAAATTATTGCAGCTACCTCCATCAATAATGACACGCGCTTGACGGTTGCTGATGATGAAGAAAATCTAGAACAAGTTATGGCGTTGTAGCTTCTTAGGTTGCTGGACTTGTGAGCTGAGCACCCACTGTACAATGATGCTCCTATAGGCCACCGTGTCCTCGCCACTAAGGACTTTGCTGCCCTGCTCATCTGTGTCTTCATCTTCAATGTCAGAGGTGCTGATGTAGCCATCTTTTGTTGCAATGTATGCCCGCAGACTTGGGCAGTCCTTCTGCACATGGCCAATTCCATGGCAGTGGTGGCACTGAATGCCTAAAGTGCATCCCATCGATGCAATGAACAAGGCACTCTTGGCAGGCACCTGCAAAAGAATTTTTACCTGAATCTAAAGGTCATGCAGGAGGTGCCTTTGGTGTAGCGGTAACTTTAGAGGCTTCTGGTCACTTGCACGCTGGTGGAGGTGCCTGAAAAGTGGTTGGCTTGGTCAGCCCCGAAGATAGTGCCAAGCGTGGTGTGTATGTGGTGCTGACCTTGCTCTTGCTCTGCTATTCATGCCCCTGCAATTCCTTTTTTGCAAGCATAGCAAACTAAAATAACTTGTTGACAGTGTTAAATTCTTTATAATCAACAATGTCTTAAATCTCATGCCTCAAACCTGAATAAAAACAACAAATGGAATCTTTGTTCCCCTCCACAACACTACAACACATCAATCCCTTTTGGGGCTCACCATAGTAATCCTGTATAGATTTCTCTCCTTGTTCTAAACGCATCAATTTCCTATGCAAGTTTCTATGATAAGGAGGAACAAAATGATCATGCATATCTATCTTAAGTTCTTCCCACATACTAGGAAAAACATCTTGTGCAGCTAGCCCATTCCACCAAATAATGGCAAAGTCCTTAAACTCACTAGTAGCTTGTCGAATTCTATGATGCTCAGACACAAGGTGGGCACTAAACTTTTTTTCTACCGTCATCTCCCAATCAAGATAGCCCTCAGCATCATAATGACCTAAAAAAGATGGTATTGTGAACTTAATCTTAGCAAAAGGATCATCGGGCACTTGATGATTATTACCTTGATGGTGGTGGACACTACCCATACCTGTCATGTTGCGGCAAAGACGTCATCATAATCTTGCTGGTCGGAAGGCTACTCAATCTATGTTCCCAGTGGCATCATGCACCGTGTCTTCTAGCAAGAGACCATCGGTGTTGCTACCGGAGACATCATTGTTGACCGCCACCAAGGTTTCCAACTCAGTAACCTTGTCAGTTAGTGTGGAAATGTGTTTGTCCAACCTCTCCATGTTGTTGCCAATGTTGAGTTCAATGAGTGCATCAGTGATGGCCTTCCTAATGGCCTCATTCATCCTTTTTTGGGCATTATCTATAGCAGCTGGCAGTTGCTCTTGGCTGACACACTCATTGAAATCCTTGGGGTTGTTATCTCTAGTCTGATCACCTCCTGCTATTGTAAACACAAAAATAGGAACAAACAGTGAAGGTTAGCCCTACCAAATGACTACATGGTTGTAGTGGTGTCACTTTTCTCAGCAAGTGGAAGCATCTTACCAAGCTCTTACAAAGTTCTTACCAACACAAGCAGTGGGTGATACAACCGGCGGCTGGTTCATGATACATGTGATGCAGTGGTACCGAGATTGCAAGGCCCTTTTTCTGTACTGATCTAAAGAGTTTATGGAGCTTGGAAGGCACACAAAGAATAATATGTATATTTGGCACACAAGTCAGTAACAAAAACTAATGCTGAATTATAGTCCAAAGTACTTGCTCTCGTTGCTGGTCTAAAATGTTCCAAGTACCAGGTGTGTGGGTGACAAACAAGTATGGTGGATAGCAAGGTGATAGGTGTGCAAAAAATAAGTATGGTGGATAGCAACAACAACACAAACAAGGAACCAGACAACACATGCTAACATAGCTCACTTTGGCCTTCTCTATGTGTTCCTCTAGATATTGTTCTTCTTTTGCCCCTCCCTTTTTTTCTATTTTTTTGGGTTGTGGTTGTTTTTTTGGGAAATTTTGACTTTTTCTTTTTTTGTTTTTGATATTTTTTCCTCACTTACGAGCACAAAAGAAGTAACCATAGAAAATATGAACTTAAACAAGTGAAAGGCGTGGCCCGTGAAAATTTCAGAAGATGTGCTCAAAATCAACAAAAAGCTTGTGACCACAAAAAGAGGATCTTGTGACCAGTTTTGACAAAAAAGATTCTGACCCTAGCAAGACAGGGGATGGATGGATATGAAATTTTTTTCTAATCGATTTTGATATATGGAACGTCAAAATCTGAGTTTGTATGCAAAAACTAGACCAGTTTTAAGAATTAGCTCTGAATTAGAGGACAAAACAGGAACAATGTGCGCAAAATTGGTTACGGTAGCATGGATTTGATGGAAACGATGGGGGAAAACACACGAACTGGACTCTAACACGACCTAACCAGCAACAAGACCTTGGTTAGGACACAAACTCAACACGATGGACTCTGAAACTGAAATATGCAAAGGCTATGGCGCCGAAGGTTCTAGGATAGGAAAAAAATATGGCACTGGACTATGGGATGAATGCGAAACACTCAAAACTAGGGGATAAATGTGAACTTGATGGTATACCTTAGCTCTGATTACCACTTAATGGGAATGGGGATCCCAATCTTTCGTTCGTAGTGGTAACTATCATTATGGCGAAGAATGGCACACCGATCTGGCTTTAGATCGAAAGATCGGACCCTGCAATCTTAGCACCACAACTCCTCTAGTTATCAACTGAGACATAGATATGGTTGACCTCACTAAGAAGGCTAATCCCTTCCTGTGTAATGAAAAACACAATCAAGAACAAGAAAGAAAACAACCAAATTGCAGATGATTGATTAATCTCACGAAGTTGGGGTCTCACAAACCGATGAACGACGAAACTGTTCTTGACAGATTAATCTAAGCAAAACTCAAACCCTAATGGAGGGGTGGTGGCTGTTCATGAAGACTCTAGGGTCATGCAAGACCCCTAGACGCGCTCCCTAATGGGCCCAAACACGATACACAGTACATCAGACCAAAAGACGGTGTCGCAGCACCCTAGCAGATTCTGGATGCTAAATTGTTTCAACAATTTCTATTGATGCTGAAGGGATTTTGACATGAGACTACTTGTATTGGCTTCCTTATCAAATTAGCTTTCCAACCATATGTGGATCGTTGAAAATGGAGTCCGGATGCATCCTGGGTGACCAGTTTAAGTTAGACTGGTCCTAGAGGCCGAGGTAGACTCGAAATCATGTTGGACTAGGCCTCCAGTTTCTATTGAACGTCCTTGCTGGTCATCAACACCTCCACCTCTTCCTCTAAGTCCCTCATGACCCTCTCTAATGTTCCTAAGTAAGATAACATCATTAGGTAGTAGTCTATTCTCAAAGTATGAAAAGGATTGCTTAAGAACGAGCTCACCTCTAAATTGAGTTGACGCATTCGAGCCTGGGTCATTGGACCTTGCATGACGGTTGGAGGATCAGCGGGTACATCCAAAGGACTGATGTCCTCATCATCATGGGCTTAGCTATCATGGAAAAATCAGGAATGAAACAATGATAGTAGCCCGCTAACCCTAGAAAACTCCAAATTTCATGAACCAAAGTCAGGGCCTTCCAATCCATGACCTCTTGTACTTTAGTTGGGTCTACAAATATTCCATTTTTAGATAAGATATGACACAAGAAAGGTACTTTGCTCAACCAAAATTAACATTTGCTAAATTTGGCATATAATTTATGCTCCCTCGATCTAGATAAGATGATCTTTAGATGCTCTACATGATCTACCTCATTCTCTGAGTAAATCAAGATATCATCGATAAACATGACCACAAACTTGTCGAGCTCGAGCATTAATACCAAATTCATCAAATACATGAAGTAGGCAGGAGCATTTGTCAGTCCAAAAGACATGACCAAATACTCATATAGACCATACCTAGTGGAGAAAGCTATTTTAGGTACATCCTCTATCCTGATCTTAATCTGATAATAGCATGACCTCAAGTCAGTCTTAGAGAATACCTTTGCTTTTGCTAGTTGATCGAACAGGATATCGATGCAAGGCAAATGATACTTATTCTTAATTGTCACAACATTAAGCAGCCTATAATCCACACACATTCTCAAGGATTTGTCCTTCTTTACAAATAAAGTTGGACATCCCCATGGAGTCGAACTAGGTCGAATGAGAGCTTTGTTCAAAAGTTCCTATAACTAGATTTTAAGTTCGGCTAACTCATTTGGTGGCATCCTATAGGGTCTTCTTGAGATAGGTGCCATACCTGGCACTAACTCGATCTTAAATTCCACATCCCTATCTAGTGGTAGACTCGACAATTCATCTGGTAATACATCAAGAAACTCGCAAACCATTGGAATATCATAGAGGGTAGTGGCTTGAATAGCATAAGACAAGTTTTGGAGATCAAAACTTTGGGGAAGTGGTACTAGAAAAGCATTACTCCCCTTTGGTTCTCTCAACATAATTGTTCAAGTGGATGTGTCAATGAGAACTCCATGATCACTCATCCATTTCATGCCTAAGATCACATCTATGTCTAATCCAGGCAATACTATCAGAACCATTGTGTACTCCCTCCCTTGTATAGAGATGAGCACATCTCTGACTATTTCATTTGTAGAGATGGTAGCCCCAGCTGAACTTATACTATAACCACCCTTGTCTACCTCAATTATCTTCTCATGATACTTAGATGCAAATGCTTGGCTCATAAATGAATGAGAAGCTCCTAAATCAAATAAAACAATGGCAGGATGTTTGTTAATAAGGAACATACTGGCAGTGACAACTTCTCCCATAGGGATTTCTTCCACAACTGTGTAATGGACGTATCCAGGATGTGCCTTAGGATTTGCCTGTTTCTAATTACCCTGGTTTTGATTGCTATTCTTCGTGGGATGGGGACACTCCTTGGCCCAATGGGCCAACTAATTGAAGTTGAAGCATGGCTAGTTATTTCTTAGTCCTGCTAAGCTGCCTTGGCCCGTGTTACCCTTGGGTAGGGCAATGGTGAATGCCCTATAGAATGTCTTCTGGGGGTGATTGGCCTTAGCTTTCGGTGAAGGAGGCCTAAACTTAGGCGCTGGTTGATGGAACTATGGCCTAGCTGCCACTGGAGCTCTAGACTAAGATGACACTGAGGCACCTGCCTTAGCTACTCTTTTGTGGCCCTTTGCTATTGTGTGCAAGTTGTTCTGATTATCCTTGGTTAAGGCATCACTAACAAACTCATTATAGATGGCACAACTTGAGTTGGCCATAGTCTTCGTTAACATCTCTGGATCTTCTTCTTCCTCATCAAGGAGTGGGTGTAGTTGGTTGCTCAAATAATGCACCTCATGCTGAAGATCAACCACCACGTTCTAGGTATGTGCAAGCTACTAGTGCAAGTCCCTTTTGACTCAGTCTTACTATGTGGCTAAGGCTTTGGCATTGTTTTGTGCTACTTCTACCATTGCTGCATGGTTGTTTGCTTGGATCCGCTGGCGCATAGCGGTGAGTGCCTCAGCACGAGTAGCCTCTAGCTTCTCTTGGAGTCTTGCTAGCATAGCCTGATCATCAGCTCTTGCCTCTTGGGCAGTAGCTCTCTACTGATCGACCTATTCCATCTAAGTGTGGAGATTTCCCAATGCTACATAAGCTTGATCGAAGTCCTAATGAGCCTCATTTTGCTGCCTTTTTATGCTTGCAAACATGCTTCCTTAGCTTCTGCTAGGTAGCTTCGGCTCTCTTGAGTCTATCCTTACAAGTGGTATAGGACTCCTGGTAGAAGTCCCTAGTGTCCTGACGAGTATAGAACATCTTCATCATGGCGAACATGGCACTCATAGCATGACTAGAACTATCTACCCCCTCATCCCAGTCTCAGATCAACGCATTGCAATTATGCTGTGCCCATATTGCTATAGATGGATCCACCCGAGGAAAAGTACCAGCGGCACTACCGGTAAGCACATCCTTGGGCTACTGACAAATCTAGCTCAGCACCTCAAAGGTAACTACTTGGGCACCTTCCCAAGGAGTTTTTTCCTTAGAATTTGCCTTCCACTCCTGCCATAGGGGTGCTTGGGTACGAGCATGTATTGATAGCTACACCTCATACCATGGTTGTCCCTCTAGGTACTCCTCATTCTAGAAATAGAGGGGCAGTTCGGTATACCCTGCATAATGTAGGACTCTCCAAAGCAGGGTAGGGGTACCAAACATTTCTAGGAAAGTCTCACTCCTAGCTGATGCTGCCATCTATTCCAACAAAATGGTGCAACTCTCATGAGAACAACGTTATAATAGAAAATAGTTACTTAACTGAATAAGAGACTTATAAGGGGAGGAACAATGCAAGTGTGTAATGAATGATTGATCATGATCATGTACATTTTTTTACGTCCTCACAAACTTAGAAAAATTAAACTTCTAATGACATACATGGTGGCATACATGCGTTCTCTCATATATAACATAGCTAGTCGGGCTACATGTTTCGCTGTTAGTATACCTACACAAGAATTTCATTTTAGCCTAACCCCACAAGTATATATGCAGAAATAAAAATCTGGGCTCTAGGTTTCAAGCTAAATACTTCCATATATATACTCATATATATACTTCCATATCAAAGCTACCTGAAAGTAAATACGTCCCATATATACGTATAAATAGGCATATACGGTCGTATCAAAGCTAACCCACAATTAAATACCTCCATATATATGAGACATATCTATACTTTAGTATCAAAGCTAACTCTCCCCATTAGACCGCATGCTCACATCTTGTGGTCATGCCACTCATCATCTTACCTTGGGCGTAGAGGTAATTGATCAATACATTACCACTCAAGTGAATGGCATCCATACAATAGCATGTTGTATGGACGACGAAAATAAAAACCCCCAAGTTAGTACTTAATTAGCCACCTAAAATCCTTAACTGGGAATAAAGGAAGTGATCATTGACACACTTTAGATTTAAACTTTAGGTTTAAACACCTATATATATCTATCAGTTGCCAAAACTAGTTTTGGAAAAACAAAAACCTTTGTTTTAAATACACATGTGGCAATTAATGTTGAATCTTGCTCTGATACCAGCTGTAGCAAATCCATCCAATTTATAAGAGCACAAGTACAATGGTAGCCCGCAAGCAGTCACACTATCATACTTGAGCCCATATAAACCCGGTAGTCCATCGAGTACCACAGAGGGTCTCGATTAACCATCAACATACAACCAAGATCATACATGATTCAACATACTTGTCACATGTTACATAAAGTTCACAAATACAGTTCCATACATTAGAGTAGATTAAAGTTATTACAAACCAAGTTCAGATAAAATAGTAGCAGAAGCAATTAAAGTTTGAAACCAACATCTCCATCATTGTTCAAATACTGTGCCAGCTCATGATCACAATCTCACAAAAGCATAAGAGAGGGATTAACAAGTGATGCCTTGCCCAGGGCCCTACTCCTCATCCATGGTAGGATAGAAGTAGTTCTTATAGTAGCCATGATACATCATATTATCTACAACAATGTGAAATAAACCCTGAGTACAAGAAGGTACTCAACTAGACTTACCCGTCATAAACCAAAAATAAAGTGACTCCAAGGATCATGCAAGGCATTATCAGTGGAGCTAGCTTGACAACATTTTGCATTAAAAGCCACTAATTCAACTATACCTTTTATAATTCGGTCATCAAGTTAATTATAGCTATTCAACTCTAGATTAGTGACTAACCTATGCCAAACATGTAGTATATTATTAATGATAGCACAATAATAACCGTAGCCATTTTATATTTCATTCTCAGAACCATTCCACTTGCCATTAACACTACGATAGAAGGAAGCTCAGTCAAGTTTTTCACTATCCGGGACAAACAATGATTTGAATTGATTTCAACTAGCTAGGAATTTACTACTAACACAAACTCAGGCAGACCAGATCAATGGTCACCTTAGGTCACCTTTGGTACAACTCAGGTCCAAATTTTGCAGGTTCGATCAGTGCTGCACAATCAGGGATGACCAACTACCCCAGGACGTTCAAGCCCGACCTGCCTTTGGGCTCACGTCTAGGTCTCCACACATCCTTACTACCATCCAGAGTGCGCACTCTTACAAAATGGGGCTCAGCCTAAGTTGAGCTACTCGGCTTTATGGTCAGAATGAGTTATCCAGCCAGCTAAGTGAGAGGCATGTGTTCAAAATGACTGAGGACCAACAACGGTATAGTCCTTAATCAGCGCAGATGAAATCACATGAGTCAACCTACAACATAGACTCCATTCGGCCTCAATTTACAACATCCATGGTTCTTTTACACGATAGCAAATATAGCCAACCATGGTTCAGTGCCCACCTATATCTTGCAGGTGATAGGAAATCACCCAACTCCTACTGGTCCAAGTATAGCTAAGCATATATTCGATCCTAGACCTACATAGGATTAAATTTATATATCTGGACAAGGTAGTTCTAAGCATCAAGTGTTTCCAACTAACTCTTATAACCTAATGCATCAAACATAAAAGACTCAAGAGATATTTTATAAAACATGGGAGACTTAGAATGCTCCGGGGCTTGCCTTTGATAAAGGAAGTTGGCCTATGATCCGAGCACTCAGGTAAGTCCTCAAGAGCTTGCTCCTCGCCTTTTGGAGATATGGGCTAAGGTGTGTCCTGTTGTTCCTCTGGCTCTTCATCGAATTCCAATAGAGTTATCCCCTCGGACGATCCTATATGCCTGAGCAGGAAATAAGATATCATGGATGCATATGTAATGACATGTATAATATGATATGTTGTGATGAATGCATCCACATAATTGTTCTTAGTAGCATCGCATTAAGGTGATAACAAGTTACATTTTCTTTTACTGAGTAGGTGCATATCTCTTCTCTAGTAACTTAAACAAACACTTATGTAAAGCATTTTCTGCACTACAAGACAACAACCACTTGTTTTGACCATAACCAGAGTTATACACATCAAAATAATATGGTTGTGGACATTCTGGACATATTATGAAATTGTATACAACTTTATTTTAATTATCTTAATGTGATTCAGCAGTTATCTAGGCCAAACAATTCAATCTTTTAGATCTATCCATAGAGCAAGCATTTTAGATAGCAGACTTCCTACCACCATAATTCTCAAACCATAAGGCATATGACCATAAAAATTTAACACAAGGTTGATAACTAAGTTATATACAACTTTGTTATTAACCATCTTTACAGAAAAGATCATTATTATCATGAAATCGTCACCACAATAGAAACTACACATGTAGTCATCTAGTTGAATTATAAAGCAATAATTAACTAGTTGCCTATAAAATAATACTTCTAAGTCTCACTAATAGTATCAACAGATTATATGCATCACACACACCACAAAAAACATCATGGTGAAGCCTAGCTAATTTATTTATATTCATTTATTAATTTCCTTAGATAATAAGGTAATTTACATATTAACTATTTCTAGTGCTACATAAATTTAGAGAAAATTACAGTAGGCTACATATGACCCTAATAGTCTACTGTACAAATTTTATGCCATTTGGATAAGCATAGCTTCCTCTACAAAAATGACAAGTTACATATGCTTATTTTAGCAAAAATAGTTTAGCATAGTGAAAGGTATCAAGCAATAGATTTAATATTTTTCTTACTTTCCTCCTAGCATAAGAATACTATTTAAAAATTTGTATGATCTTATGTTTTGTATTTTTACCCTAATTAATTTCACTAGAATCTAGCAATTAATTAAGATTAAATAGGAAGACCACATTACAAGTGTGTCTACTATAGGTTTATTATTTTTCCTAGCTAGAGCATGTCAACACAAGACCAGCAAAATTGGAATCACAATTTTATCACTTTCCTAGATCAAGTTATGCATTTTACAAGATATAAACTACTTTAAAAGCATTTGTCTTGCTCATTTTAATTCTCCTAAAAAAATATCATAAGCAATAGATTTCATATTTTACTCAAATAATACTCTTCGTGACAAATCCAAAAAAATTTGGTTCACTGCATTTAGAATCTCTTACCTCTAGATATGATTTTTTAAAGTTTGTATTCAAATCTATGAAATTAATTCAAAAAACAACTAAACCCTAACTACTAGGTACATCCAGTCTATACAACAAAATAGAACAGAGGCAGCGCTGACATGCGGGTCTCGCAGTCAACCCGGGCCCACATGATAGTGAAACAGAATTGAGGCGATGCTTGGACTGACGAGAACTTGCCGACGACGAGGTCACTAGCAATGAGGTCACCGCCATTGTGTTCCCCATCATCACGTGCGTCTACTAGAACCCTAGGTTTGCTCAAAGGATCACCAGAGCTACCGCACTAGTAAGCATGGTGGCTTGATAGTGGTGCATGGTGGTGCTTCGGCCATCTCCGGCGATGGCATGGTTAGGCGAGAGTGGCTACAACATCCATGAACCCTAGCAAAGCTCTATGACGTGGATCAAGACACTATGAAATGGTGGTGAGGCTTGGCCATGTGCATGGCGGTGAGGTGGCACAAGCACATCAGTAGCACGGTGATGTTCTCGCATGACAGCGACGGTAGCGGGGAACTAGGATATAGCGTGAGCACCTATGACCTAGGGCGATGATGGACTAATAGAGAAGAAGGTAGGAGCTATGGTGGGTAGTGCTGGCCATAGGTGAGCTTGGAGCTCGATGACACACCATGGCTATGGCGATGACAGCGATATGAAATACGGCCTCACCTGAGCTTGGATGGTGGCACAGGCGATTCAGGGAGGTGGAGCGGCTCATGGCCGAGCGGTGTGCGCAAGCTATTAGCGCAACAGTGGTGCCATGTGAGCTCGGCAGAGGTCAGCGGTGATGATGGCGGCGCTATGGTTCCACTTCAGCGAGCGTAAGAGCAAGAGAGAGGTGAGGCAAAGAGTGACCATGAGTGAGAGGCGCGTGGCTCGGCGTTCACTTATGCCCGCTCCGTCCTAACCTGTGGGACCATCAACGATGGATAGCCACCAGGTGGTGGCCATGGCCTACGCGTGGTTGGACATGATGGTCGGTGCGGCGCTGCTCTGAATTGGCCATCAGGTCGACTGATAGAGCATCTTCAAGCTATTACTACTACTAATCCGTGGCGCTTTAACAAAAAATTCCTTAATAAACATTGTAGAGCTATGTGAAAGCTACATGATTGATTAAAAGAGTTTTGTCTAACTCAAAATGGGTTTCAAACTACAAACCTCTAAATTGAGCTACTTTGAAACTGAAATCAGCATTCTACACTTAGAAAGATTTTAACTCACAAACAACATTTTGTTGGAACTTGTGAGGTCTATTTGACCATGTTAGACACTAAATTAGCTCATGACCCTTAAATAAAGTTTGTTACCCATGATGTGAACTACAACTTTTATATAGGTCACACAACCATGCCGCACTCGAAGCTACTATTCAACTTTGGTCAAACTAGCATCATGAAAATAGCATTACAAAGTAAACCAACACTTAGAAGCAAAATTGGCTTAAGTCATGAATATAAACTTTCTTTTGGGTTTCATCTCCAAGTCATGAATATAAACATTGTTCTAAATATCATTCTAGATGTGTCTAAGGTATTTTGGTGACCTCACAACCATTCATGCATTGGTCACATATGATCACAAGCATAATTAAGTATATGAGCTACATCACATGTGATAAAGAGAAGGTAAATGAAATGAAACTTCATATGCTCAAGTTCATGAATGCTTGGATGATGCTTGTGCTCATGAAATGCAAATGCCAAATGCAATGCTTAACACTAGGGTGTTACAATTCCCAAGAGCACTGACCCAATACCGACGTATCCAATCCTATATCAGAGAGTCCAATGATCCTAGAGTGCCAATTTCCCACTAAGTCCTAGAACCACCGGAGTGTCTAACATCCTGGCTGAACTATCCAATAGTCACTAGTCAGTAGACCTTTAGTGTATAGTTGCACACTCACTCATGTGACACTAAAGCTTAACCAACTAAATATCATTGCATGACATCTCCCAGCATGATCATTGTACTTTATGCAATTCACTCATCAAACATCATGCATGTTTAGGTGACACAATTCCTGAAGATCATAGGCTTGAGGAGGAGCCTCAGGAGGAAGAAGCCACCAAGCCTAGCAATGACGTCCAAGGCAGACCCCTATGCATCCCTATGCCTTTTAAATGCATAATGGACTATGGTTATTTATTATATCACTATGTTACTATATGACTAGTGAACTGGGAGGAATTCACCTATTCCAAGCCATATCCACATATCTCCACACCAAGCATCCACGTGTGTCCATATTAATCACCTTGCTTAGTATGCTTATATCATAGAGTCGAGCTAATGATTGGTTTCTCATTACTCACGCAATGATAGGTTGTTCATCCACCAAGCAACACTTTTGGGGAGGGATCAACACTTATTCCATTTGTCAAAGGGAAGGATAATGGTTGGCAAGGGGTATGGTAATGGCAAGAAGGGGGATTCTTGAATGACATAGCTTGCTTACTAGTTAAGAACTATGCATCCATGGTAGTGAGTAAGAACATAAAATTGTACAGACCACTTGTCGCCAATGGGGGTGACAAGCCAAGTAACTGATTGCGACTATTTTGTTCATGAAACTAGCAAGGGGATTGCGCTGGTCGGGAATGTCTAGGATATTGACCGTGGACCAATCAAACCTTTCGTCAAACATCTTGGCCAAGTTCGAGAAAGGTTGAAACATCGAGGTATCCCTTTTGTGCCGATGGGTCTTATGGGTGATATTCCTTGTTTTGAGTTGGGTTAACTTGTACCCCTTTGAAGAGTTTATTTTTGAAAGCAACAAGTTCTAACTTCTAGATGCGGACTAGAGTTGGGTTTGTAAATTAGGACTCATGGAAGATTGAGTTCCAATGGGCTAATCACTTACACTTGATTACCTATGCTATTCTTGCTACTGCTATGTCATATATCACCTTTACTTTCTGGTATAACTGCTTTTACGCAAATGATTGCATTCCTTGCTACTATCCAAATTGCATATCCTTGTTTATTATATTAGGTAAGTCCTATGAAGTACATTTGAGTACTCACCCTATGTGATCTTAAGTTTTGCAGGTATCGTAGCTCCTATCCATGGATTCTTCTACGCTCTAGACCTATCACCGGATCTAGAGTGGTGAATGATTCTATGTCCCGTAGATACATGGATGTGGCACACCTGTGTATCAGTTATCATGAACTATGTTATGTTGAAAGACTTCCGCTAGACTTCGATGTAGACTATGATGTGTGATCGTGTTATGAACTAAGTGTGTGAACCAAGACTTGTAAACTTTAATGCTTTGAACTTGTGATGTAACCTAAGCATGGTTGTGACGTATTCTCTCTCTTGAACTGATCCTAGATGAGGCTAGCCTGAGTACATCTCATGGGGGATGTACTAGGATGACATGTTAGGAGATGTGTCCAACTTAATAGTCCCTTGTGGATTATCATTTTGGATAGTCACTTAAGAGGGCATTGATACTGACAGCAGCACGCATCGGATGGGGTATCAGAGCAAAGTTTTAGATGATCGAGGGTCATTACAACTTTGTCTTAGGTTGGGGATTGTGGGCATCTAAAATTTTTCTTCACTAACTAAGAAAATTTTTGGAACAAAACCTAAACTTGAGTGCTTAGGTTGCCACTTATTATAGTAACTTAATCCTTGCCTATCTTAGAGCTGAACCTACCCTTTTCTACATGAGTTTAGTTTTTCAATCAAATTGTTCTAACTTGCCTTAGCTTGCATTGCTAGATGGAATTGGGACATTTGGTGATGGCTACCCATGGGGAGAATATTGAAGGTTTTTTGGCCTTGCTCGATGAGGTGATGTGGAGGGCCAACTACTCATATCGCCTAGAGTATGCAGTATATGCCCTGGGAGTTAGCCATGGAGTGATTGACTACACCTGCAATGTTTACATACCAAGTCACCTTTGTGACCCGGGAGAAGAGTCTGATCGCCTTGCTTAGGGAAAGGGTACTTCAATCAATATGGCAATTCAAGTTGTGGCCTATCATGCCATTGCCATGTTGAGGGAGGCACTCGTCACCCTAAGTGAGCTGCCATTTCAACATTTCCTAGAAAGGATAGAGATGAATGGAGTTTTCAAGTTCTCCATGCAGAATGCACCTGATACTCTGTATGAGAAGAGGATGATGGAGTTGGTGATGTGCTAGGCACATATGATCCGTTGTTTGGAAGTTGAGCTCTAGACTACCCGATCATGGTTTGTCAACTTGTAGCATCGAGTGGAGCCATATGTGAGGATGACTATAGTGCCTTACACCATTCTCTATTATCTACAATGGGATGATGTTGCGGTGTATGAAGTGACTGAGTATCCTTACCGCTATCAACAAGCTCAAGGAGTTAGGGTCCCTCAAAGTTTAACACGACCCTCAAGTATGTTAGCAGGATTGCTAGTTAGACATATGGCCTACACCATCTGCACGCCAACATATTTGCTTGGAGATACACTAGTGCATCTCCTTCATCCCAAAGCCCATGGATATGATGGTGATCGAGCAACATACCTGCTCCCGAACAACCGTTTCCTAGTGGACTTCTGAAGGCCGGTGTACGACTCGCCTGTTCCAATGATGAACCTGTCTCCTTCCAAAGACATGAGCGGGGTGTGATCACTATGATGTTATGTAATTATGAGTTTGGCTTGAACTACTTTAAAACTCTTATGTAATGTTAGCTTGTTGTACTATTGTGAGACTCGAGAGTGCGCTTTTGTAAAAAACTAAAAACAACATGTGCTTCGATCAATTGTTCATAGTATGCATAGAAGCATATGCACATGCACTCATTTCATGTATCCTTGTTGTCTTGTTGTAAGTCAAGATTTGGATGGTAATATTAAGTTGGTGTTTATTTATGGCCTATGTCACTCCTTGTCTTGATGCATTATGTGTGGAATATCATGATCCATTGTAAGCATGTTGATATTTTGATCTTCAGTGAATGCATTATCTTGATCCCTTTTTGTCTCATTTTGTCTAAAACATATCTAATGGGAGATGTGTCTTGGACAAGATGGTTGACACCTAGGGTCTATCATCTTAGGGAGGCGTAGGGGGAAACCGTAACCCACCTCCTCCACCACCACCACCACCACCTCCTCCGCATGGTGCAATTCCAACATGGGCAGAAATTCTTCAGAGGGATGAAGCTCACCACAAGGCTCAGGATGACATGATGGGTCCCATGGTGCAAGTGATGGAGACCATGCAAGCTAACCCACATGGAGCATAGCCGCCTCAGCTCCGAGAATACCATGGTTTTGTGAGAACCAACCCACCTATCTTCACCGGAGGAAAGGATCTGATGGCAGCTGATCATTGGTTGAGGGCCATGGAGCAAAAGTTCACCCTATTGTAGTGCATAGAAGCAGAGAAAGTGAGTTTTGCCATGCATCAGCTTTAGGAGGCACCTGACCATTTATGGCATGACTATCATGCCTGCTTGCAGCCCAATGCGTAGCTCACTTGGTAGCAGTTTAAGGAGGCCTTTAGCGAATTCTTCATACCCATAGGGTCTACGCTCATCAAGGCTGTAGAGTTTTACAACTTGGTCCAAGGAAAGATGTTAGTGGTAGAGTACACCAACAAGTTTAATGAGCATGCCCAATATGCTCCAAATGAAGTTGCTACCAACAAGGCTAAGAAAGTGAGGTATGAGCACGGTTTCACTCCTGTCATGCAAGAGAAGTTATGCAATGTGCCAACCCCCACTTTTAATGAGATGGTGAGCACTGCTATCAAGGCTGGGACCAAAAAGAATGCGGTGGATAATGACAGCCGCAAGAGCGGACCCAATAACATAGGATATGGACAAGGTTTGTCCTTGTTGATGGTCACAAACACCAATTATAAATCATAAACATAACCTGCATTTATATTTAATTCCATCACCAAACATAGGTATAGGGGTTTAAACTAATGAATTACATGAGCTTTGATAAATATTTGTATGCAGGAGGATTTATCCAAAAAATAGCTCCTAAGACCACTGTCATACACTCCAAACAAGCAAATCGATGACAACAAGTGATTCAACCAATGAAAACTACAAAAGACAATTCTAGAAGGTTCTAGAAGACACCACATCGAAGCTTAGGCCAACAGCCATGAAAGTGGGCCGACCAGCCCAGCCCATAGGTTGGCTAGCCTACCACGGAGCCCATTCGCCCTCCGTCACCTCGTACTCCTTCCTATGATCTACACCGTTGATTTTAAGGTAGTTTTTGGTCGGTTCATCCAACGATGATCAAGGGAGTTGACGCAGATTGATGATGTGGTGATTCCTTGCCCCTTACTCCACCTCGATTCCTTGCCCCTTACTCCACCTCGATTCCTAGCCCCCTATACCACCTCGGCCTATATATAGCAGCCCCTACCCCTCCCTAGAGGCCATCCTAAAACCCTACTTCATATTCTCCTCGTCAAGATCAGAGCCAGCTATCAAGAGAAGATTAGTCCTCTATAGGATCTAGTCTAATAAATAGAAATAGTGAGATAGAGAGTGAGAGAAGAGTTTGGAGGAGGTGCCGGCCTATTAGTGCTCTCTCTATGGCTTTTACCTTGGTGGATCCAAGTTCTATCTAAGCTTGCCACTGAGATTTCTCTGGTAATCAACTTTGAATTCAAGTAAGCTTCTTGTTTATATTATTCATTAGGTTCACAACTTGTTTGAGTGCTTTATTCTTTATCCGGGAAGAGTAAAGTAGTAATTGTAGTGTAAGCGTGGTGCTTAGACTTTGGTTACTTGTGCATGCATCCTGGATTCTAGATCGGTGGTAGCTCACGAGGGTGACTCTTATAGCCTCGTTGAATCCTCTGTAGTCCACCTCCCGTTTGTAAGGGCACGTAGGACATAGTTGCAAAGGAAAGCATCCTCTGCTGGTATCTTTCCCTAGTAATGTCTCTAGTTGAATAGTAGAAGACATAGCTTACCCAAGTTAGAATTAGAGAACCTTAGTGTTCTTCTCTACGCTCCTATTTATCGTAACCTTGTTGCTACCCTTAGTTAAGTTAGACCGTAGTTAGTCTCATATGTTTCCATGTGGATACAATACTTGGAATACTTTCAGGTGAAAGCTACAGCGGTATCCGTGCGCTTGTGGATTTATATGTGTGCGTTAAAATATACCAACAAGCTTTCTAGCGTCGCTGCTGGGGAAACAATTGCTGAATTAACTACAAGCCTAGCTTAACCTTTTATCTTTTATTCTTTCTTCTATTTTACTTTTTTCTTTTAGCATGAATTCCACTTTTATCTATCAATATGTTAAACCCACAAGCTCATGCCTAAAACCACCAGAATCTTTAGAGCCTATCATAACACCAGTTTATGAGCTACGCCTGAGTTTAATAAAATTGATTCAGGATCAATCCTTCTCGAGAAGAGGCAATGAAAATCCATACTCACACCTATGAGAGTTTGAACGGACTTGTGCATGCTCGCATATCGCTGGCATGTCTAACAAGACCTTAAGATGGAAGTTGTTTCTGTTCTCTTTGATAGGAAGAGCTAAACAATGGTATAGTCTAACCGTAGGAAGTATGCAAGGAGATTGGGAAATGCTATGCTCTAAATTTTGTTTACATTTCTTTCCCATCTCTAAAGTGGTTAGCCTTCGAAAAAGGTTCTAAATTTTAGACAACTAGAAAAATCTCTTGGCACATCATGGGATCATTTTAATGACCTCATCATCACTAGCCCAGACCTAGCCATTCAAGACCCTATACTTCTTCAACATTTTTACATGGGTCTTAGCAAGGATTCTAGGGAATCCATTGATGCAGCCTCTATAGGAGTTTTAAACTCTTGGGTAGCATATGCTTGATCTAAGTCTAGGTAATTGACAGATATGATATGATCAGAAGGTCTGAGCTGCTGTTTATCATGTTCCAAGTGATGCCAAAGTTCTAGAGATTTATCTTTCGAAAAACATAAAAATACTACATGATGAGTTCCTATATGACAAAGCTTGAATTCCTACCAGAGCCATACATGTTATTTAGGCTAGGAAAACTTCCACATATGTAACACCCTAGTGTTAAGCATTGCATTTGACACCTACATTTCATGAGCATAAGCATCATTCAAGCATTCATGAACATGAGCATATGAAATTTCACCTCATTCTTATACATTGTCACATGAAATGTTGATTTATATATGTGTTTATGCTTGCAATCATGTATGCTCTCTAGATAGATCTTAAGAATTGATTTGTTTCACCTAGATAACTGTTGAATCACATAAAGATGATTAAAAGAAAGTTGTAGGAAATTTTTTTAGCTTTCTAGAATGTCTAGAACCATATTATTTTGATGTATATGACTCTAGTTATTGTCAAAACAAGTGGTTGTTGCCTTGTAGTCTAGAAAATAATGTACATAAGTGTTTGTTAGTTATTAGAAAAGAGATATGCACCTACTCAGTAAAATACGATGCAACTTGTTATTCCTTTAATTCAAAGTTGTTGAAAACACTTGGGAGGATGCATTCATCACATCATATCATATTATACATGTCATCGTATATGCATTCGTGATATCTTATTTCATGTTCATTCATATAGGATTGTCCAAAGAGATAACTCTCCTAGAGTTCAATGAAGAAGAGGAGGAGGATCAGCAGGAGACACCTCAGCCTGTAGCTCCAAGAGAAGAGGAGCAAACTCTCAAAGATCTCCCTGAGTGCCTAGATCACCAGCCAACCTCTTTCCTCAAAGGCAAGCCTCGGAGCATTCTAAGTCTCCCATGTTTTACAAAATATCACTTGTTTGATGCATTAGGTTATAAGAGTTGATTGGAAACACTTGATGCCTAGAACTACCTTGTCTAGTTATATATATCTTTAACCCTGTGTACGTCTAGGATTGAATATATGCTTAGCCATGCTTAGGTGGATACCGAGGCACGGTTGGCTATATTTTCTATCATGGAAAAGAACCATGGGGTAATGTAAATGGAGGCGGGGCTGAGTCTATGTGTAAGTTGACTCATGTGATTTTGTCTGTGCCGGTTAAGGACCATACTGTTGTTGGTGCTTCTGACAAGATTGAACGCATGCCTCTCACTTAGCTAGCTGGATAACTCATTCCAACCATGAAGCCGAGTAGCTCAACTCAGGCCGGCCCCTGTTCTATAAAAGTGCACACTCAAGATGGTATTAACGATGTGTGGGGAGCTAGTCGTGAGCCCAAGGGTAGGGTAGTCCTGATTGTCCTGGCAGCTAGTGATCCCTGATTGTGCGACGCTGGTCAAACCCATGAAATGTGTACCTGAGTTGTACAAAAGGTGACCTAAGGCTACCATGGCTAGTAGACCTAGGTTTGTGTTAGAAATAAATTCCTAGTTGGTTGAAATCGATTTGAATTGCCATCTCTCCCAAATAGTGAGAAACTTGGCTAGTCCCAATATCGTAGTAACTATGTTATGGAATGTGATGGTTCGGATAAACGTGAAATTACCACACCTGCTATGGTTACTATTGTATGCTACTAAATGATATAACACATGTTTGGCATAGGTTAGTTGCTAATCTATAGATGAATAGCTATAATTAATTTGATGATCAAATTATAATTGTACAACTGAATTAGTCACTTTTATGCAAAATATTGTGAAGCTACCTCCACTTATAAATCCTTGCTTAATCCTTGGAGTCATTTGATTTTGGTTTATGACGGGTAAGTCTAGCTGAGTACTTTCTCGTACTTAGGGTTTTATTCCCATTGTTGTAGATGGTACAGTTTATCACAGCTATTGCAAGAACTGCTTCTGTCTCGCCATGGACAAGGAGTGGACCCTAGGCAGGCATCTCTTATTAATCCTTCTTATATGCTTTTGTGGTAGTGTGATCATGAGTTGGCACTGTATTTGAACTATAATGGCATATAATAGTTTCAAACTTTAATTTGCTTCTGCTACTATTTACTGAACTTGGTTTGTAATAACCTCAATTCATACTCTGATGAATGAACTGTATTTGTGAACCTTCTGTAATATGTGACATGTATGTTGAATCATGTACGATCTTGGTTATATGTTGATGGTTAATCAAGACCTATTGTGGTACTCGACGGACTACCGGGTTTATATGGGCTCAAGTATGACAGTGCGACCGCTTGCGGGCTGCCATTGTACTTGTGCTCTTATAAATTGGTCGGTTCTGCTACAGCTGGCATCAAAGCAAGATTCAACATTAATTGCCACATGTGTATTTAAAACAAAGGTTTTGTTTTCCAAAAACTAGCTTCTAGCAACTTTTAGCTGTATATATAGATGTTTTAAAATCTAGAGTTTGAATCTAAAGTATGCCAGTGATCACTTCCTTTATGCCCAGTTAAGGACTTTAGGTGGCTAATTAAGTACTAACTTGGGGGTTTTCAATTTCGTCGTCCATAAGGCGTGCTATTATGTGGATGACATTCATTTGAGTGGTAATGTATGGATCAAATGCCTCTATGCCCAAGGTAAGATGCCAATCCTCATCACAATGGCATGACCGCAAGTTGTGAGCGTGCGGTCTAATGGGGAGAGTTAGCTTTGGATACTAAAGTGTATATATGCCTCATATATATACAGAAGTATTTAATTGTGGGTTAGCTTTGATACCACTATATATGCATATCTATATGTATATATAGTATGTATTTACTCTTGGGTAGCTTTGATATGGAAGTATATATATGGGTATATATATATATGGAAGTATTTAGATTGCAACATAGAGCCCAGATTTACATTCTGCATATATAATTGTGGGGTTGGGCTAAAATGAAATTCTTGTGCAGGTACACTAACAACGAAACATGTAGCTCGACTAGTTACGTTATATATGAGAGAACATATGTATGCCACCGTGTATGCCATTAGAAATAATTTTCCTAAGTTTGTAAGGACGTACGAAACTTGCATGCATCATGATAAATCATTATTTCCTACTTGCATTGTTTCTCCCCTTATAAATCTCTTACTCGGTTATGTAATGCTTATCCATTATGATTTTGTCTCATGAGAGTCGCACATGTTGTTGGTATAGATGGCAACACCGGCTAGAAGTGAGAATTTCCTATTAATGTTTAGAACTCTTGCCCTACTTTGGAGAGTCTTGCATTACGTGGGGTATTACGAGCCGCCCCTCTATTACTAGAATGAAGTATACCTGGAGGGACAACCATGGTATGAAGTACAACTGACCATACTAGCTTGTAACCAAGCACCCTTCTGGCAGGAATGGAGGGTAGAATCCAAAGGAAGAACTCCTTGGGAAGCTGCACAAGTAGTGGCTTTTGAGGTCCCAAGTCAGATTTGTCAGCAGCATGGGGATGAGCTTACCAGTAGTGCCGCTGGTACTTTTCCTCAGGTGGATCCATCCATGACAGTATGGGCACAATGCAATAGCAATGCGTTGATCCGAGATCAGGATGAGTGGGCAAACAGTTCTAGTCTTGCTATGAGCACAATGTTTCTAGTGATGAAGATGTTTTACACTCATCAGGACACCGGGGACTTCTGGTAGGAGTCTGATACCACTTGCATGGATAAGCTCATGCGAGTCGAAGTTGCACAGCGTAAGCTAAAGAAGCATGTGCGCAAACACAAAAAGGTAGCAAAGTGAGGCTCGATGGGAAACTGATCAAGCTTAAGTAGTGCTGGGAAATCTCCATGCCCAAATAGAGCAAGTTGATTAGTAGAGAGCTACTACCTAAGAGGCAAGAGTAGATGATTAGGCCATGTTAGCAAGACTACAGGAGTAGCTAGAGGCCCCCATGCTGAGGCATTCATAGCTACATGCTAGCGGATCCTAGCAAACAACCATGCAGCTATGGCATAAGTAGAATGAGGCATGACCCAAGCCTTGAACATGCTGTAGGACCATGTCAAGAGGGACTTGCGCTAGTAGCTTGCATAGACCCAGAACATGGTGGTTGATCTTCAGCATGAGGTGCATTTCCTGAACAACCAACTACACCCGATCCTTAATGAGGAGGAAGAAGATCTCGAGATGTTGATCGAGGATGATGGTTGGGAGGAAGAAGAAGTAGAGCTAGAGGATGAGGACGATCCTATCTCTGACCTCGATAGCGAGCACGTAGAAGATTAGAGTCACCTAGTGACTAGTTAAAGTGCTAGATGTATCCTTGTTATTCATGTAATGGACTTGTAGCTTGAAGTTCGGTATTCATGATTTGGCTTCCGTGTAATATGGGCACTTTGCATGTTATTTCACTATGGGTTGAACTTTAATGAAATTCTAGTTTTGTTCTACTGGTGGATTATGACATGCATGTTGACGTGCAGTGAGCCCGATAAGTGATCAAATTGGTGATGTCATGTTGCAAGAATGAATTATTATGCCTCTATTTTATTGTATGAAATTTAAGATTCTCTTCAGTAATTCTAGTTTGGCATGATTATACAATTCATCTGCAATTTCTTGACATCATTCAATAATCACTTATTGTTGCAACTTTGTTGATGACTCGCACTCATGCTGGAGCCGGTAACGACCAAGGTGGCAATGACGGTGACTTACCACCCCCACCACCACCATCTATGAATGAATTCTTTGCACAGTTCTTGGGTAGCCAGAGAACAATGGAGGAAGCATTGTGCCTCATTGCATAGAACACTACTCATGCCCATTAGCAACAACAAGGGCCTGAGCTAAATCAATATAGTTCTTTCAAGGATTTCTTGGACACCAAGCCTCCTATCTTTATGGTGGCCAAAGAACCACTTTAGGGGGATGAATGGCTAAACACAATTGAGCAAAAGTTTCACCTATTAAGGGTTATGGAACATCAGAAGGCAGAATATGCGTCACATTAGCTGTAGGGACTAGCTAGAATATGGTATACCCATTTCCTATCATCTCTATCTACCAATTCTCAGGTCACATGGGAGCAATTTATGTTAGCCTTTCGAGGACATCACATTCCCCCAGGGCTAATGCGCATGAAAGCAACCAAGTTCATGTGACTCACACAAGGGACCAAGACCCTTACAGAGTACATGCATGCATTCAACAATTTGTCCCTATGCCCTAGGGTTTGTTGATACAGAGGAAAAGAAGATTGAAAGCTTCAAGAGAGGTCTTAGAACTAAGCTAATGAAGACTATGGCCAACTCGAGGTGCACCACATGCAATGAGTTCATCAGTGATGCCTTGACTTGGGAGAACCAGGACAATTTGCACATAGCGGCGAAGGGCTGCAAAAGAGTAGCTGAGGTAGGCACCTTAGGATCTTCCCAATCTAGAACTCTAGTGGCGGCTAGGCCATAGTTTTGTCCACCCGCGCCCAAGTTTAGGCCTCCTCCGCTAAAAGCCTAGGCTAGCCAACCTCAGAAGGTGTTTTGTAAGGCATTCACCATTGCCTTACCTAAGGGAAACAGAGGGCAAGGAAGCTCAGCAGGACCCAGAAGCAATCAACCATGCTTCAACTATAATCAGTTGGGCCATTGGTCCAAGGAGTGTCCCCCTCCTAAGAAAAACATCAATCAAAACCAGGGCAATTAGAGATAGGGAAATTATAAAGCTTGTCCTGGATACATGCATTATACCACTATTGAAGAAGTTCCTATGGGAGAGGTTGTCACCACTGGTATGTTTCTTGTTAACAAACATGTCGCCATTGTTTTATTTGATTCTAGAGATTCTCATTCCATTATGAGCCAAGCATTTGCATCTAAGTGTGATCAAAAAATAGTTGAGATAAACAAGGGTGGTTATAGTATAAGTTCGGCTAGGGCTACTATCTCTAAAAATCAGATAGTTAGGGATGTGCTCATCATGATACAAGAGAGGGAGTATACAATGGATCTGATAGTATTGCCTGGATTAGCCATAGATGTGATCTTAGGCATGAAATGGATGAGTGATCATGGGGTTCTCATTGACACTAGCACTAGGACAATTATGTTGAGAGAACCAAAGGGAGGTAATGCTTTTCTAGTACCACTTCCCCAAAGTTTTGATCTCCAAAACTTTTCTTGTGCTATCCAAGCCACTACCCTTTGTAATATTCCAGTGGTTTGTGAGTTTCCTGATATATTTCTAGACGAGTGCTAGGTTTACCACCTGATAGGATGTGGAATTTAAGATTGAGTTAGTGCTAGGTACGTCACCTATCTCAAGAAGATCCTATAGGATGCCACCAAATGAGTTAGTTGAACTTAAAATTTAGTTACAAGAACTATTGGACAAAGGTCTCATTCAACCTAGTTCATCCCCATGGGGATGTCTAGCTTTATTTATGAAGAAGAAGGACAAGTCCTTGAGAATGTGTGTGGATTATAGGCCACTTAATGATGTAACCATTAAGAACAAGTATCCTTTGCCTCGTATCAATATCTTGTTCGATCAGTTGGCAAAAGCAAAGGTATTCTCTAAGATTGACTTGAGGTCAGGCTATGATCAGATTAAGATCAGGCCAGAGGATATACCTAAAATAGCTTTCTCCACTAGGTATGGCTTGTACAAGTATTTGGTCATGTCTTTTGGACTGACGAATGCTCCTGCCTACTTCATGTACTTGATGAATTTTGTATTCATGCCAGAGCTCAACAAGTTTGTGGTTGTGTTTATTGATGATATCTTGATTTACTCAGAGAATGAGGCAGACCATGTAGAGCATCTAAGAATTGTTTTGTCCATATTGAGGGAACATAAGTTATATGCCAAATTCAGCAAGTGTGAATTCTGGTTGAGCAAAGTACCTTTCTTGGGTCACATCTTATCTAAAGATGGCATTTCTATGGACCCATCTAAAGTACAAGAGGTCATAGATTTGAAGGCCCCAACTTTGGTTCATGAAGTTTGGAGTTTTCTAGGGTTAGTAGGTTACTATCATAGTTTCATTCTATATTTCTCTAAGATAGCTAAGCCCATGAATAGACTACTTCAAAAATATGAAAAGTTTAGTTGGACACCAGAGTGTGAAGCCGCTTTTCACACCCTAAGGACCGTGTTAACTATAGCTCCTATTTTAGCACAACCCAACACTAAAAAGCCTTTGATGTGTTCTATGATGCATTGGGTATAGGTTTGGGGTGTGTGCTCATGCAAGAAGGAAGAGTTATTGCCTATGCTTCTCGATAGTTGAGGAAGCATGAAGTCAATTATCCTATGCATGATTTAGATCTTGCAGCAGTTGTTCATGCACTGAAGATATGGAGACACTACTTGTTGGGAAATGTATGTCACATATATACTGATCACAAAAGCCTCAAATACATCTTCACTCAACCTGAGCTGAACATGAGGTAGCGAAGATGGTTAGAGCTAATTAAGGACTATAACTTGGAAGTGCAGTACCATCCAGGGAAAGCTAATGTTGTAGCAGACGCACTTAGTCAGAAATCTTAATGTAACCCTCTAGAAGCCTTATTGGAAGATGGATTTAATTTGTTACACCCTATTGTGCTGCACAATATCACTGTTAGTTGCTCACTTGAGAGCAAAATCATAGAATTGCAGAAGACAGATGTAGGTGTATTTCACATGAAACGAGAGATGAAAGAACAAGAAGCCAAGCATTTTAGGTTGGATGGAAGAGGTGTGCTATGCTTTGAGGACCGACTTGTGGTACCAAAAGACCGTGAGCTTAGAAATCAAATTTCAGATGAATCTCATTCATCCAAGTTGTCTATCCATTCGGGTAGTAGAAAAATGTATCAAGATTTGAAAACCCGATTTTGGTGGACCAAGATGAAGAAAGAGATCACCGCCTATGTTGCTAGGTGAGATAATTGTAGTAGAGTAAAGGTCATTCATTTGAAATCTATGGGATTTCTTCAGCCATTTCCTATTCTAGGATGGAAATGGGAGGAAATAAGTATGGACTTTATTATAGGCCTCCTGTTGACACAACAAGGTCATGATTTCATATAGGTCATTGTAGATCGCCTTACCAAGTTAGGACATTTTATACCAGTTAACACAAGGTATCTAGCTGGGAAATACGCTGAGCTATACGTTTCTTAGGTCATGAGACTACATGGAGTACCAAGGACCATAATCTCAGATCAGGGACCATAGTTTATAGCTCATTTTTTGGAACACTTGCACCAGGCTTTAGGAACTAAACTAATTAGAAGTTCAACATACCATCCACAAACTTCTAGATAGACCGAGTGAGTAAACCAGATCTTAGAATATATATTGAGAGACTATGTTATATCTTCAAGGGTTCATGGGAGAAGTGGTTA
This sequence comes from Miscanthus floridulus, assembly GCF_019320115.1. Taxonomy (NCBI): domain Eukaryota; kingdom Viridiplantae; phylum Streptophyta; class Magnoliopsida; order Poales; family Poaceae; genus Miscanthus; species Miscanthus floridulus. Next base: position 53,280,603 of record NC_089594.1, read on the forward strand.
CCTTTAGCCAAGTTTTCCTACAACAACAGTTATCAAGCAAGTATCAAGATGGCTCCTTTTGAAGCCTTGTACGGTTAGAAATGTAGAACTCCCTTGAATTGGATTGAGCACGGAGAAAGGAGATATTTTGGCATTGACTTTGTCACCGAAGTAGAAGAACATGTGCATATTATCCAACAGCATATGAAAGCAGCTCAATCAAGACAAAAAAGTTATGCTAATAAAAGAAGAAGACCACTAACTTTTGAAGTGGGAGACCATGTATACTTAGAAGTGTCACCCATGAAAGGAGTGCAGAGATTTGGAATAAAAAGAAAGGTTGTGCCTAGATATGTAGGGCCATACAAGATTATTGAGCAGAAAGGAAATGTTGCCTACAAGTTACAACTTCCTCCTGAGATGAGTGCAATATTTGATGTCTTCCATGTTTCTCAGTTGAAAAGATGTCTTCGCATACCTGAGGAAGCCATTGCACCCATCAACATTAAGCTCCAATTGGATTTGACCTATGAAGAAAAACCAATCTGACTGTTAGAAGAGATGGAATAACCATAGTGAACAAGATGCCACATGGGAATGGGAGGATTACTTAGGTGAGGTTTATCTCGCCTTTTATGAAGAATGGTAGGTCTTACAAATCTAGGGACAAGATTTCTATAAGGGGAGGGGCTATAACACCCTAGTGTTAAGCATTGCATTAGACACTAACATTTCATGAGCACAAGCATCATCCAAGCATTCATGAACATGAGCATATGAAATTTCACCTCATTCTTATACGTTGTCACATGAAATGTTGATTTATGTGTTTATGCTTGCAATCATGCATGACCAAGGTATGAGATGGTTGGGAGGTCATGAAAACACCTTATACACATCTAGGATGATTAATGGAACAATGTTTGTATTCATGACCAAGGTCAATTTTGCTTTGAAGTGTTGGTTTCATTTGAAATGCCATTTTCATGATACTAGTTTGACTAAAGTTGAATAGTAGCTTAGAGAGTTTGTATGGCTATGTGACCTAAATAAGAGTTGTAGTAATTGACTAGGGTAACAACTTTTATTTTTGGGTCAAGGTCTAATTTTGTGCATCGCATGTTCAAAAACAACTCACAAGTATCAAGAGAATGTTGTTTTGAGACTTGCAAAAATTTCTAAGTGTTCAAACAGTTTTTAGTTTCAAAGTATCTCACTTTGGAGCAATGTAGTTTGTTGACCAGTGAGAATTAGATTATGGTTCTTAAAGCAAAATTGGAGATCTCATGTAGCTCTACAACTTTCATTAAGGATGTTTTTGTAGTGGATGAATAGATTAGGAAGTATCGCATCGTTAAGTTGCACTATCAGTCGACGATGGTGGCATTTGAACCCACGCCCATGCATGGTGTTGTGGCCGACCAGCCACTGGCTATGGCTATCGCATGGTGATAGCACACCGACGTTGGCCTAGTCGGTCAGGCCTGAGCACACACTTAAGCACCGCGTACCCACCACTCCATCCACTCGCCCGCTCTCACTCCCTCCTGCTCACTCTGCCTCTCCATAGCACCATGCCGAGCTTGCCGTAGTACCACCGCAGCTCTACCATAGCTACTCACCACCGACGCAAACCATAGGTAGAGCGACATTTCGCCTCACCATAGCCACCGTTGTCATCGGAGCGCCGCCGCACTCATGGCTCACCATGGTCCTACCATTTCACCACACTGCATACCTCCATATCCTCTAGTCTAGCACCGCACTAGAGTCTAGATGCTTAGGCCAGATCTAGGGGTGACGACACCACCTAATGGCATCGAAACAAGTCACTGCTCTGCCCTTGTCTGCCATGGCCACAGTGGCACTTGAGCTCGCCACCGTTGAGTTGGTTCGCTGTCTCCCTCCTATCTCTCGTGCCTTAGGTCGAGTAACCCTAGACCTCACTAGTGGCATGATGGAGACCCACCTTTCACCGCTGTCTAGCCGGAACAGCGTTAGCCCTGCCACACGGCAATGCACGTGGCCAAGCTTACTGATGCCACCTTGATCCCTCGCCTGCACCATGAAGCTTCACTAGGTCACCACCACTAGACCTCCATCATCCGCCATGGCCGCCGTTGAGCTAGCTCCAGCGAGCCACCAAGCCCACTAAGCCTAATAGTCGATACGCGTGGGCGAGATGAGTGTAGTGGTGAAGACGCTACCGCTAGAGATCTCGCCATCGGCGAGTTCTCGCCAGTCAGCGCCATCCCCTATTTTGTTCTTGTTGATAGGTGGGTCCCCATTGATCGTGGGCCCCATCTATCTGTCAGATATGATTTGATTTTCTGGATTTATTTCACAGATTAAAATGCATGTTTGAAAAATTCATATCTCAAGGTAGGTGTGTCCAATTTTGGTGAACCAAATTTTGCTAGTTTCATCTTGAAGTGTAGTATTATATAAAAATATGAGATGCACTGTTTCTAGTATTTTTCTAGGAGAATAAAATGTAGCTAGATAAGTGCTTTTTAAATGGTTTCTATCTTATAAATTGTATAACTTGAGCTAGATAGGTGATAAAATTGTGATTCCAATTTTGCTGGTCTTGTGTTGACATGCTCTAGCTAGGAAAAATATTAAACTTGCAGTGGTCATACTTTGAATATGGTCTTCATATTTAATCCTAATTAATTGCTAGTTTCTTGTGAAATTATTTGGGTAAAAATACATAACATATGATCATGCAAATTTTTACATAGTATTCTTATGCTTGGAGGAATGTAAGATAAATATTAAATCTGTTGCTTGACACTTTTCACTATGCTAAATTATTTATATTAAAATAAGCCTATATAATTTGTATTTTTGTAGAGTAGTCATACTTGTCCAAATGGCATAAAATTTATACAGTAGACTACTAAGGACATTTGTAGGGTACTGTAATTTTCGCAGAATTTATTGAGCAATGGAAATATTTATCCTTTAAATCACCCTATTATTTAAGGAAATTAATAAATGGATATAAATAAGTTAGTTATGTTTAACCATGATGTTTTCTATGGTGCTTGTGAGTCATGTGATCTGTTTATGTTATTAGTAAGGCTTCAAAGCAATTGGTTGTATGCAACTAGTTAATTATCGCTTTATAATTCAACTAGATGGCAACATGTATAGTTTTTGTTGTGGTGATGATTTCATGATGATAATGATCCTTTCTGTAAAGATGGTTCATAACAAATTTGTTGATAACTTACTGATCTACCTTGTGTTAAATTTTCATAGTCATAGGCCTTATGGTTTAAGAATTATGGTTGTTAGAAGTCTACAGTCAGGAATGCTTGCTCTTTGGACAGATCTTAAGGATTGATTTGTTTCACCTAGATAACTGCTGAATCACATTAAGTTGATTAAAAGAAAGTTGTATGTTATTTCATAAGATTTCTAGAATGTCCACAACCATATTATTTTGATGTATATAACTCATGTTATGGTCAAAACGAGTGGCTATTGTCTTATAGTCTAGAAAATGATTTACATAAGTGTTTGTTAGTTATTAGAAAAGAGATTTGCACCTACTCAGTAAAATACGACGCAACTTGTTATTACTTTAATGCAAAGCTATTGAAAACACTTGGGAGGATGCATTCATCAAATCATATCATATTATACATGTCATTGTATATGCATTCGTGATATCTTATTTTATGCTCATGCATATAGGATCATCCGAAGAGTTAACTCTCTGAGAGTTCAACGAAGAAGAGGAGGAGGATCAGCAGGAGATGCCTTAAGCCACAGCTCTAGGGGAAGAGGAGCAAACTCTTGAAGGTCTCCCTAAGTGCCTAGATCACCAGCCAACCTCTTTGCTCAAAGGCAATCCCCGAAGCATTCTAAGTCTCCCATGTTTTACAAAATATCACTCGAGTCCTTTATGTTTGATGCACTAGGTTATAAGAGTTGATTGGAAACATTTGATGCATAGAACTACCTTGTCTAGTTATATATATCTTTAACCCTATGTAGGTCCAGGATCAAATATATGCTTTGTCATGCTTAGACTAATAAAAGTCGGGTGATTTCTCGTCACCTACAAGATATAGGTGGATACTGAAGCACGGTTGGCTATATTTGCTATCATGGAAAAGAACCATGGGGTAATGTAAATGGAGGCTAGGCGAAGTCTATGTAAGTTGACTCAGGTGATTCCATCTGTGCCGGTTAAGGACCGTACCATTGTTGGCGCTTCCGACAAGATTGAACGCATTCCTCTCACTTAGCTGGCCGGATAACTCGCTCCGACCGTGAAGCCAAGTAGATCAACTCAGGCCGGGCCCATTCTATAAAAGTGCACACTTTGGATGGTAGTAAGAATGTGCGGGCAGCCAGATGTGAGCCCAATGGTAGGGTAGTCCAGATTGTCTTGGCAGCTGGTTGTCCCTGATTGTGCGGGGCTGGTCGAACCCACGAAATGTGTGCCTAAGTTGTACCAAAGGTGACCTAAGGCTACCATAGCTAGTAGACCTGGGTTTGTTTTAGGAATAAATTCTTGGCTAGCTAAAATCAATTCGAATCGTAGTCTCTCTCGGATAGTGAGAAACTTGGCTAGTCCCAACATCATAGTAACTGTGTTGTGGAATGTGATGGTTCAGATGAACATGGAATTACCACACCTATTATGGTTACTATTGTATGCTACTAAATGATATACCACATGTTTGGCATATGTTAGTTGCTAATCTAGTGATGAATAGCTATAATTAATTTGATGATCAAATTATAATTGTACAACTGAATCTGTCACTTTTATGCAAAATGTTGTCAAGCTACCTCCACTTATAAAGCCTTGCATAATCCTTGGAGTCATTTGATTTTGTTTTATGACAGGTAAGTCAAGCTAAGTACATTCTCGTACTTAGGGTTTTATACCCATTATTGCATATGGTACAGTTTATCATGGCTATTGCAAGAACTGCTTCTGTCCCGCCGTGGACGAGGAGTGAGGCCTAGGTAGGCATCTCGTATTAATCCTTCTTATATGCTTTTGTGGGAGTGTGATCATGAGTTGGCACTGTATTTGAACTATAATGGCAGATGATAGTTTCAAACTTTAATTTGCTTCTGCAACTATTTACTGAACTTGGTTTGTAATAACCTCGATTCATACTGTGATGAATGAACTATATTTGTGAACCTTATATAATATGTGACATGTATGTTGAATCATGTATGATCTTGGTTGTATGTTGATGGTTAATCGAGACCCGTCATGGTACTCGACGGACTACCAGGTTTATATGGGCTCAAGTATGATAGTGCGACCGCTTGTGGTCTGCCATTGTACTTGTGCTCTTATAAATTGGTCGGTTCTGCTACAACATATATGTTGCTTGCTTTTGCATTGAGTTTTGTCAAGCTTTGTTGACCCTTATGAGAGGTTTGTCATGCTCTTAAAAATCAAGATCACATACACACCACTCACATATGCACTATTCCTACACTGGGGGTAGGCGCAAAACATGTCTTCCATCTAGATCCACCCAAAAATGTTCTACTCCTACAATAACACGCTTGATAGGTTTTCCATCCACCAAATAAATGCTCCAAGTTATTGTTGTTATCTCTCTAAAGTTTTGTTGCAGAAAAAAGGCATGGGTCTAAGCAAAAGTGTCAACAAAATCTAGTTAGTAGTTTACTGAGGGTATACCCATGGTAGTAGATGATTGGTGGAGGTGCACGTAATAGGAACCAGATGGTTACATGGGTGTAGAGACAGTAATCTAGATAGGTTTAGGCCATCTGATCGACGTAATACCCTATGTCCTGTGTATTTGGTGGATTGTATTGAATATGACATGCATTCCAGGGGGTCCCTACCCGCCTTATATAGTCTAAAGGATAGGGTTACATGTCGGTTTAGGTCTAGATCTATTAGGCTATATGGTAAGTATTTACAAGGAATATGATATCTATTATATCTGAATAGATCTTCCTTCATCGCCAAGATGTCTTCTAATTGCCTTGCTATGCACGCTGACCAGAGCCTAGCACCATAGGCCTTGATCTTATGGGCTAGACCTCCCCTGGTGGTGTGGCCCATGTCCATTGCCATGGGTACCTAGGGCTATATCCCCCACAGCTAGTCCCCAAGTGCCTTGTATCCATTGAGCAATGCTGTCTTTAGCAGGTCCAAGCAGTTTAACTTGGAGTCAGATAGTTAATCTGGCAATCTGACCAGTTTAACTAGTAATCCAATCAACAAAATGAAGTGCTGACTAGTTTGACTAGTAATCTGACTAGTTTAACTGGTAATCGGATCAACAAAATGAAGTGCCAACCAATTTAACTAGTCAACAGGCCTCGAACATACTCAAGTAAGGCTTGAGAGAAGGATGTAAGGAGCTCAAGTTTAAAATTTAAAAAATTCTCCACCTTAGGTGAAGTGTACACACTTAGGCTTCGTTGGCGAAGTCAGATGATCATTGTCGCAGAACCGACCAATTTATAAGAATACAAGTATAATGGCAATCCGCGAGCGGTCGCACTGTCATACTTGAACCCATATAAACCCGGTAGTCCGTCGAGTACCACGACGGGTCTCGATAAACGATTTACAACAACCAAGATCGTACAGGATTCAACAATTTGTGCCACATATTACATAAAGTTCACAGATACTTTTCATCATCAGAGTACGAATAGAAAGTTATTACAAACCAAGTTTGATAATTAAAGCGGAAGCAAATAAGTTCGAAGATAAGTTTCCAACGTAGTTTGATACAGTGCCATGCCAGATCACGATCCACAAAAGCAAAGATAGGAATTACTAAGGAAGCCTGCCCAAGGCTTACTCCTCATCCACAGCGGGATAGAAGCAACTCTTGCAATAACCATGATACACAGTGCCATCTGCAACAATGGGAAAATAAACCCTGAGTACGAGAAGGTACTCAGCTAGACTTACCCGTCATGAACCAGAAATAAAATGACTCCAAGGATTATGCAAGGCTGTATAAGTGGACGTAACTTGACAACATTTTTGCGAAAAAGGCAATTAATCTTTGTACACTTGTGATTCCTTTATCAAGTTAATTATAACTATCCATTTCTAGATTAGCAACTACCCTGTGCCAAACATGTGGTATATTATTTAGAATCATACAATAGTAACCATAGCAGGTATTGTAATTCCATATTCATCTGAACCATCATGTTTCATAACACAGTTACTACGATGTTGGAGCTAGCCAAGTTTCTCACTATCCGGGAGAGACGGCGATTCGAATCGATTTCAACCAGCTGGGAATTTATTCCTAACACAAACCCAGATCTACCAGCCACGATAGTCTTAGGTCACCTTTGGTACAACTCCGGTACACATTTCGCGGGTTCGTACTGCGCCGCACAATCTGGAACACCAGATGCCAGGATGCTCAGGCCAAGCCTGCCCTTGGGCTCAGTCTGATCGTTCCCCGGAAGGAGCGCACAACAGAACGATTCCCGGCCTGAGTTGAATTACTCGGCTTCGCGGTCGGAACGAGTTATCCGGCCAGCTAAGTGAGAGGCATGCGTTCAATCTTGTCAGAAGCGCCAACAACGGTACGGTCCTTAATCGACACAGACGGGGATAAGTCCACACCCAAGACCTCCATGCCTTGTTGCTTCCCTATCGACTCTCCCGTCCGGTCTCAATTTACTTTTACCTCATGGTTCTGTTCCACGATAGCAGATATAGCCAACCGTGCTCCGGTATCCACCTATATCTCGCAGGTGACAGGACATCACCCGACTTCTACCGGTCTAAGCATGGCTAAGCATATATATATTCGATCCTGGACCTATACCGGTTAAAGGTGTAATATCTGGACAAGGAATGTACATGCATCAAGTGGTTTCATTCAACTCTTATAACCTAATGCATCAATCATAAATACGTAAGTAAACATTTGTAAATTACTGGGAGACTTATAATGCTCCGGGGCTTGCCTCGCAGAAAGGAAGTAGGGACGGTGGTCAGGGCACTCCGGAAGCTCTTCAGGGTTCTGCTCCACGCCTTCGGGAGCTGCGGCTTGCGGATCCTCCTGCGGGTTCCCTTCCTCTGCTTCTTCGAATTCCAGCAACGTGATTTCTTCCTCCGATCCTAGATGCATGAGTATGGTATGAGTATTACGAATGCATATATGTTAACAAGTGCATCACGTTGTTTGAGTAGGTGCATATCTCTTCTCGCTTACTACTTAACTACTTCCTACAATGCATCGACTATGCCATAAACAGTATCTACTTGTTTCACTCATAACTGGAGTTCTACAATTCCAAATCTAGTGATCCTGGACTTTCTGGAAAGCTTATCAAATTTTCTACAACTTTGTTATTAACCATTTTTACAGTCTACATCAGTTTCAACATGCAACTCATCATATTCTAGAATCAGTCCGGAAATGACTTAACATGCAATATAAAGTAATAACACCTCTACTTCATGTAATCATTCACAAATTGACAACCTAGAACCTACCAACAGTTTAAGCATACCAAACATAGTTAAGATAATATAATGGCAAAGCCCAAACTATTTATTAAATTGCCTTTATTATTTTATTTAGATATCTAGGTTAAATAATAAATATATATCAGATGTGCTTAATAAATTCTCAGAAATTTACAGAGCCTTAATAATGCTATCAAAGGACTACTATAAAAATTTCAGGTCATTTTACTAAGTAAAACATTCTATACAAAAATGATAAGGAAGCAAGGCTTGAAATAGCATAAATGGAAAATCCTATTGAAAAGTGTCAAGCAACAGATTTCTTATTTTTCCTAACATCCATATGGTACTAGTATCACCTCCAATTAATTTCATGAATTTTGGACTCATAATTAATTTATAAAAATTCATGCAAGGATTAACTATTTATAAAAGAAAAATCTATAACTATAGATCTACACATGCACTGGTTCTCAAATTTTTATCCAAGCTCATGTATGACAAGAATAGCCTACCACAAAAATTTCATAATTTTTGGAGCACAGGAACTCTAGATATAAAATAAACAAATTTAAATGCATTCAAAAGCACATTTGAAATCCCTATTTAAATCTCCAGAAATTTCTACTGTTGAAGCCAAGAACATATTTTTCCTAAATACTACACTTCCTAAGGAACACAACCATATTTATTTCACAATTTTAGGAGCTACCAAACTAAGATACAAAAATAACAAAACACTTGAAATTCAGGGTTTAAATCTGAAAAGAATGAACTAGCCTTCTAATACTAGTCACTGGCAACAGGGGCCCACCGGTCAGCCGGACCCACATGTCATCGACTGAAAAACAGGGGAGACGGTGGCGTTCGACGCGGCACGGCCCTAGCTCGTCGCCGGTGAACTCGCCGGCGGTAGCGACTACGCCTACGTGGTCTACTCATCCACCCGCACCCGATGGTGGCCTTCGCACGGCTAGAAGGAGCACCGAAGCTCCTCACCGGCGACCATGGCGGGCGGCTATGACGGCAAGGCGGGCGGAACGACGGCAAGGCGCCGGAGTTGGCCGTGAAGGCTCGAAAGGAGGTCCGGCCAAGTATAAACGAGCTATGGCGAAACCATTTTACCAACTAGCTCAGCGAATGGAGGTCGGAGTCGGCGCGGCTACGACGACGGTTGCGGCGGCGGAGCTCCGGCAAGGACCGTACGCGGCACGGAAGCTTACCGTGCTTCTTCGGCTGGCAATGTAGGCGCAGTGGGACTGAGGGGGCACTACGCGGCTTCAGTGGTGGCAGCGGGGTGACGAGGGCGAGCTGGCGCCGGTAATGGCGTCGGCGGCGCTCCTGAGCTACGGTGGCGGCTGCGGGTGAGCGAAGGAGGCCGCGAAAATGAAAATGGGGCTCTGGGTGGGAGCGGGCGAGCGCTGCGATTGATAAAGACGGCCTGGGCCTGGCTCTGCCGCGCGGGGCAGGACGCCGGCGACGCGCGGCCAGCCGCTGGCTCCACGCGGCGGCTCTGTCCTGGCAACGGTCGGCCACCGAAGACAGCTGACCAGCCGATTCAGTTTCGTCAGCTAAGTCCCGATCAGTGCCTGACAGCGCGTTTTCGAAACGGTTTATCGGCTAATCGGTGGCTCCAACACGTAAATGATCTACATGACTTTCGTAGTCCTAAGTACCAGCTACAAATGTTGTTCAAAGATCATGTCCCAATTCTCATCGTACACCGAGTAAAATCGATCCAAAGTCGGCTCGTCAGGCTGTCGGTCGAGCATACACTTAGAAAATTTGTTAAGTGTTGAAAACTGGATTTTGCTGGTTTTTGTGGGACCCATTCAAGCATGTTAGAAGCAAAATCAGTCCATGTCATAAAAATAAAAGTTGTTCCTTATGTCAAACACTACAACTTTGCTTTAGTGAACTCCTCCATGCAAGGTCCTCTAACACCTAGTTCAACTTTAGTCAAACATGTCACTTTGAAATCAAGATACACATTCAAACTATGGCTAAATGACCAATTTAGCCCTAGCCCTAAATACCAAAGTTGTTCATGATGATACTCTAAGCATGTTAAAACAATTTGCAAGGTCATTAAGCATTTCATGAAGTAGTCACATCATATAGCTATTCAGGTCAACACATGAAATAACACTTAAATGCTTGATCAAGAAATGTGGTCCTTCATGAACAAGGTTCCTTTTGTTAACCTAAGTGTAGCTAAGGTGTTATAGTGACCAACATTACACACTAGCATTTATTTGCACATGATCATATGCATATGTTACAAGGAACATGAAATAACAAGCAATGTTTCATATGTTTCGATCAGATGTTTCAATTGTAAATGATGATTTATGAATGCTTGATGCTCATGCTCATGTTATGCAAGTCAAGTTATGCAAGGCTAACACCCGAGGTGTTACAGCCCCTCCCCCTTATAAAAATCTCGTCCCGAGATTTGCAAGACCTACCATTCTTGGAAAAAGGCGGGATAAACTTCTTGCAGATAATCTTCTCTTTCCCATGTAGCATCTTGTTCACTATGATTGTTCCACACCACCTTATAGAACTTAATGATCTTACTCCTTGTTACTCTCTCCATCACTTCTAATACTCGAATTGGCTTTTCTTCATAGGTCAGATCCGATTGAAGCTGCACGTTGGTGGGTGCAATAGCTTCTTCCGGTACTCGAAGACATTTCTTTAGCTGAGACACATGGAACACATCAAAGATTGCACTCATCTCTGGTGGTAGTTGTAGCTTATACGCAACATTTCCTTTTCGTTCCAAAATTTTGTATGGCCCTACATATCTTGGTGAAAGCTTCTTTTTCATCCCAAATCTCTTCACACCTTTCATGGGTGATACTCTCAAGTACACATAGTCACCTACTTCAAAAGTTAGTGGTCTTCTTCTTCTATCGGCATAACTCTTCTGTCTTGATTGAGCTGCCTTCATGTGTTGTTGGATGATACGTACTTGTTCTTCGGCTTCATTGACAAAATCAATACCAAAATATCTCCTTTCACCGGGCTCAATCCAATTCAATGGAGTTCTGCACTTTCTGCCATACAAGGCTTCAAATGGAGCCATTTTGATACTCGCTTGATAACTGTTGTTATAGGAGAATTCAGCTAAAGGTAACCATTTCTCCCATGAACCTTTTGAAGATATTACACAAGCCCTAAGTAAATCTTCTAGGATTTGGTTCACTCGCTCTGTCTGTCCTGAAGTTTGCGGATGATAAGCTGAACTTCTGATTAGCTTGGTTCCCAAAGCTTGGTGTAAGTGCTCCCAGAAACGAGCTATGAACTGTGGTCCTCTATCTGAGATTATGGTCCTAGGTACTCCATGCAATCTCACGATCTGGGCAACATATACTTCAGCGTATTTCCCAACTATATACGCGTGTTCACTGGTATGAAAGTGTGCTGACTTGGTGAGACGATCAACAATGACCCAGATTGAATCGTGACCTTGTGGTGTTGTTGGAAGGCCTGTAATAAAGTCCATACTGATCTCCTTCCCATTTCCATCCTGGAATAGGCAGTGGCTGAAGTAATCCAGCGGTTTTCATATGGACGGCTTTCACTCTGCTGCAGTTATCACACCTAGCAACATAGGCTGCGATCTCTTTCTTCATCTTAGTCCACCAAAAACGGGTTTCTAAATCTTGATACATTTTACTACTACCCGGGTGGATAGACAATTTGGACGAGTGAGCTTCTTCTAAAATCTGATTCCTTAGCTCACGGTCTTTCGGCACCACTAGTCGGTCCTCAAACCATAATACACCTCTTTCGTCCAATCTAAAATGTTTTGTTTCTTGCTCTTGCATTTTTCTCTTTATGTGACTTATTCCTACATCAGTCTGCTTGTAGCTCTATGATTTTGCCTTCAAGCGAACAACTGATTGTGATATTGTGTAGTACAGCAGGATGTAGCAAGTTGAATCCATCTTCCAATAGCGCTTCCACTGTGTTGCAATGGGACTTCCGACTAAGTGCATCGGCTACTACATTAGCTTTACCCGGATGGTAATGCACTTCCAAATTATAGTCCTTAATCAATTCCAACCATCTACGTTGTCTCATGTTCAGTTCTGGCTGGGTAAAGATATACTTGAGGCTTTTGTGGTCAGTAAAGATATGACATACATTGCCCAACAAGTAATGTCTCCATATCTTTAGTGCATGGACAACGGCTGCAAGTTCCAAATCATGTGTAGGATAGTTGACTTCATGTTTTCTCAGTTGCCGAGAGGCATATGCAATTACTCTCCCTTCTTGCATAAGTACACATCCCAAACCTATTCCTGATGCATCACAAAATACATCAAAAGGCTTTTCAATGTCTGGTTGTGCTAGCACTGGTGCGGTAGTCAACAAAGTTCTGAGGGTGTGAAAAGCTGTTTCACATTCTGGTGTCCACTTGTATTTCTCATCTTTCTGAAGTAGTCTGGTCATAGGCTTAGCTATCTTTGAGAAGTCTGGAATAAACCGACGATAGTATCCTGCTAACCCTAGGAAACTCCGAACTTCATGCACCGAAGTTGGGGCTTTCCAATCCATGACCTCCTGTACTTTTGATGGGTCTACTGAGATTCCATCTCTGGATAAAATGTGACCTAAGAAAGGTACTTTGCTCATCCAAAATTCACATTTGCTAAACTTGGCATATAGCTTATGTTCCCTCAGTCTGGATAGGACAATCCTCAGATGCTCTTCATGATCTGACTCATTTTCTGAATAAATCAATATGTCATCGATAAACACGACCACGAACTTATCAAGTTCGGGCATGAATACCGAGTTCATTAGGTACATGAAATAGGCTGGAGCATTTGTTAGTCCGAAAGACATAACCAAATACTCGTATAAGCCGTACCTAGTAGAGAAAGCAGTCTTCGGTATATCCTCCGGTCTGATCTTTATCTGATGGTAACCTGATCTTAAGTCAATTTTGGAGAATACTTTTGCCTTCGCTAGCTGATCGAACAAGATGTCGATGCGGGGTAACGGATATTTGTTCTTGATGGTCACAGCATTGAGTGGTCTGTAATCTACACACATCCTCAGTGACTTATCCTTCTTTTTCACAAACAGTGCTGGACATCCCCACGGAGATGAGCTAGGTTGGATAAGACCTTTGTCCAATAGATCTTGCAATTGAACCTTGAGTTCTGCTAACTCATTGGGTGGCATTCTATATGGCCTTCTGGATATGGGTGCGGTACCTGGCACTAATTCAATCTTAAATTCCACGTCCCTATCCGGTGGTAGACCTGGTAATTCCTCTGGAAATACATCCGGAAACTCACAAACCACGGGAATATCACATATGGTGGTGGCTTGGATAGCACAGGCTAAATGTTGGGGTTCGAATTCGCGGGAGAGTGGAACTAGAAAAGCATTCCCTCCCGTGGGTTCTCTCAACATGATAGTACGGGTGCTAGTGTCAATAAGAGCACCATGATACTTCATCCAATTCATGCCTAAGATTACACTTATCGACAATCCCGGCAATATTATCAAATCTGTTGTGTACTCCCTCCCTTGTATCAAAATGAGTACATTTTTGACTATCTTTTTGGTAGTAACAGTTCCCCCTGCTGAACTTATGTTAAAACCCCCTTTACTTACTTCTATTATTTCTTGATCATGTCTAGATGCAAATGCTTGACTCATAAATGAATGAGAAGCTCCTGAATCAAATAAAACAACAGCGGGGTGCTTGTTGACAAGAAACATACCAGCCGTGACAACTTCTCCGGCGGGCACTTCCTCCACAGCGGTATAGTGCACTTGTCCCTGACGTGCCCTGGCATTCACCTGCCTCTGATTGTTCTGATTTGGGTTGCCATTCCTCTTGGGGTGGGGGCACTCCTTGGACCAATGACCCAGTTGGTTGCAGTTGAAACAAGGTTGATTACTTTTGAATCCGGCGGAGCTGTCCTGATTGCCATTTCCTTTTGGTAAGGCAATAGTAAACGCCTTACGAAATGGTTTCTGTGGCCTGTTATTCTGAGCTTTCGGTGGTGGAGGCCTGAACTTGGGTGCAGGTGGACGGAATTGTGGCCTAGCTGTGATAGGCGCTTTCGACTGGAAAGATCCGGATGCACCGGCCTCATAGGCCCTCTTGCGACCTTTAGCAACTGCATGCATGTTGTTGTGATTTTCTTGGGTCAAGGCATCACTAATGAATTCATTGTACGTGGCACATCGGGAGTTTGCCATAGTCTTCATTAATTTGGTACCCAACCCTCGCTTGAAACTCTCAATCTTTTTCTCTTCAGTATCCACGAAACTTGGGAGCATATCTTGACAAGTTGTTGAATGCGTGCATATATTCTGTGAGTGACTTGGTTCCCTGAGTGAGCCTCATAAATTCTGCTGCTTTCATGCGCATCAGGCCCGGGGGAATATGGTGTCCCCTAAAAGCCAATCTTGAATTGATCCCATGTCACTCTCGCATTAGCAGGCAGAGACGACAGAAAGTGCGTCCACCAGATTCCTGCTGGTCCTTGCAATTGATGAGAAGCATATTCTGCTTTCAGGTGCTCTGTGACCCTTAGCAGACGAAATTTCTGCTCGATGGTATTCAGCCACTCATCGGCCTGCAGTGGTTCCTCAGCCACCTTGAAAATCGGAGGCTTTGTGTCCAGAAACTCCTTGAATGAACTGTGCTGATTTGGCTCGGCCCCTGGTTGCTGTGGGTGGCCACGAGCAGTGTTTTGCGCGATGAGGCGCAAAGCTTCTTCCATTGTCCTCTGGCTACCCAGGAACTGGGCAAAGAACTCCTGAGCAGACGGTGGCGGTGGGGGTGGCAAGTCATCCTGGTTGCCATCCTGGCTGCTACTAGCTCCAGCACGGGTGCGCGTCATCTGCGAAGTTGCAACAATAAGCGATTATTGGTCGATGCCAAGAGATTGCAGATGAATTAGGTACTCATGCCAAACTGAAATTACTGGAGAAAATTCTCAAAAGCACAATAAAAACAGAGGCATAATAATTCATTCTCGCAACATGACATCGCCAATTTGACCACTTATCGTGCTCATAACGCATGCAATTTAAAGCGTGATTACCGACAAGGAACTGGAATTGCATTGACGTTTACCCAAACGTGCGATTAACATTACATGATAGTCTGGTTACTAATGCCAACTTCAAACTACATGTCCATTACATAAATAGAGGTGATACATTAGTCTTTCCCCTAAATGCTAAGCGATCTAATCCTCATCATGATCACTATCGAGGTCAGACGCAGAATCATCTCCTTCCTCAGGTTCGACTTCTTCTTCAGGTGCCACTTCTTCTTCTTCCTCGTACCCTTCTAGATCCATTTCTGCGGCTCCAGGTGGTACATAAGGGTGGAGCTGATTGTGCAGTAGATGAACCTCTTCATGCAGATTATCGTTGTATTCTTCCGCATTGGCCAGCTGCTGTTCCAGCTCAAACTGTCGAGCTCTCAGGACATCTTCCCTGGACCAGGCTACATTCCGTTGGTGAGTTAACCTGAGTCATCTCTTCGGTGAGCCTCTCAACCTCGATGTCGTGCTCCCTCTGAAGCTGACGTCGGTCTTCACGGGCATGACCAAGAGCACCAGACACACGTCTGAGGCTACCCTCAACTCCATCTAACACTCTCATCAGTTGCGAACATGGCGCTCATTGCAGGGTTATCGCTGTTCTGCCCTTCTGCGGCACCAATTTCCAAAGGTCTTCCTCTTGCCTGCTGCCATGAGTCAGTGGATGGGTTACCTCTTGGAAAGACTCCAACCAAGGCGGCTGCCAGCTCTTGAGGAAAACGATCCATGATATCCCTCAAGATCCAAAGGCTGCCCTGCCAGCTGCTTCTTCAGCAGTCCTGCCAGTTGACTCATAACACCAGCCTGTCCACTCAGAATCGTCACCTCGGGGACGAACAACGGCCTCCACAGTAACTAAGAGACCTTCTCCCAACCGCTCATTCGCCCAGAAGTAGCGGGGTTCCATTCCATCAGGATAACCTACATAGCTGAGCACTCTCCACAAAAGTGTAGGCATCCCAAACTCTCCAAGGAACGTGTGACGTTGACGGGTACGTGGAGCAAGCTGACGGCTAGGGGCTCTGCCTCCGGTGGACTTGCGAGCAGTCTGCTTGGTGCGTGCCATCTGTACCATTAACATGTACCCTTGGTGAGACAATGCCATAATGGATAAGAGTTACATAACCGAGTAAGAATCTTATAAGGGGAGGAACAATGTAATTATGTGAATGGTATTTTAACATGATGCATGCTCGTGCCGTACGTCCTCACAAACTTAGGAAAAATTTGTTTCTAACGGTAGACACGGTGGCATACATACGTTCTCTCATAAATAGCGTAACTAGTCGAGCTACACGTTTCGTTGTTAGTGTACCTGCATAAAATTTCATTTCAGCCCTAAACCCATAATGAATATGCAGAATGTAATTGTAAATACTTCCATATATGTATACCCATACATATACTTCCATATCAATCTACCCGACTAAGAATTTAAACCCACAATTAAATACGTACCATATACACATGCAAGCATGCATACATAGCCGTACCAAAGCTAACTCTTCCCGACCGCACGCTCACATCTTGCGGTCATACACTCATCTTACCTTGGCGTAGAGGCATTGATCCATACATTACCACTCAAGTGAATGGCATCCATACTATAGCACGCCGTATGGACGACGAAGTAAAAAACCCCCATGTTAGTACTTAATAGCCACCTAATAGTCCTTAATTTGGGCATAAGGAAAGTGATCAATTGGCACACTTTAGATTTCAAATACCTATTATATAACTATTAGTTGCTAGAGAAGGGTTTTCGGAAACAAAAACTTTTGTTTTAAATACACTTGTGACAATTAACGTTGAATCTTGCTCTGATACCAGCTGTCGCAGAACCGACCAATTTATAAGAATACAAGTATAATGGCAATCCGCAAGCGGTCGCACTGTCATACTTGAACCCATATAAACCCGGTAGTCCAGTCGAGTACCACGACGGGTCTCGATAAACGATTTACAACAACCAAGATCGTACAGGATTCAACATTACATGCCACATATTACATAAAGTTCACAGATACTTTTCATCATCAGAGTACGAATAGAAAGTTATTACAAACCAAGTTTGATAATTAAAGCGGAAGCAAATAAGTTCGAAGATAAGTTTCCAACGTAGTTTGATACAGTGCCATGCCAGATCACGATCCACAAAAGCAAAGATAGGAATTACTAAGGAAGCCTGCCCAAGGCTTACTCCTCATCCACAGCGGGATAGAAGCAACTCTTGCAATAACCATGATACACAGTGCCATCTGCAACAATGGGAAAATAAACCCTGAGTACGAGAAGGTACTCAGCTAGACTTACCCGTCATGAACCAGAAATAAAATGACTCCAAGGATTATGCAAGGCTGTATAAGTGGACGTAACTTGACAACATTTTTGCGAAAAAGGCAATTAATCTTTGTACACTTGTGATTCCTTTATCAAGTTAATTATAACTATCCATTTCTAGATTAGCAACTACCCTGTGCCAAACATGTGGTATATTATTTAGAATCATACAATAGTAACCATAGCAGGTATTGTAATTCCATATTCATCTGAACCATCATGTTTCATAACACAGTTACTACGATGTTGGAGCTAGCCAAGTTTCTCACTATCCGGGAGAGACGGCGATTCGAATCGATTTCAACCAGCTGGGAATTTATTCCTAACACAAACCCAGATCTACCAGCCACGATAGTCTTAGGTCACCTTTGGTACAACTCCGGTACACATTTCGCGGGTTCGTACTGCGCCGCACAATCTGGAACACCAGATGCCAGGATGCTCAGGCCAAGCCTGCCCTTGGGCTCAGTCTGATCGTTCCCCGGAAGGAGCGCACAACAGAACGATTCCCGGCCTGAGTTGAATTACTCGGCTTCGCGGTCGGAACGAGTTATCCGGCCAGCTAAGTGAGAGGCATGCGTTCAATCTTGTCAGAAGTTCCAACAACGGTACGGTCCTTGATCGACACAGACGGGGATAGATCCACACCCAAGACCTCCATGCCTTGTTGCTTTTCCTATCGATATCCCGCCCGGTCTCCATTTACATTAACCATGGTTCTGTTCCACGATAGGCAGATATAGCCAATCGTGCTCCGGTATCCACCTATATCTCGCAGGTGACAGGAAATCACCCGACTTCTACCGGTCTAAGCATGGCTAAGCATATATTCGATCCTGGACCTATACCGGTTAAAGGTGTAATATCTGGACAAGGAATGTACATGCATCAAGTGGTTTCATTCAACTCTTATAACCTAATGCATCAATCATAAATACGTAAGTAAACATTTGTAAATTACTGGGAGACTTATAATGCTCCGGGGCTTGCCTCGCAGAAAGGAAGTAGGACGGTGGTCAGGGCACTCCGGAAGCTCTTCAGGGTTCTGCTCCACGCCTTCGGGAGCTGCGGCTTGCGGATCCTCCTGCGGGTTCCCTTCCTCTGCTTCTTCGAATTCCAGCAACGTGATCTCTTCCTCCGATCCTAGATGCATGAGTATGGTATGAGTATTACGAATGCATAATGTTAACAAGTGCATCACGTTGTTTGAGTAGGTGCATATCTCTTCTCGCTTACTACTTAACTACTCCTACAATGCATCGACTATGCCATAAGCAGTATCTACTTGTTTCACTCATAACTGGAGTTCTACAATTCCAAATCTAGTGATCCTAGGACTTTCTGGAAAGCTTATCAAATTTTCTACAACTTTGTTATTAACCATTTTTACAGTCTACATCAGTTTCAACATGCAACTCATCATATTCTAGAATCAGTCCGGAAATGACTTAACATGCAATATAAAGTAATAACACCTCTACTTCATGTAATCATTCACAAATTGACAACCTAGAACCTACCAACAGTTTAAGCATACCAAACATAGTTAAGATAATATAATGGCAAAGCCCAAACTATTTATTAAATTGCCTTTATTATTTTATTTAGATATCTAGGTTAAATAATAAATATATATCAGATGTGCTTAATAAATTCTCAGAAATTTACAGAGCCTTAATAATGCTATCAAAGGACTACTATAAAAATTTCAGGTCATTTTACTAAGTAAAACATTCTATACAAAAATGATAAGGAAGCAAGGCTTGAAATAGCATAAATGGAAAATCCTATTGAAAAGTGTCAAGCAACAGATTTCTTATTTTTCCTTAACATCCATATGGTACTAGTATCACCTCCAATTAATTTCATGAATTTTGGACTCATAATTAATTTATAAAAATTCATGCAAGGATTAACTATTTATAAAGAAAAATCTATAACTATAGATCTACACATGCACTGGTTCTCAAATTTTTATCCAAGCTCAGGTATGACAAGAATAGCCTACCACAAAAATTTCATAATTTTTGGAGCACAGGAACTCTAGATATAAAATAAACAAATTTAAATGCATTCAAAAGCACATTTGAAATCCCTATTTAAATCTCCAGAAATTTCTACTGTTGAAGCCAAGAACATATTTTTCCTAAATACTACACTTCCTAAGCAACACAATCATATTTATTTCACAATTTTAGGAGCTACCAATCTAAAGATACAAAAATAACAAGATACACTGAATTCAGGGTTTCAAATCTGAAAAGAATGAACTAGCCTCCTAATACTAGTCACTGGCAACAGGGACCCACCGGTCAGCCGGGACCCGCATTGTCAGCGACTGAAAAACAGGGGAGACGGTGGCGTTCGACGCGGCACGGCCCTAGCTCGTCGCCGGTGAACTGGCCGGCGGTATCGACTACGCCTACGTGGTCTACTCATCCATCCGCACCCGATGGTGGCCTTCGTACGGCTAGAAGGAGCACCGAAGCTCATCACCGGCGACCATGGCGGGCGGCTATGACGGCACGGCGGGCGGAACGACGGCAAGGTGCCGGAGTTGGCCGTGAAGGCTCGAAAGGAGGTCCGGCCAAGTATAAACGAGCTATGGCGAAACCATTTTACCAACTAGCTCAGCGAATGGAGGTCGGAGTCGGCGCGGCTACGACGACGGTTGCGGCGGCGGAGCTCCGGCAAGGACCGTACGCGGCACGGAAGCTTACCGTGCTTCTTCGGCTGGCAATGTAGGCGCAGTGGGACTGAGGGGGCACTACGCGGCTTCAGTGGTGGCAGCGGGGTGACGAGGGCGAGCTGGCGCCGGTAATGGCGTCGGCGGCGCTCCTGAGCTACGGTGGCGGCTGCGGGTGAGCGAAGGAGGCCGCGAAAATGAAAATGGGGCTCTGGGTGGGAGCGGGCGAGCGCTGCGATTGATAAAGACGGCCTGGGCCTGGCTCTGCCGCGCGGGGCAGGACGCCGGCGACGCGCGGCCAGCCGCTGGCTCCACGCGGCGGCTCTGTCCTGGCAACGGTCGGCCACCGAAGACAGCTGACCAGCCGATTCAGTTTCGTCAGCTAAGTCCCGATCAGTGCCTGACAGCGCGTTTTCGAAACGGTTTATCGGCTAATCGGTGGCTCCAACACGTAAATGATCTACATGACTTTCGTAGTCCTAAGTACCAGCTACAAATGTTGTTCAAAGATCATGTCCCAATTCTCATCGTACACCGAGTAAAATCGATCCAAAGTCGGCTCGTCAGGCTGTCGGTCGAGCATACACTTAGAAAATTTGTTAAGTGTTGAAAACTGGATTTTGCTGGTTTTTGTGGGACCCATTCAAGCATGTTAGAAGCAAAATCAGTCCATGTCATAAAAATAAAAGTTGTTCCTTATGTCAAATACTTCAACTTTGCTTTAGTGAACTCCACCATGCAAGGTCTCTAACACCTAGTTCAACTTTAGTCAAACATGTCACTTTGAAATCAAGATACACATTCAAACTATGGCTAAATGACCAATTTAGCCCTAGCCCTAAATACCAAAGTTGTTCATGATGATACTCTAAGCATGTTAAAACAATTTGCAAGGTCATTTAAGCATTTCATGCAGTAGTCACTCATATAGCTATTCAGGTCAAAACATGAAATAACACTTAAATGCTTGATCAAGAAATGTGGCCTTCATGAACAAGGTTCCTTTTGTTAACCTAAGTGTAGCTAAGGTGTTATAGTGACCAACATTACACACTAGCATTTATTTGCACATGATCATATGCATATGTTACAAGGAACATGAAATAACAAGCAATGTTTCATATGCTTCGATCAAATGTTTCAATTGTAAATGATGATTTATGAATGCTTGATGCTCATGCTCATGTTATGCAGGTCAAGTTATGCCAGGCTAACACCCGAGGTGTTACAATCATCATCCATGACTTATTAAAAGAGGATGTTAGTATTGATACATGCGCCGCAAGGTGCAATGTATACATTTTAGCCCCCGAGCCTAATAGTATGTGAAGAAGACACTTGGTGTTAGGATCAAAGAATATCAATGACTGAGAAAGAAAATGGGAACTTAGCCAACCGTTAAATTTGATACAAGCACAACAAGGTGCAATGTATACATTGTAGTCCTCGAGCCTGACAGTAGGTGAAGAATGCACTTAGTGTCAGGATCACAGAAGTATAACAATAAGTTAATTAGAATAATTGAATCCCAGCGTAGACGAGCACATAGGCAGCCCATAGCTTAGCTAAAGACCAGTATGAGGAAAAATAGTACACTCACTGCTAGGTGAAGTATACACACTTAGTCCACGAGCCTGCTATAAGATAGACCAGCATCTTGTAGCAAGATCGAAGAAATAAGTGGAAAGGACAAAATCCCTGTGCTTAGCATTGGACATTGGAGTAAAATTTGGAGAGTGCGCACTTAAAAATGGAGAAAAAATGGAGAGTCCTTAGCACTTTACCGTTGGAGAAAATTGGAGAGTGCTTAGCACTTAAACTGTGGAGAAAATGGAGAGTGCTTAGCACTATACCATGGAGAAAAAGGAGAGTGCTTAGCACTATACTGTGGAAAAATTGGAGAGTGCTTAGAACTATATCAGGGCAAAATTGGAGAGTGCTTAGCACTTGACCGTGGAGAAATTTGTAGAGTGCTTAGCACTTGACCGTGGCAAAATTTGGAGAGTGCTTAGCACTATATGAGTGCAAAATTTGGAGAGTGCTTAGCACTTTACCTTTGGAGAAAATGGAGAGTGCTTAACACTATACCATGGAGAAAATGGAGAGTGTTTTGCACTATACCGTGGAGAAATTGGAGAGTGCTTAGCACTATATCAGGTCAAAATTTGGAGAGTGCTTAGCACTTGACCGTGACGAAATTTGGAGAGTGCTTAGCACTTGACTGTGGTGAAATTTGGAGAGTGCTTAGCACTTAAACCATGGAGAAAATGAAGAGTGCTTAGCACTTGACCATGGCAAAATTTGGAGAGTGCTTAGCACTTAAAAATGGAAAAAATGCAGAGTGCTTAGCACTTTACCATTGGAGAAAATTGGAGAGTGCTTAGCACTTATACCATGGAGAAAATGGAGAATGCTTAGCACTATACCATGGAGAAAATGGAGAGTGCTTAGCACTATACTGTGGAGAAATTGGAGAGTGCTTAGCACTATATCAGGGCAAAATTGGAGAGTGCTTAGCACATGACCATGGCAAAATTTGGAGAGTGCTTAGCACTTGACTGTGGCACAATTTGGAGAGTGCTTAGCACTTAAAACATGGAGAAAATGGAGAGTGCTTAGCACTATACTGTGGAGAAATTGGAGAGTGCTTAGCACTTAAAAATGGATAAAAAATGGAGAGTGCTTAGCACTTTACCATTGGAGAAAATTGGAGAGTGCCTAGCACTTAAACCATGGAGAAAATGGAGAGGTGAATCGACAAAGCAAACTCAACCATTCAGTTTTCCCATAGGCCCATTAAACTGGCCCAATAACCAATGACAGAGAAGTTAGAGGGGTGTGAATGACATGGCAAAGTTAGCGCAGTTTCCCAAAAACCCTGAATGTGAACGGTCGAGGTGGAACCATACGAGTCCGCCCACCATGGTTCACTTCCCTCATTCCTCCCCGTGCGTCTTCTTCCTTGCAACCACAAAATACTCGGTGCTTCACCTTCGCACACCCTGCTACAGTCGCATTACAACCGCAACGCCTCCTCAATCGAATCGGCGAGGTCCGTCGTGACTAGGAGTGGGTTAGATATACCATCACCTGGGGATCCTAGAAGAAATGGTGTTTGAATGCATCCTTCAAGATTAAATAACCACAGGATGGCGTCCCGCTACAGGTGAACCGTTCCCAATCCCTGATACCAATGAACTTGTTGTATTCGAGGCTTATTTGTTCATGGATTTGGGATTCCTACGCATCATTTCCTGCGGAAGCTTCTTGGCTATTATGGCATTAACCTTTGCCATCTCCATCCCAACAGCATTCTTCATATCTCCCTCTTCATCAATTTGTGTGAAGCATTCATTTGAATCGCTCTGCACTTCAACCTCTTTCGCTCTTTCTTCTGCCTCAAACTCTACCTTAGATCTAGGTCCCCCAAAGTTGTCGGTAGAGTTTATCTATAGCTAAGGGATGGCATGGTGAAGGAATACATAGAAGTGCCTATCAACACATCGTTGAAGGGATGGAATGCTAAGTGGTTCTATATCCGAAATGCTGAACCGAGCCTATTGGCCAACATAGACCATTTAGCAGTGCCAAGCGCAAACTAGACAGCAAGACCGATCAGCTCAGAGATGACCTAGGTCAATGAGCTTCTACAAATTCTAGGTTAGATGCATAACAATCTTGATGAAGTTGGAGATGTTCCAGCCAAGCAAGGAGATGTTCCACCCCACGTATGAATAGATAGGTGATGAAGATACCATTTGGGAAGCCCCGAAGAAGATAAATAAGGGCGACACCTATATTCACCTAATGAATCTCTTTTCAAGTAACACCAAACTGAGCAACATAGGGTAGTAAGTGGCATACAGCTCAGGAATCCACCACCACTAGTAAGAGTGTACCATTGGCAGTCCTTGTAATGTCAAATCTTGTTAATGTTGAAACATCTTCTTGAAAACTTGTGGATAGGATCATGTTGTGTATGTCTTTGATGTGCTGGATGGGACCTGGCTGAAGGGTGTAGATGCCCATGCAACCCAAGCTTTGGCCGGTCCTCCTTTGGAGAGCAGCTCATCGTCCTCATCTGAGGACATAGTGGAGAAACCTCCCAAGCATCGGCAGCCATCACACAGGAAACAACCGGCCCGAGCAAAGCCGATGAAAAAGAAGAAAAAACTGAACACTCCACCACCATGTAGGAGTGGTGGAATGTTAATTAGAGAGCCTTCGGCACGCCAATAAGTCATCATGGACTGGTCAGATGATGATGAAGATGCAGGCAAGACACTGCAGCAATGAGCTGCGTGGATGACCACTCCAACACCGACCACCAGAGCCTCCGACTAGCTAGCCCAAGGTGTAGTGGACCAAAGATCCACTCGAGGCAAAGTCCCTGAGCCTAGATGAGGGGCTTTGGCCATGAGAACCACCATGGTGAGGTCAGAAGCACCGGAGGCGAACCAGCCGCCTCTAGTGCTCTCAAGATTCATGCCGGCAACTGAAGGACAGGGAGCTCCAACAAGCCCCGACCATTCAGAGCTGCACGTAGGGGATCCAATGAGTGTCTATACCCTAGACTTAGTCCAACCATAACCAAAGTGGAAGTATTGATGATACGACATCATGTTGTAGGGAAGCATCAACCGAGGAACTTCACCCAATCAACATTGGCGATGCTCAGCAGGACATAGAGTCGAGTGCCATGACTGCCTGTACTTAGGGTACTGGGGTGGGACAACCAAAAGAAACATGAGAAATACCCAAAAACCAGGCTAGTCCCTGAGTCGAAGTCCTCGAGCACTCGAAGCAAATGAATGAAGATGTTGCTACTGAGCCTGACCAGTTGCCTAGAGCCAAGGTCTAGTCCCTAGGCTCAGATGCTAGTGATGGATCTTGGCCCCTATGTCTAACCACAAGCTGACCAGATGCCAAGGCAAGCGAGGGAGTCCCCCAAGGTGATTGAAGAAATTGAGCGCAAAGCGCCTAATACCCAGGATCCTTCTCCTCAGCTTTTGTAGACCTTTGTGTGTCATGAAGATATGATGGAGGTGGTGGAGGACAAGGAGGGGAGTGAACAGGTGAAGGAGCTCAGGGTGCACTTGCATTAGTGTCTGGCCGAATTGAAGTAACTTAGTCTGCATGACCAATTAAAGCTGGAGATTATGCTAGTTAACTGTTATTTGCCATAGGAGCTAATGAAGATCTCTAAGAACCATGCATGCCAGCTAAAGTGGGTGTCTCAATTAATTATTGAGAACCATAGGCTGTGTGAGTCTATGGAGACTCTAGAGAAGATGCTTGCTGAAGCGCATGCCGACCGGGAGAAGTTGCAAGCAGAAAAGACACAACTGGAGGTGGAGAACTAGGAGCTGATGAATTAGCTTGGCGATGGCATAGACTAGGAGAAAAGTAAGGCCTTAGGTCCCATAGTGTATTGCTTTCATATCCTCAATTCGCCCATGCTGGTAGTAATCTTTCATTGGTGTAGAGCTTGATGAAGCGAAGAAGCAGGCGAAGACTGAAGCATGCCTGGCGCATGATGCCAAGGTGGAGGCAGAGACCCAATCTCTACTAGTGCATGAAGCCAAAGTGCTAGTAGAGAAAGAATGAGATGAAGCTCTAACAGCGAAAAACAACTCGCTGAAGAACTGAACCGTAAGTTATTCCTTATGTCAATACCCCTCTTGCCATGAGAAACATGTTTAAGATGATTGCCCTTCTTGTCTATAGTGGTCTGAACCAATAGTCAGATGTAGTTCCATGACTTCGAGCTTTGGCTAGAGGCCAATAAAGAAAAGTTGAATACCATCTCCAACAGGATAAAACCCATGCCGCCACGGCCAGACATCACCATGGAGAGGTGCAAGTTGGCGCTGAAGAACATCAAGCACTATGCTCGTGATGTCGCTTGTTCTGCCTTGGGCCATATACTGGCAGTTTTCCAGTCAGTCTACCCCTCGGTGAAGCTCAAATGAATAGAAAGTGGCTTTGCCCAAAATTTGAGCGACGAGCAAATCACCGCGCTGGAGGAGGAGGTGTCTGATTCGGTGATCAAACTAGCAAATGACATGGATCTGTTTGGTGATGCTAGCAATGAACCATGACAACTTAGAATGTAATAGGCTTTGTCAACATTATGCTGAGCAGTTGTAAATGAAACTTTAGTGTTTAGTACATATAAAGTGTTAATATTTAATATTAACGATGCATTGTTAGTCCTTTATCTTGTTATTAGCCCCGGTTATCCCACACCCCATGGCATAAAGAGCTTAGCTCCTATGCATGTTTAGGAATATAGGCATCTCTAAGGAGCCATTGTCGACCGCCCATGACATAGAGCGCTACCGCCCATGCACGTTTAGGTGCTAAATCGAGAACAGGACTACTTCTAGAGAATGCAAATGAAAACATGGCTGGTCGGCAAATCGACTAGTGATAGAATGCGTCGTCTTATAGATGTTTAGCATGGAGAGAAACAAAAGTTAATTGGAGGAAAATTACAAAGAAAACAACAAATGGGGAAAACATTGATGGCAACGGCGATCCCAATCTTCTGTCACGTAGTGATAACTATCGTTGTGGCGGAGAATGACACACCGATCCAGCTTTAGATCGAAAGATCAAACCCTGCAATCTTAGCACCACAACTCCTCTGGTTATCAACCGAGACATGAATCCAGTTGACCTCACCAAGAAGGCTAATCCCTGCCTGCACAACGAAGAACACAAGCAAGAACAAGAAAGAAAGCAACCAAATTGCAGAGAATGATTAATCTCACAAAGTTGGAGTCTCACAAACCAATAAATGGCGAAATTGTTCTTATCAATTTAATCTAAGCAAAACCCAAAACCTAATGACGGTGGCGGCGTATGATTATAAAGGTCTTAGGGTCATCGCCTACCCTGGACATGCCCCCTAATGGGCCCAAACATGATACATGGTCCATCAGACCAAAAGACAGTGTCACAGCACCTTGGCAGATTCTAGACGCTAACTTGTTCCTTATCAAATTAGCTTTCCAACCATATGTGGATCATTGAAAACAGAGTCCGGATGCATCCTGGGTGACTTTTTTTAAGGCAGACTGGTCCTGGAGGCCGAGGCAGACTCGAAATCATGTTGGACCGGGCCTCCGGTTTCTATTGAACATCCTTGCTGGTCATCAACGCCTCCACCTCTTCCTCTAAGTCCCTCATGACCCTCTCCAATGTTCCTAAGCAAGATAACATCATTCGGTAGTAGTCTATTCTCAAAAGTATGAAAAGGATCGCTTAAGAACGAGCTCACCTCTAAATTGAGTTGACGCATTCGAGCTTGGGTCATTGGACCTTGCATGATGGTTGGAGGATTAGTGGGTACATCCGAAGGAGTGATGTCCTCATCATCCTCCCCCTCTTGAAACTGAGTCGTCCTCAACTCAAGCTCATATTCTTCTCCCAAATAAGGCTTTAAATCTACAATGTTAAAGGTGGGACAAACCCAGAACTCGGGTGGCAACTCAAGTTTGTAGGCATTATCATTTATTTTCTCAATTATCTTATAAGGACCAGCTGCTCTTGGCATTAATTTAGACTTACATAGCTTAGGAAATCTATCTTTTCTCAAATGTAACCAAACCAAATCACCTAGTTCAAGTTTAATTTCTTTTCTACCTTTACTACCAGCAATTCTATACTTTTCATTCATTCTTTCAATATTTGCTTTAGTTGTTTCGTGCAACTTACGAATGAATTCAGCACGCTCTCTAGCATCACTATGTGTTCTCTCAGTGGTAGGTAAAGGCTAAAGATCAATATGAGCGCGAGGGTTAAAACCATACACTACCTAAAAAGGACTTACCTTGGTGGTGGAATGTTCCGCCCTGTTATATGCAAACTCCACATGCGGCAAACACTCTTCCCACATCTTCAAATTGTGCTTCAAAATGACTCTCAACATGGTGGACAATGTTTGATTCACAACCTCAGTTTTCCCATCAGTTTGGGGATGACATGTTGTAGAAAACAACAGCTTGGTCCCCAATTTATTCCACAAAGTGCACCAAAAATGACTCAAGAATTTTGCATCGCGATATGAAACAATAGTAGAAGGCATACCATGCAAGCGAACGATTTCTTGAAAGAAAAGGTCAGCAATATGAACAGCATCGTCACTCTTATGACAAGGAATAAAATGTGCCATCTTAGAAAAATAATCAACCACCACAAAAATACTATCCCTCCCCCTCCTAGTCCTTGGCAAACCCAACACAAAATCCATAGATATATCAGCCCAATGAGTACAAGGAATAGGAAGAGGCATATACAAACCATGTGGGTTCAACCGCAACTTAGCTTTTTGACATGTGGTGCACCGGGCCATGTACCGTTCTACATCTTGCCTCAGCCTAGGCCAAAAGAAATGTGTGGACAACACCTCCTCTGTCTTCTTGGCTCCCAAATGTCCCATCAATCCGCCTCCACATGCCTCCTACAACAACAAAAGACGAACAGAGCCAACCGGAATGCATAGGCGGTTAGCTCTAAACAAAAACCCATCATTGATCATAAACTTATTCCATGTAGGTCCTTCTCTACAATTTAGCAACACGTCCTTAAAATTAGGATCAAGCGCATATTGTTCTTTTACTGATTCAATCCCAAAAATCCGATAATCAAGTTGGGACAGCAATGTATATCATCTAGATAAAGCATCAACAATCACATTATCCTTCCCTTTCTTGTGTTTGAT
This sequence comes from Miscanthus floridulus, assembly GCF_019320115.1. NCBI lineage: Eukaryota > Viridiplantae > Streptophyta > Magnoliopsida > Poales > Poaceae > Miscanthus > Miscanthus floridulus. The sequence continues at coordinate 53,309,900 of NC_089594.1, forward strand.
AATATAAGGAAAAGATTCAATAAATTCAACCCATTTAGCATGCCTACAATTCAGATTATGTTGAGAGCGAAGTGATGAGGACATGACACCCATGCAAATGACCATGTTTGGCGCATGGGATGGAGGGGAAGGAGGCTAGCAAGGGTGTCCAAGTCAAGAAGGAGGCCTGAAGCTAATTCGGTTCGAGTCCCTGAGGTGGAGGCCCAAAGCAACTCAAGTTCGAGTCTGCCTCAGAATCCAGGACTAGTCTGCCTTAAACTGGTCACCCAGGATGCATCTGGACTCTGTTTTTGATGATCCACATATGGATAGAAAGATAATTTGATAAGGAAGCCAATCCAAGTGGTTTCACGTCAAAATCTCTTTGGAATCAACAGGAATCGTTGAAACAATTCAGCGTCCAGAATCTGCCAGGGTGCTGCGACACCTTCTTTTGGTCCGTTGGACCGTGTATCGTGTTTGGGCCCATTACGGGGCGCGTCTAGGGTAGACGATGACCCTAAGACCTTTATAATCATATGCCACTGCCATCATTAGGGTTTGGGTTTTGCTTAGATTATTCTGTCAAGAACAGTTTTGCTGTTCATCGGTTTGTGAGACCCCAACTCGTGAGATTAATCATTCATCTGTAATTTGGTTGCTTTCTTTCTTGTTCTTGCTTGTGTTCTTTGTTGCACAGGCAGGGATTAGCCTTCTTGGTGAGATCAACTAGATCCGTGTCTTGGTTGATAACCAGAGGAGTTGTGGTGCTAAGATTGGATACTTAAGTGATTCATGATCAGAATGAATAACAAATTCTTTAGGCCACAAATAATAATGCCACATCTCTAAAGAACGAACAAGTGCATGCAATTCCTTATCATATGTGGAATAATTAAGAATAGAACCATGCAATTTTTCACTAAAGTAAGAAATGGGTTTACCATCTTGCATCAAAACACCCCCAATGCCAACTCCACTAGCATCACATTCTAGCTCAAAAGTCTTACCAAATTTGGAAGTTGTAGCAATGGTGCGTGTGTGAGCTTGTCGTTCAAAGTGTCAAAGGACTCCTCATGTGCATTTCCCCAATGAAACACCACCCCTTTCTTTGTCAACTCATGCAACGGGGCAGCAATGGTGCTGAAATCTTTGATGAACCGGCGGTAGAATCCTACAAGACCAAGAAAACTCCTCACCTGTGTGACAGTTTGGGGGACTGGCTAGCTCTTTATGGCTTCAATTTTCATCTCGTCCACCTCAATTCCCTGTGGAGTTACAACATAGCCAAGAAAAGAAACCCGATCCATGCAAAAGATACACGTCTCAAGGTTACCAAATAAACGTGCATCACGTAAAGCATTAAAAACAGCACATAAGTGATCCATATGTTCATCAAAAGACTTGTTATAAATCAATATATCATCAAAGTAAACTACCACAAAACGACCAATAAAAGCTCTTAAAACCTCATTCATTAAGCACATGAAAGTGCTAGGTGCATTTGTCAAACCAAAAGGCATTACTAACCACTCATACAACCTAAATTTGGTTTTGAACGCAGTTTTCCTTTCATCTCCAAGTTTCATTCTAATTTGATGGTAGCCACTTCGCAAGTCAATCTTGGTGAAAATTATAGAACCACACAACTCATCAAGCATGTCGTCTAGCCTAGGAATAGGATGACGACACCAAATAGTAATATTATTGATGGCTCTTCAATCAACACACATACGCCAAGTTCCATCTTTCTTAGGAATCAAAAGTATAGGAACGGCACAAGGACTAAGGCTTTCACGTACATACACGTGGTCCAAAAGGTCTTGGACTTGTCGCTGAATTTCCTTAGTCTCCTCGGGATTGGTTCGATAGGTAGCACGGTTGGGCAAGGTTGCTCCCAGAATAAAATCGATTTGATGCTCTATCCCTCTCATAGGTGGCAGCCCTAGGGGTATCTCAGCTAGAAAAATGTCCTCATACTCCTACAAAAGGTTAGTGACAGCAGGAGGCACCGAGCTTACAATATCATCAAGCAAAAACATAGCTCATTTGCATACCAAAGCATAGCAAATATCATCATCAAAAATTTCAGTAAAGTCACATTTTGTTGCAAGCATAACACCACCCTTCAATTTAATCTCCTCATCCTTAGAAATAGATGTAGACTTATCCTTTTTAGGTGGGAGAATAGAATTAGCAACTTGTTGATTTTCAGATTGAACATCATTCAAACTAGCAGCGCGTTCTCTATCAGCTTGTACAATTTGAGTAGGGGTCAAAGGTACCAAAGTAATTTTCTTTCCTTTATACTCAAAGGTGTATTTATTACTTCTACCATGGTGTGTACCATCATTATCATGTTCCCAAGGACGACCCAATAAGAGTGAATAGGCTTGCATAGGTAGCACATCACAATCAATAGAATCAGCATAAGAACCAATGGAAAATGAAACTCTGCAAGTTTGTGTTACCTTTGCTTTTCTAGAATCATTTAGCCACTGAATATGGTATGGACGTGGGTGTGGGCATGTGGTCAAGCCAAGCTTCTTGACCAAAGCAGAACTCACCGAATTATTGCAGCTACCTCCATCTATAATGACACATGCTCGACGGTTGCTGATGACAAAGAAAATCTAGAACAAGTTATGGCGTTGTAGCTTCTTAGGTTGCTACACTTGTGACCTGAGCACCCACTGTACAATGATGCTCCTATAGGCCACCGTGGCCTCATCACCAAGGACTTCGTCATCCTCCTCATCTACATCTTGGTCTTCTTCATCCTCAATGTCAAAGGTGCTGATGTAACTATCTTCTATGGCAATATATGCCCGCTGACTTAGGTGGTCCTTCTACACATGGCCAATGCCATGGCAGTAGTGGCACTGATTGCCTGAAGTGCGTCTCATCAATGCAATGGATGAGGCACTCTTGGTAGGCACCTGCAAAGAATCTAAAGGTTGTGCGAGAGGTGCCTTAGGTGTAGCGGTAACACCAGAGGCTGTTGGTCGCTAGCTCACTAGTGGAGGCACCCAAAAAGTGGTTGGCTTGGTCAGCCCTGAAGATGGTGCCGAGCGTGGTGTGTATGTGGTGCTAACCTTGCTCTTGCTCTGTTGTTCACGCCCTTGCCATTCCTTTTCTACAAGCATAGCAAACTGAAACAACTGGTTGACCGTGTTAAATTCTTTATAATCAACAATGCCCTGAATCTCGCACCTCAAACCCAAATAAAAACAACAAATGGAATCCTCATTCCCCTCTACAACACTACAACACATCAATCCCTTTTAGAGCTCACCATAGTAATCATGTATAGATTTATCTCCTTGTTCTAAACGCATCAATTTCTTACGCAAGTCTCTATGATAAGGAGATACAAAATGATCATGCATAGCTACCTTAAGTTCTTCCCATGAACTAGGTAAAGCATCCTGTGCAGCTAGCCCATTCCACCAAATAATGGCAAAATCCTTAAACTCACTAGTAGCTTGTCAAACTCTATGATGCTCAGGCACAAGGTGGGCACTAAACTTTTGTTCTACTGTCACCTCCCAATCAAGATATCCCTCAGCATCATAATGACCCGAAAAAGATGGTATTGTGAACTTAATCTTAGCATAAGGATCATCGGGCACACGATGATTATTGCCTTGATGGTGGTGGACACCACCCATACCTGTCGTGTTGCAGTGAAGACATCATCGTAATCTTGCTTGTTGGAAAGCTGATCGATCTATGTTCCCACTGGCATCATGCACCATGTCTTCTGGCATGAGACCATCAGTGTTGCTGCCAGAGATGTCGTTATTGCCCGCCATAAAGCTTTCCAACTCAATAACCTTGTCGGTTAGCGTGGAAATTCATTTGTCCAATTTCTCCATGCTGTTGCTAATGTTGAGTTCAATGAGTGCGTCAGTGACGGCTGAAGCGACCTGATTTCCGCGAAGGGAAATCCACAGAGTCAAAGTGTAATAAGACCATTGTAGATCATATTATCCAATTTCTAGTCGAATACCACATCCATACAATGATAATATCAGAGTACAAATAGTGCAGAATTACATAATTTATTACATCGCCGCATTGGCGGAATCAAAAGTAGCATTCATTTAGAACAACTTGAAGATAAGATCACCAAACTCGAGCGTAGGCATGAACCCCTCAACTATCAAACTCCTCGGAGCTATACTCCTTAGCAGAACCTGTGTGCCAAAATTTATCAGTACGATTTGTACTGGCCACTCCCACCCTATGAGCACTGCTTTGTGGAAATTGGATGCAAGTTGGATATAATCAAAAGGAACCTATATGGCTGGAGTTTCCTATGTATTTAGCATATCAAGTATATAATAGTATAGTCAAGTTTTAACACCATACCCACACACATTCCACCCCATTCCCTTTCCTGAGCTAGGTTTTGATCCTGGGATCAATACACTGCCATCTCCACATCATCGCCACATCATCACCATACCATCGCTCAGTCGATAGGCCGACTCCCTCTCAGCTCTACCTCTAGGTCCATAGCCCCTGGCTATGACCAACACTCTCTCACGAGGGAAGAAGAGAAGGACTCATCTCACTATCTAGTTTAAGTGAAACCCAGGAAAGGTCCATAGCCAACAAGTCGGCACATGTATCGATCGATCAACCATACACTCTGCAGAGGTTTTACATAACCACAAGATCCACCTTCCTCGCTGACCATCATCAACTGGGCTGATTTTGACTGCTTGCTAGCCTAGGATAATGTCACTCTACCATTCAGCCCTGATACACCCCAAGTCTAGTCTGGGGCGGCTGAAACTGTGAGTCATGAGCTAGGTCCACAAGGTCTCCATGAAGTCTCGAAAGGGTGTAGGGGGAAATCCTCCATGGCCCCGTACCTCCTTACACTGTCCGCTATCAACCTAGCAGTAGTGGCAATATCCTACCAAGTAGTCCGGCCATCCCGCACCATATAGGGCGAGTGGTACGTAAGGCTTCCTAGTGAATCTGAGTACTAGTAAGTCCTTAGGGATGACCAAGCCAGAATGTCTCCATCAGGGTTTCCATTTACTGTGCCACCATAGCACCTCCATCCTGAGCTCCTCCCATCATAGGTTCACACCTAGGACCACCTCATATACCATTTACCCACCATAGGTATCCATTCCTAGGGGTGCCCAGGTAGCAACACATGGCATGACTTGCCCTAGGCTTGTCGTATACTCCAACTTGGTCGACACAACTCTCACCCTCCACACACCCAAGTCACACACGCAGCACTCTCCCCATAGTCTAGATAACACCAGCTTCCACCACGCGTCAAGGTAGTATAAGCATAGTAGAAATATGAGCAATAAAATATAGCAGCAAGCATGTGTCTAGCCTATTAGCAGGGTATGCAGGGGTAAGGTTGCGTCAAGGTAAAGGCCACCAAGTAAGCATACTACCATGCAAGTCCTATCATAGTATGATTATAATAGTAAAGTAAAGCAATAGCAGTTCTATTTTAGCCATGTGTAATAGGTGCTACGAGATTGGGTGGGATGTGGCACCTTCAGTGTAGTTGTCTTTGTACTCCTCACAGTACTCACGATCCTCGTCCGTCTGGTTCTCCTTCGAGTCTGCAACGATCGTATTATAGTCACGTTAGCGACGTCTATAGAATAGCACAAAGAAGCAATGAAAATTCAAAAGAGCCAAATGCACTCAAACATGGGTTCATTGCGTAAAGCTCGATTTTAGATGAATTTTGGTCCTGGTTTTGTATTTTTCTGAGGTCATATGAATTAGTTCTAAATTTCCGAAGTTTAAATCATTTCTGAAAATGGAAAAAGGCTGAATTAAGCCTGGGCTGACACGTGTCACGCTGTGGCTAGTCCACGTGGCATGCTGATATTAGCATGATGTCTGCATGACATCATCATCTCAGTTTCGAGCTGACAGGTGGGCTCCAGCTGACATCAGTATGACGTCAGCATGATGTCAGCAACATCATCAGCTCCGACAGGTGGGTCCACAGGACTCTTGGGTCACTGACATGTGGGTCCAATCAAAGTCAATGTTAGTCAATGGGTGAGTCAATAGTCAACTGGTCAATGGTCAACGGTCAGGGTCACTGACGTGTGGGGCCAGGGCTACTGATGTCATCATGACGTCAGCATGACATCACCCCGGCTGTGTTGGCTTCTGATGTGTGGGTCTCGTGTGACGTCAGCATGACATCAGCATCTGACATGTGGGTCCAAAGTGTCTGTGCCACTGACATGTGGGGCCAGGTCAATGTTGACTGGTCAATGGTCAATACGGGCCAGGTCCAAACTGGGCCGGTTGGGCCTAGATACGGGCTAGGCTTTGGCCCACCATGTGGCATGCTATGGCGCTGCCACATCACGTCCTTGGGCCTCTACTGGGCTCCGTCCACTACTCGGCCCACACCACGTGGCTCACGGTGGACCAACGTTCATGGTCCATGGACCATAGGCTAGGTCCTTGGTGGACCGTGTCCACCCTTCATCACCTCCGTTGCGGTCTTCGTGAACCGGGTGCACGCGCAAGTGTGACCAGCGAGGAAGAATCCTCTATTTCCTCCCCGGCATGCTCCCGCCGGTGATGTGCTCTCCAGCGAGCTCCCGCAACGGCTTAGGCATCCAATTGAGGTGGGGAAAAGCCTTCCTGTGCCATGGCGACTACAACGGTGGGGTCGGGGCAACAGATAGGGCTTCCTAGGTCATTGGCCACAGCGAATGGTGGCTCGAGCACAACCAACATGCGGGGGTGGCCGTGGGTGCAGCAGCATAGGCTGGGTCTGTGGTGCATGTGAGCGTCATGATGCTCCAGCGGGCATGTTGGGTAGGTCGAAGGGCCTTCTGGAGCCCCCAGTGGCTTTGGCCACGGTGGTGGCTTGATTCGGCCATGGCGGAGGTCTGGTGGTGGTCTGGTGCTCATGGCCAAGGCACTACGGCTAGCTATCAATGACTTAGTCTACACGGCTGTTCTCCAGACATCACGGTGGTGCTACGACTGTCCTAGTCCAGCAAGGCGGCCGGGTGCGTGAGTGGTGGTGCATGGCATGACGGCGACATCATGAGCGTGGCGTGCACATGCTCTGCTATGGTGTCCAAGGGCTCGAAGGTGGTTGTGGGTGTGCGTGTGAGTGTGCTGTGCTTGTGTACCTAGAGGCCGGAGATGGCCCTGGGCCTACACGCTCACAGTATGGAGTGCCATGGCCGGAGTAGCAATGTCCGGCGGCTAAGCAGGGGAGAGTCGAGCGCTCATCGTAGGTGCCGACGGTGAATGGATGGTGGTGCAGTGGCGGGTCATGGCAATGTAGCTCCGGAAGCAGTGTAGTGCAGTGCAGTGCTGAACCACGTTAGTGATGAAGACGATGGAGTCATCTTCGGCTCTGATGACTCCAGCAGCACGCGGGTGGCTCCGATCCTCCTCTTCCTTGCTCCTCATCGTTCCCTCTTCTTCCTCTATCCTCTCTGGCTCGGGTGTGTAGTGGATGGCCACAAGGTGGTAGCAGGGTGATGGAAGGGTGCTAGGGCAACCGAGGCCAGGGCTTTTATAGCCGAGCTCCAAGCTCCAATGGCGGATGGCATCGTGCGGTGGAAGGGCGTGGGATGCATCCGACGGTGGCACGAGGTTGCATGAGCGCGGCGCAAGGGGAACAAGGCCATGTCCTAGGGCGTGACCCCCTGGCCCTACTCCTGCCAGCGCTGTCGGCCTCTAGTCGTGCAGTAGTTGAGGCATGGGCGTGGAGAAGATGAATAGGAAAGCTAACAGGTGGGGCCTGGTGGCAGTGAGAGCAAGCAAATAGGGAGGCACGCGGGCGTGTGTAGCACGCTGGCTGGCTTGCTAGGCCTACATGAGCTTGTGGGCCGGCCTGTTGTGGCTATGCGTGGGCCAACGAAGCTAGGAGGGTGAGTCTGGGCCGGTTGGTTGCTTGGGCTGGCTTAGACTTTTCCTTTTTCTATTTTTCTTTTCTTCTCCTTTGTTTGAATTCAAATTTGGTTTGGAATTTGAATTCAAAATTTGGTGTACCGTTATTCATTAGAGTTTTAGGTAAGAGGCCCACAACATTCTTTTATATATATTAGGAACTTTATTTAGCTATTTTGTATAACAAAAATAGGGGTAGTTTTGTTATACAAAAATAGGATTATTTTTCCCTTTAAGCAATTATTCTTTGGTTTGAGTGATAACTACTTTATGGTTTATTTCTTTAAAGGTGTTGTTAGACATTACATAAAACAATTGAAAATCCAAATCACTATTTGAGTTGACAATGTATGCTATGTTTCATTTGTCAGTATTTAAATAAACATGATAACAAATGACATGCCATGCTCATGAAATTGTCTGGTTGGGTTACTTCTAATGCAACACTTAGGGTTGGCTCCTACAATGTCACTCATCATCACATGGGAGTTTTTAAGAAAAAATTTGTAGTTGGTATTTTTAGTGTATGGATTTTTGGGTTGTTACAGTCCTACCCCCTTAATAGAATTTCATCCCCAAGATTAAAGCGTAACATACTCTTCGAAGAGGTAAGGATATCATAGCCAGAGGTTAGACTCTTTCTCCCATGTTGCTTCTCTCTCAGTGTGGTTGCTCCATTGGATCTTGCACATAGGAATAGTTTTGCTTCGGGTCTCTTTGGTGTCTCTTCCCAGAATTCTGATAGGATGTTCTTTATACTCGAGAGTGTCTTGAATGTCAAGTGTATCAGTTGGAACTACTTCATCGGGCACTCTCAAACACTTGCGTAGCTGTGAGACATGGAATATGGGATGTACACCCATCAATTCCTTAGGTAGCTCTAGTTTGTAGGCGAGCTTCCCAATCCTCTTGCAAATCTTGTATGGGCCAACAAATCTAGGGGCAAGCTTTCCTTTCACATGGAATCTGACAGTTCCACGTAGCGGGGATACCTTGAGATAGACGAAATCTCCCACATTGAACTCAAGTTCTCTTCTCCTTTTGTCAGCATAGCTCTTGTATCGACTTTGAGCAATTCTCAAATTCTCCTTCACTTGCTGCAACTCCTTCTACATCTTGAATCTTAGCAGAGTCAAAGAACGATCTTTCACCTGGTTGAGACCACATCAAAGGTGTCTTACAAGGTCTAGCCATACAAAGCTTCAAATGGCGACATCTTGATACTAGCTTGGTAGCTGTTGTTGTAAGAGAACTCTGCATAGGGTAAGCATTTTTCCCAATCAGAGCCATAATTTAGTACACTAGCACGAAGCATGTCTTCTAAAATCTGATTTACTCATTCTGTCTATCCATCTGTCTATGGGTGGTAAGCGGTACTAAAATCAAGTTTGGTTCCAATGGACTTGTGCAGAGCTTCCCAGAATCGGGACACAAACTAGGGACCACGATCAGATATAATACAAGAGGGAGCTCCATGCAGTCTGAGAATGTGCTCAACATATAGATCTGCTAATTTTTTGGCATTGGTCTTGGTCTTAACTGGTACAAAGTGAGCAGTCTTGGTCAAACGATCAACAATCACCTAGATGGAATCATTGCCTTTCTATGAATGGGGCAATCCAACTATGAAATCCATGGATATGCTCTCCCATTTCCACTCGGAAATGTCAAGAGGCTTCAGCAATCCTATAGGCCTTTGATGTTCAGCCTTGACTCTATTATAGGTGTCACACTGTGCCACATGTCCTGCAATGTCTGTCTTCATGCCCTTCCACCAGAAGTGTTTCTTCAAGTGTTGATACATCTTTGAACCTCCAGTGTGAATATAGTACTTGGAATCATGAGCTTCTGACAGAATTTTCTCTCGTAGCACTGGGTTAGATGGAACACAAATTCTGTTCTTGAACCAGATGGTTCCTTGTTCATCTTCCTGGTGGCTGGTCTTGTAGCCTAGTTTCATCAGACCACAGGAGATATTCGATCTCTTCATAACTTTTCTGAGCTTGCCGGATATGATCTGTGAGATCATACTGTATACAGAGTTCATTCAACAAGCCATGCGGTAGTATTCTCAAGTTGGAAATCATCAATCTCTTCCTTGAGCTCAGGTTGTATGGATTCAGTGATCAAAGTGTGACAGTAACTCTTGCGACTGAGAGCATCTGTGACTACATTAGATTTTCCTAGATGATAGTGAATTTCTAGGTCATAGTCCTTGATCAATTCTAGCCATCAGCGTTGCCTCATATTTAGATCTTCCTGAGTGAAAAAGTACTTCAAGCTATTGTGATCCATATAGATATCACACTTGTTGCCTATCAAGTAGTGTCTCCAGATCTTCAAGGCATGCACAACTGCTGCTAACTCAAGATCATGGGTTGGGTAACGGTTCTCATGTTCTTTCAACTGTCGAGACGCATATGCTATCACTCTCCCATCTTGCATCAGAACACAACCAAGTCCTTAACGGGATGCACAACAATAGACCATGAAATCTTTGCTGATATCAAGCAATGCTAGCACAGGAGTTGTGGTAAGCTTCTGTTTCAATTCCTAGAAGCTTTGTTCACACGTGGGCGTCCATTCAAACTCCTTTGTCTTCTTTAGAAGGTTGGTCATTGGACGGGCTATCTTGGAGAAGTTCTCTATGAATTGGCGATAATATCCAGCCAATCCCAAGAAGCTTCTGACTTCTATCACATTATGGGGTTGATCCCACTCTTTCACAGCTTCAATCTTGGCCGGGTCAACTGCAACACCTTCAGCTGATAGTACATGGCCTAAGAAGGCAACTTCCTATAGCCAAAATTTGCATTTACTAAACTTTGCATAGAGCTGATGTTGGGCTAGTTTCTCAAGCACCGTTCTCAGATGATGTTCGTGTTCTTTAGCGGTGGATGAATAGACAAGGATGTCATCAATGAATACTACCATGAACTTATCCAGTTCATCCATGAAAACCTTATTCATCATGTTCATGAAGTATGCAGGAGCATTCATGAGTCCAAAGGACACCATGGTGAACTCAAACTGCCCATACCTAGTCACAAAAGCTATCTTCGGGATGTCATTCTCTCGAATCTTCATTTGATGATAGCCGAATCTAAGATCAATCTTGGAGAAATACTTGGCACCTCAAAGTTGATCAAGCAGATCATCGATTCTCGGCAGAGGGTACTTGTTCTTGATGGTGACTACGTTCAAGTTCCGGTAATCAATGCACATTCTCATCGAGCCATCCTTCTTCTTAACAGACAGAATAGGGGATCCCCAGGGTGAAGCACTGGGTCTGATATATCCCTTCGAGATGAGCTCATCAAGCTGCTTCTTGAGCTCAGCCAGTTCATCAACTGACATGCGATAGGGTCTCTTGGCAATGGGTCCTATTCCTGGCAAAAGATCAATGATGAACTCTACATCATGGTCTAGTGGCATACCCGGTAATTCTTTAGGGAATACATCGGGATAGTCCCTGACCATAGGCACATCATGAACTGTCTTCTCCTCTTTCTGTGATTCTAAACTCGCTTTAAGGGCACACAAGATAGAGGTGGACTTTCCAGATTGGGGTTCACATCTAATGACTTGGCCTGATAGGTGGGTCACTTGGATGTATCTAGGTGAACATGATATGATACCTTGGTGAATGGTTAGCCAATCCATGCCTAAGATGACATCTAGGTTTGTGGAAGGCAATAGGGTTAGGTCGGCTTTAAAGATAAGACCCTCAATGGTAAGACTCACTCCCTTGCAGATGTGGGTGCATTTTAGGTCTCCTAAAGGTGAGCTGGTGATGATAGGCTTTTTACATGGGGTTATAGGCAGGTTATGTTCTCATGCAAACTTAGATGATATGTAAGAACAAGTTGCTCTAGAGTCAAATAGAACTAATGCAGTATTGCCATTAACTAAAAACATACCGTACACCATGTCAGGGGCAGCCTGTGCTTCCTCGGCATCCAGATGGTTGAGACATCCTCGGGTAGCAGATCCCTTGAACTGAGACTTCTAAGCAGCTGAGTTCTATGGGCACTCAGCGACTTTGTGACCTGGCGGGCCACAAGCGAAGCAGGTGAAAGGCGTACCGCCTATAGAGGTTGGCGCGGGTGCCTTCCAATTTCTAGTGCTTTGTGCAGAGCGGTTCTGTGCTGGGCGTTCATTCGCTGAGCGGGGATGGTTGAAATAGTCTTGAGTGTTACGGTCCTAAGCATAATGGTCCCGGGGGTAACGATCCTGAGCAGGGCGGGAGTATTTGGCGGTGTAGCCTCCACTACCCCTACTCGATCTAGGGTTGTCATCCCTGTTGTGGCGAGAGCGTTCCTTAGATGGTGCATCTCTATGGAACCTCTTGCGATCACGGCCATGGAAGGACTCCTCAGGCTTACGCTTCCTCTCCCTATACTCCTCTCTAGCTTCAGCACGATCCTTCTCGATCTAGATGTAGCGATCCACCAGAGCACGCAATATGTTGATCTCAATACCGCCAAACTTTAGCTTGATGTGCGGGTTAAGTCCCTTGCGGTAATAGTATAGATTTTCCTTCTTAGAGTTCACAACATAGGGAGGTGCATAGTGAAGAAGATTGGTAAAATGAGTAGTGTACTCAGTCACCCTGTCCTTTCCCATCTTGATGTTGCGGAACTCCTCAGCTTTGGCCTCCATGATACCCTTGGGAATGTGATACTCAGTGAATGCTTCGGCGAACTCATCCCACGAGATGTTGGCAGGGTCTTCATGGGAATCATAGAAACTATCCCACCAGGCACATGCTGCACCTATGAGCTAGTGTGTAGCTGCTCCAACATACTCATCGTTGGTGAAAGTAGTGTGGTCAAGCTTCTTCTCCATCTCCTTGAGCCAGTCATCAGCTACAAGCGGTTCAGGGTCGGTGCCATCATAGGTAGGTGGCCTTAGCTTCAGGAATCCTTCCAACTTCCTTTGGAAGTCATTCTGCTGACCTCCCTAGCGATGGTTTGCTCCGTTAACCAGAGCTGCAAGAAGTTGGGTCTGTTGTGCCATCACTTCTGCCAGGTTTGGTGGTGGTGGTGGAGGTAGGTTCTCCTCAGGCAGTGGGGTATTCTCCAGGTGGAAGGGTATCCCTCCACGTCCACGGCCATGGCCACGGCCACAGTTGTTGCCACCATGTCCCCCATTTGGTTCTACTGGTTCGGGGGTGGGCGCACGTCCACGGTTCATTAGGCAATTAGATCGGTGGTTCGGCATCTGCAACACGGATCATAGAGAATTTAGTGTTTGTGCCATAAGTGCTTATAATTCAATATCATTACATGATTTTGAGGATTTAAAGAAAAACATTTATACTATCCAACACTCATTTCAAAGAAGCAATAAGATCCATAAGATGCAATAAGATCCAAAACATTCATTACATGGGTTTTATTACATAGCATCATCTCCAGTAGTTACACTTGAAGACGTGCGAGAATCGTACTACGCATAATGTCTCATAATACATCTCATAAGGGGTACATCATGGGGTACAACTTATGGAAGCTACTGACATGACTCATGACCACGCAGGGTCATTCTACTCTAACTTGTACACCGCAGCTGGGATGCAACTGTTCTCGATCTCGATCTCCTCATTAGACTTGTGTAGTCGGGACACGTACTTCAAGGCCTCGGTGAGCTCCTTAGTAGGCTTGGCTCTAGGTAGAGTAGGGTAGGCATCTACGTTGAGGTGAGTCAGGGCTAGCTCAAACTCCTCTATCCTAGGCTTCGTCTTGCTGCGAATCTCCTTGGGCAGCGGATCCCACATACCCTTCATCTCCCTGAGGCGCTTCCTGTCAGACTTCTGCCAAGCCTGCCATGTCCTCTCACACTTGTCCTATAGGTACTCGGTCTGCCTGAGTGCCTCGATCAGGTGACCCTAGTTATGAATGGCCTTCTTCCTAAACTCCTCTAGCTCTTGAGTCATGGTCTTGTTCTGAGATTGGATCTTTAGCATATCAATCCCCTTGGATCTCTGTCTATCTCCTCTACGGTTGAACTCGGCCTTCTTGTCGTCCAACTCTCTCTGCAACTCCAAGACCTTGCTATCAAGGTAGCAATTCCTGTTGCCTAGGTTAGTGGCTTTGTCCTGTAAGTCTACGGCCTCGGTTGAGCTCGTCCGGTAGCTTGGCAACTGTCTCAAGTAGACTAGCTCGCTCCTGTGCTCCCTACGTGTCTCGCTCTTGGTACTCCCATAGAAGGGCCTGGTCCTGACGTCTCCTCTACTCTAGCTGGGTCACATACCTGTCTTGCTCCAGTAGGTGAATAGCTGAGACATGAAGGCATCTGTCCTCCTCAGCAAAGATAACTCTACCGACTGTGAAGCTCTGCTCACTAGGGGTAAGGCTGAGGTCAAGGGCCTGGGGAAGTAGACAGAACTCTGTCATCTTCAGGTGCTTGTAGTGGTCCCTCATCACTCTACAAAGTGCCTTGTGTGAGATAGCTTGTAGTCCCTCCTCGACTGTGTCCTCTATAGTCAACTCAGTGAAAGCTAGAATAGAAGGTAAGGTAGTGCTAGCTGGGAACTTGACTGAGGTGACAATCGGTCCTTTGATTCCTCCTTCCTGAGCTAGCTTCCCAGTGTAGGTGACCTTGATAAGCTCATCGGGGACACCTAACGTGACGAGAACTTGGCAGAGGGTCTGTGCAAAACCCCCGAGCTCAATTAGGTCAAAGGTAAGCTTGGCATGGTCCAGAGGTAGCGGTCCTAGAGGTGGCCAGTCGACGTTCGTTGTCATCTGCATGTTTTAAGGAACAGGTGTTAGCAGGTCAATAATAGGTAAGCCTTGCATAAAAGTAAATGCAGGGTTGGTATATAATCAAAAGAAGGGCTATTCACATCCTATTCTATCATCCATTTCTAAGGTTTTCGTCCTATGGTCAAGTATGGCTCTGATACCAACTAAAGCGACCTGATTTCCGCGAAGGGAAATCCATAGAGTCGAAGTGTAATAAGACTGTTGTAGATCATATTACCCAATTTCCAGTCGAATACCACATCCATACAACGATAATATTAGAGTACAAATAGTGCGGAATTACATAATTTATTACATCGCCGCATTGGTGGAATCAAAAGTAGCATTCATTCAGAACAGCTTGAAGATAAGATCGCCAAACTCGAGCGTAGGCACGAACCTGTCAACCATCAAACTCCTCGAAGCTATACTCCTCAGTAGAACCTGTGTGCCAAAATTTATCAGTACAATTTGTACTGGCCACTCCCACCCTATGAGCATTGCTTTGTGGAAATTGGATGCAAGTTGGATATAATCAAAAGGAACCTATATGGCTAGGGTTTCCTATGTATTTAGCATATCAAGTATATAATAGTATAGTCAAGTTTTAACACCATACCCACACACATTCCACCCCATTCCCTTTCCCGAGCCAGGTTTCGATCCTGGGATCAATACACCGCTATCTCCACATCATCGCCACATCATCACCATACCATTGCTCAGTCGACAGGCCGACTCCCTCTCGGCTCTACCTCAAGGTCCGTAGCCCCTAGCTACGACCGACACTCTCTCACAGGGGAAGAAGAGAAGGACTCATCTCAAAATTTGGTGTACCTTATTCATTGGAGTTTTAGGTAAGAGGCCCACAACATTCTTTTATATATATTAGGAACTTTATTTAGCTATTTTGTATAACAAAAATAGGGGTAGTTTTGTTATACAAAAACAAGATTATTTTTCCCTTTAAGCAATTATTCTTTGGTTTGAGTGATAACTACTTTATGGTTTATTTCTTTAAAGGTGTTGTTAGACATTACATAAAACAATTGAAAATCCAAATCACTATTTGAGTTGACAATGTATGATATGTTTCATTTGTCAGTATTTAAATAAACATGATAACAAATGACATGCCATGCTCATGAAATTGTCTAGTTGGGTTACTTCTAATGCAACACTTAGGGTTGGCTCCTACAATGTCACTCATCATCACATGGGAGTTTTTAAGAAAAAATTTGTAGTTGATATTTTTAGTGTATGGATTTTTGGGTTGTTACAACAGCCTTTCTAATGGCCTCATTCATCCTTTTTTGGGCATCCTCTACAATAGCTTGTAATTGCTCTTGGCTGACACACTCGTTGAAACCCTTAGGATTGTTATCTCCAGTCTGATCACCTCCTACCATTATAAACACAAAAACAGGAACAAATGGTGAAAGTTTTCCCTGACAAATGACTACATGGTTGCAGTTGTAGTGGTGTCACTTTTCACAGCAAGTGGAAGCGTCTTACCAAGCTCTTACAAAGTTCTTACCAACACAAGCAGTGGGCGGTACAACCGGCGGCTGGTTCGTGATACCTGTGAGGTAGTGGTACCAAGATTTCAAGGCCCTTTTTCTGTACTAATCTAAAGAGTCTATGGAGCTTGGAAGGCACACAAAGAATAATATGTATATCTGGCACACAAGTCAGTAACAGAAAGTAATGCTGAATTATAGTCCAAAGTACTTGTTCTCATTGCTGGTCTAAAATGTTCCAAGTACCAGGTGTAAAACAAACAGGTATGGTGGATAGCAAGGTGATAGGGGTGTGAAAAACAAGTATGGTGGATGGCAACAACAATACAAACAAGAAACCAGATAGCACATGCTAACATAGCTCACTTTGGCCTTCTCTATGTGCTCCTCTCGATATTGTTTCTCTTTTGCCCCTCTCTTTTTTCTATTTTTTGGGCTGTCCTTATTTTTTTTGGGAAATTTCAACTTTTTCTTTTTATTTTTTGATATTTTTCCTTCACTTAGGAGCACAAAAGAAGTAACCACATAAAATATGAGCCTAAACAAGTGAAAGGTGTGGCCTGTGGAAATTTCAGCAGACGTGTTCAAAAACGACAAAAAGCTTGTGACCACGAAAACAGGATCTTGTGACCAGTTTTTGACCAAAATAAAAATCTCTGACCTAACTTGGTGGGGATGGACAGATCTAAAATTTTTTTCTGATCGATTTTGATGTATGGAACGTCGAAATTTGAGTTCGTATCTGAAAACTAGACCAGTTTTTAAGAATTGGCTCTGAATTAGAGGACAAAATGGGAACAATGTGCGCAAAATTGGTCACAAAAGCAAAGATTTGATGGAAACAATGAGGGAAAACATACGAACTAGACTCTAACATGATCTAACCAGCAACAAGACCTTGACCAGGACACAAACTCAACACGACAGACTCTAAAATTGAAATATGCAAAGGCTATGGCGCGGAAGGTTCTAGGACAAGAAAAAAAGTATGGCACTGAACTATGGGATGAATGCGAAACACACCAAACTAGGGGATAAATATGAACCTGATGGTATACCTTAGCTCTGATTACCACTTGATGGAAACGGGAATCCTGATCTTCCGTCAGGTAGTGATAACTATCGTTGTGGCGGAGAATGACACACAGATCCAGCTTCAGATCGAAAGATCAAACCCTGCAATCTTAGCACCACAACTCCTTTGGTTATCAACCAAGACACAAATCCGGTTGACCTCGCCAAGAAGTCTAATCCCTACCTGCGCAACAAAGAACACAAGCAAGAACAAGAAAGAAAGCAACCAAATTACAGATGAATGATTAATCTCACGAAGTTGGGGTCTCACAAACCGATGAATGACAAAACTGTTCTTGACAGATTAATCTAAGCAAAACCCAAAACCTAATGATGGCAGTGGTGTCTAATTATAAAGGTCTTAGGGTCATCATCTACCCTAGACATGCCCCCTAATGGGCCCAAACACGATACACGGTCCATCGGACAAAAAGACGATGTCGCAGCACCATGGCAGATTCTAGATGCTGTCTTGTTTCGATGATTCCCATTGATTTTGGAGGCCTTTTGATGTCAGACCACATGTATTGGCTTCCTTATCAAATTATCTTTCAAACCATATGTGGATCGTTGAAAACGGAGTCCGGATGCGTCCTGGCTGACCAGTTTAATGAAGACTGGTTCTGGTGGCCGAGGCAGACTCGAAATCATGTTGGACCGGGCCTCCGGTTTGTGTTGAACGTCCTTGCTGGTCATCAATGCCTCCACCTCTTCCTCTAAGTCCCTCATGACCCTCTCTAATGTTCCTAAGCAAGATAACATCATTAGGTAGTAGTCTATTATCAAAAGTATGAAAAGGATCGCTTAAGAATGAGCTCACCTCTAAATTGAGTTGACGCATTCGAGCTCGGGTCATTGGACCTTGCATGATGGTTGCAGGATCAGCAGTTACATCCAAAGGAGTGATGTCCTCATCAAACATCATGGAGAAAATCATTATTGAAATGCATAAATACATAAGGGGTACATATGTTAGTAGGATGTCTTAAGGATAGAAATGCCTAAGGTGTTCGATGTGCTAGGAGTTAGGGATGTCTATGCCATCTTGATTGCAGAGTGTATAGGATCCTAATCGGGTCACAGTCTTGATAATGTATGGACCCTCCGAAGGTGAAGATAGCTTGTGCATCCCATCGGTCTTCTATTTCCTATGGAGCACCATGTCACCGACCACGAAAGATCGCTCCTAGATATTGCAGTTGAAGTATTTATGCAGATTGTCTAGGTACTTAGCCATCCAAACACATGTGACCAAGCATTCTTCCTCAAGTCGATCGACATCGTCTTGTCATGCCTGATCATTGTTCTCTTCATCATAGTTCTCTATCCTTGGTGCTCGGAAAGTGATATCGGCGGGTAACACGGCCTCTGATCCGAACACCAAGAAATAGGGGGAGACTCTAGTATTGCGACTGGGCTAGGTCCTTGGTCCCTAGACCATAGCTAGTAGCTCTTTGAGTCATTTGCCCAGATGTTTCTAATCCTTCTCATATAACCTCTTCTTTAGGGCGTCTAAAATCATGTCATTCACTCGCTCAACCTGGCCATTAGCCCTAGGGTGCACTGACCGATACATACTTAATAGATATGCACCGATCCTCACAGAAATCCCAGAAGTTGCTGCCATTAAATGTAGAACTAAGGTTGATGATGATACTATTCGGTAGCCCAAACCTATGGATGATGTCATTGAAGAGCTCCGTTGCTTTCTTTGTTGTAGACTGGATGAGTGGCTTGTACTTGATTCACTTGGAGAATTTGTCAATTGCGACATAAACCCATCATGCCCTATCCCCAGCATGCGAATGGTCAAGAGGCGGGAATCGTCTATAGTGCCTGAGCTAGAATGTGGATCTGTTTGGCAAAAAATTGGCCTCCCTCACACCGTTAGATAAACGTTTCGGCGTCTACTACTACTGATGGCCAATAGAAACCTACTCGGAAAGCTTTGCCGACCAGACTTCTAGAGGTTGCGTGGTTGCCACAGGATCTAGTGTGGATTTCTTAAAGCAATGCCACTCCATCTTCTTGAGATATGCACTTCTAAAGCAATTCCTCCTTTGCATTTTTCTGCATTACCTTGCCATTGATTAGCACATAGTGCTTACTACAGTGAATTAGGCATTCTATCTTGGTCTTGTCAGCTGGTACATCTATAGTGGTCAAGTACTTCATAAAAGGCTCTCACCAATCACTGCTCGGCACGGAAATTACCAGGACCAATTGCTCGGTGGGGGAAGATTCATGAATTGCTTGCTCCTACTTAATGGATGGAGTTTGAAGATCCTACATGAAGACACCGACTAGGACCTTGGCTCTGGTCGACCCTAGCTTGGATAGCTAGTTGACTGCTTGGTTCTGATCTCATACGATGTGGTGGTATTCAATATCATAGAATTTGCCCTCCAACTTTCTGATTTCTGAGCAGTAAGCATCCATCTTGTCACTGGTACAAGACCAATCTTTATTGACCTAATTAATGACTAGTGTGGAGTCACTACATATGAAGAGGTGTTTAACTCTAAGTTCAACGGTAAGATGGAGACCATGGAGACAAGCTTCGTACATGGCGGTGTTATTGGAGGCTAGAAAATGAATTCAGAGGACATATTGGAGGTGATCACCTAATGGAGAAATAAAAAAGATACGTGCCCCAGCACCATCAATGTTGAGGGAGCCATCAAAGTACATGACCCAGTTCTTAGGATGGTCGGCTGAGATAGGAGCTTGCATGTCGGTCCATTCGGTGATGAAATTGGCGAGCACTTGAGACTTTATCGTCTAGTGGCCACTAAAATCAGTGGAGTACTTGTCGAGCTCTATCACCCATTTAATGATGTGGCCATTGGCTTCCTTATTATGGAGGATGTCGCCCAGTGGATACTCAGTAACCACTGCTACTTGATATGTCTCAAAGTAATGGCTGAGCTTCCAAGACGTAATAAGGATAGCGTACAATAGCTTCTGGACCTAAGGATACCGAGCCTTAGACTTGTTTAGGACTTCTCTAATGAAGTAGATAGGGCATTGAACTTCATAGGCATGCCTGGCTTCTTCTCGTTCAACGACGATGGTAGTACTAATGACACGGTTAGTTGCAGCGATGTAGATCAATAAGGTATCACCAGCTTGTGGTGCCATCTTGACTAGAGGCGTTGTGAGGAATTGCTTGAGCTCAGCAAAGGCCTTGTCAGCTTTAGGCATCTAGGTAAACTTCTCCAAAGCTTTGAGCAACTTGAGGAATGGCAAACCCATTTTGCCCAATCGGGATATGAAATGACTTAAATGCGCCATGCGTCCCGTTAGCTTCTAGACATCCTTCACGTAGGTCGACGGTTTCATCTTGGTAATTGCTTCTATCTTCTCTAGGTTTCCTTCGATGCCATGACAACTAATGACATTGCCTAGGAGTATACCAGATGGAACACTAAATATGCACTTAGTGGGATTCAACTTCCATTAGAATTTCTTCAGGTTTTGGAAAGTTTCTTAGTGGTCGGCGATGTGGTTGTCGGCAGTCTTAGACTTAACTACCACATCATCAATGTAGGCCTCAACATTCTTCCTGATTTGGTCCTAGAGGCATCGCTGGATAGCCCTCTAGTAGGTGGCACTGGCATTTTTTAGCCTAAAGGACATGGTGGTGTAGCAATAGGCACCAAAGGGCGTGATGAATGAAGTTTTGATCTGGTATTCCTCCTTCAAGGAGATCTAGTGATAACCAGAATATCAATCAAGAAAGCACAAGTGCTCACAACCGACTATTGAATCTACGACCTCGCCAATGCGAGGTAAGCCAAAGGGGTCTTTAAGGCAGTGTTTGTTGAGATTGGTGTAATCAATGCACATTCTCCATTCATTATTCTTTTTTCGTACAAGGACTGGATTGGTAAGCCACTCTAGGTGATTCACCTCTTTAATAAAGTCGGCTGCTAATAGCCAAGTTATTTCTGCCATAATAGCCTCCTTTTTGTCTTGCGTGAATCATTAGAGCTTTTGCTTGATCAGATTGGCAGTGGGCGAGACGTTTAAGGAGTGCTCGATCAGCTCCCGAGGAACACCAGGCATGTTAGCAGGTTTACATGCAAACACATTGATGTTTCTATAGAGGAAGCTGATGAGCGCATCTTCCTATTTGGGGTCGAGATGGGCCTCAATCTGGGCTGTCTTGCTTCTATCACCGATCACAAGCTCAACCTCCTTTGTGTCTTTGGACTTAGTCACAGACCGAGGTAGCTCCTGAGTTGGTATCACCTGCTCCTCCACTAGGACCTTCTTGGAGTCAGTGATGCATGACTCCATTCTAGCCAAGAGATCCATCACATCAGCAATGGTGAGTTCTTCTCTGTTGTAGTTGTAGGGGGTGGAGATGTTAGCACGCAGGGTGAGAACGCCCTAATCCATTAGGATCTTCAACACAACATGGGTGGTGAACCGAGTGGGAAGCATGAGCAATGTCGTCCTTGAACTTTCGTTCAGCTTCTTTAGAGTCTATGTATGAGTTTACAATGTTGAGGAGTTCACCGATGGTCTGGGGCCTCTTACGATAAAGTTTGGAGCGTAGCTCCTGATGGTAATGGAGTCCTCTGGTGAAAGTAGAGATGGCCTCACTGTCCCCAATGTTGGGGATGGTGTTCCTCATTTCTGAGAAAAGCCTGATGTTGCTTCGCAAAGGTTCCCTAGATGTGTGATGGAGTTTCTCTAGATCATACTTTGTGCTAGGCTATTGACACATTGCCATGTAATTCTTGATGAAACTCTCTTAAGATCATCCCAAGATTAGATGGAGTCCTCCCCAAGCCCATAAGCCAATTATTGGTAGATTAGGAGAGCATAATAGGCAGATAGTTTGCCATTATGTTAGTATTTCCCCCGATGGCACGTATGGTGATCTCATAGAGCTACATCCGCTGCTCGGGTTTAGCCTTCCTATCATAGGGATCGACCCCAAAGACCTTGAAGCCTGCTAGCCACTGTACAGCTCGTAGCCCTACTATGAAGGGGTGGGGTCCCATCGGCTCAATAGTAGGGAGTGGTTGGAGGCCGATGGGGTTGCCGTGTTGGTCATCGTACTCCTATCGACATTGGAGTTCTACGTGATGCCACTAGGCATGACTATTCTTAATGTGATTATGGGCATCGAGATTGGTGTTGATACGGTCGTGGGCATCACCACGTAGGGGTTGATTAACCTCTTGGTTGGCATCATGACCTGGTCGGCCATGCTAATTTCATTGTCCTTATGATCCATGGTTGATGGCAACATTATCCCTAGACCCCCCTTGGATGATCTGGCCGCTATGATAATGGCTTCCCCCTCATGGTGAGAGCTATGAGGGTTTTGACTGTGAGCCGATGCGGTCAAAAAAGACAAAACTGGGTTCCAGATATCGTTGACCTAGACCTGAGTTGCTTTAAGCAGCGCTTGAATCTTGAGTACCTCTAGCGTTAGTGGGAGTATAGCCAGCTTGTGGGTGTCCATAGCCAGATTGGCGCTTGGCGTCTACTTGACTTGCTAGTTGTCCACCATGAGGAGCTCTTATTAGAGATTATGAGTGAGAGGCGGCAAGCCACCTCTAGCAGATTGGGCAGGATTTTCTACTTCTTCATTATGATGTCGTTAGCGATCAGTGTTCCTGGCTTCATGCTCATGGCACTAGACACTAGTTTCTCCATTGATAGCAATGCTGTTGTGGCTAACCATGAAAAACTCCCTCCCAAACCTAGAGGGAAAGGTGGTAGCTTCTGGTAGAGCCCTTGGAATATGGCTTGGGGCTTTCCTCTCTTATTGTATGGAGCATTTCATCCAGAAGTTACTAGATTTGCACCATGTTTACCATTGGTGCAGGCTGGTCAACCTCAGGGAGGTCGATCTGGTAGAGGTCATTGACGTAGCTATGCTTGGTGTGGTTCATAAAATGATGGTGCAGGGCATCCCAATAGATCAGATCCACACCCACCAGCCCAATAGAATTGGGCCTCGGCATGTTCTCCATCGAGGCAAGGAGTGGTCAGCATTGAACGATACACCCATTTAGATTTGCCATGATCACCAGATCTTCATCTTGCCACCTCAAATGACATGCATGAGCAGTGTGCTTGGCATTAGTGGCGTGGTGACCTTGGAGTGTAGGAGTCATGTCTCCATTAGTAGATTGATTTAAAACCAATTCTATGAGAAACAAACACTTGGCTAAGCCATTGGTGACCCAATCGATAGATGGGATCAGATCATCCTAATCAATGGATCTCCTAACTTGGCGAGGAACTAGGATTGGAGCATCTGGTGCCAGTGCCAGTGTGATCAGTGCTAGCACATTTGGGGCAGGATTATCCTACATTACCTCCATGATCTCTCCATTGCCATCAGCATTCATAATCTAGGTTATGGATCCAATCATGAATGACTGGCCTAGCTCAGGGAAGATCATGGATCTCAGGAATTTGACCATCTGGTTGGCCATGGAATCAGCACACACACACCCTACCTGGTGCGCCACTGTCGACAAAATCTAGTCAGTAGTTTACCAAGAAGTATACCCATGGTAGTAGATGATTGGTGGAGGTGCACATAATAGGAACCAGATGGTGACATGGGCGCAGAGGCAGCGACTTAGATAGGTTTAGGCCGTCTGATCGATGTAATACCCTATGTCCTGTGTCTTTGGTCGATTGTATTGAATATGAGATGCATTTCAGGGGGTCCCTACCCGCCTTATATAGTCTAGAGGGTAGGGTTACAGGTTGGTTTATGTCTAGATCTATTCAACTATATGGTAAGTATTTACAAGGAATATGATATCTATCATATCCAAACATATCTTCCTTCATCGCCAAGATGTCTTCTAATTGCCTTGCGGTGAACATCGACCATAGCCGAGCACCGTTTGCCATGATCTTATGGGCTTGACCTCCCCTAGTGATGTGGCCCATGTCCATTGCCGTGGGTACCTAGGGTTATACCCCCACAAAAAGTTATTCATAAAAAAGGGAAGATAAAGAAAAAAGAAGAGTTTAGAAAAAAAAAATGGACAAGTGTCCAAGATATCCAAAATAATGGGTACTTAGATGCTCGTCTAAAGAAAAAAAAGAGATGAATAAGATAGCCCCTGCTCTCTAACAATTGTTTCCAAGTTCAAAAGAGAGATAAGCTTTTAAGGAGCAAAGTAGAATTATGATTAGCCACCATATATCCACACACATACACATCTTGATTTGATTGTATGACTCAACTCTCTTTGGATCTGAGGTTTGACTTTACAATATATGCATTACAGGTATGCCCTAGCTTTCTCCCTACCTATGAACTCCACATAATCCTTAGTGGTAGGAAGAGAAAAAGGCATAACATCTTTATTTTCTTGGTGAGGATCCACAAATACCACATATATTGAGAGTCTTGAGGGTGTCATACAATGGAATCTCTGAGTTTTATTTTGAAAATTTATAAAAACTCCAGAACAATGGTTGAACAAAGAACTTGAGACATAGTGCTTGACTTAATCATTCTATCTTTCAATTGCACAAGACCCAAGTGATGGCTAAGAAGCCCCATGATTGAAGGTAATACGGGTAAGTTTGAAAGTTAGATCGATTTATTCTAATCTGAAGGAGAATTCTTGTTTGAACGTAGGTGTACTTTTGAGGTGTGAAAGAATAGTAGCAACCCCTGATGCATTGCTAAGTTTAGCTTTGCTTAGGGACTAGCAAAGGTTAAGCTTGGGGGAGCTTGTTGATGGTCACTAACACTAATTTTAAACCATTAACATAACCTACATTTATATTTAATTCCATCACCAAACATAGGTATAGGGGTTTAAACTAATGAATTCCATGAGCTTTGGTAAATATTTGTATGTAGGAGGATTTATCTGAAAAACATCCCCTAAGATCACTGTCATACACTCCAAACAAGCAAACTGATGACAACATTGATTCAACCCGTGAAAACTATGAAAGACAATTCTAGAAGGTTCTAGAAGACACCCTGCCGAAGCTTGGGCCAAATGGCCATGAAAGTGGGTCAGCCGGTGTAACACCCTGGTGTTAGGCTTTGCATTTGGCACCTACATTTCATGAGCACAAGCATCATCCAAGCATTCATGAACATGAGCATATGAAATTTTATCTCATTCTTATACGTTATCACATGAAATGTTGGTTTTATATATATGCTTATGCTTGCAATCGTGTATGACCAATGTATGAAATGGTTGTAAGGGCACCAATATACCTTAGACACATCTAGAATGGTGAATGGAATAACTTTTGTATTCATAACAAGGATCAATTTTGCTTCTATTGGTGTACTTTGAAATGTCATTTTCAAGATGCTAGTTTGACCAAAGTTGAATAGTACCTTAGAGTCTTTGCATGGCTGTGTGACCTAAATAAAAGCTGTAGTTCACATCAAGGGTAACAAACTTTATTTAACAATCATGAGGTGAATCATTGTCTAACTTAGTCAAATAGAGCTCATAAAATCAACAAAACGTTGTTTTGAAAATTAGAAAATTTTGCTAACTCATGTGTTGACTACAGTTTCAAAGTACTCTACTTTGGAGCTTTGTAGTTTAAAAACCATTTATAATTAACCCAAACTCCTTTAAGTATTTTTATAGTACTCACTTAGATCTACAAATTTTATTACGGAAGTTTTCAAACATTTGCCATGGATTAGGAGTTCTAGAGTCAGGAAGTCACGATATTAGTCGGGTTCAACGGTGTCTGAATCGGCACTGCGCACGTGCGTCGTGGCTGATAGGCGCAGGCCGCATGCATCGTGTGGTGCCCATACGCCAATGCTGGCCCCACTAGTTAGGTCAATGAGGGCAACAAAGCCACACGATGACGCTGTCCTCCCTCGCTTGCCCGCATTTGCCACTTGATTAGTAGCCACAATGTATAGCAGGAGTATTTCATCTTCTCTTGGAGCAGTGAGGACCAGAGGTGACATAAGGTATTGATTCAGCTATGTGAAGGCAGCGTCTGCTTCCTCCGACCACTCAAACTTTTTGGTTGCTTTGAGTAGTTTAAAGAACGGTAATCCTTTTTCACCTAATCTTGATATGAAACGGCTGAGGGTGGCCATGCATCTGGTAAGCTTCTGAACATCCTTCACCTTTTTGGGCAGCTTCATGTCCAAGACAACTTTGACTTTCTCCGGGTTAGGGCGTATGTCGTCGTGACTGACAACGTTGCCGAGTAGTATGCCAGAAGGAACACCAAAGATGCACTTCTTTGGGTTTAACTTCCACTGGAATGTATTAAGGGCTGCAAAGGTGCATTCTAGGTTGTCAACAAGGGTATGAGCTTCCTTGGTTTTGACAACTATATCATCAACATAAGCCTCGATGAGGTCATCTTTTATCTCGTCTTTGAGGCAAGCTTGTATAGCGCGTTGGTAGGTGGCCCCGGCATTATTGAGCCCGAACAACATGGTAGTGTAGCAGTAGGCACCGAAGAGCAGTGATAAAAGATGTCTTGATCTGGTCATCCTTTTTGAGAGCGATCTGGTGATAACCAGAGTAGCAATCGAGAAAGGAAAGGAGCTCACAACCGGTGGTTGAATCTACGACCTTGTCTATGCGAGGTAAGCTGAAGGGGTCCTTAGGGCAGTGTTTGTTGAGATCAGTGTAATCAACGCACATTCTCCATTCATTATTCTTTTTGCGTACAAGAACCAGGGAGCCAGCGGATTGGTGAGGAGATTGTTAGTGTTGGCCATGTTCAAGCAAGCATGGGCGAGCAGCTTGTGTTCTTGTTTGGTCTTGATGGACACTTTGCCTCCAATGATGGTGTGCATGCGATCGGTTGGCTTGACATACTTGTGACGAGGGTCTACATCGTCGTCGTCGTTATCCTCGTTGCACTGTTCCCCTGCGTCGCTAGGCTTGTCGGACG
The DNA here is from genome assembly GCF_019320115.1 of Miscanthus floridulus. Lineage (NCBI taxonomy): Eukaryota > Viridiplantae > Streptophyta > Magnoliopsida > Poales > Poaceae > Miscanthus > Miscanthus floridulus. The sequence continues at coordinate 53,337,051 of NC_089594.1, forward strand.
TATCCGGAGCCTGTTGACGCGTGTAGATAGACTTGAGGACGCGGCAATTCTCCATGGTATGGTTTGACTTAGGATGGAGCTGGCAGGGCCCTTTCAATGCTTTGGTGTAGTCGTCTTCATAGTTACGACGTCCGCCACCCTTTTTAACGATGTTGACCTCGCCGTCGTCTTCCCGAGCATGCTTGCTTCTATAATTGTCATGGCGGTTACACCGCTGATTACGTTGGTCGCGGGAGTCATTGCGCTGGTTACGGCAATCAAAATTGTCATTTCAACCACAGTTGCCGCGGTAGTCGTCGCGGTGTGGGGGGTGGTCGGAGCGTGGAACCCTTGCTGCTTCTTCGATAATTATCTTTTTAGCGTCGTTGATGTCCGCATATTTCTTAGCGGTGGCTAGGAGCGCTGTGACCGATTTAGGTCTCTTGCGGAGGAGCTTATCCCTTAGGGCATCGTGGAAGCGGAGGCCAGTGATGAAAGCCTCGATTGCCTTGTTGTCAGAGATTGATGGGACCTTGATGTGCATCTCTGAGAAACACCGGACATACTCGCGCAGTGGCTCATCTTTTTGATCTTGAATCTATTGCAGATTGTATTTGTTGCTTGGTTGTTCACAAGTAGCAATGAAGTTGTCGATGAAGGCTTGCTTGAGCTCCTACCAAGAGTCGAAGTAGTTCACCGGCAAGCTGACCAGCCATTGGTGACCTGCATGGCCAACAGCGACTGGGAAATAGTTAGACATGACGTGCTCTTCAGCCATGGCTGATCTGCACGTAGTCTCGTAGAGCATGACCCATAATTCATGGTTTTCCTTGCCGTCGTACTTCTGAAGTTTCTCAAGCTTGAAATTCTTGGGCCATATGACTTGGTGAAGGTGTGGAGTAAACTACTTCAAACCCAGCGGGCTATGGGTAGTGTCATATTCCATACTGGTGATAACTTTTGTGGGATGCTCGATCGTTAGCTCTCTGGTTGATGTGAGCGCGCAGATCGTGTCCACTGAGGTAATGGCAGAGATCATTATTGCCATCGTGGCGATCTCGATTGCCATCTAGATTAGCCCTACGACCGTGGTTATCACGGCGATTGTCGCGGTTGTCCCGGCGGTTATCATCCCGGACGTCACGGTGGTTGTCAGTCCCGACGGCGGTTGTCATCCTGGCCACCGTTTCCACCTTAACGGTTGTCTGATGGGTCGTTGTTGTGTGAGCCACATTGGTTGAGTGGCTATGAGTGACTTGGGTGCTGGCGGCTGTGGCTTGACTCGACTGAGATGGATGGAGCCTAAGCTTGGTTTACAATCTCCGTGGTCTAGGCCATAGCAGCCGTTAGATAGGCTTGTATTTCATCGCGAACTGCTTGGGTTTCTGGGGTGTTGGGTAGCCGTTGCATTGTCACCATGCGATGGATACATTGGCACTTGGAGTCCTAAAGACCTATTTGTCCCCCACCCTGTCGAAAGCATCATTGAGGTCACATGGCTGGACCCTTATGCATCGTGCCTCCTGGTCTGCTTCGGCTTTAATTTGTCAGCGATTAAACCAGTCAATATTGTGTGCTTTGTGTGCAGTCCTTTCTTGTTTTGTTTCACCAACTGCTAGCAGTTTGTCATTGTTGACAATATAGATCAAATCCCCGCATCTTGGTGGGAAAGACGAGAATTGTGAGAACCCCTGGGGTGTGGTCTAGGATATCCTAGATCGCACTTGACGCCTTCATCTTCATGATGCTAAAGCTCGGTGTGGATAGATGCATTAGATGCGGTGCCAGACGAGGAGCTAGAGTTGCCCTCTTGGACTATGTGGACGGATCCTTCTTGATAATCTTCAATCCGGATCATGTTGACGAAGTTGCGTGCTTCGGCCGAGGTCGGTGCATAAAACACAGATCCAAGCGGCATTGTAGGTTGTAGGCGTAGCTGGAGGCAATGTTTTGCAGGCCATAGGGCTAGACCTGGTGGTTCTCCATCGAGGCTTCATACTCAGAGAGCCGGAAACCCATTGCGAAGGCTGGCCGACAACGAGCAGAGCGCCCTTTAGGAGTAGATGTGACCACGAGATCTGTACCAAGTATGTAGGATGACTGGTCTGAGCTGGTCAGGTAGATCTATTATGGGGAGTGGTTACCTGCTCATTAGGTTGACTTTGAATCATACTTACCAGAGCTAGGGTTTCAGCGAGTTTGGTGCCGACCCGATCGATGGAGTCGAGCAGGTCGGTGTTGTCGATCTGCTTCACTTTGTAGCAGGGAAGCAGATGACGAGTTGTCGGTGTGGCTGAAGGTGATGCAGGCATGGTCGGAGCTAGATGTACCATGGTCGAAGCCATATCTATCATGGTCAGAGCCATATCCATTGTGGTCGGAGCCGTATCCATCGTGGTCAGAGCCGTATCCACTGTGGTTGGAGCCGTAGCCGATGCAGGTGAAGCAGTGGTCGACGCAGATTGAATCCACGCCTCCTCCGGGGTCATGGTGATGAAGTCATTGGAGCCGGTGGTCCAGGTGATCTGGCCAACGGTGAACGTGAGGCCGTTCGGCGTAGCCATGGAGCCGGAGATGATGACCATCTTGTTTGCTTGGAGAGCAGTACGCACACCCCCTACCTAGTGCACCACTGTCGATGAGATATGGTCGGCAGTCTACCTAGGGGTATGCCCAAGGTAGTAGATTGTTGGCAAACAGATGCGCAAGCCATAAACAAGACGGTGACGCAAGACAGACATGAGGTTTTATCCAGGTTCGGCCGCCAAGAAGGCGTAATACCTACGTCTTGTGTCTGATTTGTATTGCTGTATGTCAATGAGAGATGTTTTTTAGAGGGGTACCCTGCCCACCTTATATAGTCCGGGGGGTAGGGTTACAGATCTGAAAACTAATCCTAGCCAGTTACAATTGCCATATGTGGCCGGATAAGGATTCCTATTCTAACCGACAAGGATCTTGATTGATCACCAAATTCGCCATGACTCCTTGTGCGGGACTCCGATCAGGTTGGCTGGGCCACACGTCGTCTTTTGGTGGACCGAACCCACCGATCTGGGCCGGCCCAAGCTTAGTCGTAAGGGTATAGGGGTTAATACCCCCACACTTACCATGATAGGCCTGGGCAATAATTAGTTAAATGACTTGCTCTCTAGTGCTTAAGTCAATATGATGTTACCTTGTCCTTGCCTTTCTATGCCTATTGCAATGCATCATGAGTTGTTTTCTATGCATTCATACATCTACATTTTTCATATCATCTAGGTATGCTAGATGCACCACATAAAGGATGTGATGTTGGAGCTAAACTCGAAGATGGAGTTTGGTGAATCCATCCAAAGGACGGAAGGACTAAACAAGTGCCAAGATGGGAGATGCTAACCAAGTGAGTGTCATCTAACAAATACTGACCTAGTGTTGGATCCTAGGTAAGCCCTAGAGCATTCTAAGCCTCCTATGTTTTTACAAATATCACTTGCGTCCATTTTATGTTTGATGCATTAGGTTATAAGAGTTGATTGGAACCACTCGATGCATATAATTTCCTTGTCCAGAAATATACCTTGGACCCTATGTGGTTCTAGGATCGAATATATGCTTAGCAATGCTTGGACCGGTAGAAGTCGGGTGACTTCCTGTCACCTACGAGATATAGGTGGATACTAAAGCACGATTGGCTATATTTGCTATCATGGAAAATAACCATGTGATGATGAATAAACAAAGACTAGACGGGATCAAGGGATTGAGAGGCAGCATGACATGAAGGTCTTGTGTGCATGTTTTATCCTGTTTGTGTCGATTAAGGACCGTACCATTGTTGGAACTTCTGTTAAGATTGAACGCATGCCTCTCACTTAGCTGGCCACATAACTCGTTCTGACCTTGAAGCTGAGTAGCTCAAATTAGGACAGGCCCTATTCTGTTAGAGTGTAGACTCTGGATGGTAGTAAGGATATGCGGGGAGCCAGACGTGAGCCCAAGGGTAGGCTAAGCCTTAATGTCTTGACAACTGGATGTCCTTGATTGTGCGGCGCTAGGTGAACCCACGAAATGTGGACCTGAGTTGTACCAAAGGTGACCTAAGGTGATCATTGATCTGGTCTGCCTAGGTTTGTGTTAGGATTAAATTCCTAGCTAGTTGAAATTGATTTGAATCACTGACTGTCCCAGACAGTGAGAAACTTGGCTAGCTCCAACATCATAGTAATTGGATTATGGAATATGATGGTTCTGATGAATATGAAAATCTTACAATGGCTATTTGTTACTATTGTTATGCTACTAAATGATATACCACATGTTTGGCACTGGTTAGTTGCTAATCTAGAGATGAATAGCTATAATTAACTTGATGACCGAATTATAAAATGTATAGTTGAATTAGTGGCTTTTTATGCAAAATGTTGTCAAGCTAGCTCCACTTATAAAGCCTTGCATAATCCTTGGTGTCACTTTATTTTTGGATTATGATGGGTAAGTCTAGCTGAGTACATTCGAGTACTCAGGGTTTATCCCACCATGTTGCAGGTGAAGTTCTCGGCCTGCTGAAGATGGTGGCTAACCGTCGGTGGGCTCGGGAACTCTCTATAGTGTTCTTGTCTATATGCTTTTATCAGAGGATGTCATGTATGCTAGCAATGTATTTGGAACTTATATTATTGTAATCATTTGAAGGCTATGTTGTTTTTGCTAATTGGTTTTGAAACCCAAACTTGTATTATTATTTGTGAACTCATTGTAAACATTATTTCCACTACAACTCTGTGTATATGATGTGTATTTGCTTAATCATGTGATCTTGGTTGTGATGATGATTTACCGAGTTCCTTCATGACACTCGGCGGACTATCGGGTCTATATAAGTAAAAGTATGCACACATCAACGTGTTAAACGAGGACAGCCATACTTGATCTTGTATAAATTGGCAGTTCTGTCACACCTATGATCTACACCATTTCTTTTAAGGTGGTTTTAGGTTAGTTCATCCAACGATGATCAAGGGTGTTGACGTGGATTGATGACATGGTGATTCCTTGCCCCTTACTCCACTTCAATTCCTTGCCTGCTACTCCACCTCGGCCTATATATAGCAGCCCCTACCCCCACCCCTCTATGGAGGCCATCCTAAAACCCTAATTCATATTCTCCTCATATGGATCAGAGCCAGCTGTCAAGAGAAGATTAGTCCTCCACAAGGTCTAGTCTTATAAATAGAAATAGTGAGATAGAGAGTGATGGAAGAGTTTGGAGGAGATACCAGCCTGTCAGTGCTCTCTCTATGGCTTGTACCTTAGTGGATCCAAGTTCTATCTTAGCTTGCTCTGAGATTTCTCTAGTAATCAACTTCTAATTCAAGTAAGCTTCTTATTTATATTATTCATTAGGTTCACAACTTGTTTGAGTGCTTTATTCTTTATCTGGGAAGAGTAAAGTAGTAATTGTAGTGTAAGCGTGGTGCTTAGACTCTGGTTACTTGTGGATGCATCCTGCATTCCGGATCGGTGGTAGCTCACGAAGGTGACTCTTATAGCCTCATTGAATCCTCTATAGTCCACCTCCCATTTGTAAGGGCACGTAGGACGTGGTTGCAAAGGAAAGCATCCTCTACTGGTGTCTTTTCCTAGTAATGTCCCTAGTTGAATAGTAGAAGACATAGCTTACCTAAGTTAGAATTAGAGAACCTTAGTTTTCATCTCTACACTCCTATTTATCCTAACCATGTTACTACCCTTAGTATTGTTACCCTTAGTTAAGTTAGACTGTAGTTAGTCTCACATGTTTCCTTGTGGATACGATACATAGAATACTTCTGAGTGAAAGCTACAGCGGTATCTATGCACTTGTGGATTTATCTATGTGCGTTAAAATATACCAATAGTCCTCTAGGTAGAAAACTGCACAAGTCCCACCAAGAATTCTAGGCTATGTAGCACCACGCCCAATGTGGATCCAGCCACATGCATCTCCACAGCATCAGCAGACACAGAAAGAGAAGGACAAGCAGGCAGTGATAGCTACCGAGGCATGTTTTGAAGTGTGGTGGTTTTGGCCACTTCGCTAAAAAATGCCCAGTCAAGCTACAGAAGCGGCAAACCACCAACCAGTGAGCAGCAGCTCCCAAGCTGCACTGGCAATGTGCCCAAGAAGAACGCGCAACTTCACTATGTGACCAGTTGAAGAAGCTCAAGTGGATGATGGAGTGATAATTGGTAAGTTATCCATCAATTCCATTTCAGCAAGAATGTTGTTTGATTCTATAGCATCTCATTCATTTAATCATGGGGGTTATGTCTGGGATAATAAGTTTCCAACTATGGAGTTTGGGAGGGGATTTCGGATTATTACCCCTGGAATTGCACATGAGTCTAACCACATAGTTAACCAAGCTTGGATTGAGATAGCGTGTTTGGAATTTTTAGCCAACCTAATCGTTCTCTAGTTGGGGAATGATGTGGATGTTATTTTGGGAATGAAGTGGAGGTTAAGCATAAATTTGTCATTAGATGTGTACCTAGATCTGTAGAGATTCAGCACCCCTAAGGAAAGTCGATTAGTCTTTATGCTTCTAAAAGTCAGCAAATTGCCTTGAATAGTTTGAGAGTTAAGTCCAACGTATCAGAAGGTGTCAAGCTAGTTCTCGTTGTGTGTGAATTTCCCTATGTATTCCCAAAAGAGTTAACTAGAATGCCCCTAAAGAGAGACGTAGAGTTCCTAATCCAATTAGAACCTAGAACTATGCCTATATCAAAACCTCCGTATAAGATGGCACCACCTGAGTTGGAAGATATGAAGAAACAATTAACAAGTTTGTTGGAGAAGGGTTACATTAGACCTAATTCTTCTCCTTGGGGATGTCTAGCATTATTTGTGACCAAGAAGGACCACAACCTAAGGATGGTAATAGATTACCGACCACTCAATGCAAGAACCCCAAGTATCCGCTCTCGAGGATTGATATTTTGTTTGATCAACTCAATAGAGCCAAATTGTTCTCTAAGATCGATTTGAGATTGGGGTATCCTAAAATTTGAATCCAAGAAGGGGATATACCGAGGGCTGAATTTTCTTCACAGTATGGTACTTATGAGTATACAATCATGTCCTTTGGATTGACTAATGCTCTAGCCAACTTCAAGTATCTTATGAATTCAATCTTCTTTGAAGAGTTGGATGTGTTTGTGATTATCTTCATCGATGATATCTTGGTATATTCAAAGACTGAAGAATATCACATGAAACACTTGAGAATTGTGTTATAGAAGTTAAGAGATCACAAGTTGTATGCCAAGTTTAGCAAGTGTGAGTTTTGGCTTACTGAGGTTTCCTTTTTGGGATATATCTTATCTCATAATGGAATCTTAGTGGACCCAAGCAAGATTAAGGACATAGTGGAATGGGTTACTCCCACTATGGTGAATGAAGTTTGAGGCTTTCTTGGATTGGCATGTTATTACCATCAATTTGTGCCTGACTTCTCCAAAATTTCTAAGCCATTGACTGAGCTCACAAGAAGGATGAGCCATATGTTTGGACAGAGGCAAGAGAAGAAGCTTTCCAAACTTTAAAGCAAACGCTAGTTATAGCTCCTGTGCTAGTCCAACCCAACATCACTAAGCCCTTTGAAGTTTATTGTGATGCATCCAATGTTGGATTGGGTCATGTACTCATGCAAGACGGCCATGTTATAGCTTATACGTCTAGACAATTGAAGAATTCTAAGGTGAACTATCCTACTCATGATCTTGAGTTAGCAGCGGTAGTTCATGCCTTGAAGATTTGGAGACACTATTTGTTTGGTCAGCCATGCACAAGTTTCACTGACCATAAGAGCTTAAGGTATTTCTTCATGCAATCAGAGCTCAATATGATTTGAACATTCAATACCACCTAGGAAAGGTGAATGTAGTAGCTGATGCCTTGTGTAGAAAGGACAATTGCGGTTGCACCTTGGTTGAGAGAAATATGGATTCCTTATGTTGGGATTTGCAAAGGTTGAATGTATCCCAAATAGCTGAAGGTTCCTTGTGTATGTTGCAAGAGACTTCTCACTTGTTATGGGACATTAAAGTAGGGCAACACTTAGATGAAAATCTTGTTACCATCAAGGAGAGGATAAAGGATCCAAAGTATAAGAGTTTTTGTTTGGATCACTCGAATACTTTGTGGTTTGGAAAAAGGCTTGTAGTACCTAACCAAGAGGATCTGAAGAAGCAGATCCTAAATGAGGCTAATGAATCACTTTTTCTATCCACCCTAGAAGCAACAAGATGTTAAGGGATGTGAAGAAAAGGTTCTGGTGGAAAGGTCGCAAGGTTTGTAGTGGAATGTGATGTTTGTTGTAGAGTAACAGCTGAACATCTTAAGTTGGCCGAAACTCTCCATCCATTACCTATACCAGCTTGGAAATGGGAAGATATCACTATGGATTTCATAATAGGTTTACCAAAGACATCTAGTGGATATGATTCCATTTGGGTAATTGTTGACTGACTTACAAAGTCTGCACACTTTTTACTAGTCATTGTCACTTATCTAGTTTCCAAGTATTTAGAAACATATCTTGCTCAGATTGTTTGTTTGCATGGAGTTTCGAAGACAATAGTTTTGGATAGAGGTCAGCAATTCACGTCTCAATTTTGGGATGACTTGCACAAGCCAATGGGGACAATGTTGTTATTCAACACTGCTTATCACCCATAGGTTGGAGGTCAAACCGAAAGGGTTAATCAGATTTTGGAAGATATGTTGAGAGCTTGTGCTCTAATATATAGTTCTTGTTTGGACACTTGTTTGCCATTTTCCCAATTTGCCTACAACAATAGTCATCAAACTAGTATCAATATGAGTCCATACGAGGCCCTATATGGCTGAGATTGTAGAACTCCACTCAATTGCCAAAGTTGGAGAAAGAAGAATGTATGGCAACAAGAAGGCCAGTGAGGGTGAGGAAAAAGTTAAGCAAGTAAAGATTTCTATGGAAGCCGCACAAGATAGGTATGAGGCTTATGTCGATGACTAGAGGATGAATGTGGAAAATAAGATCAGAGAATATGTGTACTTGAAGGTTACACCATTCAAGGGCACCCAAAAGTTTCAGGCGTATGTACAACTACATGAAAACCAACTGCACGCAGCTAAGGCACTTGCACTAGGCCTACATGGAGTTACTCGATGAACAAAAAATATGCTGATTCAAGTTGGATACAACACAAATTGGGCAGTGTAGGACACATCCCACACAAAGCCAACTCTAACAGGTTCTGGAGCCATCCATGTGTACGCATATGAACTGCTGCTCATTCATGACCCAACTCTAAGGCAAGATCAGCATATCCATCTACTCGGCTACACTTCAACTACACTCGGAGGCTCGAATTCAAGGATGGAAGACTAAATTTACAAGCATTCAACCACTCAGCAACAAGCACCCATTGATCATCGTCCTATTGGACCAAGTGCTAGAGAATATTAAAAAAATGTGTGCCTAGTTTTCGATCAGCATCATTGTGCCCCTAGGTATCACAAACGGATTTGTTCAAGGTTCTATTGGACCAAGTGCCAGAGAATATTAAAAAAAACGGTTCCTTATCTCTATAGGACAGTCCCTTCATGAAGAGGATGCTTTGTGTCCTAAAAACGTAGCCACAAGTCCAATGCTTGTGCATAGTCAAGTTACTGTCTAGAACGATGGTTGAAGTGTTACCAGAGAAGCATGTGAGGAAAACTCTAGCCTCCATCCTCAGCTAGGGAAAGGCTGCTGCTGCTATGAGAAAGGTTAAAGAGTGCAAAACACACACCTCAACGCGTGAAGCAAAGAAAAGGGAGAACACGAAATCTGTCCAGATTTTGTGGCACTAAACTGGTTATCTTCAAGGCGGCGATGAGTGACTCAAATGAAGTTGGATTGACCCCAAACATGGTGAGCTCATTCCTTGCTTAGGACCCTTCAATATCTTAAGTTGGTTTGAGTATTGGTTGAGTAAAACATCGGATTTGAGAGATATCTTGTCGGCTCGGTTTGCTGCCATTTCAGAACAGAGCAGTTTTGGTAGATGAATTGTTTGGATGATCAAACGGTGTCCGGTTGAGTTGAATTTTGGTGAGTAGTTAGAAGACCCATGGATCTACATGCCCACCAAAATTTGTGCATATTGGAGCAGTAGTTTGTGAGATATGAATAGAAAACAAAAGGGTACAGAATCTGTAATTTCGTTGTGACTACGATCATCCTTTGCATTAGATGGTTGTGTTTGTAATTAATGCCAAGAAATTACAACTTGTAGGTGTATTGCTGTTAGGCAACCCTCCATACCCTTGAGGAGACTAATTGCACCCCTATGTGCCTTGCTTTTGCCCTCTTAGATCAGTATTGTGTGAGCAGTCAAGGTGTTCTACAAGCCAAATTGTGCCCCTGCAATTCGAAAGTAATTGGAAAGGTGTCAAACCATAGATTTTTGGATTATGGTTTTTGAGATATTGATTGGCCTAAGAATGGAAGCCTTGACGTCAAATATAGTTTAAGAAAGCCGGTTTTGCTACAATGTAAGTAAACCCAACTTGCTGTGCAACTGCACCACGAAGGCAAATTGTACTTAACCTGCTTGGTAGTGAACTAGTCCCTAGTTTTGTGATTAATTGCAACTAGTGTTGCCCTCCAAGCCTCACTAACATCCCTCTGCATCAATGGTTCTCTAATGCTGGCATGCCTAAGGTGTCTTCCATGTGTTTTACGCAAGGGGTTGCCTCAGATACAACTCAGATAACTGTTGCCGTTTAGATACGAGAATTCCCTTAAATAATGGTCATCGAAAACGCTGAGTCAACAGAGTCAGCTATCACATTCACCGCTCACTCAACTGACTCAGGTAATACAGTATTGTTATCAGAGAAAGAGCATTGCACACATGGAACATTATGTAGCTTTCCATCAGTTGACATATGAGTGAGTGCACCGCTACAATCAGTTTGGATATTGGTTAACTAACTTCTCATACCCTCAAAGGATGTTTACCCCGTTTATGATCACATCCTTTATGAGAAGTTGTGCTCAAGCCACTTTAGTAGAGAACTGCTTTTCAGATCTTAGGAGCCAATATAACATCGTTGCATGGAATATCCGTCAACCAACTGCAATCTAGTGCAAAGTCCATAAGTTTTGTTCTTTATCCACTAAAGAAGTAGATGTTACAAGTATTTAGTCTACGCTTGTATCACTCTTCGTACATCGAGGACAAAGTATGTAGGACAGTGCTATCTTGGATTCCTTCTAATGTAACAATGCTTTATGGACGCCAACGAAGGAAAGTCTTCAGACAACATCTTACGATGAAGAGCAAGTATCAGAAAGTGTTGTGACCAAATTAGCCTCTCTGATACTCCGAAGTTAAGTAGCCTAATGCTATCACTGATGTTGGAAACTGGATGACATGTTTCTCTTCCCTTAAAAGTCTTTCGCACTGAATCTCAGGACACGATTCCTTTAAGGGGGGAGGGCTGTAACACCCCAGGTGTTTTTCACCAGTTAAGTAATGGGTTTGAGCTCAAACATGACATGTCAAGTGGTAATGAAGGTGTCAAGATCAAATCTACATGATGGAGCTCCAACTTAAACTTGGGCCACGCACATTTGCTTACATATGGACCCTTGTTAAGATTATGCAAGAGTAATGTTAAACATGCTTATTCCATGTACATTACATCCACATTCATCCATCTAGACCCATGGAAAAGTTTCCTGAAGTTTGGAATCAAAAAGTCACATGAAATGATAAGTCATATCTTTGCATGAATTACTTTATCAAGTAGATGGAAACCTATGACATCAACCAAACCTTGCAACCTTGCTCCAACAACTCTAATTGAACTCTACAACAAAAGTTATGAAGGGTTCGTGTTGAGCAAAGATGGAGAAAATATCCAAAAATCATGGAAACCCTAGATTCTATAGCAAAAAGGGCTTTGCGTTGACTGAGAAATAAAGTTGACTTCTGGACCAGATATGAGGTTTGACCAAAAATGAAAGTTGAATAAAAGTTTGATTATACCAAACTTTGTTAAAAGACCAAGTCATGATTTGGTTTCAAAATGGATCAAAACAAGGCTCAAAGTCTAATAGAAAAGCTGAAATCAGCCCGACAGTGTTTGCAGTCCGGAATTCATTGACATCGACATTGACATCCCGCTTTCTCCAAATTTTGCTAAGCAACTTGAGTTGGTCCAAAAATAAAAGTTGAAGGTTATATTATGGAGAGGAGCATACAAAAAGTTGCACTGAGTTTGACCGAGTTTTGACCTCCGAAAGCGAATTTCCGTGACTGTTATCAATGCGCTGACACTATCACTTTGGAGCATAGTTAATCACTAATCCATAGCCCTTATGGTAGTGAACCTTAAACAGAAATTGTAGAGCATTATGTGGGCTACAACTTTGCTTTTGGGCCCATCTCCAAATTTGGCCTGCAAATGGCCCAAATCGGCTCCCCACCTTGCCTACTCTGTTGCTCGCCACGTGCTCGGTAAAACGCCCCAATGGGCGACGCGTGTCCAGGGCGTGGCCGCCATGCATAGAGCGCTCCCGCCATGGCTGACGCGTGTCCAAGTGCCGCGCCACGCGCTGCCTCACGCCCTACTCTTCCAAACTGAGCGCCTGAGCTGCCCAGCACTCATTCGCTCGCCCTCCCATCGCCCTCTCGCTCCCTGCCTCTTGCTCGCCTTGGCCGCCATTGATGCCGAGCAAAAGCTTGAGCTGCCGCTGCTATAGTGTGCTCCCTCTCCTCGCCTACTGCAGTGCCTAGGCACGCCACGCTGCTCCTCCGCCATCGTCTCTTCTCTGGCCAAATTCGCTGCTGCCGTCGCCAAAGCTGCCACTGCCCTGCTTGCCGTCCGGGCGCTGCTTGGTTGCGGCGCCGCTGCTGGCTGCAGCCGGCCAAGGCCAGGGCCAGGCGCGGCCATGGTTGTCCGTGGCCAAGCCCTAGCACCGCCCCTCTGTGGCCGCCGAAGCCCCTCCCCAGCTAGCCGAATCGGCCACCGGCCGGCCTTCACCGACGACCTCCTCAGCTCTCTGTTCTGGAAGAAGGCGAGGGACTTCGCGCCAGAATTTGATGAAAGGGAGGGGTGTAACTGCAAGGATATAGACTTGAGTGAATAGTGCCAAGAAGGATCGATTCGCTGATGTTTAATTTGTGTTTTCCGCAGGGACCCCGATGCAAGATTTCAATTACCTTTTTTATCTAGTTTTTCCAGATTTGAATGCCCCACTTTGAAAATCCGTAGTAATTAGTAGAAAATCCTAAAATAACAAATGTGGACTTTTTGGAATCCTTGTGAAATTCTCTATGTACTAGATCAATAATATTACATGTTTTAGTTTAAAGGTTTAGCTGTAAAAATAGATTTAGACAGTTAGGTTCTTAATGCTAGTCATGTCTTGTTCTTTTTATAACTGCAGTTATTTTACTCAAATAAATGTGAAAGTTTTATGGAGTGTTACTGATGTGATTAGTGATGTCTGGTAAAAATTGTAGTATTTTAGGCTTGATAGTTTAAGATCTATAAAAATAACAAATTACCTGTATTGCCTTACCACTATTCTGAATAGGTCTGCAAGATTAAATTAATTGGCTTAGTTAGGTTATGAATCATGACTTAATGATAATACATGAGTTGTAGTACTTTTATTAAGCTTTTCAAAAAGCTAAATATCATGATTTTTGGTTAAGTAGATCTTGAGTTATACTTGCTTAAATATCAGTGGCTGTTTCTGCCCAAACTTTGACAGGGTTACCTTGTTGGTATTATGGAGCCTCCTTAATTGTAGAATTAGCTTTAGGTGTTTACAACAAAGTTGTTTAGAATTTGATAAGATTTCTAAAAAGTCTATAACCACATTTATTGGACATGTATAACTCCAATTATAGCTGTTTAAAGTGGCATGTCAGTTTCTGTCTATGTTTTGGACAGAGATATAATTATTGGATTAATTGACCCTTCTAACTGAATAATCATCTTAATATGAGAATAATAAAGTTGTAGGTAACTTCCTAGGCTTTTCAAAAAGTTATGGTTCATGTTTGTTGGAGGTCTAGAACTCCAGTTGTGCTTCTCTGAAGTTCTTATCAGTTTTTTGTACCACTGCTGTTGGATTGCATTTGCAGTTTTGCTTGTGCAATGATTTTTGTAGTGTAAATGATGTTTGCTATGGTTGTAGCGAATACAAAAGTTGTAGCAAATTCCATGATCTTGCTTGTGTTCAAGTGGTAAGGTCATAGGCCAGATAGTGTAGGAGTTACATGACTTTTAAGTCTTCTATCAGGTTTTGATTGTATTCTGAGCAGATCTGAAAGATGCTAGTGTTTGATCTAGTTAGGATTTAAATGAGCTTTTGGTGATAATAACAAAGTTGTAGATAATTTACGTATATAGCTGCTTTTAAAATTTGGTGATATTTGGTTTTGTGGTTTGTGAGTTATGCCTGTTTAAAGTTGGGTTACAGAATTGATTGCTCTCTGTCAATTGTGAACTAGTTTCTGTAAATGGGTATATTTGACTTAGTTAACTTGAAAATCATGCTAATATGATTAAAAATGAATGGTAGACAATTTCTTAAGCTTTCAAAAAATGTCTTCTTGTAAGTCATTTGGATTTGTGTAACTCCAGTTATAGCTAAATCTTGTAGCTGTTGTTTTCATGTCCAGAAATTGACAGATTCCAATTATAGTTGTTTGCTTGTATATTGCTAAGTGTGACTTATGCCTTGAATGATGACTGAGTTAGAGCATCTGAGATCTTGGGAAACTTGTGTCATGCTTGGTGTTGTCGTCTTCTTTGCTATCATGGGATAATAAATTGTGCGATATTGAAAGTAGGCAATGCGAAGTGCTTGTGCATGTTAATGTACCCTTGTGCTTGTCTTACTTACTGCATGCTATGCATCGTCTATTGCACTTCCATGTATTCATCCACTTGCATATTGCATCTCATCTAGGTACACTAGATGCACCACGTGAAGGATGCGATGTTGGAGCCAAACCCGAAGACATCGTTTGATGGATCTATCCCGAAGATGAAAGGTCTAAGCAAGTGCTAGGACCTGAGATGTCACCAGGACGGTGCAAGCTAACTGAACTGACTTGTGTTGGATCTCAGGCAAGCCCCAGAGCATATTAAGCCTCCTAATTTATGAAATGCAGTTAAAGTATTATTGTTACATATACATATTGTTGCATTAAGTTTAGGTGTTGGATGCAAACACTTGCTACATTGGTTATCCAATCCTTGTCCAGATACTGATACCCTGAATCCTATGTAGCTCAGGCTCGTGTAGTGCTTAGCCCTACTTTAACATGGTAGAAGTCAGGTGATTTCCTGTCACCTGCGAGATATAGGAAGATACATATGGCACGGTTGGCTACATTTGCTATCGTGGAAAAAAACCAGTCTTAATTTGAAATGAAGACCGAGCGGAGGCTTGCCAGTTTGCAGTGACTCCATCTGTGTCGATTAAGGACTGAATCTTGGAGCCTTTCCTGTTCATGTTGAACGCATGCCTCTCTCTTAGTTGGCCGTGTCCGAAGACCGACCGCGAAGCCGAGTAGCTCAACTCAGGCTGGGAGTCGATAAGTATAAAGTACGCCTCGGAAAGGAGCCATAGGCGTGAGTCCAAGGGCAGGTGATTTAAAAGTCCTGATCGTCCTGGCAGAAGGGTAATCCCTGAGAGTGTTGGCGCTGATTGAACCCACGAATTTAGTTCCTGAGTTGTCCCAAAGGTAACCCACGGCTACCCTTGCTAAGTATGCTAGGGTGAGAGTTAGGAATACCCCCTCAGCTGAGTTGTAATTTGATTCGAGTCGCCGTCTCTCCTGGTTAGTGAGAACTTGACGGGCTTATCTCCAAAGTAGATACACTAAATAACATAATGGTTCAGAAATGATGATATGATGATGACAGCCTTATTATACCTGCTATGGTTAATATTGATTGCTCCTAATAAGTGAGTGCTCTAGTACAGGTGCTAATCTAGTGGACAGGTAAATGATGATAAACTTGATTCTAAGTTTAAATTGGTCACTATATTCATAAGCTCTTTTATGCAACTGTGTCAAGCTAGCCCACTCATAAGCTTTGCATGACCCTTGGTGTCCTTTATTTCTGGTTTTGGCGGGTAAGTCTAGCTGAGTACCTTCTCGTACTCAGGGTTTATCCCACCATGTTGTAGGTGAAGTTCTCGGCCTGTGAAGATGGTGGCTAACCGCCGGTGGCTCAGTGATTCTATAGTTACTTCTCATCTATATGCTTTTGTCGGATGATGTCACTTATGCTAGCAATGTATTTGGAACATATATTAATGTAATCTTTTGAAAGCTATGTTGTTTTCACTAATCGGTTTTGAAACCCAAACTTGTACTATTATTTGTGAATCCACTTGTGATATTATTTTCCGTTGCAACCCTGTGTATGTGATGTGTATTTGCTTAATCCCGCGATCTTGGTTGTGATGTTAATTTACCGAGGTCTTTCGGGACACTCAGCGGACTACCGAGTTTATATGAGTGAAAGTATGCGCATGTCAACGTGTTAGCGGGGACAGCCTTACTTGATCTTATATAAATTGGGCGATTCTGTTATAGCTGGCATCAGAGCAAGATTAAGCATAATACTGTCATGTACATTGTTTTAAAAACAAAATTTTGGTTTTAAAAAGCCTATTTTAACTAAAACTTTAGCTACAGGCAAATTTGGCAAAACTAATTTGCAAAACTATGCTAGCGACATCCTCCTTTATGCCCAGTTAAGGACTATTAGGTGGCTATCTAAGTACTAACATGAGGGTTTTTACTTTCGTCGTCCATACGGCGTGCTATTGTATGGATGCCATTCGTTTGAATGGTAATGTATGGATCAATTGCCTCTACGCCTAGGTAAGTGTGAGTTGTGAGAGCATGACCGTCCAACTATCGGTCTAGGGGAAAGTTAGCTATGGTTACTGGAATATTTACATGTTACACCCATGTATATATGAAGGTACTTAATTGCGGGTATATTTATCGGGTAGCTATGGATATCGAAGTATATACATCTGGGGATGTATATATGGAGAGTATCTTAGTTTACTGCTTTCATTGTGTGCTTATTTATCTCTTGTGGGGATGGGCTGCAATGAAATTGCCTACAGGTACGCTAACCATGAATGCGTAGATTGAATATAGCTGACAACTAGCTATATATCGAGAGAGTACGTGTTATGCCACCGACATAGAACGTGATTGCCACCTTAGGCTGGCAATTTCGTGAGGACAAATAGGACAAGCATGCATCATGATTGTGCTTGTGCATAAATATGCTTCCCTCACCTTGTTCTAATAGTAAGTAACTTGTGATCCATGTGATGTTACTATCTTCCCTGTGTGAAGCTAGACAAAATGTTTTGTCCCATGCTGCTTGAATAGCTATGCTTGAAGATAGTGTGCGATTAGCTCGTCTTGTATGTCTACGTCCAAAGGAAATAGATGACAAGTTATTAATTAGCAGAACTTCACCCCTTTGAAAACTAAATTGCTAAATATAAGTAAAACTTGTTTTGTAGAGATATCCACCTACTCAGTAAAAAGGAAACAAAAGATAATAGTGCCTTACCACCATGTGTTGCATGATATGTGTACTGGTATTGCTATAGGTGACTGCTTGTTATGTATGAGCTTTGTGCTTAGTAATAGTCGCTTAAGCTAATCGGATTGAGTATATTCGAAATGCTCGCTTAAGACCGTGATGTAGGTGTGGATACTCGTTATCTAGGTAGTGCTGTAGTTGTCATCCTCTTGTCCTCGGTAAGCATATGAGTGTCAAATAGCTTTATCCTAAAACAACGCTCAAGTTACATAATCACACGGTTGTCATCTCCAATTAGGTTCTCTCTTGGGAGCCTGAGCCTATAGACGTGGTCACTAGCCCTTGAACGTTTGTGTATCTATGCCTTGTTTGACCTTAGGCCCAAGCTTAGTTCCCTTGAATGCTTGCATGTGTCATGGTTGTCCCACTCCTATGTGGGAGGACCTTGCTTAAAAATCCTTATCGGATTTCATTGCCCCTTCTCCTACAGATGATCTGGTGCAACGCTAATCGCTATCTACCCTGGCTTTGGAACCTTTTCCTCACAGATCATGTCATTGCTTTATCAACTCAATCCCTAGTTAGTGTAATGGCTCTGTCCCTCGAATCTCATTTATTTTGCCTCCAACCCTTTCAAGTCTCTGGATGTTTATCAGTCTTGATCTTAAGATGCTACTCGACAAGACCAAATCTCATGTTAATCTTTATCTAGTAATCACTTGGGTGGACACAAGATGTATATGGAAATTAGCAAGAGTCTCCTGCTTAGTTGCCTTCGGCAATTAGGCTATGTTCTTTTGCGTTGTGTTTTGATCTTCTGATTGCCTCCTTGTTGATTCCTAACCTTGTGACTATCCTTGTTTTCTATCCCTCTTTTGCACAATGCTTGTTCTTACAATCTAATTAGTGTCACTAGAAATTTCACTTTGGTTGTATGATCAGTAATGGTGCCACGATTAGTGATCTATGGTGCTGCGACGGAACCTAGGGCCTCCTTGTGGGCGGCCGACGCATGGTTGTGCTGCTGGGTGCGCGCTGGTATCGAGGTTTCTAGTCATGATCCATTGCCGAACTGCACTGATGTGTTATTTTCATGTGAGCTCTTCCTTGATTATCTCTCTATATCTTATCGAAGATCCATATATCAGACCGAAAGTAGTAGAGCTTCCTTTTGAAGTCACAAAAAGGATACCCTTTGAAGAACTGGTCACTGACATAAACATTAACAGACTACAAGAGGTGGTAGACAAGTGACTCCACTTGGTTGACCCAGTATTGACGTTCGTCACCTAGTGAACAACTTATGTCATCCATGTTGGATCAAAATGGTACCCAACACTTAATGTTGGACAAGTTATCAATCTAATGATAATGTATGGTGATATCATGTGGTGTAACAGGTCACCGGGTGCTCATGAACCTCCCATTCAAGTTCTTGATCTATAGGTGCATGATGGTCATACAGTTGAAATCAACCATCTCTAGTGTGACTCCTTATTTGTAGACTTTGTTGGCAACCGTCTGTTTGTGCCTCGATTGCAATTATTGTTGTGGTCAAGAGTAAGAATTTGGAACTTTGAGTGTTGAGAGACAAGTGATTAGTTACCCATAGTAAGGTTAATCTCCAGCTAGGTAGCGACTTATTGGTAGCTATGAAGGCTATGTTCTCATAGGACGATGTTAAGCAAAGAAACAATAAGGACGTTTAACAATGCAACTATTGCTTTGTTTTCCAAAACCTATGCTATCACGTCAATTCCATCTTGGACAACCACGTCGATAGTACAAGACGTTGTATCGGCTATGTAAGGAGCTAGCTAAAGCATGTGCCTAGTTTTGATCAGCATCATTGTGCCCCTAGGTATCACAAACGGATTTGTTCAAGGTTCTATTGGACCAAGTGCCAGAGAATATTCAAAAAACCGGTTCCTTATCTCTATAGGACAGTCCCTTCATGAAGAGGATGCTTTGTGTCCTAAAAACATAGCCACAAGTCCAATGCTTGTGCATAGTCAAGTTACTGTCTAGAACGATGGTTGAAGTGTTACCAGAGAAGCATGTGAGGAAAACTCTAGCCTCCATCCTCAGCTAGGGAAAGGCTGCTGCTGCTATGAGAAAGGTTAAAGAGTGCAAAACACACACCTCAACGCGTGAAGCAAAGAAAAGGGAGAACACGAAATCTGTCCAGATTTTGTGGCACTAAACCGGTTATCTTCAAGCCGGCGATTAGTGACTCAAATGAAGTTGGATTGACCCCAAACATGGTGAGCTCATTCCTTGCTTAGGACCCTTCAATGTCTTAAGTTGGTTTGAGTATTGGTTGAGTAAAACATCGGATTTGAGAGATATCTTGTCGGCTCGGTTTGCTGCCATTTCAGAACAGAGCAGTTTTGGTAGATGAATTGTTTGGATGATCAAACGGTGTCCGGTTGAGTTGAATTTTGGTGAGTAGTTAGAAGACCCATGGATCTACATGCCCACCAAAATTTGTCCATATTGGAGCAGTAGTTTGTGAGATATGAATAGAAAACAAAAGGGTACAGAATCTGCAATTTCGTTGTGACTATGATTATCCTTTGCATTAGATGGTTGTGTTTGTAATTAATGCTAAGAAATTACAACTTGTAGGTGTATTGCTGTTAGGCAACCCTCCATACCCTTGAGGAGACTAATTGCACCCCTATGTGCCTTGCTTTTGCCCTCTTAGATCAGCATTGTGTGAGCAGTCAAGGTGTTCTAGAAGCCAAATTGTGCCCTTGCAATTCAAAAGTAATTGGAAAGGTGTCTAACCATAGATTTTTGGATTATGGTTTTTGAGATATTGATTGGCCTAAGAATGGAAGCCTCGATGTCAAATATAGTTTAAGAAAGCCGGTTTTGCTACGATGCAAGTAAACCCAACTTGCTATGCAACTGCACCACGAAGGCAAATTGTACTTAACCTACTTGGTAGTGAACTAGTCCCTAGTTTTGTGATTAATTGCAACTGGTGTTGCCCTCCAAGCCTCGCTAACATCCCTCTGCATCAATGGTTCTCCAATGCTGACATGCCTAAGGTGTCTTCCATGTGTTTTACCCAAGGGGTTGCCTCAGATACAACTCAGATAACTATTGCCGTTTGGATACGAGAATTCCCTTAAATAATGGTCGTCGAAAACGCTGAGTCAATAGAGTCAGCTATCACATTCACCGCTCACTCAACTGACTCAGGTAATACAATATTGTTATCAGAGAAAGAGCACTGCACACATAGAACATTATGTAGCTTTCCATCAGTTGACATATGAGTGAGTGCACCGCTACAACCAGTTTGGATATTGGTTAACTAACTTCTCATACCCTCAAAGGATGTTTACCCCATTTATGATCACATCCTTTATGAGAAGTTGTGCTCAAGCCACATTAGTAGAGAACTGCTTTTCAGATCTTAGGAGCCGATATAACACCGTTGCATGGAATATCCATCAACCGACTGCAATCTAGTGCAAAGTCCATAAGTTCTATGCTTTATGCACTAAAGAAGTAGATGTTACAAGTATTTAGTCTACGCTTGTATCACTCTTCGTACATCGAGGACGAAGTATGTAGGATAGTGCTATCTTGGATTCCTTCTAATGTAACAATGCTTTATGGATGCCAACGAAGGAAAGTCTTCAGACAACATCTTACGACGAAGAGCAAGTATCAGAAAGTGTTGTGACCAAATTAGCCTCTCTGATACTCCGAAGTTAAGTAGCCTAATGCTATCACTGATGTTGGAAACTAGATGACATGTTTCTCTTCCCTTAAAAGTCTTTCGCACCGAATCTTGGGATGCGATTCCTTTAAGGGGGGAGGGCTGTAACACCCCAGGTGTTTGTCACCAGTTAAGTAATGGGTTTGAGCTCAAACATGACATGTCGAGTGGTAATGAAGGTGTCAAGATCAAATCTACATGATGGAGCTCCAACTTAAACTTGGGCCATGCACATTTGCTTACATATGGACCCTTGTTAAGATTATGCAAGAGTAATGTTAAACATGCTTATTCTATGTACATTACATCCACATGCATCCATCTAGACCCGTGGAAAAGTTTCATGAAGTTTAGAATCAAAAAGTCACATGAAATGATAAGTCATATCTTTGCATGAATTACGTTATCAAGTAGATGGAAACCTATGACGTCAACCAAACCTTGCAACCTTGCTCCAACAACTCTAATTGAACTCTACAACAAAAGTTATGAAGGGTTCGTGTTGAGCAAAGATGGAGAAAATATCCAAAAATCATGGAAACCCTAGATTCTATAGCAAAAAGTGCTTTGCGTTGACCGAGAAATAAAGTTGACTTCTGGACCAGATATGAGGTTTGACCAAAAATGAAAGTTGAATAAAAGTTTGATTATAACAAACTTTGTTAAAAGACCAAGTCATGATTCGATTTCGAAATGGATCAAAACAAGGCTCAAAGTCTAATAGAAAAGCTAAAATCAGCCCGACAGTGTTTGCAGTCCGGAATTCACTGACATCGACATCGACATCCCGCGTTCTCCAAATTTTGCTAAGCAACTTGAGTTGGTCCAAAAATAAAAGCTGAAGGTTATATTATGGAGAGAAGCATACAAAAAGTTGCACTGAGTTTGACCGAGTTTTGACCTCCGAAAGCGAATTTCCGTGACTGTTATCAATGCGCTAACACTATCACTTTGGAGCATAGTTAATCACTAATCCATAGCCCTTATGGCAGTGCACCTTAAATAGAAATTGTAGAGCATTATGTGGGCTGCAACTTTGCTTTTGGGCCCATGTCCAAATTTGGCCTGCAAACGGCCCAAATTGGCTCCCCACCTTGCCTACTCTGTTGCCCGCCACGTGCTCGGTAAAACGCCCCAATGGGCGGCGTGTGTCCAGGGCATGGCCGCCATGCACAGAGCGCTCCCTGCCATGGCTGACGCACGTCCAAGCGCTGCGCCACGCGCTGCCTCATGCCCTGCTCTTCCAAACTGAGCGCCCGAGCTGCCCAGCACTCATTCGCTCGCCCTCCCATTGCCCTCTCGCTCCCTACCTCTCGCTCGCCGTGGCCACCATTGACGCCGAGCAAAAGCTTGAGCTGCCACTGCTATAGCGTGCTCCCTCTCCTCCTCTGCTACAGTGCCTAGGCATGCCACGCTGCTCCTCCGCCGCCGTCTCTTCTCCGACCATATTAGCCGCTGCCATCGCCAAAGCTGCCACTGCCCTGCTTGCCGTCCGGGCGCTGCTAGCTACAGCTGGCCAAGCTAGGGCCAAGCACGGCCACGGCTATCCACGGCCAAGCCCCAGCACCACCCCTCTGTGGCCGCTGAAGCCCCTCCCCAGCCAGCCGAATCGGCCACCGGCCGGCCTTTGCCGACGACCTCCTCAGCTCTCTGTTTTGGAAGAAGGAGAGGGACTTCGCGCCAGAATTTGATGAAAGGGAGGGGTGTAACTGCAAGGATATAGACTTGAGTGAATAGTGCCAAGAAGGATCGATTCGCTGACGTTTCATTTTTGTTTTCCGCAGGGACCCCGATGCAAGATTTCAATTTCCTTTTTTCTCTGGTTTTTACAGATTTGAATGCCCACTTTGAAAATCCGTAGTAATTAGTAGAAAAATTCTAAAATAACAAATGTGGACTTTTTGGAATCCTTGTGAAATTATCTATGTACTAGATCAATAATATTACATGTTTTAGTTTAAAGGTTTAGCTGTAAAAATAGATTTAGACAGTTAGATTCTTAATGCTAGTCATGTCTTGTTCTTTTTATAAATGCAGTTATTTTACTCAAATAAATGTGAAATTTTTATGGAGTGTTACTGATGTGATTAGTGATGTCTGGTAAAAACTTCAGTATTTTAGGCTTGATAGTTTAAGATCTATAAAAATAACAAATTACCTGTATTGCCTTACCACTATTCTGAATAGGTCTGCAAGATTAAATTAATTTGCTTAGTTAGGTTATGAATCATGACTTAATGATAATACATGAGTTGTAGTACTTTTATTAAGATTTTCAAAAAGCTAAATATCATGATTTTTGGTTAAGTAGATCTTGAGTTATACTTGCTTAAATATCAGTGGCTGTTTCTGCCCAAACTTTGATAGGGTTACCTTGTTGGTATTGCGGAGCCTCCTTAATTGTATAATTAGCTTTAGCTGTTTAGAACAAAGTTGTTTAGAATTTGATAAGATTTCTAAAAAGTCTAGAACCACATTTATTGGACATGTATAACTCCAATTATAGCTGTTTAAAGTGGCATGTCAGTTTCTGTCTATGTTTTGGACAGAGATGCAATTATTGGATTAATTGACCATTCTAACTGAAGAATCATCTTAATATGAGAATAAGAAAGTTGTAGGTAACTTCCTAGGATTTTCAAAAAGTTATGGTTCATGTTTGTTGGAGGTCTAGAACTCTAGTTGTGCTTCTCTGAAGTTCTTATCAGTTTTCTGTACCACTGCTGTTGGATTGCATTTGCAGTTTTGCTTGTGCAATGATTTTCATAGTGTAAATGATGTTTGCTATGGTTGTAGTGAATAAAAAAGTTGTATCAAATTCCATGATATTGCTTGTGTTCAAGTTGTAAGGTCATAGGCCAGATAGTGTAGGAGTTACATGACTTTTAAGTCTTCTATCAGGTTTTGATTGTATTCTGAGCAGATCTGAAAGATGCTAGTGTTTGATCTAGTTAGGATTTAAATGAGCTTTTGGTGATAATAACAAAGTTGTAGATAATTCATGTATATAGCTGCTGTTAAAATTTGGTGGTATTTGGTTTTGTGGTTTGTGAGTTATGCCTGTTTAAAGTTGGGTTATAGAATTGATTGCTCTCTGTCAATTGTGAACCAGTTTATGTAAATGGGTATATTTGACTTAGTTAACTTGAGAATCATGCTAAGATGATTAAAAATGAATGGTAGAGAATTTCTTAAGCTTTCCAAAATGTCTTCTTGTAAGTCATTTGGATTTGGGTAACTCCAGTTATAGCTAAATCTTGTAGCTGTTGTTTGCATGTCCAGAAATTGACAGATTCCAATTATAGTTGTTTGCTTGTATATTGCTAAGTGTGACTTATGCCTTGAATGATGACTGAGTTAGAGCATCTGAGATCTTGGGAAACTTGTGTCATGCTTGGTGTTGTCGTCTTCTTTGCTATCGTGGGATGATAAATTGTGCGATATTGAAAGTAGGCAATGCGAAGTGCTTGTGCATGTTAATGTACCCTTGTGCTTGTCTTACTTACTGCATGCTATGCATCGTCTATTGCACTTCCATGTATTCATCCACTTGCATATTGCATCTCATCTAGGTATGCTAGATGCACCACTGTGAAGGATGCGATGTTGGAGCCAAACCCGAAGACATCGTTTGATGGATCTATCCCGAAGATGGAAGGACTAAGCAAGTGCTAGGACCTGAGATGTCACCAGGACGGTGCAAGCTAACTGAACTGACTTGTGTTGGATCCCAGGCAAGCCCCGGAGCATATTAAGCCTCCTAATTTCTGAAATGTAGTTAAAGTATTATTGTTACATATATATATTGTTGCATTAAGTTTAGGTGTTGGATGCAAACACTTGCTGCATTGGTTATTCAATCCTTGTCCAGATACTAATATCCTGAATCCTATGTAGCTCAGGTTCATGTAGTGCTTAGCCCTGCTTTAACACGGTAGAAGTCAGGTGATTTCCTGTCACCTGTGAGATATAGGAAGATACATATGGCACGGTTGGCTATATTTGCTATCGTGGAAAAGAACCAGTCTTAATTTGAATGAAGACCGAGCAGAGGCTTGTCGGTTTGCAATGACCCTGTCTGTGTCGATTAAGGACTGAATCTTGGAGCCTTTCCTGTTCATGTTGAATGCATGCCTCTCTCTTAGTTGGCCATGTCCGAAGACCGACCGCGAAGCCGAGTAGCTCAACTCAGGCTGGGAGTCGATAAGTATAAAGTATGCCTCGGAAGGGAGCCGTAGGCGTGAGTCCAAGGGCAGGTGATTTAAAAGTCCTAATCTTCCTGGCAGAAGGGTAATCCCTGAGAGTGCTGGCGCTGATCGAACCCACGAATTTGGTTCCTGAGTTGTCCCAAAGGTAACCCACGGCTACCCTTGCTAAGTATGCCAGGGTGAGAGTTAGGAATACCCCCTCAAGCTGAGTTGTAATTCGATTCGAGTCGACGTCTCTCCCAGGTTAGTGAGAACTTGACGGGCTTATCTCCAAAGTAGATACACTAAATAACATAATGTTTCAGAAATGATGATATGATGATGACAGCCTTATTATACCTGCTATGGTTAATATTGATTGCTCCTAATAAGTGAGTGCTCTAGTATAGGTGCTAATCTAGTGGACAGGTAAATGATGATAAACTTGATGCTAAGTTTAAATTGGTCACTATATTCATAAGCTCTTTTATGCAACTGTGTTAAGCTAGCCCACTCATAAGCTTTGCATGACCCTTGGTGTCCTTTATTTCTAGTTTTGGCGGGTAAGTCTAGCTGAGTACCTTCTCGTACTCAGGGTTTATCCCACCATGTTGCAGGTGAAGTTCTCGGCCTGTGAAGATGGTGGCTAACCGCCGGTGGCTCGGTGATTCTATAGTTACTTCTCATCTATATGCTTTTGTCGGATGATGTCACTTATGCTAGCAATGTATTTGGAACATATATTAATGTAATCTTTTGAAAGCTATGTTGTTTTCACTAATCGGTTTTGAAACCCAAACTTGTACTATTATTTGTGAATCCACTTGTAATATTATTTTCCGCTGCAACCCTGTGTATGTGATGTGTATTTGCTTAATCCCGCGATCTTGGTTGTGATGTTGATTTATCGAGGTCTTTCGGGACACTCGGCGTACTACCGGGTTTATATGAGTGAAAGTATGCGCATGTCAACATGTTAGCGGGGACAGCCGTACTTGATCTTGTATAAATTGGGCGGTTCTGTTACATACAAGATCCTATAGTCGACTCTTAGTAGTCGGCTTTATGGCTTAGGCGTTGTGGGATACATATCCTCAGAGGATGCATTCAAATTTCTTTGGCAAGGAATTGAAGACAAGACCCTCCAACTCTTTGTTCCAAGTAGCAAGAGGCTTGGGGCTACACTCAGTGAGTGCAATTTTCTAGAAAGTGCACACCACTAGAAGATTTCAAGATGCACAACATGGTTTCTCTTAAGAAAGCTCTTAGACAACACTTTATATAGACCTAAAGGAACAAGAAGGCTTCTAAGTTCAACCATACAGTGCTCGGAGGCCTTGGGACATAGTCCCTGGGTAGCCTGCAAGGAAGGGAGAAGATCTAGTCTGATTAGGAATTCTCCACATGAATTCTAGTAACATTGCTACCCTATAATGGTACTAGGATTCCTACATTGCAACCGACTAGGAGACTTGCCCCCTGGCCTATATAAAGGAGAGCATGGCTCCCAAGATTGGAGGGGAGATGACACACAATCATACAAAGCAATCCAATGCAAAGGCTCACACCAACTAGATGCAGAGGCTTTTCCTCGATTCTGAGGGCCCAAACCAGTATAAATCACCATCTCTTGCGTTACCGTCGAGTTCCTGAGTTCATTGAAAACCATCGAACACCGTCCTAGGTACCCTGGTGATGGGTTGTCGGTCATCAAACACCGACATTAGCCTTGCCTGATTCACTTTTAGGAGTGTACAATGTCTTCCATGTATCTCAACTAAAGAGATGTTTGAGAGCACCCGAAGAAGAGATCAATTTGCAAGATATTGAAATCAACAAGAATTTGAGCTACAAGGAGCATCCAATTGCTATCATTGATTTTTTGAAAAGGAAAACTAGAACTAAGACCATCAAGATGGTGAAGGTGCAATGGAGCTACCATTCGAGTGAAGAAACAACTTGGGAGGTTGAGGACAAGATGAGAATGGAATACCCTCACCTATTCAAGCCAAGGTACTGGTTTTGGAGAATTTTTAGTTTGGGTTGGGTTTTGAGTTCGTAGTGTTGTTGAAGGGAACTAAAACCTATTTTCCATGAATTTTCTCCCTTGATTGCATAAAACCTACTTTTGAAGAATCTCAGGGCACGATTCTTCTAAGGGGGAGAGTTGTCATGATCCGGTCTTGACACCCTTGTGAGCATCAACATCATGAGCATCTTTGCATTTGAAATCTAAAAACTAGAAATCGAACTACACTACATTCTGCATTCAGTCTGCTCATGTTGAGTTGACGGATGGTTCGCCAACACCACCGGACCATCCGCCAATTCATCTGCATGCCTTGATAGAGTCCAATCCCTATTAGTCAGTAGACTTACACCACTGGACAGTCCATCATCACGACAGAGCATCCATAGAGTCATCCTATGCAGAAATGTGAAGTGTCACTTTGAGAGATCACCTAGGGCCACCCAACTACAAACCTATCTAGTTCATGAGACTAGCCAAGGCAAAGCACCCACCAGGTCATTCACTCATTCTTGCACTCCCACTCTCTCTCTAGTTCATCTCTATCTCTCACACTCAAGCAAGAAGAGAAGGAAAGGAAGAGAAAGGAGAGGGGATTAAAGCTTGGATGCAGCAAGAGATGACCCTAGAGATCACCTTGAAGCCCTCATCCACAAGAGGTAGGGGTTGGAAGAGGGAGGAGCCCTCTCACCCTTACCATAAGGAGCTAGGAGGAGAAGGAAGCAAGAAGAAGAAGATTTTGAGTTGCCAATGGGGAGATCCAGCTGCTCCATCATCTTGGAGAGCTTTGCATCTTCTCGTTGCAGCCCTTGGTAAGGATCTAACCAAGCCAAACATAGTATTTCACTTTTAGGAGCCATAACCTAGGAAATGTCAATTTGTGGCCTAGGTTTAGTTTGCACCCAATGTAGCTAGAACCAGCTAGCTAGATTTGCTCCATAGAACCCTAGGAACCTACCCTAGTGATGGTTTACACATGCAAGTATCATAGATGGAGATTTGGATTTTGAGTTGCTAAGAAGTATTCATTATCAGTAATGACAGAGGGTCCGACATCAATGGTGGAGTGTCTGTCAGTACTGAATAGCTCTCTATTCACTTGCACAGCACGCACTATAATTTACTAAAGTCTTTGCCACTGCACTGGAGTATCTGTCTATCGCACCCCGCTGGCCATCCTATCAGAATCTAGCATCGAAGCCTATTGGATAAAGTTATAGATAACTTAATAATATTTCAATAAAGTTAAAGATCATGCATGTTGGATGAATATAACTTGAGATGTGCATTTCTGAAGTTAATATCAGTTTTCTGTCCTTAGTTGTATAAGCTCTACTTCATGATGTATTTTGAACTTGTTATTTATTGAATCAAGCTTTTGGTGTTAATAACTAAATTTTAGATAATTTCATTAGCTTTCCATAAAGTCTCAAATCACACTTTTTGCATGCAAATAACTCTAGGTATG
Source organism: Miscanthus floridulus (assembly GCF_019320115.1). NCBI lineage: Eukaryota > Viridiplantae > Streptophyta > Magnoliopsida > Poales > Poaceae > Miscanthus > Miscanthus floridulus. Next base: position 53,366,058 of record NC_089594.1, read on the forward strand.
ATTAAAACAAGTGACTGTGGTGCTGCTGTTCAGAATCTATGTTTGTACCTAAAATTGTTTGTTTCACCTTGCTTTGCTTTATGTGTTGCTAAGTGTGGCTCATGCCTTTGATGCTGTTAAGTTAATATACCTAAAACCTTGTGAAACTTGTGTCATGCTTGGTGCTACCTTCCTTGCTATCCTAGCATGATAGGTTGTGGGATGTTTAATTAAGTAACATGGAGTGCTTATATATGTTCGGTGTAACCTTGTGCTCATGTTGAATACTTTTATGTGAGGCATCTCATATTGCCATTCTTTGCATTCATGTACTTGCATTGTTACATCTCATCTAGGTACGCTAGATACACCACGTGAAGGACGTGATGTTGAAGCCGAACCTGAAGATGGAGTTTGGTGAATCCATCCGGAAGACAGAAGAACTAAGCAAGTGCCGAGATGGGAGATGCTCACCAAGCGAGTATCATCTAACAAACACTGACCTTGTGTTGGATCCTAGGCAAGCCCAGGAGCATTCTAAGCCTCCTATGTTTTAACAAATATCACTTGCGTCCTTTGTGTTTGATGCATTAAATACTAGGGGTTGATTGGAACCACTTGTTGCATATACTTTCCTTGTCCAGACAAATATATCTTGAATCCTATAGTAGGTCCAGGATCAAATATATGCTTAGCCATGCTTAGTCTAGTAGAAGTTGGGTGATTTCCTATCACCTACAAGACATAGGCAGATATCTGATCATGGTTGGCTATAATTGCTATCGTGGAAATAACAATGTGTTGATAAATAAAAGGAGACCGAGCGAGATTGTGATAGAGAAGCAACAAGGCATGGAGGTCTTGGTGCAGATTTATCCCCATCTATGTTAGTTAAGGACCAATTCATTGTACATCCTCATGCATATTGAATGCATGCCTAGGACTTAGTTGGCCGGATAAGTCGTTCTAACCACGAAGCCGAGTAGCTGAACTTAGGCCGAGACATGATAAGTGAAAGTGCGCACATTAGAGGAAGTAAGGATGTGCGGGGAGCCAGTGGTGTGAGTCCAAGGGCAGGCCGAGCCTAAACTTCCTGGCAGACTGGTAGTGTCCCTGAGGGTGTGGCGCTGATCGGACCTGCAACTGCACCTGAACTATACCAAAGGTGACCTAAGACTATCTTGGCATAGGTATGTCTAGGTTTGTGTTAGGAATAACTCCCTAGCTGGTTGGAATCGATTCAAGTCACTGTCTCTCCCGGATAGTGAGAACTTAACTAGGTAGGGGCAACCTAGCATTAATTGATGGAACTTGATGGTTATGATGATGCTCAAATTAATACACCAGATATGGTTACTAATGCTTGTTAGCTTAATCACGTGATTGCTCTAGTACAGGTGCTAATCTAGAGATGCTTAATTGAATAGGTATTCAATTTGAAGCTAAAGATATTAAATCTCCAAGTTATGTTACTTAAGCTTTTATGCAAAATGTTGTCAAGCTAACTCCACCAATAAAGCCTTGCATACTCCTTGGTGTCACTTTTATTTCTGGTTTATGATGGGTAAGTCTAGCTGAGTACATTCGAGTACTCAGGGTTTATCCCACCATATTGTAGGTGAAGTTCTTGACCTACTAAAGATGGTGGCTAACCGCTAGTGGGCTCGGTGACTCTATATTTATTTCTCATCTATATGCTTCTATCAGAGGAGGTCACTTATGCTAGCAATGTATTTGGAACTTATAATATTGTAATCATTTGAAAGCTATGTTGTTTTCCTTAACTAGTTTTGAAACCCAAACTTGTATTATTATTTATGAACCCATTTGTAACATTATTTCTGCTGCAACTCTATGTATGTGATATGTATTTGCTTAATCATGCGATCTTGGTTGTGATGGTGATTTACTAAGGTCCTTCATGACATTTGGTGGACTACCAGGTTTATATAAGTGAAAGTATGCGCGTGTCAACGTGTTAGCGGGGACAACCGTACTTGATCTTGTATAAATTGGGCAGTTCTGTCACAGCTGCTATCGGAGCAAGATTAAGCATAATACTGTCATGTACATAGTCTAAAAAGCAAAGTTTTGGTTTTAAAAAGCCTATTTTGACTAAAACTTTAGCTACAGGCAAATTGTCAAAACTAATTTGCAAAACTATGCTGGTGACAACCTCCAGTTAAGCCCAATTAAGGACCTTTAGGTGGCAATAAGTAAACTAATACTAACTATGGGGGGATGTACTTTATTGCAATTTTTATTTCGTTGTCCATATGGCGTGCTATTGTATGGATGCCATTCACTTGAGTGGTAAGGTATCGATCAATATACCTCTATGCCCAAGTAAGATGGTGAGTGGTATGACCGCAAGATGTGAGAGTGTAGTCAAAGCGGAGAGGTAGTTTTGATATTTAAGTATATATATATATATCATATATATATAGAAGTATTTAATTGTGGGTTAGCTTTGGTACGGCTATATATGCAAATTCTATATGTATGTATAGACGTATTTACTTTCGGGTAGCTTTGATATGGAAGTATATATGTGGGTATATATATATGGAAGTATTTAGCTTGCAACCTAGAGCCCAGACTTTCATTTCTGCATATATAATTCTTGGGTTGGGCTGAAATGAAATCCTTCCGCAGGTATGCTAACCACGAATGCGTAGATTGAATGTAGCTGGCGACTAGCTATATATCGAGAGAGTACGTGTTATGCCACCGACATAGAACAGTGAGTGCTGCCTTAGGCTGGCAATTTTGTGAGGACAAATAGGATGAGCATGCATCATGATTGTTGCTTGTGCATAAACATGCTCCTCTCACCCTTGTTCTATTAATGGATAACTTGTTGTAACCATATGGTCATGTTGTGCATGACCGAAAACTAATTTGCTAAATGTAAGTAAAACTTGTTTTGAAGAGTTATCCACCTACTTAGTAAAAAGGAAATAAAAAATAATAGTACCTTACCACCATGTTTTTTGCATGATATGTGTAGTGGTGTTGTTATAGGTGACTGCTTGTTATGTGTGAGCTTTGTGCTTAGTAATAGTTTCTTAAGCTAATTTGATTAAGTTTCTCAAATGCTTGCTTAAGGCCATGATGTATGTGTGGATGCTTTGTTACCTAGGTAGTATCATAATCATTACCTCTTTTGTCCATGGTGAGCATACAAGTGTTGAAGGGCCTAATCTTGGAACCGCACTCAAGTTACGTTAATCTCATGGTTGTCTCCTAGTAGATTCCCTTTGCTCAAGAGCTTGAGCCTGTATGTGTGCTTGTTAGCCTTGAATGTTTTATGTATCTATGCCTTTGCTTGACCCATGAGCCCAAACTTAGTTCCCTTAAATGCTTGCATGTGTCGTGGTTGTCTTGCTCCTGTGTGGGAGGACCTTGCTCAAAAATCCTTGTCAAACCTCTTTGCTTCTTATCCTAAAGATGGTCTGGTGCAACGCTAATCTCTATTTGCCCTAGCTTTGGAACCTTTACCTCATAGATTATGTCATTTCTTTATCAACTAAATCCCTAGTCCATGTGTAGGCTCTATCCGTTGAATCTTGTTTGTTTTGTCTCCAACTCTTTCAAGTCTCTATATGTTTATGAGTCTTGATCTCATGTTGTTGCTCGAAAAGACCAAATCTCATGTTAATCTTTATCGGGTAATCACCTTGGTGGACACAAGGTGTGCGTGGAAATTTAAGCAAGAATCTCATGCTCAGTTGTCTTCGTTAGCTAATTTATCTTCTCTTGTGCCATGTCTTTACCTTGGACCACCCTTGTTGACTCCTAACCTTGTGACTACCTTTGCTTGCTATCCCTCCTTTGCATAGTGTTGGTTCATACAACCTAATCTCTACCACTTGGAATTTCACTTTGGTTGTGCGCTCCATAATGGTGTTATGATTAGCAACTAATGGTGCCATGATGAAACTAGGAGCCTTCTGTGGCACGCGACCCAAGGTTGTGCTGCTTGTCACGCGCTGGTATCGAGGTTTCTAGTCATGATCCATTATGAAACCACATCAATGTGTTATTTCTTGTGGGAGTTTTCCTTGGTTATCTTTCCTTATCTTGTTAGAAGATCTGTATGTTGAACTAGATGCAATAGGACTTCCTTCTGATGTCATCCAGAGGATAACCTTTGAAGAACATGTCACTAACATAAACAGTTAATAGACTGCAAGAGGTGGTAGACAAGTGACTCTACTTGACTATCCCTATAATGACATCAGGTCATCGAGTGAGCAACTTGTGTCATCCCCATTGGATCAGAAAGGTACACAATACTTAAAGTTAGACAAGTAATTAGTCAGATGATAAATGGACCAGGATATTATGTCCTATAATAGGTCACCTGGTGCTTATGAGCTTATGTCCAAATCTTGATCTTTATGTGCAAGATGATCATGCAGTCAAAAACCGACCTTCTTCGGTGGCCCCTTTTCTGCTGGCTTCCATGGTGACTGTCTGTTTCCACATCAAATACAATTATTGCTGTCAAAAAGGAAGTTTTAGAGCTTTTAAATGTTGAGAGACAGCTAATTAGTTACCAATAGGAAAGTTAAGTTACTAGCTAGGTAATAACTATTTGGTAGCTCCAAATGCTATGTCTCATAGAACAATGTTAGATGAAGAAACAGCAAAGCCAGCCAGCAATGCAAGTACCACTTTCTTCTTCAAACCCTATGCTATCAAGTCAATTCCATCTTGGACAATCACACAGATAGTACAGTATGCTACATCAGCTAAGTAAAGAGCTAGAGAGAGTACGTCCTTAGTTGAGGTCAGTGTTACTATGCATCTAGGTGCTGCAAAAGGATTTGTTCAGGACTCCATTGGATGAAGCACAGAAGGGTAGTTCACAACAGTCCCTTATCTTGTAGGACCACCCCTCCACATGAAGTATGCATTGTGCCCACAAAAATAGCCCACCAATCCAATGCTTGTGCATCATGGAGTTGGTGCCTAAATCAATGGTTGAACTTGTTCCCTGGGAAGCATATGAGGAAAACCCAAGCCTCCATCCTTAGTGAGAAAGCTACCACTATCATAAAAAGAGTTAAAGACTATGAACACACTTCCCAATGTGTAAATCAAAGGAAAAGAAGAGCGGGAAATCTATCAAGATTTCATGGCACTAAACTAGTTAGGTTTTAGCCAGTGATTAGTGGCTCAAACATGGTTGAATTCACACCAAACTTGGTGATCTCATTCCTCGCTTAAGGTACTTCGATGTCTTAAGTTGGTTTGAGGATTGGTTGAGTAAATCATCGGATTTGAGAGATGTTTTGACAGTTCGGTCACAAAATTTCAGAATAAAGCAGTTTTGGTAGATGATTTGTTTTGATAGACAAACGGTGTCCGTTTGAGCTGAATTTTGGTCAGTAGTTAACGGACTCTTAGATATAAATGCTTACCAGAGTTTGTGCACAATGGAGTCCATAGTTTGTGAGATATGAACTAAAAAATCAAAGTTTATAGAATCTATGATTTCTATGTGGACTGCTATCACCCCGCCAAATAGAAGGTTGTGTTTGTAATTGATGCCAAGATTAGCAACATGGTCAATGTTTTGCCATTAGATAATCATTTAGGTGCCCTAGAGGAGACTCCTTGCACCCCTTTGTGCCTTGCTTTTGCCCTCTCATATCAACAATGTTGAGCAGTCAAGGTGTTCTACAAGTCAATTTGTGCCATTACGAGTCAAAAACAATTTGAGAAGTGTCAAACAACAGATTTTATATTATGATTTTGAGTTGTTGATTGACATGAGAAAGGAAGCCTCAATGTCAAAAGTAGTCCAACTAGGCTAGTTTTGCTACAATACAAGTCAACCCTACTTACTATGCAATGACACCATGAAGGAAAATTGTACTCAATCTTGGTGGTGTACTATTTCTCTAGTTAGTGAATACTTGCAACCTTTGTTGTCCTCTAGACCTCGCTATCATCCTTCTTTAGCAAGGATTTCCAAGGTAGGACTTGTCCTTGGTACCTTCCATGTGTTTTTACCCAAGTGGTTGCATTAGATTCAATCTAGATAACTGTTGCCGCTTGGATACGAGGATTCCCTCAAATAATGATCATCGAAAACACTGAGTCAACAGAGTTAGTTATCACATTCACCGCTAACTCAATGGACTCAGATAATACAGTGTTATCATTAGAGAAAGAAAATTGCATACATGGAACATTATGTAGTTTTCCATCAGTTGGCATCTGAGTGATTGAACAGTTACGACCACCATAGACATTGTCTGTTGGTTACTCAGTTTCTCATAGCCTCAGAGGATGCTTACCCTATCTATGATCTCATCACTTATGAAAGGTTGTACTCAAGCTACTTTGGTAGAGGACTGCTTTTCGAACTTTGTGAACAAACATGGAACCATTGTAATGATTAGCTTTCAGAAGCTTGTAGCCTAGTGCAAAGTTCACATGGTCCATGCTATATTCACTAGGGAAATAGATATTATGGGTAGTTAGTTTATGCTCTGTAGTACTCTCCGTATCCCAAGAACAAAGTACCGTGTTGTCGTGGATTCCTCCCAAAGTAACAATGCTTTATGGAAGTCAATGAAGGAAATTCTTCAGACAAAACTTACTACGAAGAGCAAGTATCAAAAAGTGTCTTGACCAATTTAGTGTCTCTAATGCTCAAAGCTAAGTAGCCTAAAGCTATTCCTAATGTTGGAAAATAGATGGCATGCTTCTCATCCCTTAAAAGTCTTTTGCACCTGAATCTCAGGGTGAGATTCCAATAAGGGGGGATGGCTATAACCCCCCATGTGTTTGTCACCAATTAAGCAGTGGATTTGAGCTCCAACATGAAAAGTTTACTGGTAATCAAGTGCTCTAGTTCAAACTTGTAAGTGGTGACAAAGGTGTTGGGATCAACTCTCTAAGAATGAGCCCCAACTTAAATTTGGACAACACACCTTGCTTCTATGTTGACCCTTTTTAGAGGTATACTTGAGTAATGTGGAAGGTGCCACTTTTCATGTGCCTCACATCCATTTCCATCTGCAACTATTGGAAAAGTTTCATGAAGTTTGGAGCCAAAAAGTCACATGAAATGATAAGTTACATTTTTGCTTAATTTGCTTCATTTAGCAAATGGAAACATGGGATGTTGACCAAACCTTGCAACCTTGCTCAAATAACTCTAATTAAACTCATGAACAAAAATCATAAAAGGTTCGTGTTGAGCAAATGTCAAGAAAATGCTTCTAAGTGTGGGAATGGCTAAAATTGTCCTTTTCATGATATGGTTTTGTTATGGGTAAGTTTGAAAGTCAGATCGATTTACTCTAATTCGGAGGAGAATTTTTGTTTGAATGCATGTGTACTTTTGAGGAGTAAAAACATTGATGCAACTCCTGATCCATTTACTTAGTTTAGCTTTACTCAAGGACTAGCAAAGGTTAAGCTTGGGGGAGTTTATTGACGGTAGTTAACAAACATTATAAACCGTCCATATAACATGTAAAAGGGCACAAATGTATTTACCAACAAAAGTCTAAGGGTTTAAACTAACAAATTCCATGAGTTTTGGTGGATCTGAATTTTCTACAGTGTCAATCTAGAAAACTGTCAAGGTGGACCTACATGTCATAATAAATTGTGCTTATCCGCGACAAGACAGACACCAGAAGGATCTAGAAGATACCAGTAGACACAATGCCAAGGTAGAGAGGAGGAGGCTACTAGGTGGGGCTGGTTAGCCACACCTACAGGTCAGCTGGCCCTTGGGGCCCACTAGTTAGCCCCATGTTGTTCTATCTGTTCTCCACCGCCTTAAGGATTGCATTATGCTGTTTATTCAAGTCCGTTTGATACGAGGGCTCAGGATTGACACTCTGGCCTATATATATCAGCCCCTGCCACCCCCCTAGAGGCATTGAAGTTACTTGAGAAGACAGAAACCCTAATCATCCTCAGAGCTCCACCATATTCTAGGGCATAGCTAGTTAGGCTAGGTCTAGATGGAGGCAAGCAAGCTCCGCTTGGATTCTTGATCGTGTCAAAAGTGTGGTTTGGTATAATCTTTGTACCCCTCTCTTTTGTATCTCTCATTACTTTTATATGTTTGCTACAATTGTTATGACATTATTAATCATATCGTTCATGTTCCTAGTTATAATGATCCTTGTTTACTTTGATTATATACTTAGTATAGCTAGATTATTCTTATACTTATGCACAAGTTTCTATAGCGCTCACTCTAAGGTACCATGGGTGAGTGGTTGACATTATTTAAGCGTGGTGCTTATACATTTTTTACCTGTGGATACACTCTATATTCTGGGTCATGTTGTAGATCTTGGATGTGACACTCCCGTTGAGTCCTTTGTAGTCCACTCCCTAAATAAAGGTATACAAGTAGGATCTAGTTACAAAGGAAGACAAGCTCTGTTCTTAATCTTCCTTAGTAATGTCCCTTATGTGTAGATATGAAGTTGATCTTAGCCATGACTACTAGGTGTAATTGCACTAATCAATGTATGCTTTGACTTGTAATTAAGAATGACTTAGGAGTTATTCCTCTAATATTCTACTTAATCATGCTAATGTCATAGATATGAGTACACTGAGTGATCAATGATTAGTTATTATTTATTATTCATATACATTTACCTATTGACTTACCCCTGTTATGAGTAGAATATTGGTTATGGTTTACTTCTCCATCAATTGTATAAGTTATCAATACACGTCCTCGCCTAACATTCCCTGTGGTAAAAATATAAATAATGATATCTAGAATACTCCTGGGTGAAATGCTACAATAATATATATCTATGAGCTTGCAAATCCCTTCGCTTTCATATCTATATATTCTATCTAGTCACATGAAATAATACAGAATTGCTGAGTACAATTCTAGTAGTGATGCTAGGTAGTACTAACAAGCATCTCGGACATCATCACTAGCGATGACAACCTAGTAAAGTAATGTTAAGAGATTTAGACATATAATAGGTGTCTACTTAAAACAAGTGACGAGTTAATAAATACCAACAAATGGCAACTTGTTGGATTGGATCATGTGCCGATGATAAAATTAACACACTGTCAGAACAAGTAAAACCCCGCACTTTGAGTCTAATCCTTTGAGGTCTTACTTGGTCTAACAGATGATCCGATTGTCATCACAAACTCTTCGATGTTATACTAGGTCTGACTTCAATGGTCATGCTTATTAACATGATGGATACTCCGCCATCCCCACGGAGCGTCCGATAAGGATCAGACTGTATATATATACCGACAGCCACCTAGACATGTCACTTTCCTTCCTCCAACCGCCAGTCCCCCTCCTTGTGCATGCACACTTACACTACCACCTGCTCCACAACACCTGCCCTTGAGATGCCTCTCCCAGAGGCTTGCGGTGACGTGCTCATCCATGGGCCTCTCCAAAATGTGGGCTACCGGGTAAGGTTCCTTTATCCTTCATTTTTGGTTTTATTTCTCAATGTTGCAAAGCTATTGTTAGCTTGATCCATCCAAGACTTGTAGTCCTTGCAAATCTACCTTGGGGATCTTGTAGAGCATACTTGGATGTGTACTTATGCAGCGTTGAGGTAGTTGCATTGGTGGAATCAAAGGGTTGCAAGAATCGGTAGTAGGTTGGCCATTGTGGGGCTGCTGTTTTGCCATCAATTTGATGGATAGCCCATCGTCCTAGTGGAGGCTTCTGCCATCCTTGAGGGACTTAGAAAATTTCTACCATAATGTCCATTTTCTTGATGCTGGTTAGGCTAATGGATAGTCATGGTCTTTGCAAATGTTCCGCTAGTTAGTCGATAACTTGTGGATGTTTCCCTTCATAAAAACTGCATACCAATGGAAGATTCTGATATCCTGGCGGAAGATTCTGATAGGGACTGACTACTCTCTATTATAGTTATTTCTACACTTGGTTGCATTGGCAGATGATCTGTGAACCTTGATGGATGCTCTGTTAGTCTCTGTTCCTTACTGGATCAGTTCAGGTATGGTCAACTCATAGCCCCAGCTTGTAGGTGTTCATCACTGGTGCTAGTAAGTTTGTATACAAGTTGTAGGTGACATTGCCACTTGTCCTTATATCTGCACCTTGCATTTACCCCAAGTTTGCATCTAGTCTGCTTTACCCAAACTTTGGCTAATCATTGTTGTTTTCCTTTTTGGTTGCAGAAGTTCCTCCATTCTTTGTCGTCATAGGGGCGACCATGAGAAGGAGTCAAAGAGTGTCATTAGTGACTCAAGCCATTGGGTTACCAACGACAATGACCCAATGGATTGTGATTGCGAAGTCATGGAGGAGGTGATGAAGAGCAAAAAGAAAGTCTCATCGAGACAGTTGCCATCATCTTTGCATGCCTCATTATCTTCTTCTGAGAGTGAGGAGAATGATAGTGGTGGTTATGAGGGTGAGGGTTAGTCTTTGGCTCGATGTTGTGCTTGTGGTCATAGGAAAAATACCGATGTTGTTGGTCAGAGCAGTTGGGTGCCTCCGGATGGTTACTTTGATCTGTATTTCAAGGGTATCCATACCTAGGTTCATGAAATGATAGCATCGATGGAGGGGAGCTTTGATAAGAGGTTTGAGTGTGAACGGGGTTACTTATAGGAGCGCCTCATCGATCTGTTGTAGTGCACAATTTGAATAAGAAGATGGAGCATCTTACCGCAAGGGAAGAGCTATAGGGAGTTCACAATGACATTGCGGCCAATGCTCAAAACATTTTGCAGCTTAGGCTCTCCCATGAAAATCTTGCTCCTCACATTTATGGTCACTTCCCACCTACGTCCTTAGGTATTTCTACCTTATCCACCCTTTTAAAGCTCAGGCTCCCTGGTCATGGGTCATATTCTGGATTGCCTAATCTAATCAACTTAAGCTTACTCCCCTTGGTCATAGGTGTAGTTCCAATGTTTCCCTAGGTGCCGTTCCCTCAGGGTTATGCTTCATCTAGCTCTATCGTGTCAGGTAGGCATTTGAATTCCCTTAGTTTCCAACCTTTGCTTCTTATATTCCCTCTTCTAACTCTAGACTGGTCTATGGGCTTTAGTTGTAGGAGTGCCTCCGATGATGCCTTCTTTAGCTTGGCTTCCCCCGCCTTACCCATAAATGTCTTCGCCGTCATTGCCGTATTCCTCACAGTAGCAGCAATTCCCACCGCCGCCTCCACAACAGTGACACAATGTTCTTGCCTTTCAGCCACCTTCGTCTGGTGATTGGGAAACTAGTGTTTGATAATTTGCTTATTGCTCCGCCATCTTAGGCATAGTACTAGTATTGATTAACTGAATACTCAATTAATTGCATAGCCTCCCATTGAGGTGACTGAATCCTTACATTGGTCATGGTTGATTAGCCTAAAACTTGATAGACATTGTATGTCCTATTTGTGAACCACTTGTATGGCTTCTCGTGCTACTTGTGATGTTGATTGGCTACTGAGTATTTACATCTCCTTGTTCTGTTAGCCATATAGAATCTCCTTCACCTCAAGTGCATTCCATTCCCTTGATTGCTCAGTGAGCTACTATTCCTCTCGTAGGTACTTTAGGTGTGTGCACAATTCCTTCAACCATACTATTGCCACAACCTTGGTTCTTGCTTCTCTACCCGAGGCCCTATTAGCTACTCTAGTTGGGCTGTCTCATAGAGGGAGGACCATTCATGGTATCTTTGGGAGCATTTTGTACTCCATAGCATTTGTAAATGTCATTGTCATGGCAGCCTCACAGACTTTGATTAACCAATAGGCGCTGTCACACTTTATCATCGCTATGCTCTAAGATCGATATTGCTTCGGTCTGTTGGAGGGGTGTTTGCTTAACACCTCAGACTTGATTTGCTCTAAAGCCTTTGGGGTGCTAGGTGTACTCGTGTGATGATGTACTAGACACTACTGCTGGCTTGGTGCACTATCCAATAGGGTGATGGGTTCGGTACTCTATTCAAACCATTCAACTGAACATCTAAGCTTGCATGGTGTGTTATTCTTTTGTGTACTCGTAGGCTTGTCCATTTTGCTAGGCTGCAATTTGGAAGATAAGGCCAAGATATAGGGGAGACGCTGCCAAACTCCTTAGTTGGGCTCACATGACCAACGATGGGGACTTGATAGGAACTCCAAAGGTCTAGACAAGGGCATCGGGACTAGTCTAACAACGCTTATTGATATGACACTCTCGATCTAGGGACATTTTAGCGGATTCCTATTATTCCTCACATAGGTAGACTATACTATCCTCCTTAAGCCTATGACAACACTAATGAACTCCCTACCATTTTTCCAAAATAACCCATTTGGACATCTTTGGATCTTATAGTGTTAAGGAGAAGAGGCTAGAATTAGCTAGAGAAGAGGGTTAAAACAACTTAGGGTTCGCCTATAGCATAGAGTAAAAATTTAAAGTCCAAGGCTGAAGTGCATATCGAGTGAGTTGAACATTGCCTTGCATGAGGAGTGTAGGTGTAAGTCAATCAACTGCTCTGATACCCATCTATCGCACCTCAATGCTTGTCCTATCAGAAACCAACATCAAAGCCGATGGGGGTTGTCGAATTAACAACTTCGAACCCCCAGGAGCGCACGTAGAAACTCCTCTTCAGGATCTTTGTGCTGAGTTACACACACATACCCAATACAATGCATATTGGACAACTCAGTCACATACACACTCTAGTCTCATGCTCGTTCCTGAAACATTATTGAAAACAAAATAGGATTTGAGAGAATAAGATTATTACTAAGGCTCATGCTCCGAACAAATCTATCCCTACACTAGGTTGTTGCACTTGTCGCTCATCTACCCATCAAGTTACATGCTGCTCATCTTGGAGAACACTAGTACCAAGGTTTGCTATCCTTTGCATTCACTAGGGTTAGTCTCCGAAAGATGCCTTGATCGCCTACAAAACAACTTAATGGCAGCACCATGAGTACATTGCTTACTCGCAGGACTTAATTCCAACACATAGTATTTAGTGGATGCACAGGGTAATAATCAGCCATTTGTATAAGTGCAAAAAGCAATGATATTCATTAAGAGTATGACATGCTATGCTCAACGTTAGACTTAAAGCATTTATTATATATAAAAAAGGTGCTCATAGTCCATAATCCATTCTACTATGGGTATAGAAAGAAAGAACAACTGAATAGTTCTGTCCCTAAGGACTCTAGGCTTTCAAGACTCTACAGAATTGTACTACTGTACCCACACAGAGAAATGGGACTAACCACCATACACTGGGCCTAGTAGTAAGGGTTGCCTCATGTTATCCAACCTTTCGCTAATCCGGTCCGAGTGTCACATGAAAGGATCGACTGGGTTCTCGGTCAATGTCCTGGACATTCCTGACCAATGCCACCCTATCATAGAACCGACCAATTTATAAGTGCACAAGTACAATGGCAACCACTAGGGCGGTCACACTGTCATACTTGAGCCATTATAAACCCGGTAGTCCATTGAGTGTCGCAAGGGACCTCGATTCATAACCAACATACAAACCAAGATCATACATGATTCAACATACATGTCACATGTTACATAAAGTTCACAAGTAGTTCAAGATCATCGGGGTTCAAATATAATTATTACAACACAAGTTCAAATTCAGTAGTGGAAGCAATATAGTTTTAAAACATCTCACACACACAGTTTAGATACGTGCCAGTTCCATGATCAAGTCCAACAAAAGCAACCTAAACAAACTAATATAGATGGACCATGCCCATGGTCTCACTCCTCGTCCACCGCTGGAGAGAAGTAGTTCTTGTAATAACCATGATACATAGTACCATCTGCAACAAGTGGGAAATAAACCCTAAGTATGAGAAGATACTCAGCTAGACTTTACCTGTCATAAACCAAGAATAAAGCGACACCAAGGATCATGCAAGACTTTATAAGTGGAGCTAGCTTGACAACATTTTGCATAAAAAGCCACTAGTTGAACTACACATTTTATAATTTGGTCTTCAAGTTAATTATAGCTATTCAACTCTAGATTATCAACTAACCTATGCCAAACATGTGTTATACAATTATGTAGCATAACAATAGTAACCATAGCCTTTTCACTTTCATGTTCTCACTACGATAGAAGGAAGCTTAGTCAAGTTTCTCACTATCCGGGAGAGATAGTGATTCGAATAGATTACAACCAGCATGGCTGAAATCCTAACAAAAAACCCAGACATACCTGTGCCAAGGTAGCCTTAGGTCACCTTTGGTACAACTCAGGTCATATGTCGTGGGTTCGATCAGCGCCGCACACTTAGGGACTGAACGGCTGCTAGGACAATTAGTAGCCTGTTTGGGAGGCCGTAAACGATCGTGGATTATTTACTGCTGGCTGGTTTGGTGTGAGAGAAAAACACTGTTCCCGGCTGGAAATTTATGATCATTTACGAGCAAGCGAACAGGCTATAGGTCTAGCCTGCCCTAGGTTCAGAAATCATTTTGGATGCACCACATGGTACTCCTAGTTGACAAGGCCCAAGTGGAGCTCGTTTAGGCCCATTAGGAGATAGTGCAAATCTTGACGCAAGAGAGGTGCTAGGTTAGCGCTAAAAGTACCATAGGCTCATAAATCATTTTGGATGCACCCGATGGAACTCCAAGGTGACGTTGGTTATTGCAATCTCGTTTTGGTCCATTTGGAGACAGTGTTAGTGTCGGTGTAGAATAGGTGCATGCTTTGCGCCAACTATACCATAGGCTTAGAAATCATTTTGGATGCATGTGATAGTACTCCTAGGTGACAAGACTTAAGTGGAAGGTCATTTTAGTCCGTTTTGAGAAAGTGATAATCTTGATGCAAGATAGGTGCACGGTTTGCACCGAACGTACCATAGGCTAGAAAATCATTTTGGACGCACCTGATGGAACTCCTTGGTGATGTGCATCATGTGGAGTATTGTTTCAGTCCATTTGGAGATAGCATTAGTGTCAGTGCAACATAGGTGCATGGTTTGCGCCAAACGTTCCATAGGATCGGAAATCATTTTGGACGCACCCGATAGTACTCCTAAGTGACAAGGCACAAGTGGAAGCTTGTTTCGGTCCGTTTGGAGGTAGTGCTAATTTTAACGCAAGATAGGTGCACAGTTTGTGCCAAACATACCATAGGCTCAGAAATCATTTTGGAGGCACCTGAAGGAACTCCAAGGTGATGTTGGTTTTTGCAATCTCGTTTTAGTCCGTTTGGAGACAGTGTTAGTGTCGGTGCAAAATAGGTGCACGCTTTGCGCCAAACATACCATAGGCTTAGAAATCATTTTGGACACATGCGATGGTACTCCTAGGTGATGAGGCTTAAGTGGAAGCTCATTTTGGTCTATTTTGAGAAAGTGATAATCTCAACACACGATAGGTACATGGTTTGCGCCGTACATACCATAGGCTCAGAAATCGTTTTAGAGGCACCCGATGGAACTCTAATGTGTCATGGGTCATGTGGAATCTGTTTCGGTCTATTTGGACATAGTGTTAGTGTCGGTACAAGATACGTGCATGCTTTGCGCCAAACGTACCATAGGCACAAAAATCATTCTGGATGCACATGACTGTATTCCAAGGTGATGAGGCTAAAGTAGATGCTCGTTTCGGTTAGTTTGGAGATACTGCTAATCTAGATGCAAGATAGGTGCATGGCTTGCGCCGAACATACCAATGCTTAGAAATCATGTTGGACACACCCGGTGGTACTCCTAGGTGATGAGGCTTAAGTGGAAGCTTGTTTCGGTCTGTTTTGAGATAGTGCTCATCTTGACACAAGAAAGGTGCATGGTTTGCACCGAACATAACATAGGCTCGGAAATCATTTTGGATGCATTCGATGAAACACCAAGGTGACATGGGTCATGTGGAATCTCGTTTTAGTCCATTTGGAGACAGTGTTAGTGTTGGTGCAAGATAGGTGCATGGTTTGCGCCAAAATATACCATAGGCTCAAAAATCATTTTGGACGCACCCGATGGTATACCTAGGTGACGAGGCTCAAGTGGAAGCTTGTTTCAGTCCATTTTGAGATAGTGCTAATCTTGACGCAAGATAGGTACACGGTTTGCGTCGAACATACCATAGGCCTAGAAATCATTTTGGACGCACCTAATGGAACTCTAAGGTGATGTGGGTCATGTGGAATCCGTTTTTGGTCCATTTGGAGACAGTGTCATTGTCGATGGAAGATAGGTCCACAGTTTGTGCCAAACATACCATAGGCTAAGAAATCGTTTTGTACGCACCCGATGGTACTCCAAGGTGACGAGGCTAAAGTGGACACTCATTTCAATATGTTTGGAGATAGTGCTAATCAAGACACAAGATAGGTGCATGGTTTGCGCCAGACATATCATAGGCTCAGAAATCATGTTCGAGGCACCTGATAGAACTCCAAGGTGTCATGTCTCATGTGGAATCTTGTTTTGGTTGATTTGGACATAGTGTTAGTGTTAGTGCAACAAAGGTGCATGGTTTGCGTACCATAGGCTCAGAAATCATTTTAGGCGCACCCAATGGTACTCCTAGGTTAATGGAAGCTCATTTCGGTCTATTTTGAGATACTGCTAATCTTGATGCACGATAGGTGCGCGGTTTGCGCCAAAATGTACCATAGGCTCAGAAATCATTTTGGACGCACCCGATGCAACTCCAAGGTGACGTGGGTCATGTGGAATCTCATTTTGGTCTGTTTGGAGACATTATTAGTCTCAATGCACGCTTTGCGCCAAACGTACCATAGGCTCAAAAATCATTCTGGACGCACGTGATGGTACTCCTAAGTGACAATGCTCAAGTGGTTGCTTGATTCGATCCATTTGTAGAGCTAATTGACGCAAGATAGGTGCATGGCTTGCGCCGAAAATACCATAGGCTCGAAAATCATTTTGGATGGACCCAATGGAACTCCTAGGTGATGTAGGCAATGTGGAATCTCGTTTTGATCTGTTCAGAGATAGTGTTGTGCTAGTGCACGATAGGTTCATGGTTTGTGCCAAATGTACCATAGGCTCAGAAATAAATTTGGATGCGCTTGATTATACTCCTAGGTGACGAGGCTCAAGTGGAAGCTCTTTTCAGTTTGTTTGGAAACAGTGCAAATGTTGACACAAGATAGGTGTACGGTTTGTGTCGAACGTACCATTGGCTCAAAAATCATTTTGGACGGACCCGATGGAACTCCTAGGTGATGTGCGTCATGTGGAGTATCATTTCAGTCCGTTTGGAGACAGTGTTAGTGTTGGTGCAAGATAGGTGCATGGTTTGCGCCAAAATATACCATAGGCTCAGAAATCATTTTAAACTCACCCGATGGTACTCCTAGGTGACGAGGCTCAAGTGGAAGCTCATTTCGGTCCATTTGGAGATAGTGCTAATGTTGACGCAAGATAGGTGCATGGTTTGTGCCCAATGTACCATAGGCTCATAAATCATTTTGGATGCACCCGATGGAACTCCTAACTGACATGGGTTATGTTGAATATCATTTCGGTCCGTTTTGCGACAGTGTTAGTGTCAGTGCAAGATAGGTGCACGGTTTGCGCCAAATGTACCACAGGCTTAGAAATCATTTTGGACACACCCGATGGTACTCCTAGGTGACGAGGCACAAGTGGAAGCTCGTTTCGGTCTGTTTTGAGATATCGCTAATCTTGATGCAAGATAGGTGCACGGTTTGCGCTGAATGTACCATAGGCTCAGAAATCATTTTGGACGCACCTGATGTAACTCCAAGGTGACGTGGGTCATGTGGAATCTTGTTTTGGTCTGTTTGGAGACAGTGTTAGTGTCGGTGCAAGATAGGTGCACGCTTTGCGCCAAACGTACCATAGGCTCAAAAATCATTCTGGACACACATGATGGTACTCCTAGGTGATGACGCTCAAGTTGTAGCTCAATTTGGACCATTTGGAGATAGAGCTAATCGACGCAAGATAGGTGCAAGGCTTGCGCTGAACATACCATAGGCTCAGAAATCATGTTGCACGCACCCGATGGAACTCATAGGTGATGTGGGTCATGTGGAATCTGGTTTTGGTCTGTTTGGAGACACTGTTGTGCCAGTGCAAGATAGGTTCACGGTTTGCGCCAAATGTACCATAGGCTCAGAAATTGTTTTGGACACATTTGATGACACTCCTAGGTGACGAGGCTCAAGGGAAAGTTTGTTTCAGTCTATTTGGAGACGGTGTTAGTGTTGGTGCATGATTGGTCCATGGTTTGCTCCAAATGTACCTTAGGCTCAAAAATCATTTTGGATGCACCCATAGTCCTACGTGATGAGGCTCATGTAGAAGCTCATTTTGTTCTGTTTCGATATAGTGCTAACGTTGACACAAGAAAGGTGTACGGTTTGCACCAAACATACCATAGGCTCAGAAATCATTTTGGACGCATCCAATGGAACTCCTAAGTGACATGGGTCATGTGGAATCTCGTTTCAGTCCATTTGGAGACAATGTTAGTGCCTATTCAAGATAGGTGTATGGTTTGTGCCAAATGTACCATAGGCATAGAGATCATTTTGGACGCACCCAATGGTACTCCAAGGTGATGAGGCTCAAGCGAAAGCTCATTTTAGTCTATTTTGAGACATTGCAAATCTTGATGGAAGATAGGTGCACGGTTTGCGCCGAATGTACCATAGGCTTGGAAATCATTTTGGACACACCCGATGGAACTCCTAGGTGATGTGGGTCATGTGGAATCTCGTTTCGATCCATTTGGAGACAGTGTTAGTGTCGGTGCAAGATAGGTGCACGCTTTGTGCCAAACATACCATAGGCTCAAAAATCATTCTGGATGCACACGATGGTACTCCTAGGTGACGATGCTCAAGTGGTAGCTCGATTCTATCCACTTGGAGATAGAGTTAATCGATGCAAGATAGTTGCATGGCTTGCACTGAACATACCATAGGCTCAAAAATCATTTTGGACGCACCCAATGGAACTCCTAGGTGACGTGGGTCATGTGGAGTCTCATTTTGGTCCATTTGGATAGCAACATGGTTTGCACCAAACATACCATAGGCTCAAAAATCATTTTGGATGCACTTGATGGTACTAGTAGCTGACGAGGCTAAAGCGAAAGCTCAATTCAGTCCGCTTGGAGATAGTACTAATGTAGACGCAAGATAGGTGCATGGTTTGGGCCAAATGTACCATAGGCTCAAAAATCATTTTGGACATGCCTAATTGTACTCCTAGGTGATGAGGCTCAAGTGGAAGCTCGTTTCGGTTTGTTTTGAGATATCGTTAATCTTGATGCAAGATAGGTGCATGGTTTGCGCCGAATGTACCATAGGCTTGGAAATCGTTTTGGATGCAACTGATGGAACTCCATGGTGACTAGGTCATGTCAAATCTCATTTTGGTCTGTTTGGAGATAGTGTTAGTGTCGGTGAAAGATAGGTGCACGCTTTGCACCAAACGTACCATAGGCTCAAAAATCGTTCTAGATGCACATGATGGTACTCCTAGGTGACAACGCTCAAGTTGTAGCTCGATTAGGTCAGCTTGGAGATAGAGCTAATCGACGCAAGATAAGTGCAAGGCTTGCGCCGAACATACCATAGGCTCAAAAATCATGTTGCACGACACCCAATGGAACTCCTATGTGACGTGGGTCATGTGGAATCTTGTTTTGGTCTGTTTGGAGATAGTGTTGTGCCAAGTGAAAGATAGGTTCACGGTTTGCGCCAAACGTACCATTGGCTTAGAAATCATTTTGGACGCACTTGATGATATTCCTAGATGATGGGGCTCAAGGGGAAGCTTGTTTTGGTCTATTTGGAGATGGTGTTAGTGATGGTGCAAGATAGATCCACGGTTTGCGCCAAATGTACCTCAGGCTCAAAAATCATTTTGGACGCACCCATACTCCTAGGTGCTCAGTTTGCACAAACATACCATAGGCTTTGAAATCATTTTGGATGCACTCGATGGTACTCTTAGGTGATGAGGCTAAAGTGGAAGCTCAATTTGGTCTGTTTGGACATAGAGCTAATCGACACAAGATAGGTGCATGTTTTGCGCCGAATGTACCATAGGCTTGGAAATCATTTTGGACGCACGCAGTGGAACTCTTAGGTGACGTGGGTCATTGGGAATCTCGTTTTGGTCCATTTAGAGACAGTGTCTGTGTAGGTGTAAGATAGGTGCATGCTTTGTACCAAATGTACCATAGGATTAGAAATCATTTTGGACGCACCCGATGGTACTCTTAGGTGATGAGGCTAAAGTGGAACCTCGATTCGATCCATTTGCAGATGGAGCTAATCAATGCAAGATAGGTGCACAGTTTGCGCCGAACATACCATAAGCTCAAAAATCATTTTCGACGCATCTAATGGAACTCCTAGGTGATGTGGGTCAGTGGAATCTCATTTCGGTCTGTTTGGAGATATTGTTAATGCCTGGTGCAAGATAGGTGCACGGTTTGCGCCAAATGAACCATTGACATAGAAATCATTTTGGATGCCCTCAATGGTACTCCTAGGTGACAAGGCTCAAGTGGTACCTCGATTCGGTCCATTTGGAGATAGAGCTAGTCGACGTAAGATAGGTGCACGGTTTGCATCGAACATACCATAGGCTCGGAAATCATTTTGGATGCACTAGATGGAACTCCTAGGTGACATGGGTCACGTGGAATCTCATTTCGATCCGTTTGGAGATAGTCTCTGTGTAGGTGCAAGATAGGTGCATGGTTTGCACCAAACGTACCATGGGCTTAGAAATCATTTTGGATGCACCCGATGCTACTCTTAGGTGACGAGGCTAAAGTGGACGCTCAATTTGGTCCATTTGCAGATAGAGCTAATCGATGCAAGATAGGTGCATAGTTTGCGCCGAATATATTATAGGCTCAAAAATCATTTTGGACGCATTCGATGGAACTCCTAGGTGACGTGGGTCATGTGGAATCTCGTTTTGGTCCGTTTGGAGATAGTGTTAGTGTCGGTGCAAGATAGGTGCACGATTTGCGCCAAATGTACCATTGGCACAAAAATCATTTTGGACGCACCCAATGGTACTCCTAGGTGATGAGGCTCAAGCGATACCTTGATTCAGTCCATTTGTAGATAGTGCTAATGTTGACGCAACATAGGTGTAGGGTTTGGGCTGAACATACCATAAGCTCAGAAATCATTTTGGATGCACCCAACAGAATTCCAAGGTGACATGGGTCATGTGGAATCTTGTTTCATTCTGTTTGTAGATAGTGTTAATGTCGATGTAAGATAGGTGTACGGTTTGCGCCAAATGTACCATAAGTTTCAAAAATCATTTTGGATGCACCCAATGGTACTCCTAGGTGATGTGCTTAAGTGGAAGCTCGTTTCGGTCTATTTGGAGATAGTGCTAATGTTGATGCAAGATAGATATACGGTTTGCACCAAACATACCATAGGCTCAGAAATCATTTTGGACGCACCTGATGGTACTCCTAGGTGACGAGGCTAAAGCGGAAGCTCGATTTGGTCCATTTGGAGTCTATTTTTGAACTAATCCAACCTCACCATCATATCTTCTCGGAGCCGGCCACAATTGTCATTTTACTCTGGAGACTATTTTCTGTCCACAGGTGTTGCGACACCTACTTTTGGCCAATGGACAGTGTAACTTCTTCGCTGCATGTTGGCTGAGTCCTAGGCTTTTAGCGTGACCCTAACACCCCTATGGTCATCCTCTCAGGTACTTAAGCTTCCATTACCTTGGTAGGAGGTTGTTGTGTCATGTTGATACATAATATGGCTATGTGTTTGCAAAAAATAGTGTGTTTCTGTCACACCCAATTTTGCATAGCAAAACCAAGTACTCATATATGTGTGCCCGGATGTCCAAACACACACATATATCACAAATTGCAATAGTATCAAAGTAAAGTACATATTACATCGCATATCTCATCATAAAGTAAAAAATAGAGTTTGCTCAAAGGCAATATTATTACAATCACAACGAAATAACTAGCCTAACTGCCATAGGGACTCCAACTAGGTGAACGTCTCCCTAGTAGTCCTAGACATCCTCTGGAAACTCTTCATATCCATTATCTGTTACCCATCTAGGATTTTAATTGGATGTAAAGCAAGTGTAAGCTCACCATGCTTAACAAGTATATCAAAGGGATCTATGAGGCTCAAAAAGGCTTGACATTGTTTGACTGCGGTTCGCAATTTTAGTTAATCAAATTTTAGCATCCTAAATCACTACTTTAATGAACAGTCCCAATTCCCAAGTGGTATTATAGTATCATCAAGTTTTATCTCAAATCCCAACCAACCATCACCCATAGTAACCACTAATCTCAAAGGATCTTGCTCGCTCGTATCTGTGAGCACGGCTATTATAACAGGTTAATTATTTCTGCAGAAATCATACATCTTTACCCACCGAGCCATGATTCCTAATGCCGGGGTTCACGAGACCCACTACACCTCTTCCTAGGAAGTGTGGCAGAGTTTCACTATGAAACCCTTAGCTAGTTGCTCTAACAGGTCATAGCTACAAAGGAATGGCACGCGTGGGCATCGCAGCACGGTGCACACCCTAACAGAAAAAGGAAAGATACCCTCTTACCCCTTATTGGAGCTACAGACGAGCTAGTACAATCTAGTTAATAGGTTAAAGTCAGAGCCATGTGACACTTGGGGTTGTATGGTCCCTCCTAGGTTGCCGCTTTAGGATTAAGTCCTTATGGAGAGGCACTAGAGTACTCAACCCCGTACTCCAGCCCCCTATCTGTTGCTAAAAAGCTCCATTTTATCACATTGCATATAGCCTTTAATCATGTTTAACAATTACTTCATGTTAAGCACTACAACATCTATCCAAAATGCCTACCCAATAATCCTAGGTATCAAGGATATGTGGTACAAGGAATCATCTAGGTAAAGTCCTTAAAGGCATTTCAATTTAAACACATGCATGAATGTAAATGATAGTAATTCATAGGTAACAAGGGGCCTTTGATACACTTGCCTTCCTCAAAGTCATCCTAAGAGTACTGCTGATCCTGCTAGGGGTCCTTAGTCACCTCAAATGGCTCACCCTCTAATAGTGATCCAATCATCAATCAAGCATCATACTAATCATTACATGCATGCAAGATAGACTTTCATTAGAACAATACACTAAACTAGTGAAAACATAAGTTAAAAAGCTTACAAATCTATTCTACGCATTGCTACGAACATGTGAGCAAAAGAATCACTCAAATCGGACTTAAAACGTGAAAGTTATGCATGAAATAAGATGTAATGGACAATTCTATAAATAAACTAAACCTATTTTTGAATTAAAACAATTAAAAATGTAAATTATCATGGTTATAGGACTGCGGGCATTAAATCTAAAAAGTATAGGGGCCTAACCGAATAAAAATAGGACTAAAAATAACTGTTTTGAATTAAAATGGACTGCGGGTTGATTCTGATAAAACAGAGGAGCTTTTCTGAAAAACAAGCGTAGCTATCAGCAGTTTGACTACGGCTGTTGACTGGGTGGCCACGTGGCGGCTGCTGATAGGCGTGGTGCACCACGTAGGCGTGGGTGCGCTGACGCGGGCGCTGACGCAGCCACGGTGGACCGAGTCCACGGTTCACTATAGACCGAACCGGTACCATCTAATCTGGACCATTCCTTGACGATCGGATGGCGTAGGCGTGAGCAGGGCAGCGGGTCGCCGGGGAAGAAAGGCATGATGGCGGTGCCATGGCCGGTGTGAACTAGAATCACCGGTGCGGTGTTCTAGGGCACCAAAACACGAACGGAGGGTACGGGCATGGTCAGGAGCTCACCGTGAGTCTGTTGGAGGTGACCTCGGTGTCCGAGATAGGTTCCAGAGGTGAGGTCGATGGTGGCGTGGCTCTGGAGAGAGAAATACATGTGGGTGAGGTTCAATCTAGGGAATTCATGACCAAATCGATAAATGCACATTACCTATGGCTGCGGGAGGTCGCTGCGAAGCTTGGAGTCGCGTCGGCGTCGGCAATTGAGGCGCGGGCAATGGGAACCTATGGCGGCGGCTACGGGAAAATGAAGACAGAGGATGGGGGAGGAAGAAGGGGTCAGCATGGAGATTTATAGGCTAGGAGGGGGGAGAAATAAGGAAGGGGAAACAGGCGAGGTTGATCGCGTGCCACAAACTGGCGACAGCGGTGGCTTTCCGTGCATGGCCACGCCATCGACGACCGAAGAAAGGAAATGCCAGGGAAGAGAAACGAAGCTCGGGGAAGAAGAAAGGAAAGGAAAAGAAGGCGCTGACATGCGGGGGCCAGAGCGCAGTGAGTGAGAGAGAGGGCGGATGAGCCGGCTCGGTGGCTTTGGGTAAAAGCCGAGCGGGCCACGCGCTGGCAAGCGGGGTAGGCCGCAGAGTGGGTTGTGCGCCTGGCTGGGCCGAGCTGTGCGGTGCGGGTAAGTCGCCAATGGGCTAGAGCAACAAACCAGCACGGAAGAAAATAGGAAGGAGGAAGGATGGGCGCGGCTGGGCCGCCAGTGGGCCGCGCGGGAAGGGAAGAAAAGAAAGAAAAAGTTGGGCCTGTGCTGGGCTGAATAAGGGAGAAAAGTAAAATTTTCAAAACCAAATTCTTTTCCAAATATATTTTTCAACTCTAAGCCAAATTCAAATGGAATTCGAATTCAACTTCAAATCAACTAGCCCTACACTCAACCAAAAACAATATGCTTCGGCATGAATGCAACAAACATGTTTCTAAACCTTATAGTTTATTTTATTTAACCAATATTTATTTTTTTTAGCCTAAGTTAAAAATACCTAGAAAATGTAATAGAGGCTAAGAATTAATTGCTAATTTGTAGTAAAATTTTTGGGTGTTACAAACCTAACCCCCTTAAGATGAATCTCGTCCTCGAGATTCGGATGGTTCAAAAAGATTGGGATAGTCAGTTATCAGATCTTCCTCTCTTTCCCAAGTTGCCTCATCCACTGAGTGTCTGTTCCACTAAACCTTGCACATTCTTATTATTTTGCTCCTTGTGATTCTCTCCGCTGTTTCTAGGATTCTTACTGGATATTCTTTGTATGATAGATCCCCTCGGATATCTAGTTCTTCCAAAGGTAGATGTTCCTCAGGCTACTCTCAAACATTTCTTAAGTTGTGACACATGGAAAACATCATGAACACCTGAGAGCTACTCTGGTAACTCTAGCTAGTAAGCAACTTCTCCTCTCCTGTTGATGATCTTGAATGGTCCCACATACCTGGGTGATAACTTTCCCTTGGTATGAAATCTCTTAACTCCTTTCATAGGTGAAACTTTGAGATAGACAAAGTCACCGATTTCAAACGCCAAATCTCTTCTTCTCGTGTCTGCATAGCTTTTCTGTTGGGACTGTGCAACCTTCAAGTTTTGCCTTATTGTTTGTACTTGTTTTTCTGCCAGTTGCAAGACATCTGGTCCAAAGACTTGACTTTCCCCCATTTGGTTCCAAAACAATGGTGTTCTGCACTTCCTGCCATACAATGCCTCAAACAGTGCCATCTTGAGACTCTTTTGGTAGCTATTATTATAGGAGAATTCGGCATAAGGTGAACTCTTATCCCAACTTGTCCCATACTGCAGAGCACAAGCTCTTAGCATATCTTCTAAGATCTGATTTGTTCTCTCGGTCTGTCCATCTATTTGAGGATGGTAAGCTGAGCTAAAGTTCAACTTCGTATCCATTGACTCATGCAGTTTCTGCCAAAAATGTGATGTGAACTGTGTACCCCTATCTAAAACAATCTTCTTTGGTACTCCATGTAAACATACAATCCTTTCCATATATAACTCCGCTAACTTTGCACTCGAATAAGTTACCTTGACCAGAATGAAATGTGCCACTTGTGTCAGACAGTCAATAATCACCCAGATAGAGTCAAATCCTCTCTGTGTACGGGGGGTAATCCAACTATAAAGTCCATTCCAACTTCCCATTTCCACTTGGGTATCTTCATAGGTTGTAGCAAACCTGTTGGCCTCTGATGTTCTGCTTTCACTCTTTGGCACGTATCACATATGGTCACATGTTCAGCTACATCTCTCTTTAGTCCATACCACCAGTATCTCTCTTTAAGATCAAGATACATTTTAGTACTTCCCGAGTGTATGGAATAGGCTGAGTCATGAGCTTCCCTCAAGATAGACTCCCTAATAGATTTTACTTCTAGCACACAAATCATTTTACCAAACCATACCATCCCTTCATCATCCATGTGGAATCCTAGGGCTTTGCCAAACACTATACGTTCCTGCAATATCCTTGATCCTCTCGTCATTCAACTGTCCCTTATGAATCTCTTGTTCCAAAGTGGATTCTACCTCTAACTCCATGGTGTTGGCCACAATACCCAAATTCAGGTATTTGAACTCCTCACACAACTCTTTAGGTAGTTGAGTTGTATAGGACATGTTCACATAACTCCTTCTACTCAAGGCATCTGCTACAACATTAGCCTTCCCCGGGTGATAGTGGATATCCAAATCATAATCCTTCATTAACTCTAGCCATCTATGCTGCCTCAGATTTAGATCTGACTGCGTGAATATGTACTTCAAACTCTTATGATCCGTATAAATCTCACACTTATGACCAATCAAGTAGTGCCTCCAAATCTTAAGAGCACGCACCACAGCTACCAATTCCAGATTATGAGTCGGATAATTTAAATCATGTTTTCTCAGCTGTCTAGATGCATAGGCAATAACTCTGCCTTCTTGCATAAGAACACCACCTAGACCTTGCCGTGAGGCATCACAGTAGATAGAGAAGCTTTTGGTGAGATCAGGTAAGATAAGCACTGGGGCAGAAGTCGATCTCTTCTTCAACTCCTCAAAACTATCCTGACATTGTTTAGTCCATACAAATTTGACATTCTTCTCTAACAAAGCAGTCATGGGCTTGGCTAACTTAGAGAATCCCTCAATGAATCTCCTATAATACCCAGCCATACCTAGAAAACTCTGAATCTCACTAACATCCTTAGGTGGCTTCCAACTCAACACATCTCTAACCTTCTTGGGATCTACTGTGACTCCTCCATTAGAGATTATGTGACCAAGGAAAGATACTTCTTTTAGCTAGAACTCACATTTGCTGAACTTGGTATAAAGCTGATGTTCTCTAAGCTTCTGCAACACCAATCTCAAATGTTCTTCATGCTCTTCTTCATTCTTATAGTACACTAGTATGTCATCAATGAACACGACGACAAACTTGTTGAGGTACTCCATGAACACTTTGTTCATCAGATACATGAAGTAAGCAGGTGCATTTGTCAGACCAAAAGACATGACTATGAACTCATATAGTCCATATCGGGTCACAAAAGCGGTCTTGGGGATGTCAGTACATCTTATCCTCAACTGATGGTATCTAGATTGAAGGTCGATCTTGGAAAACACACTAAGCCCCTTTCAATTGGTCAAATAGGTCATCAATTCTAGGTAATGGGTACTTGTTCTTAATTGTGGCCTCATTAAGTGACCTATAGTCTATGCACATCCTTTGTGTACCATCCTTGTTTTCTACAAACAGTACTGGTGCACCCCAGGATGATGAACTAGGTTGAACATAACCCTTATCTAACAATTCCCTTAGTTGTTTCTTAAGTTCTGCTAATTCATTCACTCCCATTCTATAGGGTCTCTTAGCTATGGGTACAGTTCTAGGTAAAAGTTCAATTATAAACTCAATGTCTCGTTCAGGTGGCATACCTGGCAATTCCTCTGGGAAGACATCCGGGTACTCATTTACTATCCTTATATCCTCCAAGGTTGTGCCCTCTAACTGATTAACCCGGTAGATGTCTGCAGCTGACTGAGTTGCCACATACACAACTTCCTCTCCAGATGAAGTGGTAAGATTCACAGAACTATTACCATAATTAATAACTGCTTTCTACAACCTTAGCCAATCCACACCCAAGATGACATCGATACCGGTGGAATTTATGACTACAAGATTTGCTTGAAATTCTACCGCTCTTATGCTGAGACTAGCAGCTAAGCATATCCACTCTGCTTTCATTACCCCACCAGGTGAGCTTACTAATAGTGTTTCTTCATAACACTTACTGGAAATACCATGCTTCTTTATGAATGTATATGTTATGAAGGAATGCGAAGCACCAGAATCAAAAAGTACTATAGCTAAGTTTGAGTTGACCAGAAACGTACCGATCACCACATCTGGTGCCTCCTGAGCTAGTTTCAGCAGTAACGTGGTTCACCTTTCCCTGAACATAGTTATGCTATGAGTTAGCTGTCTTCTTGGGGCATCTATTGGAGTAATGTCCCGGCTCTCCACAATTGAAGCATTTGTTGTCATTAACTGCATTTGGTGCTTTTGGTGCGCCATTCCTCTGAGGAGCATCAGGGGCATTATTCCTTACTGGTACATTGTTGGGTTGCTGCTGGCGCTGAGCTGGTGCCTTGTACTGCTGCTGCTGGTTGCAGTTGGGGCCTATCTAACCTTGATAGCGCTGCTGAGGTTGAGCTTGTTGAGGGTTGGTACGGAAAGCGAGAGTTGCTCCTGGATTGCTGTCCTTGAAATTTCCTCTTTTGTCCTCCATCTGGCGGCCCTTGTTCTCAATCACTAAAGCTTTGTCCACCAGCTACTAGAAGTTAATAGAGGTATGAGACAACAGCTGGTACTAGAGACCATCATTCAAGCCCTCCATAAATAGCTCCTGCC
Organism: Miscanthus floridulus; assembly: GCF_019320115.1. NCBI lineage: Eukaryota > Viridiplantae > Streptophyta > Magnoliopsida > Poales > Poaceae > Miscanthus > Miscanthus floridulus. The sequence goes on from NC_089594.1 coordinate 53,394,768, forward strand.
TCTTTCCATCCTCATCTACCTCAGTCGGTGCATACCATGACAATTGTATGAACTTATCATGATATTCAGCAATAGTCATGCTTCCCTGCTTGAGAGCCAAGAACTCCTTCTTCAGCTTCATCAGTCCTGCAGGCACATGGTGAGTGCGAAAGGCACTACGGAACTTAGTCCAAGTGATGGGATTAGCTTTGGTATGGCCGAAGCGGAATGAGTCCCACCGATCTAGTGTAGCTCCTTGCAACTGTCCCGAAGCATATAAAACCTTCTCCTTATCTTCACACTGGGTAATCACTAGTTGCCTCTCAATGGCATGTAGCCAGTCATCAGCTTGGAGTGGGTCGACAGAGTGCTTGAATACAGGTGGGTGTCCTTTCAGGAACTCTCCCCTCTTATCCCTGACATGAGGGTGTGCATTCCCATTCCCTTGCCCCCATGTTCTGCATATTCTAGGCCATCTGCTGAAGCAACTGGGTCTGCATCATCATTAACTGCTCCATGGTGACTGGGGGTGGTGGTGGCAGTTCCTCGCCTCCCTGGTTGATCCTCCTAGTGTTCACAATTTGTAGATGCATCATATAAGTCTCACATGTCCAAGCATATAACTCTTAAAAGATACTGGTGTAACAAGAGTAGGTGTAGACAAGAGATATATGTAGGGTATGCAAGAAGATATTTGTTCTGAACTTTTCCAGCGAGTTGGACAACAGCAGTGCCGTAAAACGAGCATATATCACTCTCTGTTTATCATATAATTGCGTATTTTACCTTTCTGAAAAGCTTATGAAATTCTCTACAACTTTTATTTAGAACACTTTTCCAGATTCTGAAGTTTACTTAGTCAAATACAGACAACAAGCAGTACTGTTCCGGAATTCTGACAGCACAGAAACCTCAACTTACAACAGCTGTATCTCACAATTTATAATAGGTATTGAGGTGATTCCAGAGCCAAAAGAAAGATATTGAAGTCTACTTATCTCCATAAAAATTTTATGATTATTGGACATCTAGATTATGAGATATGAACTGATAAAGACAGACTGCTCCAAATGATACAGAATGGACAGCATGATAAAACGAAACCCAATTATTTATTCATAATATCCTTAAACCTTAACCTTAACTAAATGACCGTGGACATGCCCACAAGTCATCACAATCATATCAAAGATCCAAATCAAACATTATTCATAATGATAAACATCCAACCATGCAACTAACACTTGTCCAACCATTAAAAGAAAGAAACTAAATACTCTCTGCGTAACTACGCGTGCTTATTACATATTTTTAAGACTCTCTATGGGTACGGGTCAATGTTGGTGCTGGTGCTGGGGTCTCCAAACTCTCCTCTGGTCCTTGGGGGCGACTGAGCGGGTACTCCTGAATCTTCCACATCTGGACCTCCTAGCTGCTGCTTTAGTGTAGCGTTCTCACGGGCTAGCTGCATATAGGCCCTCCCCATGACATCAAGCTCATCCAAGGCCTGATCCAAGTCAGTATGGATCTCAGCCAAGCACAACAAGGTAGGCCTTAGCCTCAGGTTTGCCTCTCCAAGTGATGCAGCGATGTTGCACATAGACTATCCGCTCCGACGGCGGGGAAGATAGCGGTCATCCTCCCAAGCGATGTCGTCGAAGTGACAGTCGCGGTTGACCATCATCGCCTGTCGAGCTGCATCCCTAATGATGGCCGCACGTGTGAGCCATGCAGTGGTGGCGCGGTGGATGTAGCGCACCTGAGTCCCCTCTCGTATGTACACTTCTGTCTCCCAGAAGCCGGTGTAGTCAGGGGTGGGTCCAATGCTCCGCCCTATACTGAACAGTGCCTCCGGGGTGGTAGCGATGCACAAGTGCGAGAAGCCTAGGGTGGTAGTAGCCATCACCCTCCAAGTCATAGTGGATCTCTACCGTCCATCCCTGAGCCAATAGTGCATTGTGATCATCATCACTGTCATCACCGCCATTTCCACCATCTCCACCATCTCCACCATCTCCACCATCATCACCTCCATCAGCATTAGAATCATCAGAACCATCTCCATCATCAGGGTCACTAGCTCCCTCCTGGCCACCTTGTTCATGCTCCTCTTCAGGATCCTCCTCAGACTCCTCTATCTCAATGGGCTCCTCAAACATGGGTCCCTCTTCTATTTCTTCATCCATTGGATCCTCCAGCAAGTCCTCCAGAGGTTCCCCCATGGGCACCTCCATAGGCGGTTCCTCCTCCTGGTTCCTTAGAGCTTCCACCAGATGTGCTGGGACACGCTTGCCCAAAGTGAACCTGGTCCTCCTAGTGGGCATCAGGATAGTCCTCTTGCGCAGGGTCTGCTTGGTATGGGCCATCTACAAGAATGAAAAGGTTGAGTATTAGAACAAAATATTTTTTTGGCAACAGATAAAGAATAGAATATAAGAAAAAAATTTATAGCAAAGTAAAAGTAGTAAAATAAAGGTAATGAAATCCTAGAAACGTCCATTTCTAACTAGGTTGTTCGTCCTACAGTCAGTTATAGCTCTAATACCAATTTGTCACACCCAATTTTGCATAGCAAAACCAAGTACTCATATATGTGCGCCCAGGATGTCCAAACACACACATATATCACAAATTGCAATAGTATCAAAGTAAAGTACCTATTACATCGCATATCTCATCATAAAGTAAAAATAGAGTTTGCTCAAAGGCAATATTATTACAATCACAGCGGAATAACTAGCCCAACTGCCACAGGGACTCCAACTAGTGAACGTCTCCCTAGTAGTCCTGGACATCCTCTGAAAACTCTTCATTTCCATTATCTATTACCCATTCCGGGATTTTCATTGGATGTAAAGCAAGTGTAAGCTCACCATGCTTAGCAAGTATATCAAAGGGATCTATAAGGCTCAAAAAGGCTTGACACGGTTTGACTGCGGTTCGCAATTTTAGTTAATCAAATTTTAGCATCCTGAATCACTACTTTAATGAACAGTCCCAATTCCCAAGTGGTATTATAGTATCATTAAGTTTTATCTCAAATCCCAACCAACCATCATCCACAGTAACCACTAATCTCAAAGGATCCAGACCGCTCGTATCCATTAGCACAAGCTGTTATAACAGGTTAATTATTTCTGCAGAAATTGTACATCTTTACCCACCGAGCCGTGATTCCCAATGCCGGGGTTCGCAAGACCCACTACACCTCTTCCCTAGGAAGTGTGGCAGAGTTTCACTATGAAACCCTTAGCTAGTTGCTCTAACAGGTCGTAGCTACAAAGGAATGGCACGTGTGGGCATCGCAGCACGGTGCACACCCTAACAGAAAAAGGAAAGATACCCTCTTACCCCTTACTAGAGCTACAGATGAGCTAGTACAATCTAGTTAATAGGTTAAAGTTAGAGCCATGTGACACTCGAGATTGTACTGGTCCCTCCTGGGTTACCGCTTTAGGATTAAGTCCTTATGGAGAGGCAGTAGAGTACTCAACCCCGTACTCCAGCCCCCTATCTTTTGCTAAAAAGCTCCATTTTATCACATTGCATATAGCCTTTAATCATGTTTAACAATTACTTCATGTTAAGCGCTGTAGCATCTATCCAAAATGCCTACCCAATAATCCTAGGTATCAAGGATATGTGGTACAAGGAATCATCTAGGTAAAGTCCTTAAAGGCATTTCAATTTAAACACATGCATGAATGTAAGTGATAGTAATTCATAGGTAACAAGGGGCCTTTGGTACACTTCCCTTCCTCAAAGTCATCCTCAGAGTACTGCTGATCCTGCTAGGGTTCCTCAGTCACCTCAAATGTCTCACCCTCTAATCATGATCCAATCATCAATCAAGCATCATACCAATCATTACATGCATGCAAGATAGACTTTCATTAGAATAGTACACCAAATAGTGAAAACATAAGTTGAAAAGCTTACAAATCTATTCTATGCATTGCTACGAACACGTGAGCGAAAGAATCACTCAAATCAGACTTAAAACGTGAAAGTTATGCATAAAATAAGATGTAATGGCAATTCTGTAAATAAACTAAACCTATTTTTGAATTAAAACAATTAAAAATGTAAATTATCATGGTTATAGGACTACGGGCATTAAATCTGAAAAGTACAGGGGCCTAACCGAATAAAAATAGGACTAAAAATAACTATTTTAAATTAAAATGGACTGCGGGTTGATTATGATAAAACAGAGGGGCTTTTCTAAAAAATGAGCACAGTTGTCAGTAGTTTGACTATGGCTGTTGACTGGGCGGCCATGTGGTGGCTGCTGAGAGGCGTGGTGCACCACATAGGCATGGGCACGCTGATGTGGGTGCTGACGCAGCCACAGTGGACCGAGTCCATGGTTCGCTATGGACCGAACTGGTACCATCTAATCTGGACCGTTCCTTGATGATCGGATGGCGCAGGCATGAGCAAGGCAGCGGGTCGCTAGGGAAGAAAGGCATGACAGCAGCGCCATAGCCGGTGTGAACTAGAATCGTCGGTACGTCGTTCCAGGGCACCAAAACGCGAATGGAGGGTACGGGCATGGTCAGGAGCTCACCGTGAGTCTGTTGGAGGAGATCTCAGCGTTCAGGATGGGTTCCAGAGGTGAGGTTGATGGTGGCGTGGCTCTAGAGAGAGAAATACACGCGAGTGAGGTTCAATCCAGGGAATTCATGACCAAATCGATGAATGCGCGTTACCTACTGCTACAGGAGGTCGCTGTGAAGCTCAGAGTCACGTCGGCATCATCAATTGAGGCACGGGTGATGGGAACCTATGGCGGTGGCTGTAAGAAAATGAAGACAAAGGATGGGGGAGGAAGAAGGGGTTCGGCATGGAGATTTATAGGCCGGGTGGGGGGAGAAATAAGGAAGGGGAAACAGGCAGGGTTGATCGCCAGCCATAAATGGGCGACGGCAGGTGGCTTTCTGTGCATGGCCATGCCATCGACGGCCGAAGAAAGGAAATGCTGGGGAAGAGAAAGGAAGCTCGGGGAAGAAGAAAGGAAAGGAAAAGAAGGCGCTGACATGCAGGGGCCAGAGCACAGTGAGTGAGAGAGAGGGCGGATGAGTCGGCTCGGTGGCTTCGGGTGAAAGCCGAGCGGGCCACGCACTGGTGAGCGGGGCAGGCCACCGAGTGGGCTATGCGCCTGGCTGGGCCGAGCTGTGCGGTGTGGGTAAGTCGCCTAATGGGCTGGAGCAACAGGCCAGCATGGAAGAAAATAGGAAGGAGGAAGGTTGGGCGCGGCTGGGCCGCTAGTGGGCCGCGCGGGAAGGGAAGAAAAGAAAGAAAAAGCTAGGCCTGTGCTGGGCTGAATAAGGGAGAAAAGTAAATTTTTCAAAACCAAATTCTTTTCCAAATATATTTTTCAACTCTAAGCCAAATTCAAATGGAATTCGAATTCAACTTAAAATCAACTAGCCCTACACTCAACCAAAAACAATATGCTTCAGCATAAATGCAACAAACATGTTTCTAAACTTTATAGATTATTTTATTTAACCAATATTTTTTTTGGCCTAAGTTAAAAATACCTAGAAAATGTAATAGAGGCTAAGAATTAATTGCTAATTTGTAATAAAATTTTTGGGTGTTACAGTTTCAGATTTCTCTTGCTCTCACATGCTTTCTTACATTAGCAATTTGTCTTTTTTGTAATAATTAATCTATAAAACTTGAGCATGTAAGATTTGTACAGTTATCATATTTTGTCATCATCTATCTCTCATAAAAATTTGAGATCCAAAAGAGATGTTTGCAACATCACCTATAATGAATATATAGGTTTTTATATATAGAAAAGCTAATGAAAGTTTGTTAGTAGATGTCGGCGCAAAAACATGTCGATGTGCCTGGCACATAGCAAGCTAGAAGAATCTACATGATGGAGCAAGGCAGGAGTGCCGCTTGGCTTCAACGTAGGGCTAGCCAATCCTATGAATTCTTCACAAGGCGTGCCAAGTCAATTTGACCTGCAATTGACAAGGAGAGAAAGTTTATTAGTAATTTAAGGTGGAACAAGCCGGTTTTGCCTAGATAGTTCCAAGTGTGCTACTTTCGAGAGCAGCCAGACTGGAAAATCGACTAAATAGCCGATACGCGAATAAATCGTCTGTTATGGACAGGTAAAGCTTATGGATTTAACGAGAAAGCTCAAGCGGCTATTACGGATGGCTGTTATGCACACAAATGTAAGTAGAATCATTAGCTAGGTGGGTACTACTAGTGTAAGGCATTGAAGCCGATGAATCTAATAAGAAAGAATATAACATGTGAAGAAATCGACTGTCTAGTATAAATGGATCTACAAATGCTCTGAACCTAATCTGTTACCATCAACAGTGAGGTTCGACCGGATCGATGGTAGCTATGATGATAATAACAAACTAAAACTAAAGAATCCATAAAACCATCTATACATTGACAGGCTTTCTGAAAGATATGCTATATGTGTGAAAGCTCAAGCGGATCGACTGAAATAGCCGATTCAGGTGGAAAAGGAACTACAGCATGTGAACAATCGACTATTTAACATAGACAGATATATGAGCTCATCAGACTTAACCTGCTATCTCTAACAATGGGGTTCAACCAGATCGATGGCTAGCCGTGATAAAGACAACAAATCAAACCTTCAGAGTAAACATATCTATACACTTTTAATAGAATCATGGAGACACACTACAAGTGTTAAAGTGCGGGCAATCGGCTATTTAGCCGATGCAGGCATAGCAAACAGTCGAGGTCACGCCTAATCGAAAACAAATCTACCAACTAGCATCCTCCGATCTAAAGTGCCATCAGTGCGGATCGACTGGATCGTTACAGCTATAATAGCGAACTAAAGACCAGATTTAACTAGCCAGCAAACCTCCTCAAGATCAGACATGCCTTAACCGCATACTATGCATGATCAAGATTGAAGTAGAACAACCGATGAAACATAACCCATCACTCAAAGTAAGAAACATCGTATCGTAACAAAGGACATGACGAACTAAAAAGATATCAGGCCGATATAGATCAATCTTGACTGGGTAGGTTGATGTTGTTGAAAAACTAATGACAATAAGAACATTAGCAAGATCGGTAACTTAATGAATCTACCCAAAGGATGCCACTCTTAGGTAGAGCCGATAACTTGACCTTAATCTAATTCGAGTAGTGGAGGTCAAACTTAACCGATGTAGCCGTACTTGAACTAGATAAAGATCGATAACTAGCTTATGCTAGAGCTCATAGTGGAGGTTAAACTTAACCAATGTAGCCTTACAAACCAAAGCATAAGCCATGATGGTACTTAGAGACAAGCCGAAGGTCATTCGGACCGATGCAGCCCTGCTTGTTGAAGAACTCACCGAGATCTACACTACTCCTACTTCTAAGGGTTGGTGTAAAGCCAAAAAAAGTAATTTGTATTGATTGATTGGATGTCCTTTACAATAGCCGGGGTCCAATATTTATACCTAGAACCTAACATGAATCAAACTCAAGTATGACTCATTACAATCTTTGGCATAAGAGAAAACCCTCCTAATTTAAGATAATTTGGACCCTAATCTTTCCCTTTTTGTAGAGTCCGACAATGTCTTTCCTGACGCTAACCATAGCTTTTTGTAATTATCTGCTGACATCATCTGAAGAGAGCCAATTCTAGTGCCGCATCTGAATCAGCTGATATCGACCCTTATGCAACCGATTCCTTGATGACACAATCTTGGAAGCTTTGAGTTCCCACATTCTTCTTCCCAAATTTTGGTGTAACCACATGCCCCCTAATTTTGGGATAAAAGTAATTTTATTCCAAAATTACCATGTCTGTACCCTCGATAGGTTCATAGTTACAGGTAGAGAATCTTGATCTAGGGCCTACTATCTATCACCGCCCTTGCCTGCTTATGAGTCCATGCTTCAAAGCTTCATGAGAGCACTATTGTTTCACGGGCGCTTGGATCCATATTTCCAGATTGACTATAAACGTCTATCCGACTCTAGTGAGAGCAACTCAACAACTCAGTTATGTTTCTCTTCTGCTTGCTTCCTTGAGTGCCTTTGGCTCTACCAGACCCTCCATGGTCTAATTCCTTGCTATGATGGTCTTGAGTGGTTAGAAGAATTCTTGTGCATAGGGTGATTGTGTCGCTCATTTTAGCGCCTTGTTGAGCAAGAGGATCAGCCACTGTGGTTAGAAGAATTCTTGTGACATCACCTGAGTTTTATCACCATGATCACGGAGCTGTTCTAGTATTTACAAGGGCTAAAATGTGTGGACACCTTTCCCTTCTTTGCTTTATCAAATGCTTATCAGGGAAACCACATACTTCTTTTCCACAGTTTCCTAGCCACCAAGAAATGGGCATCTTTGAGCTGGCGGCTTTCTTTCTCCCCTGATGCACTTCTATCAGTGGGTTGATATGACTCGGTCCATGATGATCTTTGACCTTGTGGGGATCTAGACTCCCTTTAATCCAAAGAAGTATTAGTGGGTTGATCATCAGTTAATGTAAACCTTTCGTATTAATCCCATAGTATCTTGTAATTATGGGAAGCAATAAGTCCGAATCTATTGTTTCTTCATGATCTGCTCCCTGAATTTCTAGAGTGTTGATCTATTTCCATGACTAACTTTAATTCCATAACCCTAACAAAGCCTATCTTCTCACCTCTCGGGCCATATATACGGGCCATGGCTGTGGATCAAAAAACAACCTGCTTCGTCCCAAACCTTTCGTGTCTTTGGTGCAATTTTGCTTTCCCATAGGCTCAAAGACATGGAGAATGGCAAGAGGTCTGCTGAAGAGGCCTTTCATAGGTCTGTGTCACCACTGCCAGTGTCTTCGTCATCAGGAGGATGCAACCCATGATCTTGGGTGGATGGACCTTCATCTGAATGCGCTTGCAGGATGCTCCCCTCGTCTTGAAGCATAGGACCGACTCCACTCAACCTCCGAGGTCGTCTTCATCAACAATTTGCTGCTCGCTCCTTTGCTACCTGAGGAAGCAGATCGACAATGATGATCTGATCACATCCATTGATTAGGTTGGCCAAAAGCTCACCGACTGCCTCTCCATCACAGAATTGGCTCTGACCACTTTGGTTCAGCGCCGACCACCCTCCTGATTCTAATTTATCGAAGGTCAATTAGGAAACTCTAGGGGTTGTGGCTGCCATGCATCAAGATGCTCCAAGGGGTAGACCCACCAACCAGGTGGGGGAGAGGTTGGTCGAGGCCAAGGCTAGAATCATGGGTGAGATGCCTACCATAATATTCTATTTCTTCTTAGTTTTGTCTTCAAGATCTTGATTACCCCTTCCACAAATCTTTCTAGATCTATTGGCCCAGTTGGAAAGCCTTCGATCAGCTATGGAGTATGCGACAGGATTTGTCAATGCCAGGGGTGCCATGCCGGTGGTTCACTTGCATGACATCCCAAACCGCATCAGAGATGTTGCTCTTCATGATGTTCATCATGGTGCGGCCATGGCATTGGCTGCTGCGCAAGCTCACTCTGGACATGAGCTTTGACTTCTTCCCCATGGTTTTCTAGCCACCGAACACCCTAAGGATCATGAGCGGCTGGTCAATGATTTCTTCAACGCTGCCAACTACGTAGCCCTTGGTTCCTAGGCCGAAGACATAAAGAACAAAGTGTTTTTTGACCTTTACCATGTAATAGGAGAAGCTAGCAAACAATCTCTTTGTTTTAAGTGGTTTCTCTTTTGTCTTGTACTCATGTTCCATGTACCAATTTGTATGTGTTTGTTTTTGTTCTATAGGCGATACATATTGTACCAGCTTTTGCCCCTTCGGGTTTATTTTTGAACTAGAGGCGATACCCTTCTGGTATCGGCTATTAGAGCTGATGACTGAACAAATCGGCTATCAAGTATTAATCCAAATGCTAGGATAATATTTCTTTAGATATTTTCCATTGATTGCTCTGTCAAACTCTTCTTCTCCTCCTAGTGTTTCCAAAATATAAGCATTGTCAGGCACACAATATTTAATCCAATAAGGTCCTTCCCAATTAGGTGACCATTTGTCGAACTTGCTGTCCTTTGACCCGATCGACAATTTTGCTTTCTAGACTAAGTTTCCTTTAGAAAATTGTTTGCTCTTGACCTTTTTATTGTAATACTTCGCAATCCTTAGTTTATTGGCTTTGATATTCTCAAGAGCACACTGCTGATGGCAACTCAAGTCCTCTAAGTCATCTATCATAAGATTCTTATAGACTTCGGCTGACAAATCATTTTGCAATGTGACAAGCCTTGATCCAGTTTGAATCTTCCAAGGAAGGACTACATTATGACCATACACAAGTTCATAAGGTGATGTTTTAATTGATCCATGATAGGCCATCCTATATGCCCATAGTGCCTCATTAAGCGTTGAATACCACTTCCTTTGTTGCTCTTTAATCTTTTTCTTGATCAGCTTAATCATAATCTAATTAGATGCCTCTTCCTAGCCATTAGCCTGAGCATAGTAAGGAGAAGAATTTAACAACTTAATTCCCATACTAGCAGCAAAATCTTAGAACTCTTCTGATGTGAACATTGTCCCTTGATCGGTAGTGATAGTTTGAGGAATCCCAAAATGATACACAATATGCTCCTTAACAAAACCAACCAATTGTTGTAAGTCACCATGACAATTGTGGGGTCCCATCGAGCATGCCAGAACATGTGTTGGCGCAAAAACATGTCGATGCACCTAGCACACAACAAGCTAGAAGGATCTGCTTGATGGAGCAAGGCTAGAGATCCGCTTGGCTTCAACACAGGGCTAGCCAATCCTATGAATTCCTCCTGAGGCATGATAGTCAATTTGACCTACAATTGATAAGGAGGGAAAGTCTATCAGCAATTTAAGGTGGAACATGCTGACAGTTCCAAGTGTGCCACTTCGGGAGCAGCCAGACAGGAAAATTGATTCAATAGCCGATACACGAAGAAATTAGCTATTACGGATGGTAAAGCTTGTGGATCATGATTGATTTTATGTTGACAAGTACAATGCACGTAGATGTATGTAGAATCATTAGCTTGGTGGGTATTACTAGTGTAAAGCATTGAGTCGATGAATCTAACGAGAAAGAATATAACATGCGAGCAAATTGACTGTCTAGTACAAATAGATCTACAAATGCTCTGAATTTAATCAGTTCCATCAACAGTGAGGTTTGACCAGATCGATGGCAGCTATGATGATAATAACAAACTAAAACCAAAGAATTCATAAAACCATCTATACATTGATAGGCTTTCCAAAAGACATGCTATATGTGTGAAAGCTCAAGCGGATCGTCTAAATAGCTGATTTAGGTGGAAAAGGAACTACAGCATGTGAACAATCGACAATTTAACATAGACAGATCTATGAGCTCATCAGACTTAACCTGCTATCTCTAACAGTGGGGTTCGACTAGATCGATGGCAGCCGTGATAAAGACAACAAATCAAACCTTCAAAGTAAAATAGATCTATTCACATTTAACAGAATCATGGAGACACACTATAGGCATTAAAGTGCGAGCAATCGGCTATTTAGCCAATGCAGGCATAGCAAATAGTCAAGGTCACGCCTGATCGAAAACAAATCTACCAACTAGCATCCTCCAATCTAAAGTGCCATCAGTGGGGATCGATCGGATCATTACAGACATAATAGCGAACTAAAGACCAAATTTAACTAGCTAGCAAACCTCCTCAAGATTAGACATGCCTTAAACACATACAATGTATGATCAAGATCGAAGTAGAATAGCAGATGAAACATAACCTATCGCTCAAAGTAAGAAACATCGTATTGTAACAAAGCAAACGATGGACTAAAAGCATATGAGGCCAATCTAGATCGATCTCGACTAGGTAGGTTGATGTTGCTGAAAAACTAATGACAATAATAACATCAGCAAGATTGGTAACTTAATGAATCTACCCAAAGCATGCCACTCTTAGGTAGAGCCGATAACATGACCTTAATCTAATTTGAGCAGTGGAGGTCGAACTTAACCGATGTAGCCATACTTGAACTAGATAAAGATTGATAACTAGCTTATGCTAGAGCTCATAGTGGAGGTCGAACTTAACCGATGCAACCTTACAAACCAAAGCATAAGCCATGATGGTACTTACAGACAAGCCAGTGCTCGGTGGGACCCTTTGTAGCCCTGCTTGTTGAAGAACGCATCGAGATCTACACTACTCCTACTCCTAAAGGTTGGCGTAAAGCCAAAAAAAGTAATTTGTATTGATTGATTGGATGTCCTTTACAATAGCCGGGGTCCAATATTTATACTCAGAACCTAAGCATGAATCCTACTCAAGTACGACTCATTACAAACTTTAGCATAAGAGAAAACACTCCTAATTTAAGATAACTTGGACCCTAATCTTTCCCTTTTTATAGAGTCCGACAATGTCTTTCTCGATGCCAACCATAGCTTTTTGTCGTTATCTGCTGATGTCAACTGAAGAGAGCCAATTCTAGTGCCACATCTGAATCAACTGATATCGACCCTTATGCAATCGATTCCTTGACGACACAATCTTGGAAGCTTTGAGTTCCCACATTCTTCTTCCCAAATTTTGGTGTAAACAGTAGATGCTTGTGTTTATGCCATGTAATACTTCTAATAATTGGTGCTAGGTAATGTGATTGCTTGGTTATAGTTAGGAGTTGCATGGAGCTGCATATAATGCAATGAAATGTTAGTATTTAACAACATAAATGGTAAATGCATATAATTGTATCTCTGCTGTTATGGCTACATGTACATTTTTTGTGATGGTGATTTTTTCGTGATGCAAATGATATTTTATGTAGATATGTTGAATACAAAAGTTTTACATAATTTTCTTATATTGCTTTTCCTAAAATTTCATGATTTTAGGCCTACGGGTTTAGGAGTTATAGATTTTACAAGTTTTCTTATATTGCTTGTCCTAAAATGTGGTCCTAAAATTAAGTATTATTTGGCATACTTAAACATGGAATCATGTATTGGTGATAATGGGAGAGTTGTAGTGCTTTTCCTAATCTTTCTAAAATGTTGGCTTTTGGTGGTCTAGAACTCTAGTTACTGCGGTTCAAAGTGGAATGGCAGTGATCCTAGACTTTCTAGAAAGCTTATAAAATTACCTATAACTTTGTTATTAACCATTTTTACAGCAAACATCATTTTTAACATGCAACTTATCAAACTCCAGAATCTGTCCGGAATCCTTCCAATTCGCATTACAATATAACAATACTTCTACTTCATGTAATCATTCAAAGTTTGACAACACAAAGTCTACCAACAGTTTAAGGATACCAAATACACTAAAGAAAATATAATGGTGAAGCCCAAACTATTTATTTAAATGCCTTTATTATTTTATTTAAATACTTAGGTTAAATAATAAGTATATATCAAATGTACTTCATAAATTCTCAAAAATTTATAGTGCCTTAATAATGCTATCAAAAGACTACTGTAAAAGTTTCATGCCATTTTATATAGTAAAACATTCTATACAAAATGACAAGGCAAAAAGGCTTACAAAAGCAAAAATAGAAAACCCTAGTGAAAAGTGTCAAGCAACAGATTTCCTATTTTTCTTAGCATCCATATGGTACTAGGATAACCTCCAACAAATTTCATGAATATTAGATTCCTAAATAATTTATGAAAATTCATACAAGGATTACCTATTTAAAAAAGAAAAATCTATAACTACAAATCTATATATGCACTGATCATCAAATTTTTATCAGAGCTCATACAAGTCAAGAATAGCTTACCATAAAAATTTCATAATTTTTGGAGCACAGAAACTCTAGATATAAAATAAACAAGTTTGCATGCATTCAAAAACATATTTCAAATATCCATTTAAATCATCCAAAATTTCTACTGTAAGTGTCAAGATCATATTTTTCCTAAATACTACACTTCCTAAGGAACATTACCAAATTTATTTCACAATTTTTGAAGCTACCAAATTGGAGATCTAAAAAATACAAAACAGTACAAACTCTGGAATTAAATGAACTATCCTATACTCTTACTGCCGCTGACCGGTGGGACCCGCTGGTCAGAGGACCCACGCGTCAGTGAGATGAGAACAGAGCAGCTACGCTGTGCGATGGTGGCGTGGCCAAAGCTTGCCGACGGTGAACTCGTCGGTGGTGACATCATCATGGTGGGACCTACTCGACCTAGCGCATTTATTGCACTACTTGGTCGGCCCTATTGTCGGCGCTAGTGCCGACGGCGGCGTCAATGGTGGGGCGGTGGAGTCGGACGACGGTGAGACACCGGTGATGACCTCGGTGGCTCAATCAAACATGCATACAAGCATCTACGAACTACGGGAAACCTAGCGCATCAACAAGCGTAGCGAGAGGTGGACGGTGGCGGCGTGGCCACGACGACGGGGTTGGCGGCAGGGCTCCAGCGAGCTTGCGCATGGTGCTGTGGCTTACCAAGCACCGTTAGCGAACACGGGTGGACGCGGTGAGCTGCTGGGGTGGCGGTGGAGTGCTTCGGTGGTGATAGAGTAGCTAGGCGCGAGCTAGTGCCTTCAACGGCGATGGCGGACTCTCGGTGCCAAGGCTGCAGCTGCTGCGGGCGAGCGAGTGGGAGGCAGGAGAAGCAAAATGAAATGTGGCACCGGTGAGGCTCTCGGTCGCACGCAGGGGCTTCAAATGTAGTGCTCAGGCATGTCATGGCCTGCATGGTCAGGGCAATGATGACACACGGCCGTGGCTAGCCACCACGCGGTGGCTCTATCCTAATACCGGTTGGCCACCGAACAGCGTTGATCAGTTCTTTAGTCACACGATGATCAGCCTGACAGCGGTTTTTCAAACCGATGCAACCGCTAATCCGTGGCTCCAACGTGCAAATGCTCTACATCGAAATGGTAGACCTATGTACCAGCTTCATTTCTTGTTCAGTGAACTCATGCTAATTCGCAACCAAAACTGAGCAAAATCTTGACCAAGGTCGGCCTGTCAGTCAGTCAGTTAACAAGGATTTAGCAAATTTTGTTAAGTGTTGACATGTTGATTTTTCTGATACTTGTGATCCAATTTCAAACATGTTAGGAGCTGAATCATTCAATGACCCGAAAATAAAAGTTGTTCCTTATATCAAATACTACAACTTTGCTTTAGTGACCACCTCCATGCAAGGTCTCTAACACCTAGTTCAAACTTGGTCAAACATGTCACATTTAAATGTGGATACACTTCAAACTATGGCTTAATGACCTATTTACCCCTAACCATGAATATCAAAGTTGTTCATAATGATACTCTAAACATGTTTAAGTAAATTGCAAGGTCATACAATCATTTCATGTATTAGTCACTCATAGAGCTATTTAGTTTAATCACATGAAATCTTAAGTGTTGGTTCATGCAAGGTGACCATGAACAATGTCCTATTTGCTAACCTAGGTGTTGCTACATGTTTGTGTGACTTACATCCACCAAGTACATGTGTACACTCATGATCATATGCATATACACATGGAGACATGAAATAATGAGAAAAGTTGCATATGTTCAAGGAAACATGCGATAACAAGCAAATGTTGCAGATGTTTCAATCTAATGTTTCAATTGTAAATGCTTGTTTATGAATGCTTGATGCTCATGCTCTTGTTATGCAAGGCTAACACCCGAGGTGTTACAAAAAGGTGACCTAAGGTGACTGTTGATCTGGTCTGCCTGGGTTTGTGTTAGGAATAAATTCCTAGCTGGTTGAAATCGATTCAAATCGCTGTCTCTCCTAGATAGTGAGAAACTTGGCTAGCCCAACATCATAGTAACTGTATTATAGAATATGATGGTTTGGATAAACATGGAATTACAATACCTACTATGGTTACTATTGTATGCTCTTAAAATGATATACCACATGTTTGGCACATGATAGTTGCTAATTTAGAGATGGATGGATATAAATAACTTGATAATAGAATTATAATTGTATAAATGAGTTAATCACTTTTTATGCAAAATGTTGTCAAGCTATATCCACTTATACAGCCTTGCATGATTCTTGGAGTCATTTTATTTATGGTTTATGATGGGTAAGTCTAGCTGAGTACCTTCTCGTACTCAGGGTTTATTTCCCATTGTTGCAGATGGCACTGTGTACCATGGTTATTGCAAGAGTTGCTTCTATCCCACTGTGGATGAGGAGTAAGCCTTGGGAAGGCTTCTTATTTAATCCTTCTACATGCTTTTGTGGATTGTGATCGTATGCTGGTGCTATATTAAACTATGTTGGCAAATGCTACTTTCAAACTTAATTTGCTTCCGCTATTATCTATAAAACTTGGTTTGTAATAACTTTGTTTCATACTCTGATGATGGAAATGTATCTATGAACTTTATGTAATATGTGACATGAATGTTGAATCATGTACGATCTTGGTTGTTGTAAATCATTTATCGAGACCCGTCGTGGTACTCGATGGACTATCAGGTTTATATGGTTCAAGTATGACAATGCGACCGCTTGCAGGCTACCATTGTACTTGTACTCTTATAAATTGGTCGGTTCTGCGACAGCTGGCATCAGAGCAAGGTTCAACGTTAATTGTCACATGTGTATTTAAAACAAAAGTTTTTGTTTTTGAAAACCCTTTCTAGCAACTAATAGCTATATAAATAGGTATTTGAAAGCTAAAGTGTGCCAGTGATCACTTTCCTTATGCCCAAGTTAAGGACTATTAGGTGGCTATTTAAGTACTAACTTGGGGGTTTTAATTTCATCGTCCATATGGCATGCTATTGTATGGATGCCATTCACTTGAATGGTAATGTATGGATCAAATGCCTCTACGCCAAGGTAAGTTGATGAGTGGCATGACCGCAAGATGTGAGTGTGCGGTCGGGGAGAGTTAGCTTTGGTACGACTATGTATGCATGTGTATGTGGTGCGCATTTAATTGTGAGTATAAACTATTATTGGGTAGCTTTGATACGGAAGTATATGTATGGGTATACATATATGAAAGTATTTAGATTTACATTCTGCATATTTAATTATGGGATGGGCTAAAATGAAACTTTTATGCAGGTACACTAACAACGAAACGTGTAGCTTGACTAGTTACGCTATATATGAGAGAACATATGTATGCCACCGTATATGTCGTTAGAAATAAATTTTCCTAAGTTTGTGAGGACATATGGAACGAGCATGCATCATGATAATTATCATTCAAATAATTACATTGTTCCTCCCCTTATAAATTTCTTACTTGGTTATGTAACTCTTATCCATTATGGCCTTATCTCATAAAGTTGTACATGTTGATGGTACAGATGGCAGCACTAGTTGGATGTGAGAATTTCCTAATGGTTTTCGGAACACCTACTCTTCTGTGGAGAGTTTTGCACTTTGCGGGGTACCATGAACCGCCGCTTTATCATTGGAATGAAGAGTACTTGGAGGGGCAGCCATGGTACGAAGTGCGGCTAACTATACCAGCCCGCACATAAGCACCCTTCTAGTAGGAGTGGAAGGAGGAATCAAAAGGGAAAACTCCTTGGGAGGCTGCCCAAGTAGTGGCCTTTGAGGTTTTGAGTCAGATCTATCAGCAGCATAGGGATGCACTTACCGGCAGTGCCACGGGTATGTTTCCTTGGGTGGATCCATCCACAGCAATATGGGAACAACGCAACCAAAATGCATTGATCCGAGATTGGGATGAGTAGGCAAATAGCTCTAGTCCCACTATGAGTGCCATGTTTGCGGTGATGAAGATGTTTTGTACACGCTAGGACACCAGGGATTTCTGGTAGGAATCATACACCACTTGCATGGACAAGCTCATGAGAGCTAAAGCCGCACAGCATAAGCTCAAGAAGTGTGTGCGTAAGCAAAAGAAAGCTGCAAGTAAAGCCTGAATGGAAATCTGACCAAGCCTATGCAGCTTTAGGCACTCTCCATGCCCAAATGGAGCAAGTGGATCAATAGAGAGCAGCAGCCCAAGAAGCAAGTGCTGATGATCAAGCATTGCTGGCAGGACTGTGGGAGCAGTTGGAGGCCGCCCGTGCTGAGGTGTCCATAGCTAGACGCCAGCGAGATGTAGCAGAAAACCATGCCACTGCAGTAAGGATAGAACAAGATAGGCACCACTGACATGAGTAACATGCAGGACCGTGCTGAAAGGGGCTTACGCCAGCAGCTTGCATAGGCTCAACTTCAAGTGATGAACCTTCAGCATGAGGTGCATTATTTGAACTACTAGCTGAACCCAATCCTTGATGGGGAAGAAGATGGTCCTAATATGGAGGAAGATGATGAGGACGAGTTAGAAGTGGAGCCCGAGGAAGGAGATGATCCTATCTCTGACCTCGATAGTGATCATGATGAGGATTACATCGCCTAGTACTTAGTAGAAATGCTTAATGTATCATCGCTGGGTATGTAATGGACCTGTAGTTTGAATTTGGTGTTGGTGATTGGACTATCTTGTAATATTGTTATTTGCATGACTATCGCACATTTGGTTAAACTGCTAATGTAAATTCCAATTGATTTATCAGTGATCATGATTTAAATATTAACGTGCTATGAGTCCGATAAGTGATCAAATTAGGTGGTGTCATGTTGCGAGAATGAATTATTATGCCTCTATTTTTATTGTATGAATTTGAGATTGTCTCCAGTAATTTTAGTTTGGCATGATTATAAATTCATCTGCAATCTTTTGACATCAACCAATAATCGCTTATTGTTGCAACTTCGCAGATGACTCGCACCCGTGCAGGAGCTAGTAGCAGCCATGATGGCAACGATGGTGACTTACCATCACCGTGAAAGGTCCTCATATGGCTAGAGGGGGGTGAATAGCCTATTTAAAATTCTACAAACCAACTAGAGCAATTTGATTAGTAAGACAAATAGCGAACTACAAACTTGCTCTAGGTCTATGAGGGTTGCAAGCCACCTATCCAATAATTCTAGTTGCAATGATTACTAGACACACAACTTGCTATGATACTACTCACTAAGAGCTCTCAATCTTGCTACATTAATGAGCTCCACTAGATGAACTTAAATAATAAATCAAGCTCTCAATTCTAATTACACTAAAGAGCTTACCACAACTAGTTTGCAAGAATATAAAAGGGTGAGTAGAGTGATTATACCGCTGTGTAGAGGGATGAACCAATCACAAGATGAAGATAAGATCAATCACCAGAAGAATACCAAGGGGCAAGAGACAACTGATTTTCTCCTAAGGTTCATGTGCTTGCCAACACGCTACGTCCCTGTTGTGTCGACCAATACTTGGTGGTTCGGTGGCTAAGAGGTGTTGCACAAACCTTGTCCACACAATTGGACATCGCAAGAACCTACTCACAAGTGAGGTAATTCAATGACACGAGCAATCCACTAGAGTTACCTTTCGGTGCTCCACCGGGGAAGGTACAAGTCCCCTCACAATCACTGGAGATGGCCATGAACAATCACCAACTCATGCTAATCCTCCACCACTGTACCAAGCCATCTTGGTGGTGGCAACCACCAAGAGCAACAAGCAAAATCTGCAGCAAAACATGAATACCAAGTGCCTCTAGATGCAATCACTCAAGCAATGCCCTTGGATTCTCTCCCAGTCTCACAAAGATGATGGATCAATGATGGAGATGAGTGGGAGAGCTTTTACTAAGCTCACAAGGTTGCTATATCAATGAAAATGTGCAAGAGAGGGAGCTAGAGCCGGCCATGGGGCTTAAATAGAAGCCCCCACAAAATAGAGCCGTTGGCTCAAATATTTGGCTGACTATGCATCGACCGGACACTCCGGTCACAATGCACCAGACGCAGCACTGGATGCTCCGGCCAGTGAATATCAGACATGTCCAGGTCAGCCTACCGGACATGTCAGGTAGCTCTTAGATTACCACATGTCTAGTTGAAACCAACCGAGCCGTTGCTGCCCATTCTGCCGATGACTAGACACTCATACCAGACACACAAACACAATTGACCGAACGCTGAGCCGCCGAGTCCGGTCAAGTCTAGTAAGCCACTAGGGCCGACCAGATGTGTCTGTTAGAAACTGACCGGACGCTGAGCCTCAGCGTCCGATCGAGTACAGTAAGCACCCATGGACGACTGGACGCGTCTGGTCACATCGGACCGGACACTGCCAAGTGTTTGATCAATAGATCTTGCCGATCACTGCGTTTGCTGAATCACACCGGACATGTTCGGTGTGGCGACCAGACACGTCTGGTCACTGAGTTAATCGCCAAATACCGGACATGTCCGGTCACCATACCGGACATGTTCGGTCTCTCTGTAATCAGAGCGACTAACTCCTTTTCGACTCTATCTCCTTCACCCTTGCTCAAATGTGCCAACCACCAAGTGTATCACCTTGTGCACATGTGTTAGCATATTTTCACAAATGTTTTCAAGGGTGTTAGTACTCCACTAGATCCTAAATGCATATGCAATGAATTAGAGCATCTAGTGGCACTTTGATAACCGCATTTTGATACGAGTTTTTCTCCTCTTAATAGTACGGCTATCTATCCTAAATGTGATCACACTCGCTAAGTGTCTTGATCACTGAAACAAAATGGCTCCTACAATTTTACCTTTGCCTTGAGCCTTTTGTTTCTCTCTTTCTTCTTTTCCAAGTTTAAGCATTTGATCATCACCATGCCATCACCATTGTCATGATCTTCGCCATTGCTTCATCACTTGGAGTAGTGCTACCTATCTCATAATTACTTTGATAAACTAGGTTAGCACTTAGGATTTCATCAATTAACCAAAACCAAACTAGAGCTTTCACACCACCACCGCCATCTGCTCAGGAGTTCTTTGCCCAATTCTTGGGAAGCCAAAGGACAATGGAGGAAGCTCTATGCCTCATTACGTAGAACATAGCTCATGGCCACCCACAGCAACAAGGGCTCAAGCCTAATCAGCATAGTACCTTCAAGGAATTTCTGGATACAAAGCCTCCTATCTTGAAGGTGGCAGAGGAACCACTACAGGCGGACGAGTGGCTCAACACCATTGAGCAGAAGTTTCGTCTGCTAAGAGTCACCGAGCACCTAAAGGCTGAGTATGCATCCCATCAGTTGTAGGGACCAGTAGGGATCTGGTGGACTACATTTCTTGTCCTCTCTACCTACTAATGCGCGAGTAACATGGGTGCAGTTCAAGTTGGCTTTTCGAGGGCATCACATTCCCCTAGGCCTAATGCACATGAAGGCGGCTAAATTTATGAGGCTCACCCAAGGGACAAAGACCCTCACAGAATATATGCATGAGTTCAATAACATGTCCAGGTATGCTCCAGGTTTTGTTGATACCGAGGAGAAGAAGATAGAGAGCTTCAAGCAAGGTCTTGGCACCAAAATTATGAAGACCATGGCCAATTCAAGGTGCACCACCTATAACGAGTTTATTAGTGATGCTCTGACCCAGGAAAATCATAACAACAAGCATGCGACAGCTAAGGGTCACAAGAGGGCAATTGAGGCAGGTGCCTCTAGATCTACATAGTCTAGAGCTCCTATCACAGCTAGGCCACCATTCTGCCCACCTGCACCTAAGTTTAGGCCTCCACCACCAAAAGCTCAGAACAATAGGCCTTAGAAAGTGTTCTGTAAGGCATTCACTATTGCCTTACCTAAAGGAAATGGTGGTCGGGGAAGCTCCATAGGACCTAGGAGTAATCAACCCTGTTTCAACTGCAATCAAGTGGGTCATTGGGCCAAGGAATGCCCCCACCCAAAGAAGAATGCCAATCAGAATCAGAACAATCAGAGGCAGGCGAACTCAAGGGCACGTCTGGGATACATGCACTATACCGCTGTTGAGGAATTGCCCGCTAGAGAAGTTGTCACGGCTAGTATGTTTCTTGTCAACAAGCATCCCGCTATTGTTTTATTTGATTCAGAGCTTGTCATTCATTTATGAGTCAAGCATTTGCATCTAGACATGATCAGAAAATCATTGAAGTAAGCAAGGGTGGTTATAATATAAGTTCATCTAGGGCTACTATTTCTACAAATAAGATAGTTAGGAACGTGCTCATCTCTATATTAGAGAGGGAGTATACAACGGATTTAATAATATTGTCTGGGTTGTCCATAAGTGTAATCTTAGGCATGAATTGGATGAAGGATCATGGTGTTCTCATTGACACTAGCACTCATACTATTATGTTGAGAGAACCCAAGGGAGGGAATGCTTTTCTAGTACCACTCTCCCGAAATTTTGAACTCCAACACTTAGCTTGTGCTATCCAAACCACTACCATTTGTGATATCCCTGTGGTTTATGAGTTTCTAGATGTATTTCCAGAGGAGTTACCAGGTTTACCACCTGATAGGGATGTGGAATTTAAGATTGAGTTAGTGCCAGGTATGGCACATATCTCAAGAAGACCTTATAGGATGCCATCAAATGAGTTAGCAGAACTTAAGATTTAGTTATAGGATCTGCTGGACAAGGGTCTCATTCAACCTAGTTCATCTCCGTTAGGATGTCTAGCATTATTTGTGAAAAAGAAGGACAAGTCCTTGAGAATGTGTGTGGATTATAGACCACTCAATGTTGTGACCATTAAAAATAGTACCTGTTGCCTTGCATCGACATCTTGTTTGATCAGTTGGCAAAGGCAAAGGTATTCTCCAAGATTGACTTGAGATCAGGCTATCATCAGATAAAGATTGGGCCAGAGGATATACCTAAAACTGCTTTCTCCACTCAGTATGGCTTATATGAGTATTTGGTTATGTCTTTCAGACTAACGAATGCTCCCGCCTACTTCATGTACCTAATGAATTCGGTATTCATGCCTGAGCTCGACAAGTTTGTGGTCGTGTTTATCGATGATATATTGATTTATTCAGAGAACAAGGCAGACCATGCGGAGCATCTGAGGATTGTTCTATCCAGATTGAGGGAGCATAAGTTGTATGCAAAATTTAGCAAGTGTGAATTTTGGTTGAGCAAAGTACCTTTCTTAGGTCATATCTTATCAAGAGATGAAATATCTATAGACCCATCAAAAGTACAAGAGGTCATGGATTGGAAGGCCCCGACTTTGGTTCATGAAGTTTGTAGTTTTCTAGGGTTAATAGGATATTATCGTCGTTTCATCCTAGATTTCTCAAAGATAGCTAAGCCCATGACTTGGCTACTTTAGAAAGATGAAAAGTTCAATTGGACACCAGAATGTGAAGCAGCTTTTCACACCCTCAGGACTCTATTAACTACAGCTCCTGTCTTAGCACAACCCGACATTAAGAAGCCTTTTGATGTATTTTGTGATGCATCAGGTACAGGTTTGGGGTGTGTGCTCATGCAAGAAAGAAGAGTTATTGCATATGCTTCTCGGTAGTTGAGAAAACATGAAGTCAACTACCCCACACATGATTTAGAACTTGCAGCAGTTGTTCATGCATTAAAGATATGGAGACATTATTTGTTGGGCAATATATGTCATATATATACTGACAACAAAAGTCTCAAGTATATCTTTACCCAACCAGAGCTGAACATGAGACAATGAAGATGGCTAGAGCTGATTAAGGACTACAATTTGGAAGTGCATTACCATTCGGGGAAAGCCAATGTTGTAGCCAATGCCCTCAGTCGGAAATCTCATTGCAACACTATGGAAGCATTGTTGGAAGATGGCTTCAATTTGTTACATCCTGTTGTACTGCACAATATCACTATTAGTTGTTCACTTGAGAGCAAAATCATAGAGCTACAGTAGACAGATGTAGGTATAAGTCACATCAAGAGAAAGATGCAAGATCAAGAAACCAAGCATTTTAGATTAGATGAAAAGGGTGTACTATGGTTTGAGGGCCGACTTGTGGTACCGAAAGACCTTGATCTTAGAAATCAAATTCTAGAGGAAGCTCATTTGTCCAAATTGTTTATCCATCTAAGTAGTAGTAAGATGTATCAAGATTTGAAAAACCCGTTTTTGGTGGACTAAGATGAAGAAGGAGATCGCAGCCTATGTCGCTAGGTGCGATAACTACAGTAGAGTAAAAGCTATTCATATGAAATTTGCTGGCTTACTTTAGCCATTGCCTATTCCAGGATGGAAATGGGAAGAAATCAGTATGGACTTTATCACAGGCCTTTCAATGACACAACAAGGTCATAATTCAATATGGCTCATTGTAGATCGTCTCACCAAATCAGCACATTTTATACCTATAAACATAAGGTATCACGTGGGGAAGTACGCTGAGCTATATGTTTCTCAGATCGTGAGACTACATGGAGTACCCAGGACCATAATCTTAGACAAAGGACCATAGTTCATAGCTTGTTTCTAGGAACATTTGCACCAGCCTTTGGGGACTAAATTGATCAGAAGTTCGGCATACCATCCGCAAACTTTAGGATAGACAGAGCGAGTGAACCAAATCTTAGAAGATTTGCTAAGAGCTTGTGTTATATCTTCCAAAGGTTCATGGGAGAAATGGTTACCTTTAGCTGAGTCCTCCTACAACAACAGTTATCAAGCAAGCATCAAGATGGCTCCGTTTGAAGCCTTGTATGGCAGAAAATGTAGAGCTCCGTTGAATTGGATTGAGCCCAGTGAAAGGAGATACTTTGGTATTGACTTTGTTAATGAAGCTAAAGAGCAAGTGCATATTATCCAACAGCATATGAAGGCAGCTCAATCAAGACAAAAGAGTTATGCTGATAAAAGAAGAAGACCACTGACTTTTGAAGTGTGTGACTATGTATACTTGAAAGTATCACCCATGAAAGGGGTGAAGAGATTTGGAGTGAAAAAGAAGCTTGCGCCTAGATACGTAGGGCCATACAAGATTATAGAATAGTAAGGGAACTTATAAGTTACAACTTCCATCAGAGATGAGTGCAATATTTGATGTCTTCCATGTTTCTCAGTTGAAGAAATGTCTTCGTATACCTGAAGAAGCTATTGCACCCACCAACATAAAACTTCAATCAGATTTGACCTATGAAAAAAAGCCAATCCAAGTGTTAGAAGAGATGGATAGAGTAACACGGAGTAAGATAATTAAGTTCTATAAGGTGGTATGTCTTGCAAATCTCGGGACAAGATTTTTATAAGGGGGAGGGGCTATAACACCCTAGGTGTTAGCCTTGCATAAATTGACTTGCATTGCATGAGCATGAGCATCGAGCATTCATATATAAGCTTTTACAATTGAAACATATGCAACATTGCTTGTTATTTCATGTTTCCTAGTATATATGCATATGATCATGAGTGAATACATGTAAATGATGGATGTGAGTCACTAAAACATATTAGCTACACTTATGATGACTAGTGGAACAATGTCATGAAGATCATTTTGTCTAATCAAGTACTTAAGTGATGCTATGTGTGTTGAACTGGGAAGCTTTATGTGCAACTAATGTATGAAATGATTGTGTGACCTTACAACTAGCTTAAACATGTTTAGAGTATCATTATGAACAACTTTGGTATTCATGACTAAGGGAAATTTGGTCACTAAGCCATAGTTTAAGTGTATACCATCATTTGAATGTAGCATGTTTGACCAAGTTTGAACTATGTGCTAGAGACTTTGCATGGAGGTGGTCACCAAAGCAAAGTTGTAGTATTTGATAAGGGGAACAACTTTTATGTTTGGGTCATAGACTAGTTTAGCTCCTAAAATGCTTGAAATAGGCTCACAAAAGTCATCAATTCACTGTTTTCAGCACTTAGCAAATTTCGCTAAGTCCTTTTCACTAACAGTTTGACAACCTCAATTTTAGGATGATATTACTTGAGAATGGTTGTGAATTAGCATTGAGTCCTTTAATAAGAATTGCAGCTGGTACATTGAGCTACAACTTTGATTCAGCTTGTGCGCGCTAATGCTCCATAGATTAGGAGATAGAGCTTCGTCAAATCTCACTGTCAGGCTCGGGTTCAGGCCCTGATCGACGCCGCGCCGTGCTCTATCATGGCTAACCATTGATAGAGCATGGCCGCTGTGTGGCCACTGTCGGCCGACGCCTGGCCTCAACGCCGTGCGCTGGCAGCCCTTATCTGCACTGCGCCGCGCCCCAATTCCACTCACTCGCATCAGCTCTCTCACTCCCTAGTGCTAGCTTTGCCTCTCGCCGCGGAACCAAGCCTTGCCACCGAGCACAGCATCAACTTCGCCATCGCCACACGTGCACTCCACTGCACCACCATCGTCTCCATCTTGCCCATAGCTGTGCCACATCCACCTCCACCGCCTCGACGTATTCGCTACGTCGATAGAGCTTTGGTGAGGGCATATTCGCCTTTTTCCCCTCTCGCCTAAAATCTCGGCCGCCATGGCCGCCTCCACGATGAGCTCACCACCGCTTGGCTCATGCGCGCTTGTCTTCTGATTATTGGCATTAGGGCTTGGTTAGGATGGGTGTTAGCTCGTGTTATGGTGTTACCGCCGTTAGTGGTCTCGCCGGCGCGGAACACAATGACCCGCGCCGCCGCATAATCACCTCCGTGCTACCACGTCGTGGCTAGAGCTCGTCGGAGCTTTTTGTCAGGCTTATGTAGTTGAAATAGCATCACTCGATCACTGTGATGCTGTTGCGCACCTCGCCTGGCTTTACCGTGGCCAGTGATTAGCGTGCTCCGCCACACCTTCACTACCACCACCTAGGTCATTCGACGCGCATTGCTCTGTAGAACATGTAGGTCCACTTGCCGTCACTAGTGAGCTCACCATCAGCGAACTCTGGCTGCGCAAGTGTTGAGCAGCGCCACTGCCCTATTTCGTTTCACTGACGGATGGGGTCGACTGACAGTGGGTCCTAGCTGATAGTGACTGTGAAGCTTAGGATAGTTCATTTATTTCCAATTTTAGACACAATCTTTGAAAATTGATAAGTTGAGCTATAGAGATCCAAATTTTGTGAACCAAATTTTGTAGTGTTCCTTTGGAAGTGTAGTATTTATGAAAAATACGATATTAGCATTTGTAGTAGAGTTTCTGGAAGATTTAAAATGAAACTTGAAATGTGTTTTTAAATGTATGTAAACTTGTTTAATTTATATCTAGAGTTCCTGTGCTCCAAAAATAATGATTTTTTTGTGGAGAGCTGTTCTTGATAAGTATAAGCTCTGGTAAAAATTTGAGGGCCATAGCATGAATATATTTCTAGTTATAGATTTTCCTTTTATAATTAGGTGGTCCTTGTGTGAATTTTTATAAATTAATTATGAATCCAATACTCATGAAATTTATTGGAGGTTGTCCTATTACCATATGGATGCTAAGAAAAATATAAAATCTGTTGCTTGACACTTTTTCCTAGGGTTTCCTATTTATGCTATTTTAAGCCTTTATGCCTTGTCATTTTTGCATAGGACGTTTTGCTTGGTAAAATAGCATGAAACTTTTATAGTAGTCTATTGGTTGCACTAGTAAGCCAC
The DNA here is from genome assembly GCF_019320115.1 of Miscanthus floridulus. Classification (NCBI taxonomy): domain Eukaryota; kingdom Viridiplantae; phylum Streptophyta; class Magnoliopsida; order Poales; family Poaceae; genus Miscanthus; species Miscanthus floridulus. The sequence continues at coordinate 53,422,216 of NC_089594.1, forward strand.
TGTAAATTTTTGAGAATTTATGATGCACCATTAGTATATGTTTATTATTTACCCTAATTATTTAATTATGTTTTCTATGGTTCTTATGATGCATAGTAACTGCTGATGTGAATGGTAAGGCTTAGAAGCCATTGACTGTATATAAATAACTAATTATCGCTTTATCATTCAAATACAAGGCTGCTTGTATAGTTTTGATTGTGTGGATGATTTTATATGGATAATGGTTTGTGCTGTAAAACTTGTTAATAACAAAGTTGTAGATAACTTACTAACCTATCTTGTGTTAAATTTTCACAACCATAGGACTTATGGTTTTTGAGTTCTAGCTGTTACAAGTTCGCTATCCGAAAGGTTTACCTCCTGGACAGATTTGATTGAATGAATTGTTTGCCCTATATAACTCTTGAATCACAGTAAGAGTATTAAAGGAAAGTTGTAGATAATTTTATAAGCTTTCCAGAAAGTCCAAGATCACCACATTTAGATAAATAGAACTCTAGTTATGAGTAAAACAAGTAGCCGCTGTTTTGTGGTGTAGTAAATGAATTGCTGAACTATTTCATTTAGTAATTAAGAAGAGATATGCACATACTCAGTAAAACATGATACACTTGTTATTACTTTCACAACATGTTGTTAAGAATTCTTACAAGAATCCATTCATCATGTATCACCATACTATACTTGTCAACGTGAATGCATTCACAATATCTTATGTCATACTCATGCATATAGGATCGACGGAGGAGATAACATTGCTGGAGTTCAACGAAGGAGAGGAAGGGGACCAGCAGGAGATTCCTCAAGCCGCAGCTCCCAAAGGTAAGGAGTAGACCCTAGAAGAGCTTCTAGAGTGCCCTGACCACTGCCCCACTTTCTTTCTGAAAGACAAGCCTCGGAGCATTCTAAGTCTCCCAGCATTTTACAAAATATTACTCAAGTCCATATGATTGATGCATTAGGTTATAAGAGTTGATTGGAACCACTTGATGCATATAAATTCCTTGTCCAAAAATACTACCTTTAGCCTTATATAGGTCCAGGATCGAATATATGCTTAGCCATGCTTAGACCGGTAGAAGTCGGGTGATTTCCTATCACCTACCAGATATAGGTGGATACTGAAGCACGGCTGGCTATATTTGCTATTGTGGAAAAGAACCATGTGATAAAAGTAAATCAAGGCTGGGCGGAGTCTATGGTAGGTTGACTCATGTGATTCCATCTGTGCCAATTAATGACCGTACCGTTGTTGGCACTTCTGACAAGATTGAACGCATGCCTATCACTTAGCTAGCCGAATAACTCATTCTGACCGTGAAGCTGAGTAGCTCAACTTAGTCTAGGCCCCGCTCTGTAAGAGTGCGCACTCTAGATGGTAGTAAGGATGTGTGGGAGCCAGACTAAGCCTAAGGGCAGGCTAGGCCTGAACGTCCTGGCATTTTGTTGTCCATGATTGTGCGGCGCTAGGCGAACCCACGAAATGTGTACTTGAGTTGTACCAAAGGTGACCTAAGGTGACTATTGACCTGGTCTGCCTGGGTTTGTATTAGGAATAAATTCCCAGCTGGTTGAAATCGATTCGAATCGCCGTCTCTCCCGGATAGTGAGAAACTTGGCTAGCCCCAACATCGTAGTAACTATATTATAGAATATGATGGTTCAGATAAACATGGAATTACAATACCTGCTATGGTTACTATTGTATCCTTTTAAAATGATATACCACATGTTTAGCACAGGATAGTTGCTAATTTAGAGATGGATATATATAAATAACTTGATAACAGAATTATATTTGTATAAATGAGTTAATCGCTTTTTATGCAAAATGTTGTCAAGCTATATCCACTTATACAACCTTGCATGATCCTTGGAGTCATTTTGTTTCTAGTTTATGATGGGTAAGTCTAGCTGAGTACCTTCTCGTACTCAGGGTTTATTTCCCATTGTTGTAGATGGCATTGTGTACCATGGTTATTGCAAGAGTTGCTTCTATCCCACTATGGATGAGGAGTAAACCTTGGGCAGGCTTCTTATTTCATCCTTCTACATGCTTTTGTGGATTGTGATCGTATGCTGGTGTTGTATTAAACTATGTTGGCAAATGCTACTTTCAAACTTAATTTGCCTATGCTATTATCTATCAAACTTGGTTTTTAATAACTTTCTTTCATACTCTGATGATGCAAATGTATCTGTGAACTTTATGTAATATGTGACATGAATGTTGAATCATGTACGATCTTGGTTGTTGTAAATCATTTATCGAGACCCATCATGGTACTCGATAGACTACCTGGGTTTATATGGGTTCAAGGATGACAGTGCGACTGCTTGTGGGCTGCCATTGTACTTGTACTCTTATAAATTGGTCAGTTCTGTGACAATGTATATGATGTGTATTTGCTTAATCATGCGATCTTGGTTGTGATGTGGATTTACTATGGTCCTTCATGACACTCAGCAGACTATCGGGTTTATATAAGTGAAAGTATGTGCGCGTCAACATGTTAAATGGGGACAACCATACTTGCACTTGTATTAATTGGTTGGGTCTATCACAAGATCCACGTCACTTAGGAGTTCCATCAGGGCGGCCAAAATGATTTCCAAACCTATGGTACATTCAGCGCAAACTATGCACCTATCATGCATCAAGATTAACATCTGGAGCGTCCAGAATGATTTCTGAGCCTATTATATGTTTGGCACAAACCATGTATCGACACTGACACTGTCTCCAAATGAACCGAAACAGGGTTTCACATGACCCATGCCACCTAGGAGTTCCATCGGGTGCATCCAAAATAACTTCTAAGCCTATGGTACGTTTCACGCAAACCGTGCACTTATCTTGCACCGACAATAACACAGTATCCAAATGGACCAAAATGAGATTCCACATGACCCATGTCACCTAGGAGTTCCATCAGGTACATCCAAGATGATTTTGGAGCTTATGGTACGTTAGGTGCAAACCGTGCACTATCTTGCATCAAGATTAGTACTATCTCCAAATGTACAAAAACGAGCAACCACCTAAGCCTCGTAACCTAGGAGTACCATCTGGTGCATCCAAAACAATTTTTGGGCCTATGGTACGCTTGGCGCAAATCATGAACTACCTTGCACTGACACTAACACTGTCTCCAAATGGATCGAAATGAGAGTCCTGATAACCCACGTAACCTAGGAGTTCCATCAGGTGCATCCAAAATGATTTCTAAGCCAATGGTACGTTCGGCGCAAACCGTGCACCTATCTTGCATCAAGATTAGCACTATCTCCAATAGACCAAAATGAGCTACCACTTGAGCCTTGTCATCTAGGAGTACCATCGGGTGCGTCCAAAATGATTTATGAGCCCATGGTACATTTGGCGCAAACAGTGCACCTATCTAGCACCAACACTAACACTATCACCAAACTGGTCAAAACAAGGTTCCAGATGACCCACGTCACCTAGGAGTTCCATTGGGTGCATCCAAAATGACTTCCGAGCCTATGGTAGATTTGGTGCAAACCATGCACCTATCTTACACCGACACTAACACTATCTCCAAATGGACCAAAATGAGATTCCACAGTACCCACATCACCTAGGAGTACCATCGGGTGCATCCAAAATGATTTCTAAGCCTATGGTATGCATAGCGCAAACCATGAACATATCTTGCACTGACACTAACACTGTCTCCAAATAGACTAAAATGATATTCCACAGGACCCACGTCACTTAGGACTTTCATCGGGGTGCGTCCAAAATGATTTCCGAGCCTATGGTACGTTTAGCGCAAACCGTGCACTTCTCTTGCGTCAAGATTAACATTATCTGCAAATAGACCGAAACGAGCTGCCACTTGAGCCTCAGTCACCTAGGAGTACCATTGGGTGCGTCCAAAATGATTTCTGAGCCTATCGTACGTTTGGCGTAAACGGTGCACCTATCTTGCACCGACACTAACACTGTCTCCAAATGGACCGAAGCGAGGTTCCACATGACCCATGCCACCTATGAGTTCCATCGGGTTCATCCAAAATAATTTCTAAGGCTATGGTACATTTGGCACAAACCGTGCACCTATCTTGCAACGACACTAACACTATCTCTAAACGGACCAAAAAGAGATTCCACATCACCCACGTCACCTAGGAGTTCCATGGGGCGCGTCCAAAATGATTTCCAAGCCTATGGTATGTTCATCGCAAACTGTGCACCCATCATGCGTCAAGATTACCACTATCTCCAAATAGAACGAAGTGAGCTTCCACTTGAGCCTCGTCACCTAGGAGTACCATCGGGTGTGTCCAAAATAATTTTTGAGCCTATGATACATTTGACGCAAACCGTGCACCTATCTTGCACCAATAATAACTCTGTCTACAAGCATACTAAAATGAGATTCGACATGACCCATATCACCTAGGAGTTCCATAGGGTGTGTCCAAAACGATTTTCGAGCCTACTGGTATGTTCGGTGCAAATCATGCACCTATCTTGCACTGACACTAACACTGTCTCCAAATGGATCGAAATGAGATTCCACTTGACCCACATCACCTAGGAGTTCCATCGGGTACGTCCAAGATGATTTCTGCGCTTATGGTACATTCGGTGCAAACCATGCACCTATCTTGCGTCAAGATTAGCACTATTACCAGATGTAGAAAAATGAGCTACCACTTGAGCCTCGTTGGCTAGGAGTACCATCGGGTACATCCAAAATGATTTCTAAGCCTATGGTATGCTTAGCGCAAACCGTGAACCTATCTTGCACTGACACTAACACTTTCTCCAAATGGACCAAAACAAGATTCCACATGACCACTATCACTTAGGAGTTCCATCGGGTGCGTCCAAAACAATTTTCGAGCCAATGTTACATTCGGCGCAAAGCATGCACCTATCTTGCGTCAATATTAACACTATCTCCAACAGATCGAAACTGAGCTACCACTTGAGCCTCATCACCTAGGAGTACCATCGGGTGCGTCCAAAACAATTTCTAAGCCTATGGTACGTTTGGCGCAAACTATGCACCTATCTTTCACCGACACTAACAATGTCTCCAAATGGACCGCAACGAGGTTCCACATGACCCACACCACCTAGAAGTTCCATCGGGTCTATTCAAAATGACTTCTGAGCCTATGGTACATTTGGCACAAACCGAGCAACTATCTTACACCGACTCTAACACTGTCTCCAAACGGACCGAAATGAGATTCCACATGACCCACATCACCTAGGAGTTTAATTGGGTGCGTGGCAAATGATTTCTTGGTGCAAACCATGCACCTATCTTGCGTTAAGATTACCACTATCTCAAAATGGACTGAAACGAGCTTCCACTTGAACCTCGTCACCTAGGGATAGCATCGGGTGTGTCCAAAATGATTTTCTAAGCCTATGGTATGTTTGGTGCAAAACGTGCGCCTATCTTGTGCCGACACTAACACTGTCTCCAAATTGACCGAAACGAGATTCGACATGAACCCCATCACCTAGGAGTTCCAGAGGGTGCATCCAAAATGATTTCCGATTCTATGTTACATTTGGCGCAAAGCGTGCACCTCTCTTGCATCAAGATTAGCACTATCTCCAACAGACCGAAACTGAGCTACCACTTGAGCCTGTCACCAAGGAGTACCATCGGGTTCATCTAAAATGATTTCTGAGCCTATGGTACGATTGTGCAAACTGTGCACCTATCTTTCACTGACACTGACACTATCTCCAAATGGACCAAAATGAGGTTCCACATGACCCATGCTACCTAGGAGTTCCATGGGGTGCATCCAAAATGACTTTCGAGCCTAGGTATGTTTGGCGCAAACCGAGCACCTATCTTGCACCGACACTAACACTATCACCAAACAGACCAAAACGAGATTCCACATGACCACATCACCTAGGAGCTCCATCGGGTGCGTCCAAAATAATTTTTGAGCCAATGTTACATTCGGTGCAAAGCGTGCACCTATCTTGCATCAAGATTAGCACTATCTCCAATATATCAAAATGAGCTACCACTTGAGCCTCATCACCTAGGAGTACCATCGGGTGCGTCCAAAATAATTTCTGAGCCTATTGTACGTTTGGCACAAACAGTGCACCTATCTTGCAATGACACTAACAAGATCTCCAAATGGACCGAAGCGAGGTTCCACATGAACCATGCCACCTATGAGTTCCACTGGGTTCATCCAAAATGACTTCTGAGCCTATGGTACGTTTGGCACAAACTGTGCACCTATCTTGCACTAACACTAAAACTATCTCTAAAGGTAACACCCAAAAATTTCCACTACAAATTAGCAATTAATTTTGAGCATTTATTTAATTTTCTTTGTATTTTTCACTTAGGTTAAACAATAAATTTTGGGTTAAATAAAATTAACTATAAGGTTTAGAAACATGTTTGTTGCATTCATGCCGAAGCATATTGTTTTTGGTTGAGTGTAGGGCTAGTTGGTTTGAAGTTGAATTCAAATTCCATTTGAATTTGGCATAGAATTGAAAAATAGAAATAGAAAAGAATTTGATTTTGAAAAAAATTACCTTTCTTCCTTTTTAGCCCAGCCCTACAATCTGGCCCGACCTTCTTTTCCTTCCCATTCTCAGCTTGGCCTGCCTGGAGGCCCAGCAGCCCTTCCTTCTTCTCCCTTCTCATTTTCTCGTGCCCGGCCTGCTCGCTCCAGCCCATTCGGCGGCCTGCTCCACGCGTCCCTTTTTCCTTCCTTCTTTCACCGCACGCGCCCGTCCACACCACGCGTGGCCCAGTCCGGTGCCTCAGCCTACTTTGCTTTGGCCTTCGCCCACATCCGCTCGCCCCTTCTTCCTTCTCTTGCTGTGCTACTGGTCCCGCACATCAGCGTCCTCCCCTTCCCTTTCCTTTCTTCTCCTAGGCGCCTTTCCTTTCTTCTCCCTAACGCCTTTCCTTTCTTCACCACTCGCCGATGGCACTGCCGGCATGGAAAGCCACAGCCGTCCTGCATGCAAGGCAGGCGGCCAATCCCGCCCGAGCACTCCGCTCTCTTTCCATCCACCGAACCCTCGCCTGGCCTATAAAGCACCACACCACATGCGCTTCTTCTCCCATCCTCTACTCGCACTCACTAGTTACCGCCATTGCCACAATTCATCTCTCCTGCGCCTCGGACCTCGATGCCTAATGACTCCCCAAGCTCCACCAAGTTCTCCCACAGCCGTAGGTAGTGCCGATTTCACATTTTGGGTCACCGTTGCTTCTTCTCCTGCCATCGCCGCCGTCAATGACCCACCTCTAGGAGCCCGTCCCGAATGCCGCTTGTGCTTCCTATTGACTCGCGGTGAGATCCCTGTCCTTCTCATGTCATCCATTCACCATTTTGTGCTCTAGAATGCCGTACTGGTGACCTCCAGACTCCGCTAGCCATGGTGCCACCATGGAACCGGCGCTCCAACATGTTCCCCAACTCAGGGTTGAATCCTAGTGAGTTCATGAGGTTCTGTAGATCACGTACATGTGTTTGGCTTCGATTAGGGAGGTCCTGAGCGCCATTCCAACACTTGTACATCGCTACCACGCTGGATGCACTGTTCAGTATAGGACAGAGCATTGGACCCACCCTGACTACACCAGCTTCTGGGTGATAGAAGTGTACATCCATGAGGGGACTTGGGTGCGCTACATCCACCGCGCCATCACTGCACGACTCACACGTGGTACATGCTCTCAAGATTTGGAGGCATTACCTAATAGGTCATAAGTGTGAGATTTATATAGACCATAAAAGTTTGAAGTATATATTCACACAATCAGATCTGAATTTGAGACAGTGCAGATGGCTAGAGTTAATCAAGGATTATGATTTAGGAATTACACTATCACCCGGGAAAGGCTAACATTGTAGCAGATGCCTTAAGTAGGAGGAGTTATGTGAACATGGCCTATACAACTCAGTTACCTAAAGAGTTGTGTGAGGAGTTTGAATACCTGAATTTGGGTATTGTGGCTAACACCATGGATTTAGAGGTAGAACCTACTCTAGAATGAGAGATTCATAAGGGACAGCTGAATGGATGAGAGGATCAAGGATATTGCTAAACATATAGTGATTGGTAAAGCCCTAGGATTCCACATGGATGATCAAGGAATAGTATGGTTTGGCAAAAGGATTTGTGTGCTAGAAGTGAAGTCTATTAGGTCGTCTATTTTGAGGGAAGCTCATGACTCAGCCTATTCCATACACCTAGGGAGTACTAAAATGTATCTTTATCTTAAAGAGAGAAACTAGTGGTATGGACTGAAAAGAGATGTAGCTAAACATGTGGCTATATGTGATACATGTCAAAGAGTAAAGGCAAAGCATTAGAGGCCAGCAGGGTTGCTACAGCCTATGAAGATATCCGAGTGGAAATGGGAAGAAGTTAGAATGGACTTCATAGTTGGATTACCCCATACACAGAGAGGATATGACTCTATCTGGGTAATAGTAGACCGTCTGACAAAAGTAGCACATTTCATTCCTATCAAGATAACTTATTCAGGTGCAAAGTTGGTAGAGTTATACATGGAGAGGATTGTATGTTTACATGGAGTACCAAAGAAGATTATTTCAGATAGGGATACACAGTTCACATCGCATTTTTGGTAGAAATTGCATGAGTCCATGGATACGAAGTTGAACTTTAGCTCAACTTATCATCCTAAGACAGATGGACAGACCAAAAGAACAAATTAGATCTTAGAGAATATGCTAAGAGCTTGTTCTCTACAGTATGGGACAAGTTGGGATAAGAGTTTGCCCTATGCCGAATTCTCTTATAATAATAGCTACCAGAAAAGTCTTAAGATGGCACCGTTTGAGGCGTTGTATGGCAGAAAGTGCAGGACACCACTATTTTGGAATCAAATAGGAGAAAGTCAAGTCTTTGGACCAGATGTATTACAACTAGTAGAGAAACAAGTACAAACAATAAGGCAAAACTTGAAGGTTGCACAGTCTTGGCAGAAAAGCTATGCTAACACTGAGAAGAAGAGATTTGGTGTTTAAAATTAGTGACTTTATTTATCTCAAAGTTTCACCTATGAAAGGAGTTAAGAGATTTCATACCAAGGGAAGGTTGTCACCCTAGGTATGTGGGACCATTTAAGATCATCAATAGGAGAGGTGAAGTTGCTTACCAGTTGGAATTACTAGAACAGCTCTTAGGTGTTCATGATGTCTTCCATGTGTCACAACTTAAGAAATGTTTGAGAGTACCTGAGGAACAACTACCTTTGGAAAAACTAGATATCTGAGGGGATCTATCATACAAAGAATATCTAGTGAGAATCTTGGAGACAACAGAGAGAATCACAAGAAGTAAGATAATAAGAATGTGCAAGGTTCAATGGAATAGACACTCAGTGGATAAGGCAACTTGGGAAAGAGAGGAAGATTTGAGATCTGACTATCCCAATCTCTTTGAACCATCCGAATCTAGAGGACAAGATTCATCTTAAGGGGGTAGGTTTGTAACACCCAAAAATTTCAACTACAAATTAGCAATTAATTTTGAGCATTTATTTTATTTTCTATGTATTTTGAACTTAGGTTAAATAATAAATTTTGGGTTAAATAAAATTAACTATAAAGTTTAAAAACATGTTTATTGCATTCATGCTGAAGCATATTGTTTTTGGTTGAGTGTAGGGCTAGATGGTTTGAAGTTAAATTCAAATTCCATTTGAATTTGGCTTAAAATTAAAAAATAGAATTAGAAAAGATTTTGATTTTGAAAAAATTACCTTTCTTCCTTTTCAGCGTAGCCCCAGAATCTGGCCCAGGCCTTCTTTTCCTTCCCCTTCCCGGCTCAGCCTGCCTGGCAGCCAAGCAGCCCTTTCTTCTTCTCCCTTCTCATTTTCCTACGCCCAACCTACTCACTCCAGCCCATTCGGCGGCCTGCTCCGCACGTCCCTTTTTCCTTCCTGCTTTCAATGCATGCGCCCATCTGCACCACGCGTGGCCCAGTCCGGTGCCCCGGCCTACTCGATCGGCTCTGCTTCGGCCTTCGCCCGCACCCGCTCACCCCATCTTCCTTCTCTCGCTGCGCTGTTGGTCCCGCACGTCAGCGTCCTCCCCTTCCCTTTCCTTTCTTCTCCCTGGCGTCTTTCCTTTCTTCACCACCTGCCGATGGTGCTACCTGCATGTAAAGCCACCGCTGTCCTGCATGCAAGGCATGCGGCCAATCTCACCCGAGCGCTCCACTCTCTTTCCATCCACTGAACCCTCGCCTAGCCTATAAAGCACCACACTACACACCCTTCTTCCCCCATCCTCTGCTCAGTGCTCACGAGTCACTGCCACCGCCACAATTCATCTCTCCCATGCCTCAGACCTCGACGCCGATGACTCCCCGAGCTCTGCCAAGTTCTCCCGCAGCTACAGGTAATGCTAATTTCATGTTTTGGGTCACCGTTGCTCGGATTCACCCTAACCCATGCCATTGCTTCTTCTCCAGCCATCGCCGTCGTCGACGACCCACCTCTAGAGCCCATCCCAAACACTACGCATGCTTCCTACCGACTTGTGGTGAGATCCATGTCCTTCTCGTGTCATCCGTCCACTGTTTTGTGCTCTAGAACACTGTACCGGCGACCTTTAGATGCCGTCGGCCATGGTGCCACCACGAAACCGATGCTCTGATGTGTTCCCCACCTCGGGTTGCATCCTAGTGAGTTCACAAGGTTCTGTAGATCACGTACGTGTCTTTGGCTTCGATCAGTGAGGTCTCGAGCGCCATTTCCGGCGTCCGCCGCCGTGTTTGCCTCACCACCGGCTAGGGTAGGCTCGTCGGTGGTACTTTGTAGCTGGTGGAGATCATCTAGTGCATCTTGCACCATCAGATGTTGTTTGAATGGCCCTGATCTACCCATACCAGGTTCGATACATAACAGGTCCACCGTGGACCCATAGACCCTAGACCATCGTGCTACGTCAGCGTGTCCACCACGCCACATGGTGCACCGAGTGAATCATAGGTGTCTATGTGTCATCCAGTCAGCAGCGTGGTCAACATCCAGTCAAGCCATGCCAGTTTTATAGAGAAGCCGTTCTATTTTTGGTGAATCAACCCGCAGTCTGTAGCAATTCAAATTAATTACAGCCTATTTTTATTCATTTAGGTCCTTGTATTTTCCCTAAATTGTATGCACAATCTAGTATTCATATTTTTATTATTTTAATTCAAAAATAAGTTTAGTTTATTTATAGAAATGCCATTAAACCTTATTTCGTGCAGAACTTTCGTGTTTTAAGTCCGATTTGAGTGATTCTTTCGCTCACGTGTGCGTAGCAATACGTAGAATAGATTTATAAGCTTTCCAACTTATGTTGTCGACAGAATATCATTAGCAGTCCTCTAAGGGGTATCCCATGAAGGTAGATTGATCGGTAGAGGAGCGTGAGATCAAGAACAAGAAGGCAACAAAGACACACGAGTTAGATAGGTTTAGGCCATTAGTATGATGTAATACCCTACTCCTATGGTCTATTGGTTTGTATTAGCTATCGTATGATATGTCGTGATTTCAGAGGGGGTCCCTGCCCGCCTTATATAGTCCAGGAGGCAGGGTTACAAGTCAGTTAAATCTAAGAGATAACCGGAAAGTAATAACTGATTACAGGAATCTTGGGATCATACATATCCTAACCGATCTCGTAGTATCTTCAGGATATCTTCTCGATGTCTTGCGGAAGGCACCGAGTAGAGTCGTGCCTCGCAAGGCTTCTTCTTATGGGCTGGGCCACCTGTAGGGGCGCAGCCCATGTGGTCTGCCATGGGTATCCGGGGTCGTATACCCCACAGCTAGTCCCCGAGTGCCTTGTACCCATTGTGCAATGTCGTCTTAAGCTTGTCTGAGCAGGTGCGAACAACGCCTGAGCAGTCAAGCTCATGGTCCAACCACCATGCTAAACTGTCGAGCTGCGTGAACTATCGCCGAGTAGTGTGAACTGTTGCCGAGCAGCATAACATGTCGCCAAGTAGTGCGACCTATCACCAAGCACCATGAACCATCGCCGAGTAGAGTGACCAAAGTATGGCTTGCCATAAGGGTGTAAGGAGCTCAAGTTTAGAATCGAAAATTTATCCGTAGTGGACCAAGTGCGCCCACTTAGAATCCGAACAAAGTTGTAGGAGTCAATCTTCCTCTATAGGCGTGTAGTGTTCGAGAAAAAACCCCGCACACTCACTGTGAGGTGAAGTGTGCCCACTTAGTCCCCGAGCCTGACAGCAGATGATGTAGTCATGTGGTGCCAGGGTCAGAAAGTAGAAGTCCAGCCGAGCAGGCAACCAGTCCCCAAGCGTAGCCTCGAGATGAGAAAAGCGCACATTCACTGCAAGGTGAAGCATGCCCACTTAGTCCCTGAGCTTACTGGAAGATGAAGAATGAATCTTGTAGTAGGGTCAAAGAAGTCTGAAAGCTTGCCGATGTCATCCGACATGTGCGTATCAAGACCCTAGATGTGCTGCCCAAGATCAGCACCCAGATCTGAATAGCATAGAGCAGCTTGATAGCACACCGACAAGACATAGCAAGATCTGACCACCAAGGGAGGACCGAGGAGTGAGGAGTCCCCGATGTTGCTGGCGATGTTCGAGCACCGAGGAGTGAGGGGTCCCCAATGTAGGCAGCGATGTCCGAGCACCAAGGAGTCCCTGGCATAGGCGGCGATGACCAATCATCGAGGAGCAAGGAGTCCCCGGCATCACTGGCGATGACCGAGCACCGAGGAGTCCCCGACGAAGCTGGCGATGTTTGAGCACTGGGGAGCGAGGAGTGAGGAGTCCCTAGCATAGGTGGTGATGACCGAGCACCGAGGAGCGAGGAGTCCCTAGCATCGCTGGCGATGACCGAGCACCAAGGAGCAAGGAGTCCCCGACGTAGGTGGCGATGCCCAAGCACCGAGGAGCGAGGAGTCCCCTGGCGTTGTTGGCGATGACCGAGCTCCAAGGAGCGAGGAATCCCCAGCATCACTAGCGATGACCGAGCACCGAGGAGCACAGAGTCCCTAGCATAGGCGGTGATGTCCGAGCACTGAGGAGTCCTCGGCATAGGCGGCGAGGTCCGAGCACCAACATAGCTAATGACGTCCGTGTGGTGAAGCATGCCCACTTAGTCCTCGAGCACGAAGTATCCGTGCATCGAAGAGTAACCAATGTAGCTGGCAATGAAGCATGAGCAATGAACAGTCTAGTCAACTGGTCAGTGGCGAAGTGAGCATTGAGTAGAAGCGACCGGCAAACAGTCCGATCAACTGGTCAGCGATGGAGTCCATGAACCAAGCGGTCTGACTAATTGATCAGTGGAGAAGTCCGAGCACTAGGTGATCCAATCACCTAGACGATGATCCTCCAATACAAACATGTAGAGCGGGTAGTACATGATGCACAAATAAATAAACTCCGAAGAAAAATCAGCAATGGTGATGAAACGACGTATGCAGTTCGACGATCAATTGGCGTGAAAATATATTTATATTTAATATAAACCACCTAAATAGTTAGTGTGTAGCTGAGTCTCTAGCCCTAGCTAGCCCATAGTCCATAACATCGAGCGTGGAGCCCGTGCACGTGTAGGAGGAACAAGCATGACCAAGGAGCCACTGCCGACCACCCATAACACAGAGCGTAGAGCTCATAACATGTGTAGGGAGGAGCCAGAGATAGGGCCATCTCTAGAGGCATCCGAGCATCAATGGGACTATTTGAGGGTTTGGAAAATCATTTGGAGAGCAAATATGGAGAAAACAGTTTGGAGAAATATTATGGCGATATACGAAGATTGGAGAATATTTAAAAGAATATTAAAGCGTGACTTAGCTTTGGATGGAGCATCTGGTCAGTGACGTATGGCGTTATCTGGTCGGCGTTGATGGCGAACACCTAGTGGGCGGTGAGTTGTTGGTGAAGATGACCTCGGAGGTGGTTCTAAGATCGGATCTGCTGTCGTAGGGGCTGGCATAGCCAGCGATGAATCATTGTCGTGGACCGACATGGATCTCCACGAGATTGATGACAAGAACGCGATGTTGATTTGAGGTCCATCCGGCTCGCCATGGATCAAGCGCACACGCCTACCTGGCACGCCAACTATCGATAGAATATCATCGGCAGTCCTCCAAGGGGTATCCCACGAAGGTAGATTGATCGGCAGAGGAGCATGAGATCAAGAACAAGAAGGCAATAGAGACACATGAGTTAGATAGGTTCAGGCCAGTCAGTATGACATAATACCCTACTCCAGTGGTCTGTTGGTTTGAATTAGCTATCATATGATATGGCTCTGACTTTAACCTGTTAACTAGATTGTACTAGCTCGTCTGTAGCTTCCCATAAGGGCAAGAGGGTATGTTTCTTTTTTGCTAGGATGTGTGTACCATGCTACGTGCCCATGCATGCCACTCCTAGAGGAGGGCCACATACGGCTAGATGGCCGAAACCTTAGCAGCTATGACTTGTTAGTGTGACTAGCTAAGGGTTATGTAGTGAAACCCTACCACACTTCCTAGGTAGAGGTGTAGTGGGCTTTGCAAACCATGGCATTGGGAATCACGGCTCGGTGGGTAAAGTTGTACAATTTCTACAGAAATATTTGACCTGTTATAACAGCCATGCTCATAGATACGAGCGATCTGGATCCTTCATGATTAGTGGTTACTAGTGGATGGATGGGAACTGATATAAACTTGATGATACTTTAATATCACCTAGGAATTGAGACTGTTCATTAAAGTAGTGATTCAGGATGCTAAAATTTGATCAACTAAAATTGCAAACCGCAGTCAAACAGTGTCAAGCCTTTGAGCCTCATAGACCCCTTTGTTATACTTGCTAAGCATGGTGAGCTTACGCTTGCTTTACATCCAATGAAAATTCTGGATGGGTAATAGATAATGGATATGAAGAGTTTCTAGAGGATGTCCAGGACTACTAGGGAGACATTCACCAGTTGGAGTCCTTGTGGTAGATTGGGCTAGAATTTTCGCTGTGTTTGTAATACTATTGCCATTGAGCAAACTTTGTATTAACATTATGATGAGATATGTGATGTAATAAGTACTTTACTTTGAGGCTATTACAATTTGTGATATATGTGTGCATTTAGGCATCCTAGGTGCACATATATGTGTACTTGGTTTTGCTATACAAAATTGGGTGTGACACTAAACTGGACCGAAACAAGATTCCACATGACCCACGTCACCTAGGAGTTCCATCGGGCGCATCCAAAATGATTTCCAAGCCTATGGTATGTTCATCGCATACCATGCATCTATCTTGCGTCAAGATTATCACTATCTCCAAATAGAATGAAATGAGCTTCCAATTGAGCCTCGTCACCTAGGAGTACCATCATGTGTGTCCAAAATGATTTCTGAGCCTATGCTATGTTTGGAGCAAACCATGCACCTATCTTGCACTGACACTAACTCTGTCTACAAGTGGACCGAAACAAGATTTGACATGACCCATGTCACCTAGGAGTTCCATTGGGTGCATCCAAAATGATTTTTGAGCCTACGGTATGTTCGGTGCAAACCATGCAACTATCTTGCACCGACACAAACACTATCGCCAAATGGACCGAAATGAGATTCCACAAGACCCACGTCACCTAGGAGTTCCATCAGGTATGTCCAAGACTATTTTTGAGCTTATGGTACATTCGGTGCAAACCGTGCACCTATCTTGCAGTCAAGATTAGCACTATTACCAAATGTACAAAAACGAGGTACCACTTGAGCCTCATCACCAAGGAGTACCATTGGGTGCATCCAAAATGATTTCTGAGCCTATGGTACGCTTAGTGCAAACCATGAACCTATCTTGCACTGACACTGACACTTTCTCCAAATAGACTGAAATAATATTCCACATGACCCACGTCACTTAGGAGTTCCATCGGGTGCCTCCAAAACAATTTCCAAGCCTATGGTACATTCACGCAAACCATGCACCTATCTTGTGTCAAGATTAACATTATCTCTAAATAGACCGAAATAAGCTACCACTTGAGCCTCGTCACCTAGGAGTACCATCGGGTGCGTCCAAAATGATTTCTGAGCCTAACGTATGTTTGGCACAAACAATGCACCTATCTTGCACCAACACTAACATTGTCTCCAAATGGACTGCAACGAGGTTCCACATGACCCACTGCCACCTAGGAGTTCCATCGGGTGCATCCAAAATGACTTCTGAGCCTATGGTATGTTTGGCGCAAACCGAGCAACTATCTTGCACCAACACTAGCACTGTCTCCAAATGGTCCAAAACGAGATTCCACATGACCACGTCACCTATGAGTTCCATTGGGTGCGTCCAAAACAATTTCTCGGTGCAAACCGTGCACCTATCTTGCATCAAGATTACCACAATCTCAAAATGGACTGAAATGAGCTTCCACTAGAACCTCGTCACCTAGGAGTACCTTCGGGTGCATCCAAAATGATTTCTGAGCCTATGGTATGTTTGGCGCAAAACGTGCAGCTATCTTGTGCCAACACTAACACTGTCTCCTAATTGACTGAAACAAGATTCAATATGACCCACGTCACCTAGGAGTTCCATAGGGTGCATCCAAAATAATTCCCAATCCTATGTTACATTCGGTGCAAAGCGTGAACCTATCATGCATCAGGATTAGCGCTCTCTCCAACAGAATGAAATGAGCTACCACTTGAGCCTATCACCTAGGAGTACCATCGGGTGCATCTAAAATGATTTTTGAGCCTATGGTACGATTGGCGCAAACCACACCTATCTTTCACTAACGCTGACACTGTCTCCAAATGGACCAAAAAGAGGTTCCACATGACCCATGCCAAATAGGAATTCCATCGGGTGCATCCAAAATGACTTTCGAGCCTATGGTACGTTTGGCGCAAACTGAGCACCTATCTTGCACCGACACTAACAATATCTCCAAATAGACCAAAACGAGATTCCACATGACCACGTCACCTAGGAGTTCTATCGGGTGCGTCCAAAATGATATTTGAGCCAGTGTTACATTTGGCGCAAAACGTGCACCTATCTTGCATCAAGATTAGCACTATCTCCAATAGATCAAAACAAGCTACCACTTGAGCCTCGTCACCTAGGAGTACCATTAGGTGCGTCCAAAATAATTTCTAAACCTACGGTATGTTTAGCACAAATAGTGCACCTATCTTTCACCGACACTGGCACTGCCTCCAAATGAACCAAAATGTGGTTCCACATGACCCACGTCACTTAGGAGTTCAATTGGGTGCATACAAAATGATTTCTTGGCACAAACCATGCACCTATCTTGTGTCGAGATGACCACTATCTCAAAATGGACTAAAATGAGCTTTCACTTGAACCTCGTCACCTAGGAGTACCATCGGGTGCGTCCAAAATGATTTTTTGAGCCTATGGTATGTTCATCGCATACCATACACCTATCTTGCATCAAGATTATCACTATCTCCAAATAGAATGAAATGAGCTTCCACTTGAGCCTCGTCACCTAGGAGTACCATCAGGTGTGTCCAAAATGATTTCTAAACCTATGATACGTTTGGAGCAAACCGTGAACCTATCTTGCACTGACACTAACTCTGTCTACAAGTGGACCGAAACGAGATTCGACATGACCCATGTTGCCTAGGAGTTCCATTGGGTGCGTCCAAAATGATTTTCTATCCTATGGTACATTTGGTGCAAACCGTGCAACTATCTTGAACCGACACTAACACTATCGCCAAATGGACCGAAACAAGATTCCACATGACCCACGTCACCTAAGAGTTCCATCAGGTACGTCCAAGACTGATTTTTGAGCTTATGGTACATTCGGTACAAACCATGCACCTATCTTGCATTAAGATTAGCACTATTACCAAATGTACAAAAATGAGCTACCACTTGAGCCTCATCACCTAGGAGTACCATTACGTGCATCCAAAATGATTTCTGAGCCTATGGTACGCTTAGCGCAAACCGTGAACCTATGTTGCACTGACACTAACACTTTCTCCAAACAGACTGAAATGATATTCCACATGACCCACGTCACTTAAGAGTTCTATCGGGTGCCTCCAAAATGATTTCTGAGCCTATGGTACGTTCACGCAAACTGTGCACCTATCTTGCGTCAAGATTAACATTATATCTAAATAGACCAAAATAAGCTACCACTTGAGCCTTGTCACCAAGGAGTACCATCGAGTGCGTCCAAAATTATTTCTGAGCCTAACATATGTTTGGCACAAACCATGCACCTATGTTGCACCGACACTGACACTGTCTCCAAACAGACCATAGCGAGGTTCCACATGACCCACGCCACCTAGGAGTTCCATCGGGTGCATCCAAAACGACTTTCGAGCCTATGGTAGTTTGGCGCAAGCCAAGCAACTATCTTGCACCAACACTAGCACTATCTCCAAACAGACCAAAATGAGATTCCACATGACCATGTGACCTAGGAGTTCCATCGGATGCGTCCAAAATAATTTCTCGATGCAAACCATGCACCTATCGTGCGTCAAGATTACCACAATCTCAAAATAGACTGAAACGAGCTTCCACTTCAACCTCATCACCTAGGAGTGCCTTTGGGTGCATCCAAAATGATTTATGAGCCTATGGTATGTTTGACACAAAACATGCACCTATCTTGTGCCGACACTAACATTGTCTCTAAATTAACCGAAACAAGATTCAACATGACCTACATCACCTAGGAGTTCCATATGGTGCATCCAAAACAATTCCCGATCCAATGTTACATTCGGCACAAAGCGTGCACCTATCTTGCATCAAGATTAACACTATCTCCAACTAGACCAAAATGAGCTACCGCTTGAGCCTGTCACCTAGGAGTACCATCGGGTGCGTCTAAAATGATTTCTGAGCCTATCGTACGATTGGCACAAATCACACCTATCTTTCACTAACACTAACACTGTCTCCAAATGGACCGAAAAGATGTTCCACAAGACCCATGCCACCTAGGAATTCCATCGGGTGCATCCAAAATGACTTCTGAGCCTATCGTACATTTGGCGCAAACCGAGCACCTATCTTGCACCGACACTAACACTATCTCCAAACGGACCAAAACAAGATTCCACATGACCATGTCACCTAGGAGTTCCATCGGGTGCGTCCAAAATGATTTTTGAGCCAATGTTACATTTGGCGCAAAGCGTGCACCTATCTTGCATCAAGATTAGCACTATCTCCAATAGATCAAAAGGAGCTACCACTTGAGCCTCGTCACCTAGGAGTACCATCGGGTACGTCCAAAATGATTTCTAAACCTATGGTACATTTAGCGCAATTAGTGCACCTATCTTTCACCGACACCGGCACTACCTCCAAATGAACCGAAACGTGGTTCCACATGACCCACGTCACCTTGGAGTTCCATCGGGTGTGTCTGAAATGACTTTCGAGCCTATGGTACGTTTGTCACAAACTGTGCACCTATCTTGCACCAACACTAACACTGTCTCCAAACGAACCAAAATGAGATTCCACATGACCCACATCACCCTAGGAGTTCAATTGGGTGCATACAAAATGATTTCTCAGCGCAAACCATGCACCTATCTTGCGTCAAGATGACCACTATCTCAAAATGGACTGAAACGAGCTTCCACTTGAACCTCATCACCTAGGAGAAGCTTGCATAATTTGACTTGGATTGCATGAGCATGAGCATCGAGCATTCATATATAAGCTTTTACAATTGAAATATATGATTGAGACATATGAAACATGCTTGTTATTTTATGTTTCCTTGTATATATGCATATGATCATGAGTGAATACATGTAAATGGTTGATGTGAGTCACTAAAACATCTTAGCTACACTTAGGATGACTAATGGAACATTGTTCATTTAGGTCAGTTTGTCTAATCAAGACCTTAAGTGATATTATACATGTTGACCTAGAAAGCTTTATGTGTAACTCATGTATGAAATGATTGTGTGAACTTGGGAATAGCTTAAACATGTTTAGCATGTCATCATGAACAACTTTGGTATTCATGGCTAGGGCTAATTTGGTCACTAAGTCATAGTTCAAGTATAAGTCATCATTTGAATGTAATAGGTTTGACCAAGTTTGAACTATATCATAGAGACCTTGCATGGATGTGTGCACTAAAGTAAAGTTGTAGTGTTTAATGAGAGGAACAACTTTTATTTTTGGGTCATAGGCTAGTTTAGCTCCTAACATGCTTAAAAATTGCTCACAAGAATCAGCATTTCATTGATTTCAGCACTTAGGAAAATTTTTCTATGTCTTGCGTGCTTGCAGTTTGACGGTCACTACTTTGAGTTGATTGTACTCTCTATCCATTGCAAATTAGACCTTGATTTCTAAAGGAGTTTTGTAGCTGGTACTTAGGGCTACGAGTTTTGTTTAGGTTGTTTGCACTAACAAGCTACAAATTAGGAGATTTAATTGCTTCAAATCGCGTTGTCAGGCATAGGATCACACTCTAACGAACGCCGCACCGTGCGATGTCATGGCCAATCGGCAATAGAGCATGGCCACCATGTGGAGGAAGCGAAGCCACGTGTCACCACCGGTCTGACCAGCCAGCCCATGTCGGGCCAGAGCACACTACAACACGCCCCGCACTCGCCCGCTCCATCCCCACGCTCTCATTTCGCTCTCTGCCTCTTCCTTCGCCCACCCACAGTAGCCATAGCAGCGGACAGCGCTGCCGTCACCATTGACGGCCACCCCACTCACCTTGCGCCGTGTCACGTCGCTTCTCCGCCACCACAGCAGTGCCGTTGCAACCCCACCATGCCACCTCCGCCGAGCACCGCATCCACTCCACCATCGTCCTAGAGTCTCACTACGCCCACATTTGCTTACTAACCATGCCCGGTAAGCCATCTCCCATGCATGACCACTGCGTGGTGCTCCGCCACCGCACTCCGTCGTCGTGGCCGCATCGCCTTCGACCGCCTTTTGCCATAGTGGTTGGTGCTCTAGAACTGCCATCGTGTGTAGCAGCACGTAGACTCATTAGATCGAGTCGTCGCGGTCACCGCCGGTGTAGCACCGTCGTCCTGCTCTGTCGTGCCACCATTGACGCCGCCGCCGTGCTTAGCTCCGGCAATAGGTCCAACTTGTCAGCTCAATAGGTGCGGGAGGTCATGGGGATCACGGTTGGGTCGGTGCTGTCGCCAGAGAGGGTCGCCGTCGGTGAACTTCGGTTGTCCCATGCCACGCTCTGTATTGCCATAGCTGATGTGTGGGGTCGACTGAACCGAGGGCCCCAGCTGTTAGTGACTCGATGGAGAAAGCTAGTTCATCTGTTTTCAGATTTGATGCAAAATTTTGAAAAATGATAAGTAGAGTTGTAGATATCCAAATCTTGTGAACCAAATTTTGTTGTATTCCTTAGGAAGTGTAGTTTTTTATAAAAATATGAAATGTGCCTTTTCTAGTATTTTTCAAGGTGATTTAAATATAGTTAAATGAGTGTTTTTTGTATGTTTACCATATTGTAAATTAGATATCTTCAGCTAGAAAAATGATAAAAATGTTATTCCAATTTTGTGGGTTTTCTATTGACATGCTCTAGCTAGGAAAAATAATAAGTTTACTGTAAACTTAATTTAAATATGGTCTTTCTATTTATTTATTAATAAATGACATTTTCTAAGGAAATTTGTAGGGATAAAAATATGTAAAATATTGCTATGCAAATTTTTGTACAGTAGTATGGCACTAATATGAAGCTAGAAAAAATTTATAATCTGTTGCTTGACACTTTTCTATAGGGTTTTCCATTTTCACTAAAATAACCCTTGCTAGCTTGTTATTTTTGCATAGGATGTTATACATGTGCAAATAGTATGAAATTTTCATAGTAGCATATTGTGAGCATTAGAAGTCTAATGTAATTTTCTGAGAATTTATTGTCCATATTTGGTGTATGTTTATTATTTACCCTAATTATTTAATTAAATTAATAAAGGCATTTAAATAATTAGATTGTGATTAACCATGATGTTTTCTATGGTTCTTATGATGCATAGTAACTGTTGATGTCAATGGTAAGGCTTAGAAGACATTGATTGTATGCAAATAACTAATTATCTCTTTATAATTCAAATACAAGGCTGCATGTATAGTTTTGATTGTGTGGAGGATTTCATATGGATAATGGTCTTTGCTGTAAAACTTGTTAATAATAAAGTTGTATATGACTTACTAATCTACCTTGTGTTAAATTTTCACAGTCATAGAGCTAAGAGTTTTCGAGTTCTAGCTGTTACAAGTTTATTGTCCGAAATGTTTGCTTTCTAGGTAGATTTTATTGAATGATTTGTTTGCCCTATATAACTCTTGAATCACTGTAAGAGTCTTAAAAGAAAGTTGTAGACAATTTTACAATCTTTCCAGAAATTCCAAGATCATAGCATTTGGATAAGTAGAACTTCAGTTATGAGTAAAACAAATAGCTGCTGTTTTGTGGTATAGTAAATGAATTGTTGAAGTGTTTGATTAAGTAATCAAGAAGAGATATGCACATACTCAGTAAAATGCGATGCACTTGTTATTATTTTAACACCATGCTATTAAGAATACTTACATGAATGCATTCATCAGGTGTCATCATACTATACTTGTCAGCATATATGCATTCACAATATCTTATGCCATATTCATGCATCTAGGATCGACAGAGGAGATAACGTTGTTGGAGTTCAACGAAGGAGAGGAAGGGGACCAGCAGGAGATTCCTCAAGCCACAGCTCCTAAAGGCGAGGAGCAGACCCCAGAAGACCTTCCGGAGTGCCCTGACCACCGCCCCACTTCTTTTCTAAAAGGCAAGCCCCGGAGCATTCTCAGTCTCCTAGTGTTTTGCAAAATATTACTCGAGTCCTTTATGATTGATGCATTAGGTTATAAGAGTTGATTGGAACCACTTGATGCATATAATTTCCTTGTCTAGAAATACACCTTTAACCCTATGTAGGTTCAGGATCGAATATATGCTTAGCCCTACTTAGATCGGTACAAGTCGGGTATTTCCTGTCACCTGCGAGATATAGGTGGATACCAAAGCACGGTTGGCTATATTTGCTATCATGGAAAAGAACCATGGGGTAAAAGTAAATGGAGGCTGGGCGGAGTCTATGGTAGATTGACTCATGTGATTCCGTCTATGCCGATTAAGGACCGTATTGTTGTTGGCACTTCTGACAAGATTGAACGCATGCCTATCACTTAGCTGGCCGAATAACTCATTCCGATCATGAAGCCGTGTAGCTCAAATCAGGGTAGGCCCTGCTCTATAAGAGTGCGCACTCTAGATGGTAGTAAGGATGTGCAGGGAAGCCAGACATGAGCCCAAGGGTGGGATAGTCCTGAACGTCCTGGCAGTTGGTTGTCCCTAATTATGCGGCGCTGGGCTGAACCCGCGACCTATGGACTTGAGTTGTACCGAAGGTGACCTAAGGTAACCATTGATCTGGTCCACCTGGGTTTGTGTTAGGAATAAATTCCTAGCTGGTTGAAATCGATTCGAATCACCGTCTCTCCCAGATAGTGAGAAACTTAGCTAGCCCCAACATCATAGTAATTGTATTATGGAATATGATGGTTCGGATAAACATGAAATTACTATACCTGCTATGGTTACTATTGCATGCTCTTAAAATGATATACCACATGTTTGGCATAGGATAGTTGCTAATTTAGAGATGGATAGTTATAAATAACTTGATAACGGAATTATAATTGTATAACTAAGTTAATCGCTTTTTATGCAAATGTTGTCAAGCTACCTCCACTTATACAGCCTTGCATAATCCTAGGAGTCAATTTATTTCTGGTTTATGATGGGTAAGTCTTGCTGAGTACCTTCTCGTACTCAAGGTTTTATTCCCATTGTTGCAGATGGTACAGTTTGTCATGGGTATTGCAAGAGTCGCTTCTATCCCGCTGTTGATGAGGAGTAAGCCTTCGGTAGGCTTCCTTATTAATCCCTCTACATGCTTTTGTGGACTGTGATCGTATATTGGCACTGTATTAAACTATGTTGGCAAATGCTACTTTCAAACTTAATTTGCTTCCTCTATTATCTATCAAACTTGGTTTGTAATAACTTTGTTCATACTCTAATGATGGAAATGTATCTATGAACTTTATGTAATATGTGACATATATGTTGAATCATGTATGATCTTGGTTGTTTGTGGATCATTTATCAAGACCTGTCGTGGTACTCGACAGACTACCGGGTTTATATGGGCTCAAGTATGACAGTGTGACCGCTTATGGGCTGCCATTATACTTGTGCTCTTACAAATTGGTCAGTTCTGTGATAGTATGTTTGGCTCAAAACATGCGCCTATCTTGTGCCGACACTAACACTGTCTCCAAATTGACCAAAATGAGATTCAACATTACCCACATCTCCTATGAGTTCCATACGGTGCATCCAAAATGATTTCTAATCCTATGCTACATTCAGCGCAAAGTGTGCACCTATCTTGCATCATAATTAGCACAATCTCCAATAGACAGACCAAAACGAGCTACCACTTGAGCCTGTCACCTAGGAGTACCATCGGGTGCGTCTAAAATGATTTCTGAGCCTATGGTATGATTGGTGCAAACCGTGCACCTATCTTTCACCGACACTGACACTGTCTCCAAACGGACCAAAATGTGGTTCCACATGACCCACGCCACCTAGGAGTTCCATCGGGTGCATCCAAAATGACTTCCAAGCCTATGGTACTATTAGCATAAACTGAACACCTATCTTGCACCGACACTAACACTGTCTCCAAATGGACCAAAATGAGATTCCACATTACCACATCACCTAGGAGTTCCATCGGGTGCGACCAAAATGATTTTCGAGCCAATGTTACATTCGGCGCAAAGTGTGCACCTATCTTGCATCAAGATTAGCAATATCTCAAATAGATCAAAAGGAGCTACCACTTGAGCCTCGTCGCCTAGGAGTACCATTGGATGCGTCCAAAATGATTTATGAGCCTATGGTACATTTAGTGCAAACCGTGCACCTGTCTTTCGTCGACACTGGTACTGCCTCCAAACGAACCGAAACGAGGTTCCACATGACCCACATCACCTAGGATTTCCATCGGGTGCGTCTGAAATGACTTCTGAGCCTATGGTACATTTGGCACAAACCATGCACCTCTCTTGCACTAACACTAACATTGTCTCCAAATGGAGCGAAATGAGATTCCACATGACCCACATCACCTAGGAGTTCAATTGGGCGTGTACAAAATGATTTCTCAGTGCAAACCGTGCACCTATCTTACGTCAAGATGACCACTATCTCAAAATGGGCTGAAACAAGCTTCCACTTGAACCTCGTCGCCTAGGAGTACCATCGGGTGCGTCCAAAATGATTTCTGAGCCTATGGTATGTTTGGCACAAAATGTGTGCCTATCTTGTGCCAATACTAACACTATCTCCAAATTGACTGAAATGAGATTCGACATGACCCACGTCACCTATGAGTTCCATTGGGTGCGTCCAAAATGATTTTATGATCCTATGTTACATTCGGCGCAAAGCGTGCACCTATCTTGCATCATAATTAGCACTATCTCCAATAGACCTGAAACAAGCTACCACTTGAGCCTGTCACCTAGGAGTACCATCGGGTGCGTCTAAAATGATTTCTGAGCCTATGGTATTATTGGTGCAAACTGTGCACCTATCTTTCATTGACACTGACACTGTCTCCAAACAGACCAAAATGTGGTTCCACATGACCCACGCCACCTAGGAGTTCCATCGGGTGCATCCAAAATGACTTCCGAGCCTATGGTATGATTGGCGCAAACTGAGCACCTATCTTGCACTGACACTAACACTGTCTCCAAATGGACAAAAATGAGATTCCGCATGACCACATCACCTAGGAGTTCCGTCGGGTGCGACCAAAACAATTTTCGAGCCAATGTTACATTAGGCACAAAGTGTGCTCCTATCTTGCATCAAGATTAGCACTATCTCAAATACATTGAAAGGAGCTACCACTTGAGCCTCATCACCTAAGAGTAGCATCGGGTGCGTCCAAAATGATTTCTCAGCATATGGTACATTTAGCGCAAATCGTGCCCCTATCTTTCGCTGACACTAGCACTGCCTCCAAACTGAACCAAAATGAGGTTCCACATGACCCACGTCACATAGGATTTACATCAGGTGCATCCAAAATGACTTCTAAGCCTATGGTACATTTGGCACAAACCATGCACCTATCTTGTACCAACACTAACACTGTCTCCAAATAGACCAAAATGAGATTCCACATGACCCACGTCACCTAGGAGTTCAATTGGGTGCGTACAAAATGATTTCTTAGTGCAAACCATGCACCTATCTTGCGTCAAGATGACCACTATCTCAAAATGGACTGAAACGAGCTTCCACTTGAACCTTGTCACCTAGGAGTACCATCGGGTGCGTCCAAAATGATTTCTAAGCCTATGGTATGTTTGGCGCAAAACGTGTGCCTATCTTGTGCTGATACTAACACTATCTCCAAATTGACCAAAATGAGATTCTACATGACCCACGTCACCTATGAGTTCCATAGGGTGCGTCCAAAATGGTTTTTCAATCCTATGTTACATTCAGCGCAATGCGTGCACCTATCTTGCATCATAATTAGCACTATCTCCAATAGACTGAAATGAGCTACCACTTGAGCCTGTCACCTAGGAGTACCATTGGGTTCATCTAAAATGATTTCTAAGCCTATGGTATGATTGGTGCAAACCATGCACCTATCTTTCACTGACACTAACACTGTCTCCAAACGGACCGAAATGTGATTCCACATGACCCATGCCACCTAGGAGTTCCATCGGGTGCATCCAAAATGACTTTCGAGCCTATGGTATGATTGGCGCAAACTGAGCATCTATCTTGCACCAACACTAACACTGTCTCCAAACAGACCAAAACAAGATTCCACGTGACCACATCACCTAGGAGTTCCATCGAGTGTGACCAAAATGATTTTTGAGCCAATGTCAATGTTACATTCGGCGCAAAGTGTGCACCTATTTTGCATCAAGATTAGCACTATCTCAAATAGATCGAAAGGAGCTACCACTTGAGCCTCGTCACCTAGGAGTACCATCGGGTGCGTCCAAAATGATTTCTGAGCCTATGGTACGTTTAGCGCAAACCATGCACCAATCTTTCATCGACACTAGCACTGCCTCCAAACTGAACCAAAACGAGGTTCCACATGACCCATGTCACCTAGGATTTCCATCGGGTGTGTCCGAAATGACTTCTGAGCCTATGGTACATTTGGCACAAACCATGCGCCTATCTTGCACCAACACTAACACTATCTCCAAATAGACCAAAATGAGATTCCACATGACCCACGTCACCTAGGAGTTCAATTGGGTGCGTACAAAATGATTTCTGAGCGCAAACCATGCACCTATCTTGCGTCAAGATGACCACTATCACAAAATGGACTAAAACGAGCTTCCACTTGAACCTCGTCGCCTAGGAGTACCATCAGGTGCGTCCAAAATGATTTCTGAGCCTATGTTATGTTTGGTGCAAAACATGTGCCTATCTTGTGCCGACACTAACACTATATCTAAATTGATAGAAATGAGATTCGACATGACCCACGCACCTATGAGTTCCATAGGGTGCGTCCAAAATGATTTTCTGATCCTATGTTACATTCGACGCAAAGCA
This sequence comes from Miscanthus floridulus, assembly GCF_019320115.1. Taxonomy (NCBI): domain Eukaryota; kingdom Viridiplantae; phylum Streptophyta; class Magnoliopsida; order Poales; family Poaceae; genus Miscanthus; species Miscanthus floridulus. The sequence goes on from NC_089594.1 coordinate 53,449,992, forward strand.
TGCACCTATCTTGCATCAAGATTATCACTATCTCCAATAGACCAAAATGAGCTACCACTTGAGCCTGTCACCTAGGAGTACCATTGGGTTCGTCTAAAATGATTTCTAAGCCTATGGTATGATTGGTGCAAACCGTGCACCTATCTTTCACTGACACTGACACTGTCTCCAAACGGACCGAAATGTGATTCCACATGACCCATGCCACCTAGGAGTTCCATTGGGTGCATCCAAAATGACTTCTGAGCCTATGGTATGATTGGCGCAAACTGAGCATCTATCTTGCACCGACACTAACACGGTCTCCAAACGGACCAAAACAAGATTCCACTTGACCACATCACCTAGGAGTTCCATCGAGTGCGACCAAAATGATTTTCGAGCCAATGTTACATTCGGCGCAAAGTGTGCACCTATTTTGCATCAAGATTAGCACTATCTCAAATAGATCGAAAGGAGCTACCACTTGAGCCTCGTCACCTAGGAGTACCATCGGGTGCGTCCAAAATGATTTCTGAGCCTATGGTACGCTTAGCGCAAACCGTGCACCAATCTTTCACCGACACTAGCACTGCCTCCAAACGAACCAAAATGAGGTTCCACATGACCCACGTCACCTAGGATTTCCATCGGGTGTGTCCGAAATGACTTCTGAGCCTATGGTACATTTGGCACAAACCATGCGCCTATCTTGCACCAACACTAACACGGTCTCCAAATAGACCAAAATGAGATTCCACAAGACCCACGTCACCTAGGAGTTCAATTGGGTGTGTACAAAATGATTTCTAAGCGCAAACCATGCACCTATCTTGCATCAAGATGACCACTATCACAAAATGGACTAAAATGAGCTTCCACTTGAACCTCGTCGCCTAGGAGTACCATCGGGTGCGTCCAAAATGATTTCTAAGCCTATGTTATGTTTGGTGCAAAACGTGTGCCTATCTTGTGCCGACACTAACACTATATCTAAATTGATAGAAACGAGATTCGACATGACCCACACACCTATGAGTTCCATAGGGTGCATCCAAAATGATTTTCTGATCCTATGTTACATTTCGGCGCAAAGCATGCACCTATCTTGCATCAAGATTAGCACTATCTCCAACAGACCAAAATGAGCTACCACTTGAGCCTGTCACCTAGGAGTACCATCAGGGTGCATCTAAAATGATTTCTAAGCCTATGGTATGATTGCACAGACCATGAACCTATCTTCCACCAACACTAACACTGTCTCCAAATGGGCCAAAATGAGGTTCCACATGACCCATGTCACCTAGGAGTTCTATTGGGTGCATCTAAAATGACTTTGGGGCCTATGGTACGTTAGACACAAACCGTGCTCCTATCTTACACCAACACTAACACTGTCTCCAAATGGACCGAAACTAAGATTCCACATGACCCACGTCACCTAGGAGTCCCATCAAATGCGTCCAAAATGATTTTTTGGCCTATGGTACGCTTGGCGCAAACTGTGAACCTTTCTTGCACTAACACTAACACTGTCTCCAAACAGAATGAAATGAGATTCCACAAGATCCACGTCACTTAGGAGTTCCATTAGGGGCGGCCAAAATGATTGCTAAGTGTAGCACCCGGTTTTAAAGACAAAACTAGATACACACTATATGTGAGCCTAGGAAGTCAAATCTCACATATAGCCACAAATCAGGGTAATATCAAGAGACAATACTTATTACATAACATATTAGTAAAAGAAAAGTACCCTCAGAGTAAAGACAGCGGAAAGTTGACTCCGATCTTCTGGCGAAGACTCCAAATCCATAGGGACGACTGACTGGTTGACTATAAGCCTAACTCCTCCAAACTAGCAATCTGGTACCCATCCAGGATTTTTATCCAATGTATAGAAAAATAAAGCAAGCATAAGTACATGTCATACTTAACAATTATATCATGGGGTTCATGAGGCTCAAAAGGCTGACACTGGTTTATGCGATTAGCTTTAATAGGTCATCTTTTTAAGCAATTGAATAGCAAAGGATTTATCATTCCCATAAACACTTGATCAGGTAAACATGATAATGTATAGCATAAACAATTGATCATTAGCATCATCATTATCCATTAGTGATCATCTCTATTCCATAAGGGTCCAAGGCCGCTCGTGTCCGCGAGCACGGCTGTTATAACAGTTTTATACTCTACAGAGTTTGTACACGTTCACTGTGAGTTGTGATTTACCCTTTCGCCCGAGGTAGCTATTCTCTTGACCCACTTCCAAGGAAGGTCGGTAGGGTTCATTATGAAGCCCTTCAAAAGATTTGTCTAACAAGTTAGGGCCGCTAGGCGTATATGGCCCATCTCTAGGAGTGGCATGCGTGGGCATCGCAGCACGGTACACACTTCCCAGTAGCAAAGGAAACATACCCTGCGCCTGAAAGGTAACCACTAATAAGCTAGAAAAGATCCTCATACTGAGCTAAAGCCAGAGCCATATGGCCCTCACAGCTATACTGTAAGTCCCGGATGATCGCTTACAAATAAGTCCTTAGGGAGAGGAATCTGAATCATATAAACACTCTAGCCCCCTGTGTCCATGTTACTAAAAGTCATATTTTAATGTTTATTGCATATATCATTAGTCAAGTTACAAGACCATGGTTTTGATTAAGCACTAGCAAAAACTACCAAATGCAATATCCCAAAGGTTTCAAGGTACAAGATATCAAATATCTAGGATATCCTTATTGACAACAAGGGAGACACATGCAATATGAATTTAGTGATTAAATGTGAATAGGTAATAAGGATAATCCCATGCTATACTTGCCTTACACACCGATCCTTTGGTAAGCTTTATTCTTCGATGTCCTTCTTCTTCTTCTGGCTCACCACGTGTATCTCACCGACTGGATAATCATAGAACACCACACAAACATCCATACACATACATGCATAGCATATAGTTGCATCTATATCAAAATAGTACACCAATCATAGAAAAATTAAGTAAAAGAGATCGATATATGATTCTACGTATCACTACGATCACACAGTCGCGAGAAGCACGCTAATCGAAGCTACAGTTGAAAAGTTACAACTACCGAGAGATTTGCCTAATACGTGGAAAAGAAAACAATAGGCTTCATTTATGTTAACCATATGAATTCATATACAAAAGATATTTTATAAACAATATGGATTGATTTAAGTCAATTTTAGATTATAAAACAAAAGTAAAACAAATCATATTTTATGTATAAAACCTAGTTGCATAATCATTAATCAAGATATGATTTAAACTATGATTTTTATGAAATAGTAATATAGTAAACATTATTACTAATGTGTAGATCTCATCGCTACGAATCTAACGCAACTTGAACAGACTATTTCAGTGTTAAAATGAATAAGTTATGATTTAAACAAGTTTTACTTTAGTTAAATAATAGATTAACCCTACTCATGAATTTCAAGTGTTGGAAACATGCCTAACAGTTGTATAAACATGTAGAAAACATGAATACGATCCTAACGCAATTTGAACGGGTCAAATTGGACTTAAAACGCAAAAGTTACGCATAAAATAAGATCCAGTGGCATTCCTATAAATATTTGAACTCAAATTTGAATTAAAACAATTAAAAATCTGAATTTAAATAGATTTTGGACTGGGTGTACTATTTCTGGAAATTATAGGGTCTAAAGTGAATAAAAACAGGGCTAAAAAACAATTATTTTGAACTAAACTGGACTGTGGGTTGATTCACTAAAAACCGAGGGGCTAATCTACAAAATGTGCAAGGCTTGACTGTAGTTGACTCGGCTACTGACCAGGCTGACGCGTGGCAGTCGAGGATTGGTGTGGTGCACCACGTGGCGGTGGACGCATGCTGATGTGGCGCGGTGCACCGAGTTCACGGGTCCATGGTGGACCGGCCACTTAACCAAACCGGTGATCTAATCTTGGCCGTTCCTTTATGATCTGACAGCGCAGGGCGCGTGCGGGTGATACCAGCGACTGCACAGTGACACCGGCGAGGGCACCATGGCTGGCGGTGAGCCGAGCTTGGCGGCAGACATTGAGGGGGTGTTCCAGACTTCCTCGATCGAATCAAGAGGCACGGGGATGATCTACAGGCAAGTGCAAATACGTTGGGGGCGCTACCGAGGTGAGGGAACGCGGTGGGGTACCGAGCCCACAGCGGCACCATGGCCGGCGGGTCGACAACTCGCTGCTACGGCATTACAGAGCACCATTTTACAATCCTAGGGGCACGAGAAGACGGAGGAGCTCACCGCGAGTCCAACGGTGGTGGTCACGGCGTCTGGAAGGCTTCCGAAGCGAGTCATCGATGGCAGTGGCGGCTAGAGAGAGAGGAAGACGCGCGGGTGAGGTGAAATCCAAGGAAAACAAGGCCAAAGCGAGGGAGTCAAGGTACCTATGGGTGTGGAGAAACATGGCAGATCCTTAGGACTCGTCGGTGACGGGGTTAGTGCTCGGGGAGGGGGAGTTCGCCGGCGGCGGTGAGCTTGAGCGCTATGAACGGAGGAAGGGGCAGAGGGAAGGGGAGAAGGAGGGGTGCAGTTGGAGCTTTATAGGTGGGCGGGCGCGGCGTGGAAGGGAAGGGGAGCGGGCTGATTGGCCGCTTGCCAAACGGGCACAGCGGCTTGCCATTCACAGATGCGCCATCGGCGGGCAAAGAAAGGAAAGGGAAGGAGCACGTCGGGGGAGAAAAGGAAAGGGAAGACGATGGGCGTAGGCGGGTAGCTGACAGGCGGGGTTGGCAGCGCAGTGAGAGAGAGAAGCGACATGTGCGGGCGGCTAACGTGGAGCGGGCTGCGTAGGTGGGCTGGCGCGCAGAGCGGGCCGTAGCGCCGAGTAGCGGGCCGCCAAGTAGTGGGCCGCGCGGGCGAGAAGGGAAGGGAGGGGAGACGTGCGCTGGACCAGCCGGCAATGGGCCAAGGCTGGGAGAAAAAGAGAAAGCAGGGGAGTAAAGGGAGAGGAGGCTGCTAGGCTAGTTCCAAGGTTGGGCCAAAAATGAAGAATAGAATATTTTTCAAGTAAAAATCATTTTCTATTTCTAAATTCTATTTCTTTTCTTAATTCAAAACCATTTCAAATATGAACCAAATCAAGCATAAATATGATTTCAATATACTTTCTAATTCCAACATAGATGAACCAATTTTTGGTAAGTTTCCAAAAATAACTTTTTAAGTTCTTACATTTTCCAATTCCTTTTCTTTTTTCTAATCTTCCAATTCTAAGCTAAATTCAAATCCAATTCGAGTATGGTTTCAAATATATTTTCCCATTCAATAAAAATGGACAATTCTATTAAGCTTTCCAAGATAAACTTTACAACTTTAAAAATACTTTTATTTTCTAATTTTCTTTTCTTTCTTTTCTTTTATTTCAAAGCCATTTTTAATTTCATTTCAAAAGCATTCCAAATTACTTTGGAGTTTGGATCACACCATTCATCACAATAAATAAAATGCAACAGCATGTATGCTCACACATGTTACTACCTTATGTTGAATTTTAAATTAAAGAAAAGTTTTATTTCCTATATTTCATGTGCACAAAAATTCATAAATAAATCATTTGAACTCTATTTCAAAAGAGGCTAATTTTAGGGTGTTACAATTCTACCCCCTTAAGATGAATCTCGTCCTCGAGATTCGGAAGACATCGACTAAGAGATGGGAATACTCTGTCCTTGGATTCTTCTTTACTTCCTCATGTAGTTTCATCGTCTTGATAAAGATCCACTTTACTTTGCATAACTGTTGCCCTTACTCCAAGTAATTTGCCTAACTAATTCCAAAACTTTGACAGGTACCTTAAACAACTCTCAGGTAACCCTAATCACTAGGCCATAATTCTCTTTTCTCATATGTTCACCTTTCAACAAGGCTTCCTTATCTTCTTGGTCCAAAAGATGATCTACCATCAATCTTCAAAACATTAATGATCCTAGTAAAGTTGCTCAAACTAGGAATACAACTCTTAATCCTTAGTGTTACTCGAACCTTCTTAGCACAATTCTCCGTTGCTAAGGGCATCGGCCATTACTTTGATTCTTGAAGTGATAGCACTTTTCCAAGTCACAATCAATCTCATTCCAACGAGGTTATCACAAGCTCAAAGACTAACTTGGTGAAGGTATCCTATATATTCTTGTCATCCTCCTAGATATTACTTTTACCTTCAAGAAGATGGTACTTCCATGCATCGCAATGGATAACTCCAGATAATAGGTTAGTTCAACTCATGCTTATAAGGACACATCCTACACCTTCACAAGATGCATTATTGTAGATACAAAGCTCTCGTCCTGATCTACAAGCTAATACTCAGGTTTTACTTTGACCTCTTGGACTCCTTCAAACACTTGACTAAAGTCTCCTGATCCAAACTAACTTAAAAGCTTCTCCGATAAATTTATCAACATCTTGCTAGTCTTGGATAGACTTTTCTTGGACTTCTAACCTAAAACTCATTAAAACTCTGAGTTCCTCCTACATCTTTGGGTAACACCACGCTTCCGCTGCGCACTCTAATTTTCGCTGTGCAAACTCAAACGTATGATACTTCATCTTACCAATTCTTCCACCTGGCTACCCCCTTAAGATGAGACAAACTAGGGGACACCAAAGTATAGCTTGCATCCTCTTGTGATTGCAGTCTACTATTGTTCAGAATTTTCCTCAGGATTTTTGATCGTCCAAAATCAGAGATATGAACCGATAAAGACAAGCTGCTTTGAAGACAAGATAGGGAAAATAGAAGAAAACCGTAACCCAACTATTTATTTCATTAATCCTTATATCTTAAACCTATAGACTAAATGAAATTGCAGGAACACCCAACAAAATCATTGCAATCATTACAAAGATGCAAAACAAGCATAACATAATGACAAATCAACAAAGCACTTAAAGATGCACAACTCAATTATTGACTCACTTGCGATACTATCAGTTTTTATTACATAAGGGGCACAAATTCCTAATTCTTAAAAATGGCATGATTACAGGGACATCTCTCACATGGGAGTGACACATCATCCACTACATCAATTTCATCATGGGCTTCTCTTGTATTGTGTGTCACCGTCACTTGCTGGTGGTAGTCCTGTATTGACCTAACTCTGGCTACCTCCATGGCATAATTGTTGATCCTTCTGTGGGCAAGATTTAACATAATGTCCTTCCTACTGGCAATGATAACACTTTCTCTTAGCTAGATCTTTTGTGATGTCATACTCCACAGAATTGTTGTTTAGAGTATTGTTAGCTTGCTGACTTTGTAAGTTCATCTTTGTTTGACTAGACCGGTTTTTAGCTCGCTTGATCTTTCGGGGTTGAAACTCCGTGTAGGTGATTGTCCACCCATCTATACACACCTCATGTGGAAAGACTAGAGTAACCTTAGCTTGAGAAACTTCTAATTCTTTAGAGTATGAGTTTAACTGACTAGGGATTAGAGCTGGATGTGACGATGTAATAGAACTTGAATGTTGATTTCTTCCTGATTCTGACTCTGGTGAGATCTCCTTTCTCTTCTTATCCACATTATCCTCAGGTACAGGCTGAATACCTTCGTACTCAATTCTTTCTCCTGACGGTGTTGTTAGAAGCACCAAACGCTGGGTGGCATACTTGATCACTCCTTTACAAGCAGATAGCCATCCTATTCTAAGAATGACATCAATGTCTACTAACTCTAATGCAATAAGATTTGCTTCAAATTTTACTCCTTTGATGTTAAGACTAACTCTTGGGCATTTGTGGTTTGCCTTCATTTCTCCTTCTAGGGTCTTAACTATCACTGGTCTCCTCATTGGAAGCATAGTTATCTTATGTTCCTTTATGTATGCACTAGAGATAAATGAATGTGAAGCTCTGGGATCAAATAGCACTATGGTGGAAGCTGAGTTTACTGGAATGAAACCATACACAACCTCCTTAGCTCCATGAGTGGTCGTCATATCCACATTATTCAATCTTCCTTAGATGTAGTTTTTCTTTGCTTTATTTCCTTGCTCCTGTTTCTTCTAGACCTTCTATTCTTGCTTCAATTGTGGTTGATCCTGGCATTCATGTGCCGTCCTTCCAATATCTTCATTGGACTTTGTATTCTTCCTAGCTTCTACTACTTGTCTCTTCACTGGTCCCTTTGGTACATCGGTTTGACCTTGTGGCAAGCACTGTTGAAAACTCCTAGGTTGAGTCATTCCTTCTGGTGCTTGTTGTTGCATAGCTACAAACTTCTCCTTATCAAATGCAGTCAAGGGCAACATAGCTTGGTCCTCCTAACCTTTGATACCGGTGGTCTCCTCATTACGAGCCATCTATATAGACAAAGATAGAGGATTGAGAATAGAGATAAAGTTTTCATAACAGACAGAGGCTGAAGCGAGCATAAATTTTAGCAAATAACAAGGTTGGAGAGAAAACAAGAACTAAGCAAGATAAAAGCACGCTAAAATGTCCAGTTCTATCTAGGCTTGCGTCCTACAGTCAGCATTGCTCTAAAACCACTTTGTAGCACCCGGTTTTAAAGACAAAACCAGATACACACTATATGTGAGCCCAAGAAGTCAAATCTCACATATAGCCACAAATCGGGGTAATATCAAGAGACAATACTTATTACATAACGTATTAGTAAAAGAAAAGTATCCTCAGAGTAAAGACAGCAGAAAGTTGACTCCGATCTTCTAGCGAAGACTCCAAATCCACAGGGACGACTAACTGGTTGACCACAAGCCTAACTCCTCCAAACTAGCAATCTGGTACCCATCCAGGATTTTTATCCAATGTATAGAAAAATAAAGCAAGCAGTAAGTACATGTCATACTTAACAATTATATCATGGGGTCATGAGGCTCAAAAGGCTGACACTGGTTTACTGCGATTAGCTTTAATAGGTCATCCTTTTAAGCAATTAAGCAATTGAGTAGCAAAGGATTTATCATTCCCATAAACACATGATCAGGTAAACATGATAATGTATAGCATAAACAGTTGATCATTAGCATCATCATTATCCATTAGTGATCATCTCTATTCCATAAGGGTCCAAGGCCACTCATGTCCGTGAGCACGGCTGTTATAACAGTTTTATACTCTGCAGAGTTTGTACACGTTCACTGTGAGTTGTGATTTATCCTTTCGCCTAAGGTAGCTATTCTCTTGACCCACTTCCAAGGAAGGTCAGCAGGGTTCACTATGAAGCCTTTCAAAAGATTCATCTAACAAGTTAGGGCCGCTAAGCGTATATGGCCCATCTCTAGGAGTGGCATGCGTGGGCATCGCAGCACGGTACACACTTCCTAGTAGCAAAGGAAACATACCCTGCACCTAAAAGGTAACCACTAACAAGCTAGAAAAGATCCTCATACTGAGCTAAAGCCAGAGCCATATGGCCCTCACAGCTATACTATAAGTCCCGGATGATCGCTTACAGATAAGTCCTTAGGGAGAGGAATCTGAAGCATATAAACACTCCAGCCCCCTATGTCCATATTACTAAAAATTCATATTTTAATGTTTATTGCATATATCATTAGTCAAGTTACAAGATCATGGTTTTGATTAAACACTAGCAAAAACTACCAAATGCAATATCCCAAAGGTTTCAAGGTACAAGATATCAAATATCTAGGATATCCTTATTGACAACAAGGGAGACACATGCAATATGAATTTAGTGATTAAATGTGAATAGGTAACAAGGATAATCCCATGCTATACTTGCCTAACACATCGATCCTTTGGTAAGCTTTATTCTTCGATGTCCTTCTTCTTCTTCTGGCTCACCATGTGTATCTCACCGACTGGACAATCGTAGAACACCACACAAACATCCATACACATACATGCATAGCATATAGTTGCATCTATATCAGCACAGTACACCAATCATAGAAAAATTAAGTAAAAGAGATTGATATACGATTCTACGTATCACTACGATCACACAGTCGCGAGAAGCACGCTAATCGAAGCTACAGTTGAAAAGTTACAACTACCGAGAGATTTGCCTAATACGTGGAAAAGAAAACAATAGGCTTCATTTATGTTAACCATATGAATTCATATACAAAAGATATTTTATAAACAATATGGATTGATTTAAGTAAATTTTAGATTATAAAACAAAAGTAAAACAAATCATATTTTATGTATAAAACCTAGTTGCATAATCATTAATCAAGATATGATTTAAACTATGATTTTTATGAAATAGTAATATAGTAAACATTATTACTAATGTGTAGATCTCGTCGCTATGAATCTAACGCAACTTGAACGGACTATTTCAGTGTTAAAATGAATAAGTTATGATTTAAATAAGTTTTACTTTAGTTAAATAATAGATTAACCCTACTCATGAATTTCGAGTGTTGGAAACATGCCTAACAGTTGTATAAACATGTAGAAAACATAAATACGATCCTAACGTAATTTGAACGGGTCAAATCGGACTTAAAACGCAAAAGTTACGCATAAAATAAGATCTAGTGGCATTCCTATAAATATTTGAACTCAAATTTGAATTAAAACAATTAAAAATCTGAATTTAAACAGATTTTGGACTGGGCGTACTATTTCTAGAAATTATAGGGTCTAAAGTGAATAAAAACAGGGCTAAAAACAATTATTTTGAACTAAACTGGACTGCGGGTTGATTCACTAAAAATTGAGGGGCTAATCTACAAAATGTGCAAGGCTTGACTGCGGTTGACTCGGCTGCTGACCAGGCTGATGCATGGCGGCCGAGGATTGGTGTGGTGCACCACGTGGCGGTGGACGCGTGCTGATGTGGCGCGGTGCACCAAGTTCATGGGTCCACGGTGGACCGGCCACTTAACCAAACTGGCGATCTAATCTTGGCCGTTCCTTTATGATCTGACGGCGCAGGGCGCGTGCGGGTGATATCAGCGGCTGCACAGTGACACCGGCGAGGGCACCATGGCCGGCGGTGAGCCGAGCTTGGCGGCGGATGTTGAGGGGGTGTTCCGGACTTCCTCGATCGAATCAAGAGGCACGGGGATGATCTACAGGCGAGTGCGAATACGTTGGGGGCGCTACCGAGGCGAGGGAATGCGGCGGGGTACCAAGCCCACGGCGGCGCCATGGCCAGCGGGTTGGCAACTCACTGCTACGGCGTTATAGAGCACCATTTTACAATCCAGGGGCACGGGAAGACAGAGGAGCTCACCGCGAGTCCAACGGTGGTGGTCGCTGGCATATGGAAGGCTTTCGAAGTGAGTTGTCGATGGCAGTGGCGGCTGGAGAGAGAGGAAGACACGCGGGTGAGGTGAAATCCAAAGAAAAAAAGGCCAAAGCGAGGGAGTCAAGGTACCTATGGGCGCGGTGAAACACGGCGGATCCTCGGGACTCGTCGGCGACGGGGTTAGTGCTCGGGGAGGGGGAGTTCGCCGGCGGCAGGTGAGCTTGAGCGCGGATGAACAGAGGAAGGGGTAGAGGGAAGGGGAGAAGGAGGGGTGCGGCTAGGAGCTTTATAGGCGGGCGGGCATGGCGTGAAAGGAAAGGGGAGCGGGCTGATTGGTCGCTTGCCAAACGGGCACGGCGGCTTGCCGTTCACGAACGCGCCATCGGCGGGCAAAGAAAGGAAAGGGGAGGAGCACGCCGGGGGAGAAAAGGAAAGGGAAGATGACGGGCACAGGCGGGTAGCTGACAGGCGGGGCCGGTAGCGCAGTGAGAGAGAGAAGCGATGCGTGCGGGCGACTGACGCGGAGCGGGCTGCGTAGGTGGGCTGCCACGCTGAGCGGGCCGCAGCGCCAAGTAGCGGGCCGCCAAGCAGTTGGCCGCGCGGGCGAGAAGGGAAGGGAGGGGAGACGTGCGCTGGACCAGCCGGCAATGGGCCGAGGCCGGGAGAAAAAGAGAAAGCAGGGGAGTAAAGGGAGAGGAGGCTGCTGGGCTGGTTCCGAGGTTGGGCCAAAAATGAAAAATGGAATATTTTTCAAATAAAAATCATTTTCTATTTCTAAATTCTATTTCTTTTCTTAATTCAAAACAATTTCAAATATGAACCAAATCAAGCATAAATATAATTTCAATATACTTTCTAATTCCAACATAGATGAACCAATTTTTAGTAAGTTTCCAAAAATAACTTTTTAAGTTCTTACATTTTCCAATTCCTTTTCTTTTTTCTAATCTTCCAATTCTAAGCTAAATTCAAATCCAATTCGAGTATTGTTTCAAATATATTTTCCCATTCAATAAAAATGGACAATTCTATTAAGCTTTCCAAGATAAACTTTACAACTTTAAAAATACTTTTATTTTCTAATTTTCTTTTCTTTCTTTTCTTTTATTTCAAAGCCATTTTTAATTTCATTTCAAAAGCATTCCAAATTACTTTGGAGTTTGGATCACACCATTCATCACAATAAATAAAATGCAACAGCATGTATGCTCACACATGTTACTACCTTATTTTGAATTTTAAATTAATGAAAAGTTTTATTTCCTATATTTCATGTGCACAAAAATTCATAAATAAATCATTTGAACTCTATTTCAAAAGAGGCTAATTTTAGGGTGTTACACCAAGCCTATGGTACATTTAGCACATACGGTGCACCTATCTTGTGTCAAAATTAACATTATGTCCAAATGTACCGAAACGAGCTACCACTTGAGCCTCGTCACCTAGAAGTACCATCGGTGCGTCAAAAATGATTTCTGAGCCTATCGTACGTTTGCCGCAAACCATGCACCTATCTTGCACTGGCACTTACACTATCTCTAAACAGACTGAAACAGGGTTCCACATGACCAACGACACCTAGGAGTTCCATCGGGTGCATAAAAAATGACTTCTGAGCCTATGGTACATTTGGTGCAAACCATGCACCTATCTTACACCGAGACTAACACTATCTCCAAATGGACCGAAATGAGATTCCACATGACCCACATCACCTAGGAGTTCCATAGGGTATGTCCAAGAAGATTTCTGAGCATATGGTACATTCAGTGCAAATCATGCACCTAACTTACGTCAAGATTAGCACTATCTCCAAATATACAAAAATGAGCTACCAATTGAGCATCATGTCCTAGGAGTACCATCTAGTACTTCCAAAATGATTTCTAGGCCTATGGTATGCTTGGCATAAACCATAAACCTATCTTGCACTGACGCTAACACCATCTCCAAACGGACCGAAACAAGATTCCCCATGACCCACATAACCTAGGAGTTCCATCGGGTGCGTCCAAAACAATTTCCGAGCCTATGGTACATTCGGCGCAAAGCATGCACCTACCTTGCATCAAGATTAGCACTATCTCCAATAGACTAAAACAAGCTACCACTTGAGCCTCGTCACCTAGGATTACCATCGGGTGCATCCAAAATGATTTCTAAGCCTATGGTATGTTTGGCACAAACCATGCACCTATTTTTCACCGACACTGACTGTAACACCCTGAGTGTTAGTCATGAGTTAAGCAGCAAAATTGGACTTAAGTAGGATATGTCAAGCAATGATTATGATCTCTAGTTCATAATCTAGAAGTAATGATGAAGGTATTGAGGTCAAACCTATGAAAATGAGCCCCAACTTGGACTCGGACAATACACTTTGCTTACATGTAGACCCTGGTTAAGATTATTCATGAGTAATATTAAAAATTCTTATTTCATGAACATTACATCAACATGCATCCATCTTGACTAGTGGAAATGTTTCGTGAAGTTTAGAGCCAAGAAGTCACATGAAATAATAAGTTATAACCTTGATTGAATTGCATTATTAAGTAAATGGGAATATGAGATGTTGACCAAACCTTGATAACTTTCTCAAATAACTCTAATTGAACTCTAAAACAAAAGTCATGAAGGGTTCATGTTGAGCAAATGTCAGGAAAAGGCCTCAATTGGTTGAAAACCCAAATTCCAGGGTTTAACAAGGTGCTGCTTTGACCAAGATGAAGCAATAGTTTGTGTACCAAATATGAAGTTTGACCTTTTATAAAAGTTGAAGTTTGAGTGGAGTACAACAAACTTTATTTTTGGACCAAGACCTGATTCAACATCTAAGTGGCTCAAATAGTGGCCTCAAGTTTGAATGCAGTGCTCCTTTTGAGCTCTCAGAAATATTTGTCCCCAATTGACAACAGCAAGTTGATATGTTGTGACATTTTTATCTTCCAAATTCATATGGCAGCTCAATTTAATTCCTTAATATGGGTTGGAGTACACTATGTGGAGGAAACAACAAAACAAGTCTCATCACTTTTGGAGCACGTTTGGACATTCGTAGGTAGTTTCAAAAACAGCTAATGGCACTAAATTCCTTTGCCAATGCCTGAATGTTCCAAGTCCGAACTCAGTTTCAGGTACTACACTTTGGAGTCTTGTATCTCTCCAACCAATCCAAACCAGTCCATGATCCTTTATGTAAAGTTGCAGAGCAATATGTGTACAACAAACTTTGTTCAAAGACCCAATCCTAAATCACCCTCTAAGTTTGTCAAACTGAGGCTCAAAGATCGAATCTGCGGCTGTTGTTAGATTTAGAAATATTAGTAACCACTTAATTGACACACCACGTTCTCATGATTTTGATAAGCAACTCAAGCTAAGACAAATATAAAAGTTGGACTACATGTTTTGGGAAAGAGCATGCAAAAAGATAGCACCAATTTGACTTCGTCTTGACCATCAATTTGGATTTTTCCTCATCATTGTCAATGCGTTGACATTATAATGTTGGGATCTAATTACCCACTAATCTGTTCCTCAAATGCCAATGCACCCTTAATCAAAGTTGGACAGTATTCAGAGATGATCAAACTTCATTTTAAGCCCAAGGACCAATTCAGCCTGTAGCCAGGCCCAAAACGGTGTCCCGCAGTGGCCACACCGTCACCCACCACCTGTTCAATGAAATGTCGATGTGTTCATCATGTAGGGGAGCACGCCCCACCATTGCTGCCACGTGCCCCTGCTCCTCCAGAGCAGATGCCAAACTCCTCCATGCCTCCATGCTCTCACTCTCCTTCCTAGGCGCTCACTCTCGCCCTCCCTAGCTCCCTTCCTCGCCTCTTTGCGGCTAACATGCCTAGAGCATAGTCGAGACCGCCATAGATGCTAGAGTAGAGCTCCCTACCATCGCTTATGGCTTGCCTACAAGCCTCCTCGACCCTAGCCCACCACCCTAGCCTTGTTGTCTATCCAAGAAGCTCCTACACTATTGTTTTATCAGCCACCGTTATCGCTAAAGCGCCGCCGATGTCGATGCCACTTTAGACAGCCCGTGCAGGCAAGCTATCAGCCCTGCAAGTCGTGTCTCTGACCAAGCCAAGCCCCTCCATGGGTGTGCCTAGTACTGGGACATCTGGGGCTCTACAACTATCTTTGGTCACCGGGCCACCACCGAAATCCACCTCCACCGGCCGACCCCAAGCCGATTCCCTTC
This sequence comes from Miscanthus floridulus, assembly GCF_019320115.1. Lineage (NCBI taxonomy): Eukaryota > Viridiplantae > Streptophyta > Magnoliopsida > Poales > Poaceae > Miscanthus > Miscanthus floridulus. Next base: position 53,465,444 of record NC_089594.1, read on the forward strand.
TTGCTCTGTTCGATGGTTGAGGAAGAAGAAAGGTAAGAATGGAAATAGAAACTCTGTTCTAGGTCAAGATGCAAAAGCGCCAGAGAGTATATTTTTTAGATCTAGGCTTAATTAATTAGAGGAAAGTCGTGTGTTCACTTCCCTTGTGTTCCCTTTCCACTTAGTCTCTCCTCATGCCGTGATTTAGGAACACCCATTGGGTCATGTCGACACAGAATTTTCGTCTCGTGCTGAGGACACATGCAGCAAGCCGGAAGGGTCTGCTCGATGGAGCTATAGATCTGCCTAGCTTCAGCGTAGGGATGGTCGATCCTACGCACTCCTCCCGAGACATGCTAGTCAATTTGACCCTATAATTGACAAGGAGAGAAAGCTTATCAGTAATTAAGGGCGGAACTTGCCGGTGTTGCCAAACAGTCCTGAATGTGTGGCTCTGAGAGCCGATATGAAAGGAGATCGACTAAATAGTCAATTCTAGCATATTCATGAGAATAAATCGGTTAAAGCTCATTGGGTTGTATAAGAAGAATCGATTATCATTCAAGATAAATGTTGTTATTTGAGCAGATATTAATTAATGGCAATAAGATGTCAACAATGATTGGTTTATGCTAAGCTAATGATTACAAGCAACCAAACCCCTTTCATATAAAGAAACAATTCAACACCATTTAATCCTTTAATAAAGATAAATCTAATGAACATGTTAGATCTCATCTATCGCTATGACCAGTGGGGCATGAGGCAGAATCATGCATGCCATAGAAATAACAATAGACTCAATGACCCTAACTCATTACTAATATTAGGGGGGCATGAGGCAGAATCTTGCAGGCCATAATACAATAATAAGATCATGGGGCTAACACATCTTTCAACCTATCTTTACTTCAATAGTCTCGTGATGCGAACTGCTCATGAAAGCACTCGATATTGTCTAAAACAGTCAATTCAGGCATAGCGCACAGTTAAAATCATGCCTTATTCGGAATAGACCTATTGAATAACAATCCCCACTCCATGGTGCTAACAGTGGGGTGTGAGGTAGAATTACACAGGCCATGATAATGGGCCATGGAATGGTTTTCACTAGCCAATAAATCTACTCAGGATGTAACATGCTTTAACCACACACTATGCACAATCAAGATTGATGTAAAACAACCGATAAAATGTAACTCATCATTTAATGTATAGATTAGATCAGTTCTAGATTAACAAATAATGGGCTAAACAGGATATAAGGTCGATCTAGATCAATCCCATTTAGGCAGAGAGATATTGTTGTAATTTAGATAAATAATGAAAGCAATAAGCAATGTCGGTAACTTAATGAATCTACCAAAGACTGCCATTCTAAGGTAGAGCCGATAACTTGACCTTGATCTAGTTCATGCAGTGGGGGTCGACCGGATCGATGCAGCCATACTTGAACTAGGCAAGAATCGATAACTAACTTATACCAGAGTCATAGTGGAGGTCGACTAGATCGATGCAGCCATATGAATATAGGTATAAGCCATGACGGTACTTACAACAAGTAGTGGATGTTGACCTAATCGATGCAGCCATACATGCTAAAGAACTCACCGAGATCTACTCTACTCCTACTCCTAAGGGGTGGCTGGAGCCAAAAAAGTGAATGACTTGTATATTGGATTGATTGTTGTCCTCTTACAATAGCCAGGGTTCGGTATTTATACCCAGGACCTGTGCATGACTCCTATCTAAGCACAACTCATCACAATTTTTGACCCTATAGAAAATATTCCTAATTTAAGATAACTTGAACTCTAATCTTTCCCCTTTTGTAGATTCCATCATGTTTTCGTCCTGGCGCCGATCATAGCCTTTGTCATTATCTGCCAGCGCTACCTGAAAAAAGCCGATTCTAGTACTGCATTCGAATCAGCTGATCCCAATCCGCACGCAATTGATTCCCTACTGACATGATCTTGGGATCTTTTGAGTCCTTGTGACTATTCTTCCAAATTTTGATGTAAACACATGCCCCCAATTTTGGGATAAAAGTAATTTTATTCCAAAATTATCACGCCAACGCCCCCGATAGGTCTGCAGTCATAGGTAAAGAATCTCGAATCTAGGGTCTACTATTTGTCCTTGTCTATGTCTGCTCATGAGCCTATGCTTCAAAACTTTTATGAGAGCATCATTGCTTCATGGGCACTTGAACTCATCTTTCTAGGCCGACCATAAAATGCTTATCCAACCCTGGCAGGAGCAACTCAACAATTCAGCCATGTTTCTCTTCTATCTGCCTCTTTGAATGCACCCGACTCCACTGGACCCTCCATGGTCTATCTTTTTGCTATGAAAGTCTCAAGCGGTTAGAAGAATTCTTGTGCATACTGTGATTGTGTCTCCCATCTTAGCACCTTGTCGAGCAAGAGAATCAGCTACTACAGTTAGAAGAATCCTTGTGATACTGCCTAGCTCTTCTCTCCATGCTCGCAGAGCTGTTCTAGTGTTTGCAAGGGCTAAAAGGTGTGGACACTTTCCCCTTGTTGGTTCAACCAAATGCCCATCGGGGAAAGCCACTAGCTTCTTTCTAGCGGCTTTGAGAAATTAGCTAGGCATTTGTTAGACAGGTAGCCGTTTCCTTCCCTATTATAATTAATAGGCCGATCTGACTTGGTTTATGATGACTTTCAGCCCTATAGGGATTTGAACTTCCTTCAATCCAAAGAGGCTTTGGTGGGCCTAATTGCCGGTCAATGTAATTTTTTTGCATTATCCCATGGAATTATGTAACTTGAGAGAGCAATAAGTCTGAATTTGTTATCTCTTCGTTATTTATTTCCTAAATTCTCAGGATGTCGATCCTTTTCCGTATTTGATCTTGATTTCACACCGCTGGCAAAATCTATCTGTTTGCCTTCCTAGGCTATATATATAGACCACAGGCTAGGGATCAAGAAACAACTCACCTCACCTCAAACCTTCTATGTCCTTAGTATAGTTCCTACTTTTCCATAGGTTTGAGATCATGGAGAACAGCAAGAAGTTAGCTAAGGAGGCCCTCAACGAACCTGCATCATCGCGTCAGCGCCTTCATCATCAAGAGGTTACAACTCATGGTGCCCCAACTGCCTCGGGGAATAGGACCAACTTCGTTCGACCTTTAGGGTCCTCTTCATTAATAGCTCATCACCAGCTCCCTTGTTATCAAAGGACATAGATTGATAATGATGATCTACTTGCCTCCATTGATCGGCATGGCTAGAGTCTCGATGAATGTCTCTCCCTCATAGAATCAGCTCTAGCCATGGTTCGATGTCAATCACCTCTAGAGGCTGATTCTGTGGAGGGTAGACTGGCTAAGGCTGAGGCTAGAATTATGGGTGAGATTTCTGTTATATCCTTTGCTTCCTTCTAGTTTCATCTTCAAGACTCTAATCATCTTCCCTTTGAATCTTTTAGATTTGTCTGCTCAACTAGAGAGCCTCTGATTGGCTTGCGGAGCACGCTGATGGGAATTGTCAATGCCAAAGGCGCTGTCCAGGTGGTTTGCCTGCATGACGTCCCAAACTATGTCAGAGAGTTTGCTTTGCATGGCGTTCGCCATGGTGCTATCATGGCATTGGCTTCTACGCAAGTCCATTCTGGCCATGAGGTTTGGCTCCTTCCCCACGGCTTTCTAGCTATGGCACACCCTGGGGATTATGAACGCTTGATTGAGGACTTCTTCAGTGTTGTTAACTCTGTAGCCTTTATCTCCCAAGCCGAATGATATAGTAGTCAAAGTGTTTTCCGGCCTATAGTTTGTAATAGGTGATATTAGCAAACAATTTCTCCATCTTGAGTGATTTCCCCTTTTGTTTTGTACTACATACTACATGCATCACTTTGTCCGTGTCTGCTTTACTCCTGTGGGTGATACACATTGTACTAACTTTTACCCTTTTGGGTTTATCTTTGCACTAGAAGCGATACCCTTCTGGTATCGGCTATTAGAGCTGACAACCGAGCAAATTGGTCCTCAAATATTAATCCAAATGTTAGCATAATATTCCTTTAAATATTCCCCATTTGATTGCTCCGTCGAATCCTTCTTTTCCTCTCAGTGTTTCCAAAATATAAGTATTACCTCGACGCACATCGCTTGATCCAATGAGGTTCTTCCCAGTTAGGTGACCATTTGCTAGATTTACTGCCCCGATCGGCAATTTCACTTTCCAGACCAAGTCTCCTTCAGAGAATTGCTTAATCACAACCTTTTATATTTTACAACCCTTGGTTTATTGGCTTCAATGTTTTTGAAGAGCATGCAGCCAAAGTCAACTCAAGTCTTTTAAGTTATTCATCACAAGATTTTGGTAGACTTTGGTTGATAAATCACTCTGCAACATAACACGCCTTGATCTAGTTTGAACTTCCCAAGGAAAGACTGCATCATGTCTATGCATAAGTTCATAAGGCGATCAACTACTTTACTCTTGGTCATCAAGGGCAATCTATTCCCAGCCTTCTCCATAGTTTTGTCTCCCTTTCCATTTTTGAAGATCAGGTCCTTTGTTCTGGCTGAAGAACCGATTTTGAAAATAGCCGATTCTAGACTCTCGGTTTAATTCTATCTAGGTCTAAAAATAGGGCCTTTATTAAGAGAGCCCTTTGATCTTCCATCCTTAGTCATCTGGCTCTGCATTCTCTTTGACATTGGTGAAGTGGCATTTTGCCTTCTATTAATTGCAGTTGCCTTTTGTGTGTCCTGAGGCATCCGCCTCTTCGCTTCATGTCTTCAAATACCAGCCGAGGGCTTCGGCCTCAAACACATCTCTATTCACAACTGTTCCTTCTCTCTCTTCTACCTACCAAAACCCTACAGGGGTTTTTCATTTCTTTCATAGATCCAATCATTCCTCAAGGCCAGTGAAGATAATTGAGGTAAGCACATAGTAGAGGAGATCCCGGTAGAAGACATGCCGATGAACCAGCGTCTCTAATGTATGAGGTGAGATTGGCAACATCTGTTCATGATGGTGACCTATTCTGACTTGCCCATAGGTTCATTGTGAATGACAGCCTTCATCCTTTCCCCAGGACCAGCAAACCCACTAATGCTGCATCATCTATATCGGCTTCATCATCGGGTTCTTCGAACTCATATGACGGCGATGATGCCTGGTGCTTCTTCTGAGAATGGAGGGCAGCTAAGGACCACTATTCCGAGGTGATTTAGAACAACGGCCAGCTTGAGATTTGTCTAGGGGTCTTCCAAGTAGCCCTTAATGCGGCTGAGGAGGAGGCTAGTGCCGTTTGAGCGTGGCTGGCTGAGTTTGATACCGCGGTAGCAGGTAAGATGAGTTCCATGAATGTTTCTATTCTGGTTTCCATTGCGTTTGTATTGATATTCTTCTACGATCGCTAGCTCAAATGGTGCAATTAGAGTCTCTCCAATTGGTGACAAATGTGGCCACGGACGTCATCAATGCTAAGGGTTCCCTCATTGACGCTCGTCTCAAAGACATCCTGGCCCATGTCCAGGAGATTACCATTCACGACATTTGTCACGGCACGTCGGTGGCGCTAACTACGGTGTAGGTCCAAACTAGGCATGATCTCCATGCCTTAGAGGTTGGCTTCCCAATTGGCGATCGTCCTGAGGGACATGAAGATTTGATAGAAGATTTCACCACAGCGGCGGAGGCCATCGTGGACATCACATCCACTCAGGATGTGGTGAACAAAGTCTTTGACTAGATTGTACTTAGGGGAACCAATGAACAAAGACTTCTCTTTCATGAATGTGCCTCAGTTCAATGCCCTTGTGTATGATTGTTTTTGCTTTTTGTTTTTGCTCTATAGGCGATAGATATCGTACCGGCTTTCATTGTCTTTGAAGATTTTTATTTTTTGAACTAGAGGCGATACCCTCCTGGTACCGACTATTAGAGCCGAGAGCGAATCGACTATCAAGTGTTAATCAAATGTTAGGATAACACCCCGCATAACTTTTCATACCAAAGGCCAAACTATTAATCAACCTAGGTCAAGCATCCTATTAAGTGAAATAGAACTTCTTTAAGAAATCCATTAACTCTAAATTGCGCTTGCACTTTGACTCAGCATTCATATATGTTGGCCTAAATCCATTTCCAAGACTCGATGTTTATTTTTCCTTTAATCCAACGGCAGATGTGAAGCCATGACTTTTCTACTGTTTACATCAAAATTTTGGAGAAGAACACGGGAACTCTTTGGCTTCCGAAATTGTGCTAATCAAGGAATCGATTGCGGAAAGATCACATCAGCCGATTTAGATATGAATCTAGAATCGAATCTCTTGGGATGATGTCAGCAGATAGCGATGATGAGCTACGGTTGGCAACAGGAAACTACATATCGGACTCTACAAAAGAGGGAAGGGTTAGGGTCCAAGTTATCTTAAATTAGGAATGTCTTCTTTTATGCCAGAAAATTGTAACGAATCATGCTCAAGTAGGATTCATGTTTAGACTCCAGGTATAAATACCAAACCCTGACTATTGTAAGGAACAATCAATCCAATATACAAGTCATTTACTTTTTCGACTCCGACCACCCCTTAGGAGTAGGAGTAGAGTAGATCTCGATGAGTTCTTCAGCAAGTACTGGCTGCATCGATCCAGTCGACCTCCACTGCTTGTTGTAAGTATCATCATGGCTTATACCTCTGTTCATATGGCTGCATCAATCTGATTGACCTCCACTATGACTCTGGTATAAGTTAGTTATCGATTCTTGCCTAGTTCAAGTATGGCTCCATCGATCCGGTTGACCCCCACTGCATGAACTAGATCAAGGTCAAGTTATCGGCTCTACCTTGGAATGACAGTCTTTGGTAGATTCATTAAGTTACTGATATTGCTTATTGCTTTCATTATTTATCTAAATTACAGCAATATCACTCTGCTCGATTGGGATTGATCTAGATCGGCCTTATATCCTATTTAGCCCATCATTTGTTAATCTAAAACTAATCTAATCTATATATTAAATGATGAGTTATGTTTTATCGGCTGTTTTACATCAATCTTGATCGTGCATAGCATGCGGTTAAAGCATGTTGCGTCTTGAGTAGATTCATTGGCTAGCAAAAACTATTCCATGGCCCGTTATCATGGCCTGTGTGATTCTGCCTCACACCCCATAGTTAGCACCGTGGAGTGGGGATCGTTATTCAGTAGGTCTAATCCGGATAAGGCATGACTTTAACTGTGCGCTATGCCTAAATTAGCTGTTTTAGTCGATATCGAGTGCTTTCACGAGCAGTTCACATCACGAGACTGTTGAAGTAAAGATAGGTTGAAAGGTGTGTTAGCCCCATGATCTTATTATTGTATTACGGCCTGCATGATTCTGCCTCATGCCCCACTGATATTAGTAATGAGTTAGGGTTGTTGAGTCTATTGTTATTTCTATGGCCTGCATGATTCTGCCTCATGCCCCACTGGTCATAGCGATAGATGAGATCTAACATGTTCATTAGATTTATCTTTATTAAATGGTTAAATGGTATTGAATTGTTTCTTTATATAAAAAGGGGTTCAATTGCTTGTAATCATTGGCTCAGCATAAACTAATCATTGTTGACATCTTATTGCCATTGAATAATATCTGCTCAAATAATGACATTTATCCTAAATGATATCTAATTCTTCTTATACAACCTAATGAGCTTTAATCAATTTATTCTCATGAATATGCTAGAATCAACTATTTAGTCGATCTCCTTTCATATTGGCTCTCAGAGCCACACATTTGTTATTGTTTGGCAACACCGGCAAGTTCCACCCTTAATTACTGATAAGCTCTCTCCTTGTCAATTATAGGGTCAAATTTACTGGTACGTCTTAGGAGGAGTGTGCAGGATCAACCATCCCTATGCTAAAGCTAGGTGGATCTATAGCTCCATCGAGCAGACCCTTCAAGCTTGCTACATGTGTCCTCGACACTGGACGAAAATTCTGTGTCAACACACGTTTTTGGCACTGCCCGGTGGGACCCCACAATCGTCATGGCAGTTTACAACAACAACAACATCCTTATGCTGCATTATGAAGATCTACCTAATGGGGATAAGGGTATCATCAGCAAAGCTACAGAAGAGTTTTAGAACAAATGTTTGTTGTCCTGTACCAAAACACATGATAACACAATTGTTCATAAATTTCCACTACCAAGAGTTCTACTACACGGGCAAACAGATACAACCGAAGATGAAGACTGGCATTTCTTTAAGGAAGTTGTAGACAAATCTATTTCGTGATGCCATATCAAGCCATAACAAAGCTTTCGTGGACATATTCCACAACGCCATGAGAGTGGCGATTCATGGATTTCTAGTTGGTCAAGGCGGACTGGCTTATTACAACATTCTAGATCCATCGACCTAAGGGACTAATGAAGTCAGTATTAGCCATCAAGAAGCAGCACCAGCTAGTAATGGTGATGTTCAGACAGTTTAGGGTTCATCTGAGTAGGCTTAAGGAACTACTACTAATCAAATATAGTACAATCCTAGACCATCAGTATAGCATGTGCAACAGTCGGTGGGGCAAAGTCAGAACCAGGTGATCAATTTTGGCACATCAGGCCACATACTATCGTTGGCTCAAAAAATAGCACTATCAATTCAAAGGATCCATAGAGATATAGATCCTTATGTCTACAATCAGAAACTTCAAGTAGCAAGCCAGCAAAGGGCCCAACAGATTGAAATTCCACAAGGGTATCACTATGGCACAAATTATAACACCCTTCACATGATGTCAAATCCAGGATACCAAGGCACATGGGATTTCAAATCATAGATGGGTCAACAGGTGCAAAGAAATCCAAATCTGTAAGCTGATGAATTACTGCTAAGGGTGATATAGATGATAAAGAATCAGTTCGGTCTGAAGCCAAAAGGACTAACCTTTTTGTACAAACGCCCATATCTAGAATTGTATGATTTGGTTGCTCTTTCCATGAATTATAGGCTCCTAGAGTTTGTTAAGTTTACTGGCCAAGATAGTACAAGCACGATAGAACATGTCAGTCGGTATCTTACATAATTGGGCGAAGCATCAATTGAGGATGCCCATCGAGTTCGTTTCTTCTCCTAGTCCTTATCAGGGCCAGCCTTCACATGGTTTTCATCATTGCTAGTCAATTCCATCACCAATTGGGTTGACCTAGAGAAGAAGTTTCATACATATTTTTACACTAGGACTAGAGAAACGAAGATTTCTGATCTAACAACTATAAGACAGAAGACTAATGAATCAGGCACTAAATTTCTTCAGAGGTTTCGAGAAACTAGGAACTCGTGCTTCTCCTTAAACTTGGCCAATGATCAACTAGCTACTTTAGCTATTCAAGGAATGCTGTCGATGTGCAAAGAAAAGCTGCTGGGACAAGAATTTGACAACTTGGGTCAATTGGCTCAATGAGTAGCAGCGCTCAATAGCCAATTCTAGTGTATACATAGAGATACCTAGTTCCAGAAGAGTACCACAGTAGCCAAAGCTTATGATCCATACTCAGTCAATGACGGCTATGAAGATGAAGAAGAAGAGATGGTTGTAGCTAAATGGAATTGGGGGCAAGAAGACAGTAATGGTGCCAAATTCTTAGGGAAGAGGAGTTGAGGAGAGCTTTGACTTTGATGTCACCAAATTAGACAAGCTCTTCAATTTCTTACTTGAGAAAGGGTAGATCAAGTTGCCCAATGGTCATATCATGTTGCCCCCTGATCAATTAAAGAATAAGAAGTTCTACAAATTCCATAATGCTACTTCTCATTCCACCAACGAATGTAGAATTTTTCGGCAGCATATATAGAGGGCTATTCAGCAGGGGAGGCTCGAATTTGATACGCCTCAGAAAATGAAAGTTGACGATAATCCTTTCCTAGGAGATCTAAACATGGTTGATGCTGGGCTATTCAAAGGAAAAACTAAGGTCCTAGCATCAACCAAGTCAAAAGAAGTTGGAACAGTCGATCACAAGATGCAAATATCGGCTGATGAGTACAAAGAGATTGGAAGATGTTGTGCTGAGCAAAAGAGCCGATATGAGCAGGGGGAGACGTCAAAAGCAGAGATGACAAAGCCACGAGTTACATCTCAGATTCTATTGAATAAGTGGTAGCAGCAAAAAGAAAAGGATTATCAGCGTTGGTTAAAGGATCAAGCGTACTAGCATCAACTAAAAGAAGAGAGGTATTAAAGGAAACAAGCCGAATTACATTGGAATTGTCCTTCCTTCAGACATTGCTGTAATGAAGGTTTGAAGTTGCCTACTAGACATGACTGTCTAGAATGTAGCAATCAATATTAGGAGCATAGGCAGTCTCAAACCAACCATCGGTCTATCCATGCTCAAGATGCATATCATCATAATAACATGGATCGGTGCTTAAAAAATAAAAGTGTTCATGATCGGCTTAGGAAGAGAGTTGTTGACCATGACTGGGCTGATCATGAAGAGAAAGGCAACGAAAGAAAATATATTTGGTAGGAGGGCCAATGGTGTCCAGTAGGTTTAAGAAGGAGCCAGAAGAGAAGGGTGCAGCCCTAAGGAATAAAGAGATGAAACAGGCTTAGGCATCCGGTAAACCTCAAGTATGGTGTACCAAGCAGACAACTGATATAAAGCAACCATTGGCTAATATCCAAATAGCTTTTCTGTTGCCATCAGAATTTAGAGCTCTGGCAGATCAAGAAGTTTATTCAAATTTTGATGAATCAGAGTATGAGGAGATAGTTGCCAAGATAACAGTTGTACAACAAGCAATATTTGACAAACCAGTCAAACATCAGCACTTAAAAGCTTTATATATGAAAGGTCTTGTTGATGGGAAGCCGATGAACAAGATGTTGGTGGACGGAGGTGCTTCTGTCAATCTTATGCCTTACACTACTTTTCCTAAACTTGGCAAAGGACCAGAAGATCTGATGGAGACTGGCATGATGCTTAAAGACTTCGGAGGTAATACGTCTAAGACCTAGGGGGCAATAAACGTCGAACTAACAATTGGAAGCAAGACTCTGCTCACAACATTCTTTGTCATCGATGGAAAAGGGTCGTATAGTTTGTTCCTCGGTCATGATTGGATTCATGTGAACTGTTGTATACCATCGACCATGCATCAGTGTTTGATTCAATGGCATAGAGATGATGTCGAGCTGGTTCATGCTAATGAGTCCGTAAGCATCGTAATAGCCAATCCAGTCTTTTGGGAACTATGAGACTTCGAATGTTTTTCTAGCAAGTCATGGGAAGAAGGCTTCATTAAGATGAGTAATGAAAGCCAACAGCCACAAGCTATCGGCTCTAAGAGTTTGTTTTAGTAGAAAAGTCATGACTTCACGTTGGCCGTTGGATTAAAGGAAAAATAAGCATTGAGTCTTGGAGATGGATTTAGGCCAACATATGTGAATGCTGAGTCAAAGTGTAAGCGTGATTCAAAGTTAATGGATTTCTTAAAGAAGTTCTATTTTGCTTAATAGGATGCTTGGCCTGGGTTGATTAATCGTTTAACCTTTGATATGAAAAGTTATGTAGGGTTATCCTAACATTTGATTAACACTTGATAGCCGATTCGCTCTCGACTCTAATAGTCGGTACTAGGAGGGCATCGCCTCTAGTTCAAAAAATGAAAATCTTCAAAGACAATGAAAGCCGATACGATATGTATCAGCCTATAGAGCAAAAACAAAAAGCAAAAAAAATTCATACACAAGGGAATTGCAATGAGGCGCATACAATGAAAGAACATGAGTCTTTGTTCATCAGATTACCCTAAATACAGACTAAGCAGAGACCTTGTTCACCACATCCTAAGCGGATGTGATGTCTACTATAGCCTCCGCTGCCATGATGAATTCTTCAAGTAGGTCCTCATGCACCTCAGGGCCATCGCCCATTGGGAAACCAGTCTCCATGGCATGGAGCTTGTACCTAGTTTGGACTTATGCCACAGTCAGTGCCACCGCCGCACCATGACAAATGTCAGTGGAGGGCGATCTCCCTGAACACAGACTAGGGACATCTTGGAGACGAGCATTGATAGGGGAACCCTGCACATTGACGACGTCCGTGGCCATGTTCGGCCGCCAGTTGGAGAGACTCTAACTGCATCGTCAGGGCTGATAGTCACAGGAACAAAAGATTATCAAGATAAAGATAATGGAAATTAGAATGAGGTGTTCTTGGGATTTATCTTACCTACCACCATGGCATCAGACTCGGCCAGCCATGCTCGAACAGCGCTGGCCTCCTCTTCAGCTGTGTGAAGGGTGGCCTGAGAAACCTAGAGGTGAATCTCTAGTTGGCCGTTCTCCCAAGTCATCTCAGAATAACAAATCTGAGCCATCCTCCACTCATGAAGGTAGCACCAGGCGTCGTCGCCATTGTATGAGTCGGAGGAGTCCAACGATGAGGCTAGAGCTGAAGATACAGCATCAAAGGGCATCGTCGCCATTGTATAAATGAGTTAATCGCTTTTTATGCAAAATATTTTCAAGCTATATCCACTTATATAACCTTGCATGATCCTTGGAGTCATTTTATTTCTAGTTTATGATGGGTAAGTCTAGCTGAGTACCTTATCATACTCAGGGTTTATTTCCCATTGTTGCAGATGGCACTGTGTACCATGGTTATTGTAAGAGTTGCTTCTATCCCACTGTGGATGAGGAGTAAGCCTTGGGCAGGCTTCTTATTTAATCCTTCTACATGCTTTTGTGGATTGTGATCGTATGCTGGTGCTGTATTAAACTATGTTGGCAAATGCTACTTTCAAACTTAATTTGCTTCCGCTATTATCTATCAAACTTGGTCTGTAATAACTTTGTTTCATACTCTGATGATGGAAATGTACCTGTAAACTTTATGTAATATGTGACATGAATGTTGAATCATGTACGATCTTGGTTGTTGTAAATCATTTATCGAGACCTATCATGGTACTCAACTGAACTACCGGGTTTATATGTGTTCAAGTATGATAGTTCGACCGCTTGCGGGCTGCCATTGTACTTGTACTCTTATAAATTGGTCGATTCTGCAACAATGTATATGATGTGTATTTGCTTAATCATGTGATCTTGGTTGTGATGTGGATTTACCGTGGTCCTTTGTGACACTCAGTGGACTATCAGATTTATATAAGTGAAAGTATGTGCGTGTCAACATGTTAAATGGGGACAACCATACTTGCACTTGTATTAATTGGTTGGGTCTATCACAAGATCCACGTCACTTAGGTGTTCCATCGGGGACGGCCAAAATGATTTCCAAGCCTATGGTATGTTCAGCGCAAACTGTGCACCTATCATGTGTCAAGATTAACATTATCTCCAAATGGACCGAAACAAGCTACCACTTGAGTATCGTCACCTAGGAGTACTATCAGGTGCGTCTAGAATCATTTCTGAGCCTATTATATGTTTGGCACAAACCGTGCACCTATCTTGCACTCACACTTGACACTATCTCCAAACGAACCAAAACGGGGTTCCACATGACCCACGCCACCTAGGAGTTCCATCGGGTGCATCCAAAATGACTTCCAAGCCTATGGTATGTTTCGCGCAAACCGTGCACTTATCTTGCATCGATAATAACACAGTATCCAAATGGACCGAAACGAGATTCCACATGACCCACGTCACCTAGGAGTTCCATCAGGTACATCCAAGATGATTTTTGAGCTTATGGTACGTTCGGTGCAAACCGTGCACCTATCTTGCATCAAGATTAGTACTATCTCCAAATGTACAAAAACGAGCAACCACCTAAGCCTCTCGCCTAGGAGTACCATCTGGTGCATCCAAAACAATTCTAGTCCTATGGTATGCTTGGTGCAAACCATGAACCTACCTTGCACCGACACTAACACTATCTCCAAATGGATCGAAACAAGATTCCTGATGACCCACGTAACCTAGGAGTTCCATCAGGTGCATCCAAAATGATTTTTGAGCCGATGGTATGTTCGGCGCAAACCATGCATCTATCTTGCATCAAGATTAGCACTATCTCCAACAGACCAAAACGAGCTACCACTTGAGCCTCATCACCTAGGAGTACCATCGGGTGCAGTCCAAAATGATTTCTGAGCCCATGGTACATTTGGCGCAAACAGTGCACCTATCTAGCACCAACACTGACACTATCACCAAATGGATCAAAACAAGGTTCCAGATGACCCACGTCACCTTGGAGTTCCATTGGGTGTGTCCAAAATGACTTTTGAGCCTATGGTAGATTTGGTGCAAACCGTGCACCTATCTTGCACCGACACTAACACTATCTACAAATGGACCAAAACGAGATTCCACATGACCCACATCACCTAGGAGTACCATCGGGTGCATCCAAAATGATTTCTGAGCCTATGGTACGCTTAGCGCAAACCATGAACATATCTTGCACTGACACTAACACTATCTCCAAATAGACTAAAATGATATTCCACATGACCCACATCACTTAGGACTTTCATTAGGTGCGTCCAAAATGATTTCTGATCCTATGGTACGTTTAGCGCAAACCATGTAATTCTCTTGCGTCAAGGTTAACATTATCTCCAAATAGACCGAAACGAGCTGCCACTTGAGCCTCGTCACCTAGGAGTACCATTGGGTGCGTCCAAAATGATTTCTGAGCCTATCGTATATTTGGCGCAAACTAGTGCACCTATCTTGCACCGACACTGTCTCCAAATGGACTGAAGCAAGGTTCCACATGACCCATGCCACCTATGAGTTCCATTGGGTTCATCCAAAATGATTTCTTGAGGCTATGGTACATTTGGCACAAACCAGTGCACCAATCTTGCAATGACACTAACACTATCTCTAAACGGACCAAAAATAGATTCAACATGACCCACGTCACCTAAGAGTTCCATGGGGCGCGTCCAAAACGATTTCCATGCCTATGGTATGTTCATCGCAAACCATGCACCCATCATGCATCAAGATTACCACTATCTCCAAATAGAATGAAGTGAGCTTCCACTTGAGCCTCGTCACCTAGGAGTACCATCGGGTGCGTCCAAAATGAATTTTGAGCCTATGATACATTTGGCGCAAACCGTGCACCTGTCTTGCACCGACACTAACTCTATCTACAAGCATACCAAAATGAGGTTCGACATGACCCATGTCACCTAGGAGTTCCATTGGGTGCATCCAAAACGATTTTCGAGCCTACAGTATGTTTCGGTGCAAACCATGCACCTATCTTGCACCGACACTAACACTGTCTCCAAATGGACCAAAATGAGATTCCACATGACCCACATCACCTAGGAGTTCCATTAGGTACATCCAAGATGATTTCTGAGCTTATGGTATGTTCGGTGCAAACCGTGCACCTATCTTGCATCAAGATTAGCACTATTACCAAATATACAAAAACGAGCTACCACTTGAGCCTCGTTGGCTAGGAGTACCATCAGGTACATCCAAAATGATTTCTGAGCCTATGGTACGCTTAGCGCAAACCGTGAACCTATCTTGCACTGACTCTAACACTTTCTCCAAATGGACCAAAACGAGATTCCACATGACCACATCACTTAGGAGTTCCATCAGGTGCATCCAAAATGATTTTCAAGCCAATGTTACATTTGGCGCAAAGCGATGAGGACATGACACCATCGGATACCACCATTGTTTATAAGGTGAGCTCGTTAATACATTTGTGTAGTGATTTTTGGTACAATTCACTTGGTTCCACATGTACATGTCATTATTTGAATGTAGGTACAAATATGTCTCAACGTGCAAGTTCATCAAAGTTGAATTTTCGGTTCATCGGCAGCTTGATAGTGTAGCTCCCAGCAGAAACAGCGATAGAATATCTTGATGGTTTGGAGGCCTTGCTAATGTGATATTGAGATGAGACCAGATCTATTTGAAATCTTATCAAACAAGCTTTCCATCAAGTGCTCATTGACCTCGATCGCACTCCAGATGGCTGAGTTATGGCCTTCCCAATGATGCACTGTCGAGCTGCCAATGAACCGAAAATTCAACTTTGATGAACTTGCACGTTGAGACATATTTGTACCTACATTCAAATAACGACATGTACATGTGGAACCAAGTGAATTGTACTAAAAATCACTATGCAAATGTAGGAACGAGCTCACCTTATAAACAATGGTCATATCCGATGGTGTCATGTCCTCATCATCCTCCCCTTCTTAACAACAAACCGTCCTTGGTTTGGGATTAGCTGAAGAAAATGTTGTTGGTAGTAGCCAACATTGCTCCCCTTCTTGAAATTTAACATGTTTCTTTATAACAAAACTAGGGAAACTCAACATGACAAGATTATAGCAATTGCAATCCTTTGGTTGATCATACTTTTGCACAATATAAGGAGATTTTAGATTTGAACAAATATAGACACGATGCATCATATACTCTCCTTTACAATTATATTTTTTAATAAAATGATATGTACAAGTAGACAACCATGACAATTCAACACATTTAAGTTTCTCTTCTAAACTACTAAGAGCATATAAAGTATCAAACTCAATATAACCCAAAGTATTTGAAGAATACAATAATTTCTTTTCATCTTTTTCGGTAGCAATGGGGAGCAAAATTTTATGTTCAGCATAAGTAATTGGTTCCAAAGCCAAAGCATCATACTCATTCACTAGTTGTGGCATACGTATAATAAAAGCATTTTCACACAGCTCTTCTTTATCACTAGCATTATTAGAATAATTATTTTTTGACAAAGGCAATTCAGATTTAACATCTAATTCTTTCCTTTCATTGGCAGCTCTATTTCTATTAGTTTGTGCATTTTTAGCATGGTTTAAAGTTTTACCAGACTCCAAAGTATGTGTGGGAGGTGGTGGTGGTGAAGATGTTGTTGTAGTGGCGAAAGTAACAACTCGCCTTTTTATCGCAGTCTCAACCTTCGCAAATGGTTGCTCCACCCTTACTAAAATCTGGTTGAGGCTGTCGCTAATGTTGGTATGGTTCTTTTGCTGACATTCCTGCAATTCTTTTTCTGCAAGCATAGCAAGTTGGAACAAATGTTTGAGAGTATAAAATTCTATATGGAAAACAATATCTTGTATTTCATGCCTCAAACCACCAAAAAATGAACAATGGTATCTTCCATGTCCTCTACTATCCCACAACATATTGCACACTTTTGAAACTCTGTATAATATTCTTGGACAGACATATTGCCCTGCTCTAAGCACTGCAATTGTTATGCCATTCATGTTTATAAGGAGGAATAAAATGATCACGCATAGCTATCTTAAGTTCTTCCCATGTACCAGGTAAAACATCCTCTGCAACTAGCCCATACCACCAAATAATGGTAAAGTCCTAAAACTCACTAGTAGCTTGTCGAACTCTATATTGCTTAGGTACAAGGTGGGCACTAAACTTTTGTTCTACCATTATCTCCCAATTAAGGTATCCTTCAGCATCATAATGACCCGAAAAGGATGGTATGGTCAATTTACCTCTCATACCTTGATGATTATAGTCTATATGTGAGGTCTCATTGTTCTTTATTCGGTCCATGCTTGCAAACTTCTGGTCCATGATTTCCTGCAATTCACTCTTAAACAGAAACTCATTGTTTGATATTGTTAGAAATTAATAGAAACCCCCTATCAACTATTTATGGGTAAGTGGAATCACACTCTCACACGTCTTACCAAGTTCTTACAAGGTTCTTACCAACGCAAAGCAGTGGACGGTACAACCGGTGGCTGGTTTATGATACCTATGAGGGTGTGACACCAAGATTGCAAGGGTCTTTTTCTGTACCGATCTAAAGTATATGTGGAGCTTGGGAGGCACGAAAAAGAACAAATATATATATGTGGCACACAAGTCAGTGACAGACAACAATATTGAATAAATGTCCTGAGCACTTGTCCTAGTTGCTGGCCTATACGTGTTTCTATCACTAGTTGTGATAAATAAGAGAGGAAACAAGGATGAAAGGAAACAAGTATTAAAGGTAGCAATGGATATGAACAAGGCAAAAGATACCACAAACAATAGAGCTATTGAGTGTTCCTTATGTGCTTCTTTTTGATATCTTCTATTCTCTTTTACTATTTTTTTCTTTTGTTTTTTTATCCAATCTTTTTTTTCTTGCTTTTGCTCTTTTGATATTTTTTCTCAGCAAGGAGCACACAAGAATAAACCACAAAACATTTGAGCTCAATTGAATAAAAGATGTGGCCTATAGAAAATTAGGACTGTGCTCTAAAAAGCATACCAAAACTTGTGGGCTCAGAAACTCAATTTTCCTAATCGAATTTCACAAATCTAATTTTTGCTAACTTAGCAAGTTTGGGATGAAATAGATCTAAAATTTTCTAGCATTCTCCGTAGATATAAAATTTTCCCCGTTTCAAGTTCAGATGCAAAAGTTATGACTATTTTAAGTAAGCTGCTCGAATCAGGGTTTTAGTGGACACAAGATGCAAACCGATGGTGATATGGAATAGCGGCGAGTGAAGGGATCAACACAAACTAGAAAAGAACACAATCTAAACCAGCAACAAGACTTTGACCTAGGACACAAACTCAACAAAGAGGACTCTGAACTGAATCTACAAAGGCTATGGCGTGGATGGTTATAGGATAGGAAACAAATATGGCATTGGACTATGGGATAAAAGCAAAAAAACACTCGAACTAAGGGTAAGATGCGAACTTGATGGTATACCTGAAACTCTGATACCACTTAATGTAGATGGGGATCCCGATCTTCCGTCAGATTCAAGATAAACAACAATTTGTTCAGAGAGCGACACACCGATCCAGCTTCAGATCACAAAGACCCAAACCCTGCAACCTTAGCACCACGTCCCCTCTGGTTATCAACCGTGTCACAATCTAGTTGACCCCGCCAAGAAGGCTAATCCCTACTATGAATCGAAGAACACAAGCAAGAACAAGATAAAAAGCAACTCAATTAAAGTGACAATTGCAGATGAATGATTAAGCACTCGAAGTTGGGGTCTTGCAAACCGATAACGGTGACTGTTCAATGACAAATTGATCTAAAACAAAACCCAAAACCTAAAGTAGGTGGTGGCTACTGATTATATAGCCTAAGGGACGTCCAAGGATCCCTCTTCACATCCTAAAGGTGTCCCAACATGTTACAAGGCCCAACAGCCCAAAAGACGACGACACAGGCCCAACAAGATTCGACATGAACCACGTCACCTATGAGTTCCATAGGGTGTGTCCAAAATGATTTTCTGATCCTATGTTACATTCGGCGCAAAGCGTGCACCTATCTTGCATCATAATTAGCACTATCTCCAACAGACCGAAACGAGCTACCACTTGAGCCTGTCACCTAGGAGTACCATCGGGTGCGTCTAAAATGATTTCTGAGCCTATGGTATGATTGGTCCAAACTGTGCACCTATCTTTCACTGACATTGAAACTGTCTCCAAACGGACCGAAATGTGGTTCCACATGACCCACGCCACCTAGGAGTTTCATCAGGTGCATCCAAAATGACTTCCGAGCCTATGGTACGATTGGCGCAAACTGAGCACCTATCTTGCACTGACACTAACAATGTCTCCAAACAGACAAAAATGAGATTCCACATAACCACATCACCTAGGAGTTCCGTCGGGTGTGACCAAAACAATTTTCGAGCCAATGTTACATTCGGCGCAAAGTGTGCTCCTATCTTGCATCAATATTAGCACTATCTCAATTACATCGAAAGGAGCTACCACTTGAGCCTCGTCACCAAGGAGTACCATCGGGTGTGTCCAAAATGATTTCTGAGCATATGGTACATTTAGCGCAAACCGTGCACCTATCTTTTGCCAAAACTAGCACTGCCTCCAAACGAACTGAAACGAGGTTCCACATGACCCACATCACGTAGGATTTCCACCGGGTGCATCCGAAATGACTTCTGAGCCTATGGTACATTTGGCACAAACCATGCACCTATCTTGCACTAACACTAACACTGTCTCCAAATAGACCAAAATGAGATTCCACATGACCCACGTCACCTAGGAGTTCAATTGGGTGCGTACAAAATGATTTCTCAGTGCAAACCGTGCACCTATCTTGCGTCAAGATGACCACTATCTCAAAATGGACCGAAACAAGCTTCCACATGAACCCCATCACCTAGGAGTACCATCGGGTGCGTCCAAAATGATTTTTGAGCCATTAGTATGTTTGGCGCAAAACATGCGCCTAGCTTGTGTCGATACTAACACTGTCTCCAAATTGACTGAAATGAGATTCTACGTGACCCACGTCACCTATGAGTTCCATAGGGTGTGTCCAAATGACTTTTCGATCCTATGTTACATTCGGTGCAAAGCGTGCACCTATCTTGCATCATAATTAGCACTATCTCCAATAGACCAAAATGAGCTACCACTTGAGTCTGTTACCTAGGAGTACCATCGGGTGCGTCTAAAATGATTTCTGAGCCTATGGTATGATTGGTGCAAACCGTGCACCTATCTTTCACTAACACTGACACTGTCTCCAAATGGACCGAAATGTGGTTCCACATGACCCACGCCACCTAGGAGTTCCATTGGGTGCATCCAAAATGACTTCTGAGCCTATGGTACGATTGGCGCAAACTGAGCACCTATCTTGCACCGACACTAGCACTGTCTCCCAACGGACCAAAACAAGATTCCACATGACTACATCACCTAGGAGTTCCATCGGGTGCGACCAAATCAATTTTTGAGCCAATGTTACATTCGGCGCAAAGGATGCTCCTATCTTGCATCAAGATTAGCACTATCACAAATAGATCGAAAGGAGCTACCACTTGAGCCTCATCACCTAGGAGTACCATCGGGTGCGTCCAAAATGATTTCTGAGCTTATGGTACTTTTAACACAAACTGTGCGCCTATCTTTCGGCGACACTGGTACTGCCTCCAAACAAACCGAAACGAGGTTCCACATGACCCACGTCACCAAGGATTTCCATGGGTGCGTCCGAAATGACTTCTGAGCCTATGGTCCATTTGGCACAAACCATGTACCTATCTTGCACCGACACTAACATTGTCTCCAAATGGAGCAAAATGAGATTCCACATGACCCACGTCACCTAGGAGTTCAATTGGGTGCATACAAAATGATTTCGTAGCGCAAACCGTGCACCTATCTTGCGTCAAGATGACCACTATCTCAAAATGTACTGAAACGAGCTTCCACTTGAACCTCGTCACCTAGGAGTACCATCGGGTGCGTCCAAAATGATTTCTAAGCCTATGGTATGTTTGGCGCAAAACATGTGCCTATCTTGGGCCGATACTAACACTATCTCCAAATTGACCAAAACAAGATTCAACATGACCCACGTCACCTATGAGTTCCATAGGGTGTGTCCAAAATGATTTTCCGATCCTATGTTACATTCAGCGCAAAGCGTGCACCTATCTTGCATCATAATTAGCACTATCTCCAACAGACCAAAACGAGCTACCACTTGAGCCTGTCACCTAGGAGTACCATCGGGTGCATCTAAAATGACTTCTGAGCCTATGGTATGATTGGTGCAAACTGTGCACCTATCTTTCACTGACATTGAAACTATCTCCAAACGGACCAAAATGTGGTTCCACATGACCCACGCCACCTAGGAGTTCCATCGGGTGCATCCAAAATGACTTCCAAGCCTATGGTACGATTGGTGCAAACTGAGCACCTATCTTGCACTGACACTAACACTGTCTCCAAACAGACAAAAACGAGATTCCACATGACCACATCACCTAGGAGTTCCGTCGGGTGTGACCAAAACAATTTTCGAGCCAATGTTACATTCGGCACAAAGTGTGCTCCTATCTTGCATCAAGATTAGCACTATGTCAATTACATCGAAAGGAGCTACCACTTGAGCCTTATCACCAAGGAGTACCATCGGTTGTGTCCAAAATGATTTCTGAGCATATGGTACATTTAGCGCAAACCGTGCACCTATCTTGCACTAACACTAACACTGTCTCCAAATAGACCAAAATGAGATTCCACATGACCCACGTCACCTAGGAGTTCAATTGGGTGCGTACAAAATGATTTCTCAGTGCAAACCATGCACCTATCTTGCGTCAAGATGACCACTATCTCAAAATGGACCGAAACAAGCTTCCACGTGAACCCCATCACCTAGCTATACCATCTGGTGCGTCCAAAATGATTTCACATGACCCGCATCACGTGAACCCCATCACCTAGCTGTACCATCTGGTGCATCCAAAATGACTTCCAAGCCTATGGTACGATTGGTGCAAACTGAGCACCTATCTTGCACTGACACTAACACTGTCTCCAAACAGACAAAAACGAGATTCCACATGACCACATCACCTAGGAGTTCCGTCGGGTGCGACCAAAACAATTTTCGAGCCAATGTTACATTTGGCACAAAGTGTGCTCCTATCTTGCATCAAGATTAGCACTATCTCAATTACATCAAAAGGAGCTAGCACTTGAGCCTCATCACCAAGGAGTACCATCGGGTGCATCCAAAATGATTTCTGAGCATATGGTACATTTAGCGCAAACCGTGCACCTATCTTTTGCCAACACTGGCACTGCCTCCAAACAAACCGAAACGAGGTTCCACATGACCCGCATCACGTAGGATTTCCATCGGGTGCGTCCGAAATGACTTCTGAGCCTATGGTACATTTGGCACAAACCATGCACCTATCTTGCACTAACACTAACACTGTCTCCAAATAGACCAAAATGAGATTCCACATGACCCACGTCACCTAGGAGTTCAATTGGGTGCGTACAAAATGATTTCTTAGTGCAAACCATGCACCTATCTTGCGTCAAGATGACCACTATCTCAAAATGGACCAAAACAAGCTTCCACATGAACCCCATCACCTAGCTGTACCATCGGGTGCGTCCAAAATGATTTCTGAGCCATTGGTATGTTTGGCGCAAAACATGCGCCTAGCTTGTGTCGATACTAACACTGTCTCCAAATTGACTGAAATGAGATTCTACATGTCCCACGTCACCTATGAGTTCCATAGGGTGTGTCCAAAATGACTTTTCGATCCTATGTTACATTCGGCGCAATGCGTGCACCTATCTTGCATCATAATTAGCACTATCTCTAATAGACCAAAATGAGCTACCACTTGAGCCTGTCACCTAGGAGTACCATCGGGTGCATCTAAAATGATTTCTGAGCCTATGGTATGATTGGTGCAAACCGTGCACCTATCTTTCACTAACACTGACACTGTCTCCAAACGGACCGAAATGTGGTTCCACATGACCCACGCCACCTAGGAGTTCATTGGGTGCATCCAAAATGACTTCCGAGCCTATGGTACGATTGGCGCAAACTGAGCACCTATCTTGCACCGACACTAGCACTGTCTCCCAATGGACCAAAACAAGATTCCACATGACCACATCACCTAGGAGTTCCATCGGGTGCGACCAAATCAATTTTCGAGCCAATGTTACATTCGGCGCAAAGTGTGCACCTATCTTGCATCAAGATTAGCACTATCTCAAATAGATTGAAAGGAGGTACCACTTGAGCCTCATCACCTAGGAGTACCATCGGGTGCGTCCAAAATGATTTCTGAGCCTATGGTACATTTAGCGCAAACTGTGCACCTATCCTACGGCGACACTGGTACTGCCTGCAAACAAACCGAAATGAGGTTCCACATGACCCACGTCACCAAGGATTTCCATCGGGTGCATCCAAAATGACTTCTGAGCCTATGGTACATTTGGCACAAACCATTTACCTATCTTGCACCGACACTAACATTATCTCCAAATAGAGCGAAATGAGATTCCACATGACCCACGTCACCTAGGAGTTCAATTGGGTGCATACAAAATGATTTCTTAGCGCAAACTATGCACCTATCTTGCGTCAAGATGACCACTATCACAAAATGGACTGAAACGAGCTTCCACTTGAACCTCATCACCTAGGAGTACCATCGGGTGCGTCCAAAATGATTTCTAAGCCTATGGTATGTCCGGTGCAAAACATGTGCCTATCTTGGGTTCCATATGGCCGATACTAACACTATCTCCAAATTGACCGAAACAAGATTCGACATGACCCATGTCACCTATGAGTTCCATAGGGTGTGTACAAAATGATTTTCTGATCCTATGCTACATTCGGCGCAAAGCGTGCACCTATCTTGCATCATAATTAGCAAAATCTCCAACAGACCGAAACGAGCTACCACTTGAGCCTATCACCTAGGAGTACCATCGGGTGCATCTAAAATGATTTCTGAGCCTATGGTATGATTGGTGCAAACTGTGCACCTATCTTTCACTGACATTGAAACTGTCTCCAAACGGACCGAAATGTGGTTCCACATGACCCACGCCACCTAGGAGTTCCATCGGGTGCAACCAAAATGACTTCCAAGCCTATGGTACGATTGGCGCAAACTGAGCACCTATCTTGCACTGACACTAACACTGCCTCCAAACAGACAAAAACGAGATTCCACATGACCACATCACCTAGGAGTTCCATCGGGTGTGACCAAAACAATTTTTGAGCCAATGTTACATTCGGCGCAAAGTGTGCTCCTATCTTGCATCAATATTAGCACTATCTCAATTACATCAAAAGGACCTACCACTTGAGCCTCGTCACCAAGGAGTACCATCGGGTGCGTCCAAAATGATTTCTGAGCATATGGTACATTTAGCGCAAACCGTGCACCTATCTTTTGCCAACACTAGCACTGCCTCCAAACGAACCGAAACGAGGTTCCACATGACCCATGTCACGTAGGATTTCCATCGGGTGCGTCCAAAATGACTTCTGAGCCAAAATGACACTAACACTATATCTAAATTGACAGAAACGAGATTTGACATGACCCACGCACCTATGAGTTCCATAGGGTGCGTCCAAAATGATTTTCTAATCCTATGTTACATTCGGCGTAAAGCGTGCACCTATCTTGCATCAAGATTAGCACTATCTCCAACAGAGAGAAATGAGCTACCACTTGAGCCTATCACCTAGGAGTACCATCAGGTGCGTCTAAAATGATTTGTAAGCCTATGGTACGATTGGCGCAGATCGTGAACCTATCTTCCACCGACACTAACACTGTCTCCAAATGGACCAAAATGAGGTTCCACATGACCCATGTCACCTAGGAGTTCCATTGGGTGCATCTAAAATGACTTTGGGGCCTATGGTACGTTTAGCGCAAACCGTGCTCCTATCTTACACCAATGCTAACATTGTCCCCAAATGGACTGAAACAAGATTCCATATGACCCACGTCACCTAGGAGTTCCATCAAATGCGTCCAAAATGATTTTTGAGCCTATGGTACGCTTGGCGCAAACCGTGAACCTTTCTTGCACTAACACTAACACTGTCTCCAAACAGAATGAAATGAGATTCCACAAGATCCATGTCACTTAGGAGTTCCATTAGGGGTGGCCAAAATGATTTTCAAGCCTATGGTACATTCAGCACATACCGTGCACCTATCTTATGTCAAGATTAACATTGTGTCCAAATGTACCAAAACGAGCTACCACTTGAGCATCGTCACCTAGGAGTACCATCGGGTGCGTCGAAAATGATTTCTGAGCCTATCATACGTTTGCCACAAACCATGCACCTATCTTGCACCAACACTTGCACTGTCTCCAAATGGACCGAAACAAGGTTCCACATGACCAACGGCACCTAGGAGTTCCATCAGGTGCATCCAAAATGACTTCTGAGCCTATGGTATGTTTGGCGCAAACCGTGCACCTTTCTTACACCAACACTAACACTATCTCCAAATGGACTGAAATGAGATTCCACATGACCCACGTCACCTATGAGTTCCATCGGGTATGTCCAAGAAGATTTCCAAGCATATGGTACGTTCGGTGCAAACCGTGCACCTAACTTACATCAAGATTAGCACTATCTCCCAATATACAAAAATGACCTACCAATTGAGCATCATCACCTAGGAGTACCATCTGGTACTTCCAAAATGATTTCTAGGCCTATGGTACGCTTGGCACAAACCATGAACCTATCTTGCACCGACACTAACACCATCTCCAAGTGGACCGAAACAAGATTCCCCATGACCCACGTAACCTAGGAGTTCCATCAGGTGCGTCCAAAACAATTTCTGAGCCTATGGTACATTAGGCACAAACCATGCACCTACCTTGCATCAAGATTAGCACTATCTCCAATAGACTGAAACCCTATCATGTACTCATGAACTACGGGTTTTATATGTGTTCAAGTATGACAGTTCGAACCGCTTGCGGGCTGCCATTGTACTTGTACTCTTATAAATTGGTCGATTCTGCAACAATGTATATGATGTGTATTTGCTTAATCATGTGATCTTGGTTGTGATGTGGATTTACCGTGGTCCTTTGTGACACTCAGTGGACTATCAGATTTATATAAGTGAAAGTATGTGCGTGTCAACATGTTAAATGGGGACAACCATACTTGCACTTGTATTAATTGGTTGGGTCTATCACAAGATCCACGTCACTTAGGTGTTCCATCGGGGACGGCCAAAATGATTTCCAAGCCTATGGTATGTTCAGCGCAAACTGTGCACCTATCATGTGTCAAGATTAACATTATCTCCAAATGGACCGAAACAAGCTACCACTTGAGTATCGTCACCTAGGAGTACTATCAGGTGCGTCTAGAATCATTTCTGAGCCTATTATATGTTTGGCACAAACCGTGCACCTATCTTGCACTCACATTGACACTATCTCCAAACGAAACCAAAACGGGGTTCCACATGACCCACGCCACCTAGGAGTTCCATCGGGTGCATCCAAAATGACTTCCAAGCCTATGGTATGTTTCGCGCAAACCGTGCACTTATCTTGCATCGATAATAACACAGTATCCAAATGGACCGAAACGAGATTCCACATGACCCACGTCACCTAGGAGTTCCATCAGGTACATCCAAGATGATTTTTGAGCTTATGGTACGTTCGGTGCAAACCGTGCACCTATCTTGCATCAAGATTAGTACTATCTCCAAATGTACAAAAACGAGCAACCACCTAAGCCTCTCGCCTAGGAGTACCATCTGGTGCATCCAAAACAATTCTAGTCCTATGGTATGCTTGGTGCAAACCATGAACCTACCTTGCACCGACACTAACACTATCTCCAAATGGATCGAAACAAGATTCCTGATGACCCACGTAACCTAGGAGTTCCATCAGGTGCATCCAAAATGATTTTCTGAGCCGATGGTATGTTCGGCGCAAACCATGCATCTATCTTGCATCAAGATTAGCACTATCTCCAACAGACCAAAACGAGCTACCACTTGAGCCTCATCACCTAGGAGTACCATCGGGTGCAGTCCAAAATGATTTCTGAGCCCATGGTACATTTGGCGCAAACAGTGCACCTATCTAGCACCAACACTGACACTATCACCAAACGGATCAAAACAAGGTTCCAGATGACCCACGTCACCTTGGAGTTCCATTGGGTGTGTCCAAAATGACTTTTGAGCCTATGGTAGATTTGGTGCAAACCGTGCACCTATCTTGCACCGACACTAACACTATCTACAAATGGACCAAAACGAGATTCCACATGACCCACATCACCTAGGAGTACCATCGGGTGCATCCAAAATGATTTCTGAGCCTATGGTACGCTTAGCGCAAACCATGAACATATCTTGCACTGACACTAACACTATCTCCAAATAGACTAAAATGATATTCCACATGACCCACATCACTTAGGACTTCATTAGGTGCGTCCAAAATGATTTCTGATCCTATGGTACTGTTTAGCGCAAACCATGTAATTCTCTTGCGTCAAGGTTAACATTATCTCCAAATAGACCGAAACGAGCTGCCACTTGAGCCTCGTCACCTAGGAGTACCATTGGGTGCGTCCAAAATGATTTCTGAGCCTATCGTATATTTGGCGCAAATAGTGCACCTATCTTGCACCGACACTGTCTCCAAATGGACTGAAGCAAGGTTCCACATGACCCATGCCACCTATGAGTTCCATTGGGTTCATCCAAAATGATTTCTTGAGGCTATGGTACATTTGGCACAAACCAGTGCACCAATCTTGCAATGACACTAACACTATCTCTAAACGGACCAAAAATAGATTCAACATGACCCACGTCACCTAAGAGTTCCATGGGGCGCGTCCAAAACGATTTCCATGCCTATGGTATGTTCATCGCAAACCAGTGCACCCATCATGCATCAAGATTACCACTATCTCCAAATAGAATGAAGTGAGCTTCCACTTGAGCCTCGTCACCTAGGAGTACCATCGGGTGCGTCCAAAATGAATTTTGAGCCTATGATACATTTGGCGCAAACCGTGCACCTGTCTTGCACCGACACTAACTCTATCTACAAGCATACCAAAATGAGGTTCGACATGACCCATGTCACCTAGGAGTTCCATTGGGTGCATCCAAAACGATTTTCGAGCCTACAGTATGTTTCGGTGCAAACCATGCACCTATCTTGCACCGACACTAACACTGTCTCCAAATGGACCAAAATGAGATTCCACATGACCCACATCACCTAGGAGTTCCATTAGGTACATCCAAGATGATTTCTGAGCTTATGGTATGTTCGGTGCAAACCGTGCACCTATCTTGCATCAAGATTAGCACTATTACCAAATATACAAAAACGAGCTACCACTTGAGCCTCGTTGGCTAGGAGTACCATTAGGTACATCCAAAATGATTTCTGAGCCTATGGTACGCTTAGCGCAAACCGTGAACCTATCTTGCACTGACTCTAACACTTTCTCCAAATGGACCAAAACGAGATTCCACATGACCACATCACTTAGGAGTTCCATCAGGTGCATCCAAAATGATTTTCAAGCCAATGTTACATTTGGCGCAAAGCGATGAGGACATGACACCATCGGATACCACCATTGTTTATAAGGTGAGCTCGTTAATACATTTGTGTAGTGATTTTTGGTACAATTCACTTGGTTCCACATGTACATGTCATTATTTGAATGTAGGTACAAATATGTCTCAACGTGCAAGTTCATCAAAGTTGAATTTTCAGGTTCATCGGCAGCTTGATAGTGTAGCTCCCAGCAGAAACAGCGATAGAATATCTTGATGGTTTGGAGGCCTTGCTAATGTGATATTGAGATGAGACCAGATCTATTTGAAATCTTATCAAACAAGCTTTCCATCAAGTGCTCATTGACCTCGATCGCACTCCAGATGGCTGAGTTATGGCCTTCCCAATGATGCACTGTCGAGCTGCCAATGAACCGAAAATTCAACTTTGATGAACTTGCACGTTGAGACATATTTGTACCTACATTCAAATAACGACATGTACATGTGGAACCAAGTGAATTGTACCAAAAATCACTATGCAAATGTAGGAACGAGCTCACCTTATAAACAATGGTCATATCCGATGGTGTCATGTCCTCATCATCCTCCCCTTCTTAACAACAAACCGTCCTTGGTTTGGGATTAGCTGAAGAAAATGTTGTTGGTAGTAGCCAACATTGCTCCCCTTCTTGAAATTTAACATGTTTCTTTATAACAAAACTAGGGAAACTCAACATGACAAGATTATAGCAATTGCAATCCTTTGGTTGATCATACTTTTGCACAATATAAGGAGATTTTAGATTTGAACAAATATAGACACGATGCATCATATACTCTCCTTTACAATTATATTTTTTAATAAAATGATATGTACAAGTAGACAACCATGACAATTCAACACATTTAAGTTTCTCTTCTAAACTACTAAGAGCATATAAAGTATCAAACTCAATATAACCCAAAGTATTTGAAGAATACAATAATTTCTTTTCATCTTTTTCGGTAGCAATGGGGAGCAAAATTTTATGTTCAGCATAAGTAATTGGTTCCAAAGCCAAAGCATCATACTCATTCACTAGTTGTGGCATACGTATAATAAAAGCATTTTCACACAGCTCTTCTTTATCACTAGCATTATTAGAATAATTATTTTTTGACAAAGGCAATTCAGATTTAACATCTAATTCTTTCCTTTCATTGGCAGCTCTATTTCTATTAGTTTGTGCATTTTTAGCATGGTTTAAAGTTTTACCAGACTCCAAAGTATGTGTGGGAGGTGGTGGTGGTGAAGATGTTGTTGTAGTGGCGAAAGTAACAACTCGCCTTTTTATCGCAGTCTCAACCTTCGCAAATGGTTGCTCCACCCTTACTAAAATCTGGTTGAGGCTGTCGCTAATGTTGGTATGGTTCTTTTGCTGACATTCCTGCAATTCTTTTTCTGCAAGCATAGCAAGTTGGAACAAATGTTTGAGAGTATAAAATTCTATATGGAAAACAATATCTTGTATTTCATGCCTCAAACCACCAAAAAATGAACAATGGTATCTTCCATGTCCTCTACTATCCCACAACATATTGCACACTTTTGAAACTCTGTATAATATTCTTGGACAGACATATTGCCCTGCTCTAAGCACTGCAATTGTTATGCCATTCATGTTTATAAGGAGGAATAAAATGATCACGCATAGCTATCTTAAGTTCTTCCCATGTACCAGGTAAAACATCCTCTGCAACTAGCCCATACCACCAAATAATGGTAAAGTCCTAAAACTCACTAGTAGCTTGTCGAACTCTATATTGCTTAGGTACAAGGTGGGCACTAAACTTTTGTTCTACCATTATCTCTCAATTAAGGTATCCTTCAGCATCATAATGACCCGAAAAGGATGGTATGGTCAATTTACCTCTCATACCTTGATGATTATAGTCTATATGTGAGGTCTCATTGTTCTTTATTCGGTCCATGCTTGCAAACTTCTGGTCCATGATTTCCTGCAATTCACTCTTAAACAGAAACTCATTGTTTGATATTGTTAGAAATTAATAGAAACCCCCTATCAACTATTTATGGGTAAGTGGAATCACACTCTCACACGTCTTACCAAGTTCTTACAAGGTTCTTACCAACGCAAAGCAGTGGACGGTACAACCGGTGGCTGGTTTATGATACCTATGAGGGTGTGACACCAAGATTGCAAGGGTCTTTTTCTGTACCGATCTAAAGTATATGTGGAGCTTGGGAGGCACGAAAAAGAACAAATATATATATGTGGCACACAAGTCAGTGACAGACAACAATATTGAATAAATGTCCTGAGCACTTGTCCTAGTTGCTGGCCTATACGTGTTTCTATCACTAGTTGTGATAAATAAGAGAGGAAACAAGGATGAAAGGAAACAAGTATTAAAGGTAGCAATGGATATGAACAAGGCAAAAGATACCACAAACAATAGAGCTATTGAGTGTTCCTTATGTGCTTCTTTTTGATATCTTCTATTCTCTTTTACTATTTTTTTCTTTGTTTTTTTATCCAATCTTTTTTTTCTTGCTTTTGCTCTTTTGATATTTTTTCTCAGCAAGGAGCACACAAGAATAAACCACAAAACATTTGAGCTCAATTGAATAAAAGATGTGGCCTATAGAAAATTAGGACTGTGCTCTAAAAAGCATACCAAAACTTGTGGGCTCAGAAACTCAATTTTCCTAATCGAATTTCACAAATCTAATTTTTGCTAACTTAGCAAGTTTGGGATGAAATAGATCTAAAATTTTCTAGCATTCTCCGTAGATATAAAATTTTCCCCGTTTCAAGTTCAGATGCAAAAGTTATGACTATTTTAAGTAAGCTGCTCGAATCAGGGTTTTAGTGGACACAAGATGCAAACCGATGGTGATATGGAATAGCGGCGAGTGAAGGGATCAACACAAACTAGAAAAGAACACAATCTAAACCAGCAACAAGACTTTGACCTAGGACACAAACTCAACAAAGAGGACTCTGAACTGAATCTACAAAGGCTATGGCGTGGATGGTTATAGGATAGGAAACAAATATGGCATTGGACTATGGGATAAAAGCAAAAAAACACTTGAACTAAGGGTAAGATGCGAACTTGATGGTATACCTGAAACTCTGATACCACTTAATGTAGATGGGGATCCCGATCTTCCGTCAGATTCAAGATAAACAACAATTTGTTCAGAGAGTGACACACCGATCCAGCTTCAGATCACAAAGACCCAAACCCTGCAACCTTAGCACCACGTCCCCTCTGGTTATCAACCGTGTCACAATCTAGTTGACCCCGCCAAGAAGGCTAATCCCTACTATGAATCGAAGAACACAAGCAAGAACAAGATAAAAAGCAACTCAATTAAAGTGACAATTGCAGATGAATGATTAAGCACTCGAAGTTGGGGTCTTGCAAACCGATAACGGTGACTGTTCAATGACAAATTGATCTAAAACAAAACCCAAAACCTAAAGTAGGTGGTGGCTACTGATTATATAGCCTAAGGGATGTCCAAGGATCCCTCTTCACATCCTAAAGGTGTCCCAACATGTTACAAGGCCCAACAGCCCAAAAGACGACGACACAGGCCCAACAAGATTCGACATGAACCACGTCACCTATGAGTTCCATAGGGTGTGTCCAAAATGATTTTCTGATCCTATGTTACATTCGGCGCAAAGCGTGCACCTATCTTGCATCATAATTAGCACTATCTCCAACAGACCGAAACGAGCTACCACTTGAGCCTGTCACCTAGGAGTACCATCGGGTGCGTCTAAAATGATTTCTGAGCCTATGGTATGATTGGTCCAAACTGTGCACCTATCTTTCACTGACATTGAAACTGTCTCCAAACGGACCGAAATGTGGTTCCACATGACCCACGCCACCTAGGAGTTTCATCAGGTGCATCCAAAATGACTTCCGAGCCTATGGTACGATTGGCGCAAACTGAGCACCTATCTTGCACTGACACTAACAATGTCTCCAAACAGACAAAAATGAGATTCCACATAACCACATCACCTAGGAGTTCCGTCGGGTGTGACCAAAACAATTTTCGAGCCAATGTTACATTCGGCGCAAAGTGTGCTCCTATCTTGCATCAATATTAGCACTATCTCAATTACATCGAAAGGAGCTACCACTTGAGCCTCGTCACCAAGGAGTACCATCGGGTGTGTCCAAAATGATTTCTGAGCATATGGTACATTTAGCGCAAACCGTGCACCTATCTTTTGCCAAAACTAGCACTGCCTCCAAACGAACCTGAAACGAGGTTCCACATGACCCACATCACGTAGGATTTCCACCGGGTGCATCCGAAATGACTTCTGAGCCTATGGTACATTTGGCACAAACCATGCACCTATCTTGCACTAACACTAACACTGTCTCCAAATAGACCAAAATGAGATTCCACATGACCCACGTCACCTAGGAGTTCAATTGGGTGCGTACAAAATGATTTCTCAGTGCAAACCGTGCACCTATCTTGCGTCAAGATGACCACTATCTCAAAATGGACCGAAACAAGCTTCCACATGAACCCCATCACCTAGGAGTACCATCGGGTGCGTCCAAAATGATTTTTGAGCCATTAGTATGTTTGGCGCAAAACATGCGCCTAGCTTGTGTCGATACTAACACTGTCTCCAAATTGACTGAAATGAGATTCTACGTGACCCACGTCACCTATGAGTTCCATAGGGTGTGTCCAAATGACTTTTCGATCCTATGTTACATTCGGTGCAAAGCGTGCACCTATCTTGCATCATAATTAGCACTATCTCCAATAGACCAAAATGAGCTACCACTTGAGTCTGTTACCTAGGAGTACCATCGGGTGCGTCTAAAATGATTTCTGAGCCTATGGTATGATTGGTGCAAACCGTGCACCTATCTTTCACTAACACTGACACTGTCTCCAAATGGACCGAAATGTGGTTCCACATGACCCACGCCACCTAGGAGTTCCATTGGGTGCATCCAAAATGACTTCTGAGCCTATGGTACGATTGGCGCAAACTGAGCACCTATCTTGCACCGACACTAGCACTGTCTCCCAACGGACCAAAACAAGATTCCACATGACTACATCACCTAGGAGTTCCATCGGGTGCGACCAAATCAATTTTTGAGCCAATGTTACATTCGGCGCAAAGGATGCTCCTATCTTGCATCAAGATTAGCACTATCACAAATAGATCGAAAGGAGCTACCACTTGAGCCTCATCACCTAGGAGTACCATCGGGTGCGTCCAAAATGATTTCTGAGCTTATGGTACTTTTAACACAAACTGTGCGCCTATCTTTCGGCGACACTGGTACTGCCTCCAAACAAACCGAAACGAGGTTCCACATGACCCACGTCACCAAGGATTTCCATGGGTGCGTCCGAAATGACTTCTGAGCCTATGGTCCATTTGGCACAAACCATGTACCTATCTTGCACCGACACTAACATTGTCTCCAAATGGAGCAAAATGAGATTCCACATGACCCACGTCACCTAGGAGTTCAATTGGGTGCATACAAAATGATTTCGTAGCGCAAACCGTGCACCTATCTTGCGTCAAGATGACCACTATCTCAAAATGTACTGAAACGAGCTTCCACTTGAACCTCGTCACCTAGGAGTACCATCGGGTGCGTCCAAAATGATTTCTAAGCCTATGGTATGTTTGGCGCAAAACATGTGCCTATCTTGGGCCGATACTAACACTATCTCCAAATTGACCAAAACAAGATTCAACATGACCCACGTCACCTATGAGTTCCATAGGGTGTGTCCAAAATGATTTTCCGATCCTATGTTACATTCAGCGCAAAGCGTGCACCTATCTTGCATCATAATTAGCACTATCTCCAACAGACCAAAACGAGCTACCACTTGAGCCTGTCACCTAGGAGTACCATCGGGTGCATCTAAAATGACTTCTGAGCCTATGGTATGATTGGTGCAAACTGTGCACCTATCTTTCACTGACATTGAAACTATCTCCAAACGGACCAAAATGTGGTTCCACATGACCCACGCCACCTAGGAGTTCCATCGGGTGCATCCAAAATGACTTCCAAGCCTATGGTACGATTGGTGCAAACTGAGCACCTATCTTGCACTGACACTAACACTGTCTCCAAACAGACAAAAACGAGATTCCACATGACCACATCACCTAGGAGTTCCGTCGGGTGTGACCAAAACAATTTTCGAGCCAATGTTACATTCGGCACAAAGTGTGCTCCTATCTTGCATCAAGATTAGCACTATGTCAATTACATCGAAAGGAGCTACCACTTGAGCCTTATCACCAAGGAGTACCATCGGTTGTGTCCAAAATGATTTCTGAGCATATGGTACATTTAGCGCAAACCGTGCACCTATCTTGCACTAACACTAACACTGTCTCCAAATAGACCAAAATGAGATTCCACATGACCCACGTCACCTAGGAGTTCAATTGGGTGCGTACAAAATGATTTCTCAGTGCAAACCATGCACCTATCTTGCGTCAAGATGACCACTATCTCAAAATGGACCGAAACAAGCTTCCACGTGAACCCCATCACCTAGCTATACCATCTGGTGCGTCCAAAATGATTTCACATGACCCGCATCACGTGAACCCCATCACCTAGCTGTACCATCTGGTGCATCCAAAATGACTTCCAAGCCTATGGTACGATTGGTGCAAACTGAGCACCTATCTTGCACTGACACTAACACTGTCTCCAAACAGACAAAAACGAGATTCCACATGACCACATCACCTAGGAGTTCCGTCGGGTGCGACCAAAACAATTTTCGAGCCAATGTTACATTTGGCACAAAGTGTGCTCCTATCTTGCATCAAGATTAGCACTATCTCAATTACATCAAAAGGAGCTAGCACTTGAGCCTCATCACCAAGGAGTACCATCGGGTGCATCCAAAATGATTTCTGAGCATATGGTACATTTAGCGCAAACCGTGCACCTATCTTTTGCCAACACTGGCACTGCCTCCAAACAAACCGAAACGAGGTTCCACATGACCCGCATCACGTAGGATTTCCATCGGGTGCGTCCGAAATGACTTCTGAGCCTATGGTACATTTGGCACAAACCATGCACCTATCTTGCACTAACACTAACACTGTCTCCAAATAGACCAAAATGAGATTCCACATGACCCACGTCACCTAGGAGTTCAATTGGGTGCGTACAAAATGATTTCTTAGTGCAAACCATGCACCTATCTTGCGTCAAGATGACCACTATCTCAAAATGGACCAAAACAAGCTTCCACATGAACCCCATCACCTAGCTGTACCATCGGGTGCGTCCAAAATGATTTCTGAGCCATTGGTATGTTTGGCGCAAAACATGCGCCTAGCTTGTGTCGATACTAACACTGTCTCCAAATTGACTGAAATGAGATTCTACATGTCCCACGTCACCTATGAGTTCCATAGGGTGTGTCCAAAATGACTTTTCGATCCTATGTTACATTCGGCGCAATGCGTGCACCTATCTTGCATCATAATTAGCACTATCTCTAATAGACCAAAATGAGCTACCACTTGAGCCTGTCACCTAGGAGTACCATCGGGTGCATCTAAAATGATTTCTGAGCCTATGGTATGATTGGTGCAAACCGTGCACCTATCTTTCACTAACACTGACACTGTCTCCAAACGGACCGAAATGTGGTTCCACATGACCCACGCCACCTAGGAGTTCATTGGGTGCATCCAAAATGACTTCCGAGCCTATGGTACGATTGGCGCAAACTGAGCACCTATCTTGCACCGACACTAGCACTGTCTCCCAATGGACCAAAACAAGATTCCACATGACCACATCACCTAGGAGTTCCATCGGGTGCGACCAAATCAATTTTCGAGCCAATGTTACATTCGGCGCAAAGTGTGCACCTATCTTGCATCAAGATTAGCACTATCTCAAATAGATTGAAAGGAGGTACCACTTGAGCCTCATCACCTAGGAGTACCATCGGGTGCGTCCAAAATGATTTCTGAGCCTATGGTACATTTAGCGCAAACTGTGCACCTATCCTACGGCGACACTGGTACTGCCTGCAAACAAACCGAAATGAGGTTCCACATGACCCACGTCACCAAGGATTTCCATCGGGTGCATCCAAAATGACTTCTGAGCCTATGGTACATTTGGCACAAACCATTTACCTATCTTGCACCGACACTAACATTATCTCCAAATAGAGCGAAATGAGATTCCACATGACCCACGTCACCTAGGAGTTCAATTGGGTGCATACAAAATGATTTCTTAGCGCAAACTATGCACCTATCTTGCGTCAAGATGACCACTATCACAAAATGGACTGAAACGAGCTTCCACTTGAACCTCATCACCTAGGAGTACCATCGGGTGCGTCCAAAATGATTTCTAAGCCTATGGTATGTCCGGTGCAAAACATGTGCCTATCTTGGGTTCCATATGGCCGATACTAACACTATCTCCAAATTGACCGAAACAAGATTCGACATGACCCATGTCACCTATGAGTTCCATAGGGTGTGTACAAAATGATTTTCTGATCCTATGCTACATTCGGCGCAAAGCGTGCACCTATCTTGCATCATAATTAGCAAAATCTCCAACAGACCAAAACGAGCTACCACTTGAGCCTATCACCTAGGAGTACCATCGGGTGCATCTAAAATGATTTCTGAGCCTATGGTATGATTGGTGCAAACTGTGCACCTATCTTTCACTGACATTGAAACTGTCTCCAAACGGACCGAAATGTGGTTCCACATGACCCACGCCACCTAGGAGTTCCATCGGGTGCAACCAAAATGACTTCCAAGCCTATGGTACGATTGGCGCAAACTGAGCACCTATCTTGCACTGACACTAACACTGCCTCCAAACAGACAAAAACGAGATTCCACATGACCACATCACCTAGGAGTTCCATCGGGTGTGACCAAAACAATTTTTGAGCCAATGTTACATTCGGCGCAAAGTGTGCTCCTATCTTGCATCAATATTAGCACTATCTCAATTACATCAAAAGGACCTACCACTTGAGCCTCGTCACCAAGGAGTACCATCGGGTGCGTCCAAAATGATTTCTGAGCATATGGTACATTTAGCGCAAACCGTGCACCTATCTTTTGCCAACACTAGCACTGCCTCCAAACGAACCGAAACGAGGTTCCACATGACCCATGTCACGTAGGATTTCCATCGGGTGCGTCCAAAATGACTTCTGAGCCAAAATGACACTAACACTATATCTAAATTGACAGAAACGAGATTTGACATGACCCACGCACCTATGAGTTCCATAGGGTGCGTCCAAAATGATTTTCTAATCCTATGTTACATTCGGCGTAAAGCGTGCACCTATCTTGCATCAAGATTAGCACTATCTCCAACAGAGAGAAATGAGCTACCACTTGAGCCTATCACCTAGGAGTACCATCAGGTGCGTCTAAAATGATTTGTAAGCCTATGGTACGATTGGCGCAGATCGTGAACCTATCTTCCACCGACACTAACACTGTCTCCAAATGGACCAAAATGAGGTTCCACATGACCCATGTCACCTAGGAGTTCCATTGGGTGCATCTAAAATGACTTTGGGGCCTATGGTACGTTTAGCGCAAACCGTGCTCCTATCTTACACCAATGCTAACATTGTCCCCAAATGGACTGAAACAAGATTCCATATGACCCACGTCACCTAGGAGTTCCATCAAATGCGTCCAAAATGATTTTTGAGCCTATGGTACGCTTGGCGCAAACCGTGAACCTTTCTTGCACTAACACTAACACTGTCTCCAAACAGAATGAAATGAGATTCCACAAGATCCATGTCACTTAGGAGTTCCATTAGGGGTGGCCAAAATGATTTTCAAGCCTATGGTACATTCAGCACATACCGTGCACCTATCTTATGTCAAGATTAACATTGTGTCCAAATGTACCAAAACGAGCTACCACTTGAGCATCGTCACCTAGGAGTACCATCGGGTGCGTCGAAAATGATTTCTGAGCCTATCATACGTTTGCCACAAACCATGCACCTATCTTGCACCAACACTTGCACTGTCTCCAAATGGACCGAAACAAGGTTCCACATGACCAACGGCACCTAGGAGTTCCATCAGGTGCATCCAAAATGACTTCTGAGCCTATGGTATGTTTGGCGCAAACCGTGCACCTTTCTTACACCAACACTAACACTATCTCCAAATGGACTGAAATGAGATTCCACATGACCCACGTCACCTATGAGTTCCATCGGGTATGTCCAAGAAGATTTCCAAGCATATGGTACGTTCGGTGCAAACCGTGCACCTAACTTACATCAAGATTAGCACTATCTCCCAATATACAAAAATGACCTACCAATTGAGCATCATCACCTAGGAGTACCATCTGGTACTTCCAAAATGATTTCTAGGCCTATGGTACGCTTGGCACAAACCATGAACCTATCTTGCACCGACACTAACACCATCTCCAAGTGGACCGAAACAAGATTCCCCATGACCCACGTAACCTAGGAGTTCCATCAGGTGCGTCCAAAACAATTTCTGAGCCTATGGTACATTAGGCACAAACCATGCACCTACCTTGCATCAAGATTAGCACTATCTCCAATAGACTGAAACAAGCTACCACTTGAGCCTCATCGCCTAGGATTACCATCGAGTGCATCCAAAATGATTTCTGAGCCTATGGTATATTTGGCACAAACCGTGCACCTATCTTTCACCGACACTAACTGTAACACCCTAAGTGTTAGTCATGAGTTAAGCAGCAAAATTGGACTTAAGTAGGATATGTCAAGCAATAATTATGATCTCTAGTTCATAATCTAGAAGTAATGATGAAGGTATTGAGGTCAAACCTATGAAAATGAGCCCCAACTTGGACTCGGACAATACACTTTGCTTACATGTAGACCCTGGTTAAGATTATTCATGAGTAATATTAAAAATTCTTATTTCATGAACATTACATCAACATGCATCCATCTTGACTAGTGGAAAAGTTTCGTGAAGTTTAGAGCTAAGAAGTCACATGAAATGATAAGTTATAACCTTATTGAATTGCATTATTAAGTAAATGGGAATATGAGATGTCAACCAAACCTTGATAACTTTCCCAAATAACTCTAATTGAACTCTACAACAAAAGTCATGAAGGGTTCATGTTGAGCAAATGTCAAGAAAAGGCCTCAATTGGTTGAAAACCCTAATTTAGGTTTAACGAGGTGCTGCTTTGACCAAGATGAAGCAATAGTTTGTGTACCAGATATGAAGTTTGACCTTTAATAAAAGTTGAAGTTTGAGTGGAGTACAACAAACTTTATATTTGGACCAAGACCTGATTCAACATCTAAGTGGCTCAAATAGTGGCCTCAAGTTTGAATGTAGTGCTCCTTTTGAGCTCTCAGAAATATTTGTCCCCGATTGACAACAGCAAGTTGATATGTTGTGACATTTTTATCTTCCAAATTCATATGGCAGCTCAATTTAATTCCTTAATATGGGTTGGAGTACACTATGTGGAGGAAACAACAAAACAAGTCTCGTCACTTTTGGAGCACATTTGGACATTCTAAGGTAGTTTCAAAAACAGCTAATGGCACTGAATTCCATTGCCAATGCCTAAATGTTCAAGTCCGAACTCAGTTTTAGGTACTACACTTTGGAGTCTTGTATGTCTCCAACCAATCCAAACTAGTCCATCATCCTTTATGCAAAGTTGTAGAGCAATATGTGTACAACAAACTTTGTTCAAAGACCCAATCCTAAATCACCTTCTAAGTTTGTCAAATTGAGGCTCGAAGATTGAATCTGCGGCTATTTTCAGATTTAGAAATATTAGTAACCACTTAATTGACACAACACGTTCTCATGATTTTGTTAAGGAACTCAAGTTGAGACAAATATAAAAGTTGGACTACATGTTTTGGGAAAGAGCATGCAAAAAGATGGCACCAATTTGACTTCGTCTTGACCATCAATTTGGATTTTTCCTCATCACGGTCAATGCGCTGACATTATCATGTTGGGATCTAATTACCCACTAATCTGTTACTCAAATGGCAATGCACCCTTAATCAAAGTTGGATAGTATTCAGAGATGATCAAACTTCATTTTAAGCCCAAGGACCAAATCAGCCCGTAGCCGACCCAAAATGGTGTCCCATAGTGGCCACACCGTCGCCCGCCACCTGTTCAATGAAATGTCGATGTGTCCGTCATGTAGGGGAGCACGCCCCACCATTGCTGCCACATGCCCTTGCTCCTCTAG
Organism: Miscanthus floridulus; assembly: GCF_019320115.1. Lineage (NCBI taxonomy): Eukaryota > Viridiplantae > Streptophyta > Magnoliopsida > Poales > Poaceae > Miscanthus > Miscanthus floridulus. Next base: position 53,506,686 of record NC_089594.1, read on the forward strand.
AGCAGATGCCAAACTCCTCCATGCCTCCATGCTCTCGCTCTCCTTCCTAGGCGCTCACTCTCGCCCTCCCTAGCTCCCTTCCTCGCCTCTTTGCGGCTAACACACCCAGAGCACGGTCGTGACCGCCATAGACGCTAGAGCAGAGCTCCCTACCATTGCCTATGCCTTGCCTACATGCCACCTCGACCCTAGCCAACCACCCTATCCTCTTCATCTATCCAAGAAGCTCCTACACTATTGTTTTCTCGGCCACCGTTATCGCTGAAGCATCGCCGACGTCGATGCCACTTTGGACGGCCCGTGCAAGCAAGCTATCGGCCCTGCATGCCGTGTCTCTGACCAAGCTGAGCCCCTCCATGGGTATGCCCAATACTAGGACAACTGGGACATCTAGGGCCCTACAACTATCTTTGGTTACCGGGCCACCGCTGAAATCCACCTCCACCAGCCGGCCCCAAGCCAATCCCCTTCCTGCTCTGTTTGACGGTTGAGGAAGAAGAAAGGTAAGAATGGAAATAGAAACTCTTTTCTAGGTCAAGATGCAAAAGCGCCAGACAGTATATTTTTTAGATCTAGGCTTAATTAATTAGAGGAAAGTCTAATGTTCACTTCCATAGTGCTCCCTTTCCACTTAGTCTCTCCTCATGCCATGATTTAGGAACACCCATCGGGTCATGTCGACACAGAATTTTCGTCTCATGTCGAGGACACATGCAGCAAGCCGGAAGGGTCTGCTTGATGGAGCTATAGATCTGCCTAGCTTTAGCGTAGGAATGGTCGATCCTACGCACTCCTCCTGAGACGTGCCAGTTAATTTGACCCTATAATTGATAAGGAGAGAAAGCTTATCAGTAATTAAGGGTGAAACTTGCTGGTGTTGCCAGATAGTCCCGAATTTGTAGCACTGAGAGCCGATATGAACGAAGATCGACTAAATAGTCGATTCCAGCATATTCATGAGAATAAATCGGTTAAAGCTCATTGGGTTGTATAAGAAGAATTGGTTATCATTCAATATAAATTTCGTTATTTGAGCAGATATTAATTAATAGGCAATAAGAAGTCAACAATGATTGGTTTATGCTAAGCTAATGATTACAAGCAACCGAACCCCTTTTATATAATGAAACAATTCAACACCATTTAATCGTTTAATAAAGATAAATCTAATGAACATGTTAGATCTCATCTATCGCTATGACGGAGCATGAGGCAGAATCATGCAGGCCATAGAAATAACAATAGACTCAATGACCCTAACTCATTACTAATATCAGTGGGACATCAGACAGAATCATACAGGTCGTAATACAATAATAAGATCATGGGGCTAACACATCTTTTAACCTATCTTTACTTCAATGGTCTTGTGATGCGAACTGCTCGTTAAAGCACTCGATATCGTCTAAAATAGCCACTTCAGGCATAGCGCACAGTTAAAATCATGCCTTATCCAGGAATAGACCTATCGAATAACAATCCCCACTCCATGGTGCTAACAGTGGGGTGTGAGGTAGAGTTACACAGGCCATGATAATGGGCCATGGAATGGTTTTCGCTAGCCAATAAATCTACTCAAGACGCAACATGCTTTAACCGCATGCTATGCACAACCAAGATTGATGTAAAACAGCTGATAAAAGGTAACTCATCATTTAAAGTATAGATTAGATTAGTTCTAGATTAACAAACAATGGGCTAAATAGGATATAAGGTCGATCTAGATCAATCCCAATCAGGCACAGAGATATTGTTGTAATTTAGATAAATAATGAAAGCAATAAGCAATATCGGTAACTTAATGAATCTACCAAAGACTGCCATTCTAAGGTAGAGCCGATAACTTGACCTTGATCTATTTCATGCAGTGGGGGTTGATCGGATCGATGCAAGCCATACTTGAACTAGGCAAGAATTGATAACTAACTTATACTAGAGTCAAAGTGGAGGTCGACCGGATCGATGCAGCCATATGAATAGAGGTATAAGCCATGACGGTACTTACAACAAGCAGTGGATGTCGACCAGATCGATGTAGCCGTACTTGCTGAAGAACTTGCCAAGATCTACTCTACTGCTACTCCTAAGGGGTGGTTGGAGCTGAAAAAGTAAATGACTTGTATATTGGATTGGTTGTTGTCCTCTTACAATAGCCGGGGTTCAGTATTTATACCCGGGACCTGTGCATGACTCCTATCTAAGCACAACTCATCACAATTTTTGACCCTATAGAAAACATTCATAATTTAAGATAACTTGAACTCTAATCTTTCCCCTCTTGTAGAGTCCATCATGTTTCATCTTGGCACCGATCGTAGCCTTTGTCATTATTTGCCAGCGCTGCCTGAAAAAAGCCAATTCCAGTACTGCATTCGAATCAGCTGATCTCGATCCACATGCAATTGATTCCCTACTGACATGATCTTGGGAGCTTTTGAGTCCCTAGTGACTCTTCTTCTAAATTTTGGTGTAAACACATGCCCCACAATTTTGGGATAAAAGTAATTTTATTCCAAAATTATCACGCCAATGCCCCCGATAGGTCCACAGTCATGGGTAAAGAATCTCAATCTGGGGTCTACTATTTGTCCTCATCTATGTCTGCTCACGAGCCCATGCTTCAAAACTTTTACGAGAGCATCATTGCTTTATGGGCACTTGAACTCATCTTTCTGGGCTGGCCATAAAAAGCTTATCCGACCCTAGTGGGAGCAACTCAACAATTCAGCCATGTTTCTCTTCTATCTGCCTCTTCGAATGCTCCCGACTCCACTAGACCCTCCATGGTCTATCCTTTTGCTATGAAAGTCTCAAGCGGTTAGAAGAATTCTTATGCATAGGGTGATTGTGTCTCCCATCTTAGCACCTTGTCGAGCAAGAGAATCAGCTACTGTAGTTAGAAGAATCCTTGTGATATTGCCTGGGTCTTCTCTCCATGCTCGCAGAGCTATTCTAGTGTTTGCAAGGGCTAAAATGTGTGGACACTTTCTCCTTGTTGGTTCAACCAAATGCCCATCGGGGAAAGCCACAAGCTTCTTTCTAGTGGCTTTGAGAAATCAGCTAGGCATTTGTTAGATAGGCAGCCTTTTCCTTCCCTATCGTAATTAATGGGCCAATGTGACTTGGTTTATGATGACTTTCGGCCCTGTAGGGATTTGAACTTCCTTCAATCCAAAGAGGCTTTGGTGAGCTAATTGCTGGTCAATGTAAATTTTTTGCATTATCCCATGGAATTCTGTAACTTGAGAGAGCAATAAGTCTGAATTTGTTATCTCTTCGTTATCTATTTCCTGAATTCTCGGGACATCGATCCTTTTTCGTATCTGATCTCGATTTCACACCGTTGGCAAAATCTATCTCTCTGCCTTCCTAGTCTATATATACAGACAACGGCTAGGGATCGAGAAACAACTCGCCTCACCTCAAACCTTCTGTGTCCTTAGTATAGTTCCTACTTTTCCATAGGTTTGAGATCATGGAGAACAGCAAGAAGTTAGCTGAGGAGGCCCTCAATGGACCTGCATCATCACGTCAGCGCCTTCATTGTTAGGAGGTTACAACTCATGGTGCCCCAACTACCTCGGGGAATAGGACCAACTTCATTCGGCCTTTAGGGTCCTCTTCATTAACAGCTCATCGCCAGCTCCCTTGTTATCAAAGGAGGTGGATTGATAATGATGATCTGCTTGCCTCCATTGATCGGCATGGCTAGAGTCTCAACAAATGTCTCTCCCTCGCATAATCGGCTCTAGGCCATGGTTCGATGTCGATCACCTCCAGATGCTGATTCTATAGAGGGTAGATTGGCTAAGGCCGAGGCCAAAATTATGGGTGAGATTTCTATTATATCCTCTGCTTCCTTCTAGTTTCATCTTCAAGACTCTAATCATCTTCCCTTTAAATCTTTTAGATTTGTCTGCTCAACTAGAGAGCCTCCGATTGGCTGCAGAGCACGCGGTGGGATTTGTCAACGCCAGAGGCGCTGTCCTAGTGGTTTACCTACACGACGTCCCGAACCATGTCAGAGAGTTCGCTTTGGATGGCGTTCACCATGGTGCTATCATGGCATTGGCTTCTATGCAAGTCCATTCTAGCCACGAGCTTCAGCTCCTTCCCCACAGCTTTCCAGCTGTGGCACACCCTGGGGATTATGAACGCTTGATTGAGGACTTCTTCAGTGCTGTTAACATCTATAGCCTTTATCTCCCAAGCTGATGATATAGTAGTCAAAGTGTTTTCCTGGCCCATAGTTTGTAATAGGTGATATTAGCAAACAATTTCTCCGTCTTGAGTGATTTTCCCTTTTATTTTGTACTACATACTACATGCATCACTTTGTCCATGTCTGCTTTACTCTTGTGGGCGATACACATTGTACTGGCTTTTACCCTTTTGGGTTTATCTTTGCACTAGAAGCGATACCCTTCTAGTATCGGCTATTAGAGCTGACAACCGAGCAAATTGGTCGTCAAATATTAATCCAAATGTTACCATAATATTCCTTTAAATATTCCCCATTTGATTGCTCCACTGAATCCTTCTTTTCCTCTCAGTGTTTCCAAAATATAAGTATTACCCGACACACATCGCTTGATCCGATGAGGTTCTTCCCAGTTAGGTGACCATTTGTTGGATTTACTGCCTTTTGACCCGATTGGCAATTTCACATTCCAGACCAAGTCTCCTTCAGAGAATTGCTTAATCGCAACCTTTTATATTTTACAACCCTTGATTTATTGGCTTCAATGTTTTTCAAGAGCATGCAGCTGAAGTCAACTCAAGTCTTTTAAGTTATTCATCACAAGATTCTAGTAGACTTTGGCTGATAAATCACTCTGCAACATAACATGCCTTGATCCAGTTTGAACTTCCCAAGGAAAGACTGCATCGTGTCTATGCACAAGTTCATAAGGCGATCAGCTCCTTTACTCTTGGTCATCAAGGGCAATCTATTCCCAACCTTCTCCATAGTTTTGTCTCCCTTTTCCATTTTTGAAGATCAGGTCCTTTGTTCTGGCTGAAGAACCGATTTTGAAAATAGCCGATTTTAGACTCTCGGTTTAATTCTATCTAGGTCTAAAAATAGGGCCTTTATTAAGAGAGCCCTTCGATCTTCCATCCTTAGTCATCTGGCTCTACATTCTCTTTGACATTGGTGAAGTGGTGTTTCGCCTTCTATTAATTGTGGTTGCCTTTTGCGCGTCCCGAGGCATCCGCCCCTTCGCTTCATGTCTTCAAATACCAGCCGAGGGCTTCGGCCTCAAACACATCTCTATTCACAACTGTTCCTTTGCTCTCTTCCGCCTGCCAAAACCCTATAGTGGTTTTCTTTGTTTCTTCCATAGATCCAATCATTCCTCATGGCTGGTGAAGATAATTGAGGTAAGCACATAGCAGAGGAGATCCCAGTAGAAGACATGCCAATGAACCAGTGTCTCCAACGTATGAGGTGAGATTGGCAACCTCTGTTCATGATGGTGACCTATTCTAACTTGCCCATAGGTTCATTGTGAATGACAGCCTTCATCCTTTCCCCAAGACTGGCAAACCCACTCATGTTACATCATCTGTATCAGCTTCATCATTGGGTTCTTCCAACTCATATGATGGTGATGATGCCCGGTGCTTCTTCCAAGAATGGAGGGTGGCCAAGGATCGCTATTCTGAGGCGATTTGGAACAACGGCTAGCTTGAGATTTGTCTAGGGGTCTTCCAAGTAGACCTTAATGTGGTTGAGGAGGAGGCTAGTGCCGTTCGAGCGTGACTAGCCGAGTCTAATACCGTGGTAGCAGGTAAGATGAGTTCCATGAACATTTCTATTCTAGTTTCCATTGCCTTTGTCTTGATATTCTTCTACGATCACTAGCTCAAATGGTGCAATTGGAGTCTCTCCAATTGGTGACAAACGTGGCCATGGATGCCGTCAATGCTAGGGGTTCCCTCATTGATGCTCATCTCAAAGACATCCTGGCCCGCATCTAAGAGATTGCCGTTCACGGCATTTGTCATGGCGCATCGGTGGTGCTAACTATGGTGTAGGTCCAAACTGGGCATGATCTCCATGCCATGGAGGTTGGCTTCCCTGATTGGCGATGGCCCTGAGGGACATGAAGATTTGATAGAAGATTTCACCACAGCGGTGGAGGCCATCGTGGACATCACATCCACTCAGGATGTGGTGAACAAAGTCTTTGACTAGATTATACTTAGGGCAACCAATGAACAAAGACTTCTCTTTCATGAATGTGCCTCAGGTCAATGCCCTTGTGTATGATTGTTTTTGCTCTATAGGCGATAGATATCATATCGGCTTTCATTGTCTTTGAAGATTTTTATTTTTTGAACTAGAGGCGATACCCTCCTGGTACCGACTATTAGAGCCGAGAGTGAATCGACTATCAAGTGTTAATCAAATGTTAGGATAACACCCCGCAAAACTTTTCATATCAAAGGCCAAACGATTAATCAACCCAGGTCAAGCATCCTATTAAGCGAAATAGAACTTCTTTAAGAAATCCATTAACTCTAAATCGCGTTTGCACTTTGAGTCAGCATTCATATATGTTGGCCTAAATCCATCTCCAAGACTCGATGTTTATTTTTCCTTTAATCCAACGGCCGATGTGAAGCCATGACTTTTCTATTGTTTACATTAAAATTTGGGAGAAGAACACGGGAACTCTCTAGCTTCCAAAATTGTGCTAATCAAGGAATCGATTGCGGAAAGATCGCATCAGCCGATTTAGATATGAATCTGGAATCAGATCTCTTGGGATGATGTCAACAGATAGCGATGATGAGCTATGGTTGGTGAGAAGAAACTACATATCGAACTCTAAAAGAGGGAAGGGTTAGGGTCCAAGCTATCTTAAATTAGAAATGTCTTCTTTTATGCCAGAAAATTGTAACGAATCATGCTCAAGTAGGATTCGTGTTTAGACTCCGGGTATAAATACCAAACCCTGGCTATTGTAAGGAACAATCAATCCAATATACAAGTCATTTACTTTTTTGGCTCCGGTGACCCCTTAGGAGTAGGAGTAGAGTAGATCTCAGTGAGTTCTTCAGCAAGTACGGCTACATCGATTCGGTCGACCTCCACTTCTTGTTGTAAGTATCGTCATGGCTTATACCTCTGTCTGTATGGCTGCATCAATCCAATCAACCTCCATTGTGACTCTAGGTATAAGTTAGGTATCGATTCTTGCCTAGTTCAAGTATGGCTGCATCGATCTAGTCGACCCCCACTGTATGAACTAGATCAAGGTCAAGTTATTGGCTCTACCTTAGAATGGCAGTCTTTGGTAGATTCATTAAGTTACTGATATTGCTTATTGCTTTCATTATTTATCTAAATTACAAGCAATATCACTCTGCCCGATTGGGATTTATCTAGATTGGCCTTATATCATGTTTAGCCCATCATTTGTTAATCTAAAACTTATCTAATCTGTACATTAAACGATGAGTTACATTTTATTCGGCTATTTTACATCAATCTTGATCATGCATAGTGTGCAGGTTAAAGCATGTTGCGTCTTGAGTAGATTCATTGGCTAGCGAAAACTGTTCCATGGCCCATTATCATGGCCTGTGTGATTCTGCCTCACACCCCACTGTTAGCACCATGGAGTGGGGATCATTATTTGGTAGGTCTAATCCGAATAAGGCATGACTTTAACTGTGCGCTATGCCTGAATCGGCTATTTTAGCTGATATCGAGTGCTTTCATGAGCAGTTCACATCACGAGACTATTGAAGTAAAGATAGGTTGAAAGGTGTGTTAGCCCCATGATCTTATTATTGTATTACGACCTGCATGATTCTGCCTCATGCCCCACTGATATTAGTAATGAGTTAGGGCCATCGAGTCTATTGTTATTTCTACGGCCTACATGATTCTGCCTCATGCCCCACTGGTCATAGCGATAGATGAGATCTAACATGTTCATTAGATTTATCTTTATTAAATTGTTAAATGGTGTTGAATTATTTCTTTATATAAAAAGGGGTTCAGTTGCTTGTAATCTTTGGCTTAGCATAAACTAATCATTGTTGACATCTTATTGCCATTGAATAATATCTGCTCAAATAATGACATTTATCCTGAATGATAACTGATTCTTCTTATACAACCTAATGAGCTTTAACCAATTTATTTTCATGAATATGCTAGAATCAACTATTTAGTCAATCTCCTTTCATATCAGCTCTCAGAGCCGTACATTTGAGACTGTCTGGCAACACTGGCAAGTTCTGCCCTTAATTACTGATAAGCTCTCTCCTTGTCAATTACAGGGTCAAATTGACTGGTACATCTTAGGAGGAGTGTGTAGGATCGATCATCTCTACGCTGAAGCTAGGCGGATCTATAGCTCCATCGAGCAGACCCTTCCAGCTTACTGCGTGTGTCCTCGGCACTAGATGAAAATTCTATATCAACACATGTTTTTGGCATGCCCGATGGGACCCCACAATCGTCATGGCGGTTCACAACAACAACGGCATCCTTATGCTGCATTATGAAGATCTACCTGATGGGGATAAGGGTATCATCAGCAAAGCTACAGAAGAGTTTCAGAACAAATATTTGTTGTCCTACACCAAAACACGTGACAACACAATTATTCAGAAATTTCCACTACCAAGAGTTCTACTACACGGGCAAACAGATACAACCGAAGATGAAGGCAGGCGTTTCTTTAAGGAAGTTGTAGACAAATCTATTCATGATGCCATATCAAGCCATAACGAAGCTTTTGTGGACATATTCCACAACACCATGAGAGTGGCGATTCATGGATTTCTAGTTGGTCAAGGCGGACCAGCTTATTACAACATTCCAGATCCATCGACCCAAGGGACTAATGAAGTCGGTACTAGCCATCAAGAAGCAGCACCAGCTAGTAATGGTGATGTCTAGATAGTTTAGGGTTCATCTGAACAGGCTCAAGGAACTACTACTAATTAGACAAAGTACAATCCTGGACCATCAGTATAGCTTGTGCAACAGCCGGCGGGGCAAAGTCAGAACTAGGTGATCAAGTTTGGCACATCAGGCCACAATACTATCGTCGGCTCAAAAAATAGCACCATCAATTCAAAGGATCCGTAGAGATATAGATCCTTATGTCTACAATAAAAAACTTCAAGCAGCAAGCTAGCAAAGGGCCTAACAGATTGAGATTCCACAAGGGTATCATTACGACATGGATTATAACACCCTTCACATGATGCCAAATCCAGGATACCAAGGCACATGGGATTTCAATCCACAAATGGGTCAGCAGGTGCAAAGAAATCCAAATCCGCAAGCTGATGAATTACTGCTAAGGGTGAAATAGATGATGAAGAATCAGTTCGGTCTGGAAGCCAAAAGGGCTAACCTTTTTGTACAAACGCCCATATCCAGTGTAACACCTCGGGTGTTTAAATATTAAAATCTGACATGTCATCATATGCATTGCAAAGCATTTGGCATTTGGTGAAAACTTTGAGATGCATACACTAATACAAGTTTATATTTATGTGGTATGTGTTGCAATGTATTGTTTGACTCAAGTTCAATGTTTGTTTGGATTTTGAATTTTTTGAGGAAACCTCGCTTTTCAACATTTAAATCCTACCCTGAAAATCCATTTCAAAATCTAAGCATATTTTGGGGATTGGGCCCAAATGCAAAAGTGTAGAGCTTGGCAAGTTATACAAAGTTTATTTTTGGAGTTTTTCAAGTTGTTTAGAAAATTTTTGAGTAATTCAAAAAGGCGTAATTCATTAAATTTCCCTATTTGAATTCAAAAGTTCATTTCAAAATCTAGACCGAATTAGGAAATGGTTATAAAAGTAAAGTTGTAGAACTTTTGATTTTGAACAACTTTTATTTTTGGAGATTTTTGAGTTGTTATGAAAATTTGGGAGTAATTTGTGAATTTTGGCGAATGGCAAACTTGTAATTTTGATGAACAGTGTTCACCGCTTGCGCTACACCGCCGGCGAGCTTCGGCTTGCTTCCAGTCGCGCGCGTGGCCATCTGGGCGTCGCGTTGGCACGCTGAAGGCTTCGTCATGGCTTCCTTGAGCTTCCTGGCCATCCTTTTAAGCCTGAGCCACCATCGTCGTTGCCCTTCTCCCTTGCTCTATTTTCCCGTCGCAGCTGCTCCACTCCGGCGAGCCCATGCCGTCGTTGTCGTGCTCCACCATCGCTGATAAGCTAGTCCCAGCTCCACTTTAGCATTACGTGCTTAGCCAACCCATCAATTCAGCTTAATTTCGCTGGGAACCACCGCTCGTCGTGTTTCTTCTCCACGGCCGGCAGCCCCGCCGTCGAGCCCGCGTCGTCGTGGCCAGCACGCTACGGTGAGTCCCTGCCCTTGCCGAGTCTTGCTTCGACTTCGCTGCAATGATGTAGTGCTTTGTGACCCATTGGTTTCTCATTTTGACCACCACAGCTACCGGAGCATCGCTGTCGTTGAAGATCGCTCCGCCGTGAACCCTGTCAACGTCGACCCGTGTCATCGTAGCTCATCCGGTCCCATTCTTTGCTCCAACGTGTTTGTGGTGAGCTACTAGACCTTCCCATGCCCTCTGTTTCCCCGTTTTTGGCTTCGTTTCGCCGGCGTAGCACTGCCGTGTCACCGCGTCCGCCATGGCCAACGACGAGTTAGTGTAGGGCCGTAATCCGTGCTGATAGGGACGTCAATCGATGCGCCTAGACTTGGTGATCATTTTGGTACGTTGGCCGTCGCCGTTGATCTCACCATCGGCGAGATACCGCCGGTCAGCGCCATCATCGCCGTAGTCAAAGCGCGAGGTAGAAGATGACAGGTGGGGTCACCATGTCAGTGACTCAACGTTCAAAATGGATTTTCTGTTTTTTAGATTTAAATGAATAGTGCTATAATTTGTTATTTTTGTGTAGAATTATTTAGAGCTCCAAACATTATGAAAATTTTTGTGTGACCTCTCTGTGATGTATAGTATTTAAGAAAAATATGAAATAATGTTTTTCAGTACTTTTTGAATGTGATAAAAATTGCTCAATTTATTAATAAATGGATTTCCATGATTTTTCCAGGCTTATCTATTTATCCAAAAATTATGAAATTTGTTGTGCCACTTAGTTAACATGTAATGAACATGTACTAAAATTTTGAGCTCAATTAGAATAAGTTGATTTATTTCATAATTTTGAATTAAATAATTAATTCATAAAAGCAAATAGTAACCTTTAATGATTTAGGTTTTTGTTTGGACTTTTGGATTGAGTGATGACCTTGGGTCATTAGTGATGATGATCCTTGGCAATTGATGTATGTGTTATGAAAAATATTTAGTTGTTGACTTGCAACTGTACCGCGAAGGAAAGTTGTATTCAAATTGTTAATTTTGCATCCATCATCGAGCATCATGTTTCGTATTCCACATCATGTTAAACATGGCATTGTTATTACGTGTAGTGAACGAAGGTGAAAACGTGGTAGTTAATCAAGCTATTGAGGAGGTTAATCCGTCTGTTGAGGTCGGATCGAATCCTTGTGTAACGTCGCAGGAACCGGACTTTTCCATCAACGAAGGCAAGCCCCGGATGCATACAACCCTACCTTGTGTTTTACAAATTAATTTCGCTTTTGCTTTCCGTTACTGCATTAAGTGATTAGGAGTTAAGTAAGAGCCTAATTGTTGCATTACCACCCTTGTTATTCCATGTTTACCATATTACCAGTTTTAAACTCGTATATGCCTAGTTTTGCTTAGCTATGCGTAGAACGATGAAAGTCGGGTGACCCCCTGCCACCTACAAGTTTTAAATGGGACATTGGTCAATATTGTTAGCATGTGATATGGGAATGTGGAGTAATAAATCTAGACCGGGCGGACTCGGTGTGTGTGAGCCACAAGACATGGAGGTCTTGTGAGCGGGTTCTTTCCGCCTGTGTCGATTAAGGCACGTCCGTTGTTGAATTGTATGAGGTGAGAATTTGTAGTACTAACCACATACTCCGGTAAGCCTGAACTTGGAAATTCTATTACGAGAATGGCTACTCATGCACTGGGAGTGGAGAGATGGCGGGAATAGCGTGTACCCACATGGCCATGGGCTGGAATGGTGGAGTACTGTATTCTCAGGTGGCACGGACCCAGTTCTTGTTTTAGAGGATCTGAGGGTAGGTTGGTATATGTAGGTCGGGGACCTGCATATGTCCTATGGTCTGGAATCCCCTAGCTGGGCTTAATCGGTTCGAATCATCGTTGCTCCTCAGTTATGGAGACTCAACTCACTGTTCATCATCGTAGAATTAATAACCGGAACTTGAATAAGGCTTGTAAAGGTGTTGGATATGAAGTTTCATGATCTCAGTGCGGATCGTGTCAGCTTTGTATATAATTCTTGAGAAGTTTTCTATATAAAGAATGTTGTTAAAAGAGCTTTTACGCAAAAGAACTTTGATCATTGTTAAAGCTATACCTTGAATCCCTGAGCCTGCATTACTGAGTTTATCAGTTAATATTTCGGTTAAGTCTTGTTGAGTACTTTTGTACTCAGGGTTCATTGACCCCTTGTTGCAGGTGAGCTTCATGAGCAAATCTATTTTGGATCGTGCTGCATGACTATCGTTCGTTCTGACGATGAGAAGTAAATGTGTGATCCTTGGGCAGGATGTTTATTTTGTATGTTAAGTATATGTTCATTATGCCACTCCACTACTACTATGGTTTGTAATAATTATCGAACTTAGTTTGTAAGGTTTGAAACAACTGGTTTGTGAACTATGTTATCGTAAGACTTCCGCTATTTTTACTTTGGTTTTGATATTTGAATAAATGTTGTAATACTGCAATGACTCTGTAACGTGATCCTGCTCGGAAATCGTGGATGATTCGGGGTTCCCCGAGGACACCCGACAGTCTTTTTAAGTTATTGGAAACATATGCATAAATGTCAAAGGTTGTTGGACAGTGATAGGTGCATGTGGGCCCTATAACTTAGGAGGTTCTACCACAGAATGGTATCAGAGCGATCGTTACAAGGTTTTTGTTGTATTGTTTTACAAAAACTTCAAAATGATTTGGATGACTAAATTTAACTTGTTAATTTGGTCCAAATTGCTTCTGACTTATCTTATTTCTTTCTCACCATTCCCTATTGGATTAAAAAGGTTTTGTGTGGTGGAGTAGTAATCATACTATGCCCTATATAAATACAAATGTTGTTTATGTGTATTATAAACTTTGCTGTTTTTGTTCATAAGAACGATTCATGCATCAGGAATAATTCACTCGTTACTTCATTCACCTCTTAGTCTGGAATTAAGTAGTGAGTCTGGTTGGAGGAATGTAATCCATCTTAGCTACTTTTTGGATTTTGATCAAATGGTCTTACTTGGATTAAATTGGCTTCCTACAGTATGGCTCGTGCCAAGATGACGCCCCGTAAGTCCATCGGACCCAAAGGAGTTCCTCGTCACCAACTTGCCCCTAGAAATGATGGTGCTAGCAGTAGCAGCTCTAGGCCTGATCCCCAGGCAGAGATACTGAGGGTTTCTATGGAGTTAGCACAATCTATGAGAGATAGGGCTTTGGATGTTATACAAATAGGAGAATTACAGGGTCAATTGAGGTAGCTCACCACCACGCATAGGAACTGCGAAAGCATGTTAGTTCGTACGATGAAAGGAAGAAATGAAGCTTGGCACAGGGAAAATGTAGCTAGAGCTAGAACTCATGAGCTAGAATTCTATGTAGAAGATTTAGAAGAACATAATATGTATCTACATGAGGAGGTTCATAGGCTTAGCAATCTACTGAATCCGAATCATGAGCCTCAAGCTGATGCCGTAGACCCCGGTGTCATCCTTGCCGATGATGATCAATCAGGAGAGGAAGAAGAAGAAGATCCTGAAGAATTAGTAATGATTGATGAAAGTGATGATGAAGGCGGTAATAATTCTGGAATGGATACCGAGCCTGAAGTTTGAAGAAATTGAGGAAAAGAGTAGAGTTGTATAATAGTAGCTTTAGTTTAAGTTATGTAGTTCTATTTTCATACTCGTGGGTTTGTTTGTACATTAGTAAACTCTATGTAATGTGTCTAGAGTAAGCTTTGGTACAATTCAATAAAGACATGTGAATAAAGTTTGGTTTATTATGAGCAGATGCGTCGTACACAGGGTTCGTTTATTCCGGGAACTTCATAAGATGAGGACGGTATTCTAGATCCACCACCAGTTCCAACCAATTTAGCTGATGCTATAACTGCACTTGTCAATGTGATGGCTAAAAATTCTCGTTTGCTTCATGAGATGGCTCAGAGTAATCAGAATCAGATGTACAGAAACCGTGGATGCCACCATAACCGACAGGAGGCTACATATGTTGATTTTACAGACACAAGACCCCCGGTGTTCACCAAGGCAGATGAACCATTGGAGGCTGATGACTGGCTTCGAACCATGGAACAGAAATTTGACCTTATCCCATGCACGGAGTATCAGAAACCTACGTTTGCCGCCCAACAACTTAGAGGGGCAGCAAGTGCTTGGTGGGCAAACTTAGTGGCTATGCAACCAGCTGGCATTCCAATAACTTGGGCTGAGTTCCGTACAGCCTTCAGAGCCCATTATATTCCCAAAGGAGTGATGGCTATGAAGCTAGATGAATTCCTTGCTTTGAAACAAGGAGATCAAAGCGTGATGCAGTATGTGGGAAGATTTAATCATCTGTCCCAATATGCATCCGAACATGTCAATACTGATACCAAGAAGAAGAGGTGGTTTATGAGAGGCCTGAATACCAAGTTGTAGACTATGATGACCACTTGCACCAATGTCACTTACCATGAGGCAGTAAATATTGCAATTGCTTCAGAATCAAAGTATCGGCAGCATAAGGAGCTCAAAAAGAAAAAGAGTGTGCCGTCTGGATCTTTTGGGGGAAATCAGAAGAGGCAGAGGGTGATTTATCATCCAGTACATCATAATCGTCCTCCTTATCGTCCGCCGTAGTTCCAAGCTAGGCAATAGTCAAATGTCCGTCCTGCTATAACCTATCCGAGTTCACAGTCAACCAATACTCCTGGTGGCAATGCTCCAACATCCTAGGGTCACAACTATCCATGCTACAATTGTGGAAGGACTGGTCATTTCTCTAGGGAATGTCCATATCCTAGGCAGGCTAATCAAAATTATTAGAAGGCCCTTGCTAATCAACAATAGGGTCAGGCACCAAACAAGAACCCCAATCAGAATGCCCAGAAGGGCAAAGATGAGAGGAAGACAGGACGGGTGTTCTATATTCAAGCTAGAGAAATTCCGGAAGGGGAGCCAGTGATGATGGGTATGTTTCCTATTGCCAATCACCCTGCAGTTATACTTTTGATTCTGGCGCATCGCATTCATTCATTAATAGAACATTTGTCGTGAAGCATGAAATTTCAATTGGGGCAACAAAGGAAAGTTTCTTTATACAGTCGCCCGGGGGGCGTCTATGTACTAAGGAAATGGTATACCAGGTACCCATAAACCTGGGTGGGCATATTTTTCCCACTACCATGATTATCCTTAAGGATCAGGATATAGATGTAATCTTGGGAATGAATTGGATGTATCAGCATAAGGCTGTTATATATATTTTGAATAGGACTTTAAGAGTAAGTTTGCCTGATAGTAATTCTCAACTTCTTATCCAACTTCCAACCCTAAGAAGATCAGTGGGCAAGATTTGTGCAACTATTGTCAAAGAGATTAGAGATATTCTGGTAGTGTGTGAATTTCTGGATGTGTTTCCTGAAGATTTACCCGGTCTACCACCTGATAGGGATATATAGTTCAATATAGAGTTACAATCTGGAACAGCTCTGATTTCTAGGAGAGCTTATAGGATGCCACCGAAGGAATTGGCCGAGTTGAAGACTCAGTTACAAGAATTGATTGAGAAAGGGTTTATCCAACTTAGTTCTTCACCTTGGGGATGTCCGGCAATTTTTGTGAAAAAGAAAGATGAGACTTTGAGGTTATGTGTCGACTATCGTCCATTGAATGAAGTGACCATCAAGAATAAGTATCCATTACCTCGGATAGATCTACTTTTTGATCAATTGGCCAGAGCTAAAGTTTTCTCCAAGATAGATTTGAGGTCAGGATATCACCAAATCAAGATAAAGCCTGAAGATATTCCCAAAACGGCATTTACCATAAGATATGGATTATATGAATACTTGGTAATGTCTTTTGGTTTGACAAATGCTCCAGCTCATTTCATGTATCTAATGAACTCAGTATTCATGCCTGAGCTAGACAAGTTTGTAGTGGTGTTTATTGATGACATTTTAGTATATTCCAAGAATAAGAAAGAACATGCGGAACATCTTAGAATTGTTCTGACTCACTTGAGAGAACATCAACTATATGCCAAGTTCAGCAAGTGTGATTTTTGGCTTAAGGAAGTGCAATTTCTTGGACATGTCTTGTCAGCTGAAGGAGTTGCAGTTGATCCAAGCAAAGTGAAGGATGTGCTTGATTGGAAACCGCCAACCACAGTTCATCAAGTTCGGAGTTTTCTGGGTTTGGCGAGGTATTACCATCGGTTTATTCCAGATTTCTCGAAAATATCAAAGTCCATAACTGAATTATTGAAGAACCAAGTTAAGTTTGCCTGGTCATCAGATTGTGAGGAGGCTTTCCAGACTTTGAAGAGACTGTTAACCACTGCACCAGTATTAGCCCAACCTAACATCGAGAAGCCGTTTGATGTTTATTGTGATGCTTCAGGTATTGGTATTGGATGTGTGTTGATGCAAGAAGGCCGAGTCATTGCTTATGCGTCCTGGCAACTTAAGCAACATGAAGAACACTATCCGACTCATGATTTGGAGTTAGCAGCTGTGGTTCATGCTCTGAAGATTTGGCGGCATTACCTGCTTGGTAATATGTGTCATATGTATATAGACCACAAGAGCTTAAAGTATATCTTTACTCAGTCAGAGTTGAACATGCGACAAAGAAGATGGTTAGAACTGATTAAGGATTATGATTTGGAAGTACATTATCACCCCGATAAAGCAAATGTGGTTGCAGATGCCCTCAGTCGCAAAAGTTATTGCAATTGTCTGACAGTGAGAACAATGGGTTTGAATTTATGTCAAGAAATGGAAAAGTTGAATGTAGAAGTAATTCAACAAGGAAGTTTGACCAACATAATTGTTGAAGCCACTATTCGAGATCAAGTTATTGCTGCTCAGAAGGAAAACAAGGGTATAGCCCATATTAAGGAAAGAGTCAAGAATGGAAAAGCGGAATGCTTTAGTATTGACAATGAAGATGTGTTGTGGTTCAAGGATCGCCTGGTGGTACCAAAAGTTCCTGAGTTGCGGTGGTCAATTCTAGATGAGGCACATGCTACTAGGTTATCGATCCATCCAGGAAGTAACAAGATGTACCATGACTTGAAGCAAAGATTCTGGTGGACTAAAATGAAAATAGAGATTGCTAGATACATAGCAAAGTGTGATACTTGTCAAAAGGTGAAAGCTGTACATTTGAGGTCTACTGGTGAGTTACAACCATTACCTATTCCATCTTGGAAGTGGGAGGACATAAGTATGGACTTTATTGTTGGTCTACCCAAGACATCAAAGGGATTTGACTTAGTATGGGTTATTGTAGATCGACTCACTAAGTCAGCACATTTTCTTCCAGTTAAGACAATATATCCTACGATCCAATATGCCAAGATGTATTTAGCAAGAATCATGAGTCTCCATGGAGTACCCAAGACTATTGTGTCAGATAGGGGTACACAGTTTGTCTCCAACTTTTGGAAACAATTGCATTTTTCATTGGGTACCAAACTTCTATATAGTACAGCTTATGATCCGCAGACTGATGGACAGACTGAAAGGGTTAATCAAGTACTTGAAGATATGTTAAGGTGTTGTGTCCTTAACTATTCCAATAAGTGGGACGAATGCTTACCTTTGGCCGAGTTCTCATACAACAATAGTTATCAGGAAAGCATTAGAATGGCTCCATTTGAAGCACTCTATGGTCGTAGGTGCAGAACATTGTTGAGTTGGTCTGAGCCAGGAGAGAGAAGATTCTTTGGAGTTGACCTTGTGAAAGAAACAGAAGACAAGGTTAGGCAAATACAGAGTAATCTGAAGATAGCTCAGTCCCGCCAAAAGAGTTATGCGGATAGACGACAGAGACCAATGGTATTCAACAAAGGAGATTTTGTATATCTGAAAGTATCACCAATGAAGGGAGTTAACCGTTTTGGTCTTAAAGGAAAGTTGGCACCCCGATACATTGGACCATATCAAATTTTGGAGAGGTATGGAAAAGTGGCATATCACTTGAAATTACCTAAACATCTTGCAGCTGTGCATGATGTGTTCCATGTTTCTCAATTGAAGAAGTGTCTCTGAGTGCCTGAACAGAATGTTGAAGTTGAAGGAGTGGAACTAGAACCAGATTTAACTTATTTCGAATATCCTATCCGAGTGTTAGATCAGAAAGATCGTGTTACTCAAAGACAGACAATCAAGTTCTATAAGATACAATGGAGTCAACATTCAGAAGAGGAAGCTACTTGGGAATCAGAAGATTACTTGTTAGAAAAGTTTCCAGAATTTCTAGCGTCAATATAGAATAGAGTAATGTAAGTTGAGTTCGGTAGTACAAATTGTGTTTTGTAAAGGGACCTTAGCTGTTTTATGAACAGAGTTTGTATGTGTTATCGTGACACATTTCCTTTTCCATTACTTACCCTATGGCTTTGAATCTCGGGGCGAGATTTCTTTTAGGGGGAAGGATTGTAACACCTCGGGTGTTTAAATATTAAAATCTGACATGTCATCATATGCATTGCAAAGCATTTGGCATTTGGTGAAAACTTTGAGATGCATACACTAATACAAGTTTATATTTATGTGGTATGTGTTGCAATGTATTGTTTGACTCAAGTTCAATGTTTGTTTGGATTTTGAATTTTTCGAGAAAACCCCGCTTTTCAACATTTAAATCCTACCCTGAAAATCCATTTCAAAATCTAAGCATATTTTGGGGTTGGGCCCAAAAGCAAAAGTGTAGAGCTTGGCAAGTTATACAAAGTTTATTTTTGGAGTTTTTCAAGTTGTTTAGAAAAATTTTGAGTAATTCAAAAAGGCGTAATTCGTTAAATTTCCCTATTTCAATTCAAAAGTTCATTTCAAAATCTAGACCGAATTAGGAAATGGTTATAAAAGCAAAGTTGTAGAACTTTTGATTTTGAACAACTTTTATTTTTGGAGATTTTTGAGTTGTTATGAAAATTTGGGAGTAATTTGTGAATTTTGGCGAATGGCAAACTTGTAATTTCGATGAACAGTGTTCACCGCTTGCGCTACACCGCCTGGTGAGCTTCGGCTTGCTTCCAGTCGCACGCGTGGCCGTCTGGGCGTTGCGTTGGCAGCGCTAAAGGCTTCGTCGTGGCTTCCTTGAGCTTCCTGGCCATCCTTTTAAGCCTGAGCCGCCATCATCGTTGCCCTTCTCCCTTGCTCTGTTTTCCCGTCGCAGCTGCTCCACTCCGGCGAGCCCGTGCCATCGTTGTCGTGCTCCACCATCGCTGATAAGCTAGTCCCTAGCTCCGCTTTAGCCTTACGTGCTCAGCTGACCCATCAATTCAGCTTAATTTTGCTGGGAACCACCGCTCGTCGTGTTTCTTCTCCACGGCCGGCAGCCCCGCCAGTCGAGCCCGTGTCGCCGTGGCCAGCGCGCTACGGTGAGTCCCTGCCCTTGCCGAGTCTTGCTTCGACTTCGCTGCAATGATGTAGTGCTTTGTGACCCATTGGTTTCTCATTTTGACTACCACAGCTACCGGAGCATCGCCGTCGTTGAAGATCGCTCCGCCTGTGAACCCTGTCAACATCGACCCGTGTCATCGTAGCTCATCCGGTCCCATTGTTTGCTCCAACGTGTTCGTGGTGAGCTACTAGACCTTCCCATGCCCTTTGTTTCCCCGTTTTCAGCTTCGTTTCACCGGCGTAGCACTGCTGTGTCACCGCGTCCGCCATGGCCGACGATGAGCTAGTGTAGGGCCGTAATCCGTGCTGATAGGGACGTCAATCGATGCGCCTAGACTTGGTGATCGTTTTGGTACGTTGGCCGTCGCCGTTGATCTCACCGTCAGTGAGATATCGCCGGTCAGCGCCATCATCGCCGTAGTCAAAGCGCGAGGTAGAAGATGACAGGTGGGGTCAACGTTCAAAATGGATTTTCTGTTTTTTAGATTTAAATGAATAGTGCTGTAATTTGTTATTTTTGTGTAGAATTATTTAGAGCTCCAAAAATTATGAAAATTTTTGTGTGACCTCTCTGTGATGTATAGTATTTAAGAAAAATATGAAATAATGTTTTTCTATATTTTTGAATGTGATAAAAATTGCTCAATTTATTAATAAATGGATTTCCATGATTTTTCCAGGCTTATCTATTTATCCAAAAATTATGAAATTTGTTTTGCCTCTTAGTTAACATGTAATGAACATGTACTAAAATTTTGAGCTCAATTAGAATAAGTTGATTTATTTCATAATTTTGAATTAAATAATTAATTCATAAAAGTGAATAGTAACCTTTAATGATTTAGGTTTTTGTTTGGACTTTTGGATTGAGTGATGACCTTGGGTCATTAGTGATGATGATCCTTGGCAATTGATGTATGTGTTATGAAAAAGATTTAGTTGTTGACTTGCAACTGTACCGCGAAGGAAAGTTGTATTCAAATTGTTAATTTTGCATCCATCATCGAGCATCATGTTTCGTATTCCGCATCATGTTAAACATGGCATTGTTATTACGTGTAGTGAATGAAGGTGAAAACGTGGTAGTTAATCAAGCTGTTGAGGAGGTTAATCCGTCTGTTGAGGTCAGATCGAATCCTTGTGTAACGTCGCAGGAACCGGACTTTTCCTGTCAACGAAGGTAAGCCCCGGATGCATACAACCCTACCTTGTGTTTTACAAATTAATTTCGCTTTTGCTTTCTGTTACTGCATTAAGTGATTAGGAGTTAAGTAAGAGCCTAATTGTTGCATTACCACCCTTGTTATTCCATGTTTACCATATTACCAGTTTTAAACTTGTATATGCCTAGTTTTGCTTAGCTATGCGTAGAACGATGAAAGTCGGGTGACCCCCTGCCACCTGCAAGTTTTAAATGGGACATTGGTCAATATTGTTAGCATGTGATATGGGAATGTGGAGTAATAAATCTAGACCGAGCGGACTCGGTGTGTGTGAGCCACAAGACATGGAGGTCTTGTGAGCGGGTTCTTTCCGCCTGTGTCGATTAAGGCATGTCCGTTGTTGAATTGTATGAGGTGAGAATTTGTAGTACTAACCACATACTCCAGTAAGCCTGAACTTGGAAATTCTATTACGAGAATGGCTACTCGCGCACTGGGAGTGGAGAGATGGTGGGAATAGCGTGTACCCACGTGGCCATGGGCTGGAATGGTGGAGTACTGTATTCTCGGGTGGCACGGATCCGTTCTTGTTTTAGAGGATCCGAGGGTAGGTTGGTATATGTAGGTCAGGGACCTGCATATGTCGTGTGGTCTGGAATCCCCAGCTGGGCTTAATCGGTTCGAATCGTCGTTGCTCCTCGGTTATGGAGACTCAACTCACTGTTCATCATCGTAGAATTAATAACCGGAACTTGAATAAGGCTTGTAAAGGTGTTGGATATGAAGTTTCATGATCTCAGTGCGGATCGTGTTAGCTTTGTATATAATTCTTGAGAAGTTTTCTATATAAAGAATGTTGTTAAAAGAGCTTTTACGCAAAAGAACTTTGATCATTGTTAAAGCTATACCTTGAATTCCTGAGCCTGCATTACTGAGTTTATCAGTTAATATTTCAGTTGAGTCTTATTGAGTACTTTTGTACTCAGGGTTCGTTGACCCCTTGTTGCAGGTGAGCTTCATGAGCAGATCTGTTTTGGATCGTGCTACATGACTATCGTTCGTTCTGACGATGAGAAGTAAATGTGCGATCCTTGGGCAGGATGTTTATTTTGTGTGTTAAGTATATGTTCATTATGCCACTCCACTACTACTATGGTTTGTAATAATTATCGAACTTAGTTTGTAAGGTTTGAAACAACTGGTTTGTGAACTATGTTATCGTAAGACTTCCGCTATTTTTACTCTGGTTTTGATATTTGAATAAATGTTGTAATACTGCAATGACTCTGTAACGTGATCCTGCTCGGAAATCGTGGATGATTCGGGGTTCCCTAAGGACACCCGACAGTCTTTTTAAGTTATTGGAAACATATGCATAAATGTCAAAGGTCGTCGGACAGTGACAGGTGCATGTGGGCCCTATAACTTAGGAGGTTCTGCCACAGAATGGTATCAGAGCGATCGTTACAAGGTTTTTGTTGTATTGTTTTACAAAAACTTCAAAATGATTTGGATGACTAAATTTAACTTGTTAATTTGGTCCAAATTGCTTCTGACTTATCTTATTTCTTTCTCACCATTCCCTATTGGATTAAAAAGGTTTTGTGTGGTGGAGTAGTAATCATACTATGCCCTATATAAAAACAAATGTTGTTTATGTGTATTATAAACTTTGCTGTTTTTGTTCGTAAGAACGATTCATGCATCAGGAATAATTCACTCGTTACTACCTTCACCTCTTAGTCTGGAATTAAGTAGTGAGTCTGGTTGGAGGAATGTAATCCATCTTAGCTACTTTTTGGATTTTGATCAAATGGTCTTACTTGGATTAAATTGGCTTCCTACAGTATGGCTCGTGCCAAGATGACGCCCCGTAAGTCCACTGGAACCAAAAGAGTTCCTCGTCACCAACTTGCCCCTAGAAATGATGGTGCTAGCAGTAGCAGCTCTAGGCCTGATCCGCAGGCAGAGATACTGAGGGTTTCTATGGAGTTAGCACAATCTACGAGAGATAGGGCTTTGGATGTTATACAAATAGGAGAATTACAGGGTCAATTGAGGCAGCTCACCACCACGCATAGGAACTGCGAAAGCATGTTAGTTCGTACGGTGGAAGGAAGAAATGAAGCTTGGCACAGGGAAAATGTAGCTAGAGCTAGAACTCATGAGCTAGAATTCTATGTAGAAGATTTAGAAGAACATAATACGTATCTACATGAGGAGGTTCATAGGCTTAGCAATCTACTAAATCCGAATCATGAGCCTCAAGCTGATGCCATGGACCCCGGTGTCATCCTTGCCGATGATGATCAATTGGGAGAGGAAGAAGAAGAAGATCCTGAAGAATTAGTAATGATTGATGAAAGTGATGATGAAGGCGGTAATAATTCCGGAATGGATACCGAGCCTGAAGTTTGAAGAAATTGAGGAAAAGAGTAGAGTTGTATAATAGTAGCTTTAGTTTAAGTTATGTAGTTCTATTTTCGTACTCGTGGGTTTGTTTGTACATTAGTAAACTCTATGTAATGTGTCTAGAGTAAGCTTTGGTACAATTCAATAAAGACATGTGAATAAAGTTTGGTTTATTATGAGCAGATGCGTCGTACACGGGGTTCATTTATTCCGGGAACTTCACAAGATGAGGACGGTATTCTAGATCCGCCACCAGTTCCAACCAATTTAGCTGATGCTATAACTGCACTTGTCAATGTGACGGCTAAAAATTCTCATTTGCTTCATGAGATGGCTCAGAGTAATCAGAATTAGATGTACGGAAACCGTGGATGCCACCATAACCGATAGGAGGCTACATATGTTGATTTTACAGACACAAGACCCCCGGTGTTCACCAAGGCAGATGAACCATTAGAGGCTGATGACTGGCTTTGAACCATGGAACAGAAATTTGACCTTATCCCATGCACGGAGTATCAGAAACCTACGTTTGCCGCCCAACAACTTAGAGGACCAGCAAGTGCTTGGTGGGCAAACTTAGTGGCTATGCATCCAGCTGGCATTCCAATAACTTGGGCTGAGTTCCGTGTAGCCTTTAGAGCCCATTATATTCCCGAAGGAGTGATGGCTATGAAGCTAGATGAATTCCTTGCTTTGAAACAAGGAGATCAAAGCGTGATGCAGTATGTGGGAAGATTTAATCATCTGTCCCAATATGCATCCGAACATGTCAATACTGATGCCAAGAAGAAGAGGTGGTTTATGAGAGGCCTGAATACCAAGTTGCAGACTATGATGACCACTTGCACCAATGTCACTTACCATGAGGCAGTAAATATTGCAATTGCTTTAGAATCAAAGTATCGGCAGCATAAGGAGCTCAAAAAGAAAAAGAGTGTGCCGTCTGGATCTTTTGGGGGAAATCAGAAGAGGCAGAGGGTGATTTATCATCCAGTACATCATAATCGTCCTCCTTATCATCCGCCGCAGTTCCAAGCCAGGCAACAGTCAAATGTCCGTCCTGCTATAACCTATCCGAGTTCACAGTCAACCAATACTTCTGGTGGCAATGCTCCAACATCCCAGGGTCACAACTATCCGTGCTACAATTGTGGAAGGACTGGTCATTTCTCTAGGGAATGTCCATATCCTAGGTAGGCTAATCAAAATTATCAGAAGGCCCTTGCTAATCAACAACAGGGTCAGGCACCAAACAAGAACCCCAATCAGAATGCTCAGAAGGGCAAAGATGAGTGGAAGACAGGACGGGTGTTCTATATTCAAGCTGGAGAAATTTCGGAAGGGGAGCCAGTGATGATGGGTATGTTTCCTGTTGCCAATCACCCTGCAGTTATACTTTTTGATTTTGGCGCATCGCATTCATTCATCAATAGAACATTTGTCGTGAAGCATGAAATTTCAATTGGGGCAACAAAGGAAAGTTTCTTTATACAGTCGCTCGGGGGACGTCTATGTACTAAGGAAATGGTATACCAGGTACCCATAAACCTGGGTGGGCATATTTTTCCCACTACCATGATTATCCTTAAGGATCAGGATATAGATGTAATCTTGGGAATGAATTGGATGTATCAGCATAAGGCTGTTATAGATATTTTGAATAGGACTTTAAGAGTAAGTTTGCCTGATAGTAATTCTCAACTTCTTATCCAACTTCCAACCCTAAGAAGATCAGTGGGCAAGATTTGTGCAACTATTGTCAAAGAGATTAGAGATATTCTGGTAGTGTGTGAATTTCTGGATGTGTTACCTGTAGATTTACCTGGTCTACCACCTGATAGGGATGTACAGTTCAATATAGAGTTCTACAAATTCCATAATGCTACTTCTCATTCCACCAACGAATGTAGAATTTTCTAGCAGCATATATAGAGGGCTATTCAGCAAGGGAGGCTCAAATTTGATATGCCTCAGAAAATGAAAGTTGACGATAATCCTTTCCTAGGAGATCTAAACATGGTTGATGCTAGGCTATTCAAAGGAAAAACTAAGGTCCTAACATCAACCAAGTCAAAAGAAGTTAGAACAGTCGATCCCAAGATGTAAATATCGGCTGATGAGTATAGAGAGATTAGAAGACATCGTGCCGAGCAAAAGAGCCGATATGAGCAGGGGGAGATGTCAAAAGCAGAGATGACAAAGCCGCGGGTTACATCTTGGATTCTATTGAATAAGTGGTAGCAGTAGAAAGAAAAGGATTATCAGCGTTGGTTAAAGGATCAAGCATACCAGCATCAACTGAAAGAAGAGAGGTATTAATGGAAACAAGTTGAATTACATTGGAATTGTCCTTTCTTCAGACATTGCTGGAATGAAGGTTTGAAGTTGCCTACCAGACATGACTGTCTAGAATGTAGCAATCAATATCGGGAGCATAGGCAATCTCAAACCAACCATCGGTCTATCCATGCTCAAGATGCATATCATCATAAAAACATGGATTGGCGCTTAAAAAATAAAAGTGTTCATGATCGGCTTGGGAAGAGAGTTGTTGACCATGACTGGGCTGATCATGAAGAGAAAGGCAACAAAAGAAAATATGTTTAGCAGGAGGGCCAATGGTGTCCAGGAGGTTTAACAAGGAGACAGAAGAGAAGTGTGCAACGCCTAAGGAATAAAGAGATGGAACAGGCTCAGGCATCCGGTAAACCTCAAGTATGGTGTATCAAGCAGATAGTTGATATAAAGCAACCATTGGCTAATATCCAAATGGCTTTTCTATTGCCATCAGAATTCAGAGCTCCGGTAGATCAAGAAGTTTATTCAAATTTTGATGAATCAGAGTATGAGGAGATAGTTGCCAAGATAACGGTTGTACAACAAGCAATATTTGACAAACCAGTCAAACATCAGCACTTAAAAGCTTTATATATGAAAGGTCTTGTTGATGGGAAGCCGATGAATAAGATGTTGGTGGACGGAGGTGCTTCTATCAATCTTATGCCTTACACTACTTTTTGTAAACTTGGCAAAGGACCAGAAGATCTGATGGAGACTGACATGATGCTTAAAGACTTCAGAGGTAATACGTCTAAGACCTAGGGGGCAATAAACGTCGAACTAACAATTGGAAGCAAGACTCTACTCACAACATTCTTCATCATCGATGGAAAAGGGTCATACAGTTTGCTCCTTGGTCGTGATTGGATTCATGCGACCATGCGAACTGTTGTATACCATCGACCATGCATCAGTGTTTGGTTCAATGTCATGGAGATGATGTTGAGCTAGTTCATGCTGATGAGTCCGTAAGCATCATAATAGCCAATCCAGTCTTTTGGGAACTAGGAGACTTTGAATGTTTTTCTAGCAAGTCATGGGAAGAAGGCTTCATTAAGATCAGCAATGAAAGCCAATAGCCGATGCAAGCGATTGGCTCTGAGAGTTTGTTTTAGTAGAAAAGTCATGACTTCACGTCGACTATTGGATTAAAGGAAAAATAAGCATTGAGTCTTGGAGATGGATTTAGGCCGACGTATGTGAATGCTGAGTCAAAGTGTAAGCGCAATTCAGAGTTAATGGATTTCTTAAAGAAGTTCTGTTTCGCTTAATAGGATGCTTGGCCTGGGTTGATTAATCGTTTGACCTTTGATATGAAATGTTCTGTAGGGTGTTATCCTAACATTTGATTAACACTTGATAGCCGATTCGCTCTCGGCTCTAATAGTCGGTACCAGGAGGGTATCGCCTCTAGTTCAGAAAATGAAAATCTTCAAAGACAATGAAAGCTGATACGATATGTATCGCCTATAGAGCAAAAACAAAAAGCAAAAAAAAGTCATACACAAGGGCATTGCAATGAGGCGCATACATGAAAGAACATGAGTCTTTGTTCATCAGATTATCCTAAGTACAGACTAATCAAAGACCTTGTTCACCACATCCTGAGCGGATGTGATGTCTACTATAGCCTCTGCTGCCATGATGAATTCTTCGAGCAGGTCCTCATGCTTCTCAGGGCCATCGCCCATTGGGAAACTAGTCTCCATGGCATGGAGCTCGTACTTGGTTTGGACTTGTGCCGCGGTCAGTGCCACTGCCACACCATGACGAACGTCGTGGAGGGCAATCTCCCAAACACGGACTGGGACATCTTGGAGACGAGCATCGATAGGGGAACCCCGCGCATTGACGGCGTTTGTGGCCACATTCGCCGCCAGTTGGAGAGACTCTAACTGCATCGTCAGGGCTGATAGTCATAGGAACAAAAGATTATCAAGATAAAGATAATGGAAATCGGAATGAGGTGTTCTTGGGATTTATCTTACCCGCCACCATGGCGTTAGACTCGGCCAGCCATGCTCGGACAGTGCTGGCCTCCTCCTTAGCCGTGTGAAGGGCGGACTGAGAAACCTAGAGGTGAATCTCTAGTTGGCCGTTCTCCCAAGTCACCTTGGAATAACAAATCTAAGCCATCCTCCACTCATGAAGGTAGCGCCAGGCATCATCGCCATTGTATGAGTCGGAGGAGTCCAACGATGAGGTTGGAGCTGAAGATACAGCGTCAAAGGTCCTGCTGGCCCTAGGAAGAGGACGAAGACTGTAATTCACAATGAACCTATAAGCAAGTCAGAACAGTTCATCATAACACATCAGAGACACTAGTTCATCGGCATATTCCCCTCCGAGATCTCCTCCGCCGCTCGCTTGCCATGGTTATCCTTGTCAACCATGGATTTGACTAGATCTACAAGAAGGGAAGGGAACTGCTATAGGGTTTTGGAAGGTGGAGAAGTGCAAAGGAATAGTTGCGAGTGGAGATGTGTTCGAGGCCAAAACCATTAGCTAGTATTTGAAGCCACGAAGCGAAGAGGTGAATGCATTGGGAAGTGCGGTAGACAACCGCAATCAATAGAAGGTGAATCATTGCCTCACTAATGCCGAAGAGAATATGGCGTTGGGCAACTGAAGGTAGAAAATCGAAGGGTTCCCTTAATGAAAGTTGTGTTTCTAGACTCAATTGGATTGAGATCAGAAATCTAGGATCAACTGTTTTAAATTGGCTCTTTAGCCGAAAAAAAGAAATACAATGAGACAGCTGGAAAGTATGGTTATCGTCAGTTTTACCCAAGATACATATGTTAACCTATAGATTATAAGTTCAAAACATCCTAGATAATTTTCAATATTCTAGCTGGACAACATTAGCTTCTACAATCTTTTGCTCGTATTCTTTGGCTATTCTAGGAATGTTCTCAAGACTACTATGGATGACTCTGCTTCCTTTTACTTTGGCCAATAGTTCCTATTTCTTCTGTTTGATGGCATCAGGTATTTGGGCTAGAGTAGACTTGCGACAATCAATAGTGGCCTTCATGTTTTCCAGTTCCTTCTCAAGTTCAGCACGGCTGATTTCTAGTTGGGAAAGCTCTGGGTTGGTCCTGAGGGAAGAATTTTTCAAATCATCAATCAGCTGCATCAACTCTTTAGCCTCTTGCCTATTAGAGTTATCCTTGGCCATCAGAGCTTCACGATTGGATAGGTTCCTCTAAGTCTTTTTCACCTTTAGGGCTTGATCTTCAAAGGCAGACAAATATTAAAAGACTCTAGAGAGGGCTAGAGATGGATCGCCCTTTATAGCCAAGAAGACTCTCTGCATTGAATCAGTATCTTGGACTAAATTGGCTATGTTCTTCTCGAGCATTGGCAATATGTGTCTTAGCTGATTTCTAGTCTCTTCCGATAGAGCTTTGCTAGAGGAAGTAGCTAACGATCTAATCTCATCTTCATCAAAATATCCTCAAGATTGAGAGAGTAGCTCCGGGCTAGAGGATCGAGTACCTATGTATAAGGGAAATCTTGATTAGAAGGATCAGATTAGCTTATAATAGAATGAATGAGTAAGATGAGATACAATACCTTTTCTATGATAACTTCTATCTGAAGGGAAGGAACAACTAATGATACACCAGCGATATCTGGTTGAATCAGCCCAGAAGTTTCAACATTGGCATCTGCAAATATTAGAAGGTTTTTAGTTCATGCCTGCCATAGAGAGACAAATTGAGTGAATGAATCCCTCACCATCAGTTGTTTGCCAGACTAGAGAATCAATAGTCTGAGTGTTGATGGTAACAAGATCACCTTCAACGCCGATAGGATCGTTGAGCAGACTGTCAAGCTCCTGATCTTGCACAGGTGTTTTGTCAGGAAGTATCTAGCATAGTAAAAGGTTAGATGAAGGGTAAAACACTAAGCAAATCAAGAAGTTAAAGGGAATACTTCGACAAGAATCAAAGAAAAAATTCACATTTTCTACCATTGTGAAAGCATCGGTTACTTCCACCGAAATTGGCTCCTTTTGAGGATCGACCGAAGGAGGGTCTATTGGTGCTAAGTCAAACGCCTAAGACAACAATTCTGCACCTAGGGTAGGTTGAGACATGATGCTCGATAACTGTGAATGAATGGGGTTAGGAAGTTGAACATCAGTTCGAGGAAAATATGGATTGTTCACCTAAGCAGCTGATGGTCTTGCCCTATGGAGTCTTTTTCCAGTAGTGGCTTTCTAAGTTGCTCCTTGGACTACCTTGCACTTTGGGGATTGACATGTCATAATCATGAGAGCAGCATGAGTCCTCATCAACTTCTTCAATGAGGGTGCAGTTGGTCCCATCCTTGAAACTAGGCATGGCGGCTGGTAATCTATAGGACGCCCTCTCCTATCCAGGCTCGAAGGATCGATTTCAATGTCCTAAAAGGGTCGGTTAGAATAGTTGGCAAGAGAAGTCACCAAGTAATCTCTTTGAAAAGGGAATGAAATATTACCTCACTATCAGAAGCAAACTTCCCATCTAGAGCTATGCACAGAGGGTGGACCGACCCATAAAAGAGATGGGAGCGCCATTCTTGCGACCAAGAGTCAAAGAGATTGGAAGAAAAGCTAGCCCTAACCCAGTCATGCAAGTAAAGGGAAGTAAGGTCTGATCCTAATTGAAAGACTCTAGAAGCTTCAAACACCTCACTAATATCTTCTCTCGGCTTCAGTATGTTCTTGACAAACAGGCGAGGGGGGAGTTGACCGAGACCAAACTGACGGGCCACAAACGAAGGGTTGTAAAATTAAATAGGTTGGAGGATTGCCTGGGATGGAGGAGCCTTTAACCATTTTGCCACGACCATGATGAATTTTGGCTGGAAGAACACAGGGCTTGATAAAGGAATTGAAGATTGCAGTCGCTGTCTCGTCCGAACAGCCAGATTCAAATCAGAATTTGAATGGGAAAGTCAGTTAATCATCCTCATCATAAGGTAGCCAAGTTAGGACAACTGCATCAAATCCCCTGTAGAACTTTTTGAAGAGATGGCCAACATCGTAGTCAATTATTATGGCCGATGCAGCCTCACCATAGCTTGTACACTAACAAGTTCTTCCTTCTTTGCCTCTATATTCCTCATCAAAGTTAAAGGAAGGGAAGCTAAAGTCTCTAAGATTAGGCCTTACAATCTTGTGCATATACAAATTGAGCCACAGTTGTATCAGCCACCAAGGATCGCTGATAGTCTAAATTGGTTCATTCTTTAGTAATTGGGCAGCCACTTGGTACATTAGATGATAAGCAACTCCTAGCAGATATTTTCCAAGAGGAATATCTTTGCCTTATTCTAGGTGCTCCACCATGAGTTTGTGATTATAGGTTGGACCACAAGATGACCCATAGAAAACAAATCTCGCCAGCCACATATTCAGGAAGGCCACGTATTCCCTTTCACTGACAATTGATCCATCTCCAATGTGGTTCAAAATATAACTGGCCCATCCTATATAGTCTGATATTTTGGCTAATCTCTTGGAGCCAGCACTCAAGTACTCATAAGGTTGCACTGATCTAGTGACTCTAAGGCCGGTCAACTTGTAAACATCAGCTAGGGTGATGGTCATTGGACCATGACCAAAAATAAAAGCATTTAGAGCATTGGACTAGAAATAAGAAGCAGATATCAAGAGTGAATCATTCCTCTCCATGTCAGACAATGAGAGTGTCAAGCATTGATTCAAATCATAAAGCTCCGAATCTCCACCCCTTTTCTCAGATATCCTATGATACCAATTTCTCTATCCCTTAGGCGCTTTGGGCCAGTTTCTGAAGGGAGTTTTATTCTAGGAGAATGAATCCACTATATACTGTTTAAAGGGGATTTGGTCGGTTTCTTGATGAATAAAATCGGATGGATCAGGATCACCCATAGGGCTAAGAAAATAGACATTAGGGACGACAGCTAATGGAATCAAGATTTCATTCCTCATTTCCTAGCAATTGGATGAAATAAGTTCAGAAAGAGAAGAAATACGGGGTAGCAGCTAGTACTTGGAGAATGGAAATTTGGAAGCATACCTCAGGGATGTGGTCGTTGGATGCCATCGTAGTCGAAACAGGTTCGGATCCGATAGAGATAGCTTGAATGATGGCTTGATGAAACAGCGGATTGGCTAGGGTTTGAGGCCTTGGCGATGACGATGTCAGCGGTTAAGGTTGGCTTGAGAAGGAAAGAGAGAGCAAATAGGCCGAATGAGTTGTAAAAGATACTATTGGGACATTATGTAAGATTCGGCCTGGGAAGTCAGGACTCAAGCTTATATCTCGGGGCAAATCGGTTGTTGCATGGTAAATGGATAAATAGGAATTTTAGAATAAAATCACTTTTATCCCAAAATTGGGGGGCATGTGTTTACACCAAAATTTGGGAGAAGAATGTGGGAACTCTCTGGCTTCTGAAATTATGCCAATCAAGGAATCGATTGCGGAAAGATCGCATCAACCGATTCAGATACGAATCTAGAATTGGATCTTTTAGGATGACATCAGCAGATAGCGATGATGAGCTATGGTTAGCGACAGGAAACTACATATCGGACTCTACAAAAGAGGGAAGGGTTAGGGTCCAAGTTATCTTAAATTAGGAGTGTCTTCTTTTATGTCAGAAAATTGTAATGAATCGTGCTCGAGTAGGATTAGTGTTTAGACTCTGGGTATAAATACCAAACCCCGACTATTGTAAGGAACAATCAATCCAATATACAAGTCATTTACTTTTTTGGCTCTAGCCAAACCTTAGGAGTAGGAGTAGAGTAGATCTTAGTGAGTTCTTCAGCAAGTATGGTTGCATCGATCTGGTCGACCTCCACTGCTTATTGTAAGTACCGTCATGGCTTATATCTCTGTTCGTAGGCTACATTGATCCAGTTGACCTCCACTATGACTC
The DNA here is from genome assembly GCF_019320115.1 of Miscanthus floridulus. Lineage (NCBI taxonomy): Eukaryota > Viridiplantae > Streptophyta > Magnoliopsida > Poales > Poaceae > Miscanthus > Miscanthus floridulus. Next base: position 53,539,304 of record NC_089594.1, read on the forward strand.
TAGTATAAGTTAGTTATCAATTCTTGCAGTCTTTGGTAGAGTTAGTTCAAGTATGGCTGCATCGATCCGGTCGACCCCCACCGCATAAACTAGATCAAGGTCAAGTTATCGGCTCTAACATAGAATGGCAGTCTTTGGTAGATTCATTAAGTTACCAATATTGCTTATTGCTTTTATTATCTATCTAAATTACAGCAATATCACTCTGCCCGATTGGGATTGATCTAGATCGGCCTTATATCCTATTTAGCCCATCGTTTGTTAATCTAAAACTGATCTAATTTGTACATTAAACAATGAGTTACGTTTTGTCGGCTGTTTTACATCAATCTTGATCGTGCATAGCGTGCGGTTAAAGCATATTGTGTCTTGAGTATATTTATTGGCTAGCGAAAACTGTTCCATGGCCCGTTATCATGGCCTGTGTAATTCTACCTCACACCCCATTGTTAACACCATGGAGTGGGGATCGTTATTTGGTAGGTCTATTTAGAATAAGGCATGACTTTAACTGTGCGCTATGCCTAAATCGGTTGTTTTAGCCGATATCGAGTGCTTTCACGAGCAATTCACATCACGAGATCGTTGAAGTAAAGATAGGTTGAAAGGTGTGTTAGCCCCATGATCTTATTATTGTATTACGGCCTGCATGATTCTGCCTCAAGCCCCACTGATATTAGTAATGAGTTAGGGTCGTCGAGTCTATTGTTATTTCTATGGCCTACATGATTCTGCCTCATGCCCCACTGGTCATAGCGATATATGAAATCTAACATCTTCATTAGATTTATCTTTATTAAATGGTTAAATGGTGTTGAATTGTTTCTTTATATAAAAAGGGGTTCAGTTGCTTGTAATCATTGGCTCAGCATAAACCAATCATTATTGACATCTTATTGCCATTGATTAATATCTGCTCAAATAACGACATTTATCCTAAATGATAATAGATTCTTCTTATACAACCTAATGAGCTTTAACTGATTTATTCTCATGAATATGCTAGAATCGACTATTTAATCGACCTCCTTTCATATTGGCTCTCAAAGCCGCACATTCAGGACTGTCTGGCTACACCGGCAAGTTCCGCCCTTAATTACTGATAAGCTTTCTCTCTTTGTCAATTATAGGGTCAAATTGACTGGCATGTCACGGGAGGAGTGAGTAGGATCAACCATCCCTGCGTTGAAGCAAGGTGGATCTACAGCTCCATTGAGTAGAACCTTCTGACTTGCTGCATGTGTCCTCGACATGGGACAAAAATTCTGTATCGACACATGTTTTTGGCACGCCCGGTGGGACCCCACAATTGTCATGGCGGTTCACAACAACAACAACAACATCCTTATGCTGCATTATGAAGATGTACCTGATGGGGATAAGGGTATCCTTATGCTGCATTGTGAACTACTCATGAAAGCACTTGATATCGGCTAAAACAGCCGATTTAGGCATAGAGCACAGTTAAAGTCATGCCTTATCTAGATTAGACCTACCGAATAATGGTCCCCACTCCATGGTGCTAATAGTGGGGTGTGAGGCAGAATCACATAGGCCATGATAATGGGCCATGGAACAGTTTTCGCTAACCAATGAATCTACTCAAGACACAACATGCTTTAACCGCACGCTATGCACTACCAAGATTGATGTAAAACAGCCGATAAAACATAACTCGTCGTTTAATGTATAGATTAGATCAATTTTAGATTAACAAATGATGGGCTAAATAGGATATAAGGCCGATCTAGATCAATCCCAATCGGGCAGAGTGATATTGCTATAATTTAGATAAATAATGAAAGCAATAAGCAATATCAGTAACTTAATGAATCTACCAAAGACTGCCATTCTAACGTAGAGCCGATAACTTGACCTTGATCTAGTTCATACAGTGGGGTCGACTGGATCAATGCATCCATACTTGAACTAGGCAAGAATCGATAACTAACTTATACCAGAGTCGTAGTGGAGGTCGATCAGATTGATGCAGCCGTACGAACAGAGGTATAAGCCATGATGGTTCTTACAACAAGCAGTGGAGGTCGACCGGACCGATGCAGCCGTACTTGCTAAAGAACTCGCCGAGATCTACTCTACTCCTACTCCTAAGGGGTGGCTGGAGCCAAAAAAGTAAATGACTTTTATATAGGATTGATTGTTGTCCTCTTACAATAGCTGGGGTTCGGTATTTATACCAGGGACCTGTGCATGACTCCTATCTAAGCATGACTCATCACAATTTTTGACCCTAGAGAAAACATTCCTAATTTAAGATAACTTGGTCTCTAATCTTTCCCCTTTTGTAGAGTCCATCATGTTTCGTCCTAGTGCCGATCGTAGCCTTTGTCATTATCTGCCAGCACTGCCTAAAGAAAGCAGATTCTAGTACTGCATTCGAATCAGCTGATCTCGATCTTCATGCAATTGATTCCCTGCTGACATGATCTTGGGAGCTTTCGAGTCCCTGTGACTCTTCTTCCAAATTTTGGTGTAAATAGGTCAAGGTCAGGAATAAAATCAACGCAGAACTCAATGACCTCCTCTATTACGTAGCCCTTGGTGATGCTTCCTTTTGGCCGAGCATAGTTGTGAACATATTTCTTTAGGACTCCCATGAACCTCTCAAAGGGGAACATGTTGTGTAGGAACACTGGACTGAGAATACTAATCTCTCTGATCAAGTGAACTAGGAGGTGCGTCATAAAATTAAAGAAGGATGGTAGGAACACCAACTCAAAGCTTACAAGACATTGGACCACGTCATTCTATAGCTTTGCTAGATGTGCTAGATTGATCCCCTTGTGAGAAATTGCGTTGAGGAAAGCACATAGTTTCACGGTGGCTAATCATACATTTAGAGGTAGAATCCCTCTCAATGCAACCAGGAAGCAATTGCGTCATAAGCACGTGGCAGTCATGAGACGTTAAGTTTAGGAATTTCTTCTCTACCATATTTATTATCCCCTTCACATTCGAGGAGAAGCCAGATGGGACCTTGATGCTATTTAGGCATTCAAACATGCTTTCCTTCTCTTCTTTGCTAAGAGTGTAGCTGGCAGGACTTAAGCACTGACATCCATCATCTACCTTCTCTGGATGTAGGTTCTCTTGTTCTTTCATACACTACAGGTCATGTCTTGCTTCTAGTGTCCTTAGACTTCCCATACACACCCATGAAGCCTTGCAGGTTCACACAAAGATTCTTTATTAGGTGCATCATGTCGATCGCGCTATGGACCTCTAGGACTTGCTAGTAGGGTAGCTCCCAAAATATGGACTTCTTCTTCCACATGGGTTAGTGTTCGTTAGCATCATTCAGAACAGGTTGGCTGCCAGGTCCCTTCCCAAAGACTACTTGTACATCCTTGACCATATTGAATACATCCTCACCACAATGGGTGTCAGGCTTTGTTTGGTGCTTTGCCTTACCTCAAATCTTTTGCCGCTACCTCTTCTTCAGCAGCTACCTCTTCTTTAGCTTCCCCCATTGCAGTATCATCAAAGGCACCGTATTCAGCAAAACCATAAATAATCATGTTGTCATCATCCCCTTCTTCATCTTCTTCCATTATTACACCTCTTTCTCCGTACTTAGTCCAACAAATATAGTTTGGCATGAAACCCAACGTAAACAAGTGTTCATGAATTTTCCTTGAGCAAGAATAATCCTTCTCATTCTTACATAGAACACATGGGCAGCACATGAAACCATTCCATGTGTTTGCCTTGGCCACATTTAAGAAATCATGCACGCCCCTCATGAACTCTGGGGAGCGGCGGTCATCATTGTATATCCATTGCCGGTTCATCTGCATTATGTACATGACGTACACCATATCAAAAACTTGTAATAACCCATATTACACAACATGCATGGTTAGTAGTTAATTAAAAGATCCAAAATATCCATCAATCAACATGATTAATTAATATCCTATACCACACAGTTGTTTCATGTACTCTCGAACATTAATTTATTAAAGCATTGGTACAATATAGATAATCCCAAATAGCACTAAACAAACTAAACCTATAATACACTTCAACAGAATAAGGATTTCGTGACCAATTCCAACTAAAACAGGCAGATCATCCTTCTGCTAGTTCATTGCCTCATCATACATAGGTGCATTCTCATCAGCTGCCTCAGTCTCTTTTGCAAGAGATTTTTGGATGTGCTCAACATACACTTCCTCCCAGTACCAACTGTCACATGATCCAGTGCCATCCCACTAAAATTACAACAACAAATCAAGAACTTTAATCAAAATCATCACAAAAAATGGCTACAAACCATAGCAAAACATGACAAAAAAATTACTCACGTCGTGATCTGAACATGTGTCGAAGATGCGCCCTTGGTTGGGACCCTTCTTCTTCACCTTGTACTCCCTCACAATATTCTACCCACACTTGCCACACGCAATGAGAGGGAGGTCTGGCGTTAGATGCTTAGGGACCCCATGTGAGGACAAGGACCTAGAAGCAGTCGCCATCTACGACTCTTTATACTCATTTTCATCAATTACTATAAGTTTCTCATTTTGTGAACCATGAAATTAAATGAGCTATATACTAAAAACCAAAATTTTCTCTATTTCTAGAAAACCAAAAATTTCTCTATTTCTAGACCATGAAATGAGGCAATGAAAGGTGCATACTAGTTTTGACAAAATACTATAAGCTTCCTTCATCTTCATATTCAAACTATCAAGTGATTTCGATCTCAAATGGTATATAAATAAAAAAAAATCCACCATCATTTCCAATCTAAAAAACCACAAATTTCTCTATTTCTAGACCAAGAAATGAGCCATGCTAGTGATGAAACATGGGAGGATGAAGTTGATATCCTTTAGAACCAAAGAATGGATGGAGGAATGAAGTCTTCATCAATCCCACAAGCATGAACTCCTTCCACGAGCAAGAACAAAAAGCAGCCAGAGAGCTTGAAATGGCTCGAGCTAGAGGAGGAAGAAGGAGAAAGTATATAGCCTGGGACATGTAGTCCTGTTTGTGGTATAAACCTGAACTATAGGTAGCATTCTAGTCCTAGTTGGAGCCACCAACCAGAATTAAAGTTTTAGTCATGGTTGGTAGCTCCAACCAGGACTGGAGGGTGACCTTTAGTCCTGGTTTGAACCACGAACCGGGACTAAAGGTCCCCTCCTGCTCCCCTCCTACAAAAGTTGTGCCTCTAGCCATTGGGCAGGGGACTTTAGTCCCAGTTGGTTGCTTCAACCGGGACTAATCCTGTCTTTTGTCCAAGGCCCAAAAATGGCTAGGACTAAAGCCTAGAACCTAAATTCTGTTCTCTACTAGTGAAAGTTGAATATTCTTCATCCTTGACAATTTTGATATAAACTTTGCCTTCATATGATATTAGTATGTGGCCTGCTAGTTTTAAAACTAACTAGACATATCAAGCTAAGCGCCAATATGCATTATTTAAAGCATAACAACACAAAATTGTACCTTTTTAAAAACAATGTATTTGATTTCACAAACATGTCTAGTGACCCTCAAGGATATTCCATTTTTCTGTAGTGAGTGCAGTCCTTCAAACAAGTAAAAAAAGTGAAAAATGTCACCAGAGATGCAAAAACAATCTCTAAACTATATATGGCACATCAGAACAAGAACCTTATATATTAGCGTCGGGCTGCGCCATGCATGAGCTGGTATGGGGTGAGCTAAATCCTAGCGATTGCAAGGTTGGTATTGCTTGTAAATTGAGCTATAACTTGTTCTAATGTGCAGTTATGCAGGTCAAGTGCTAGTGTGCTTGAACTATTCTTGCCTATTTAAATTGTTCCATCTTTACATGTTGGCCCCCAAGTCCATGTCCATGACCATGAGCCAATCTGTCACACCCCATCACTATTCCTACTCCCTAGATAGAGGCTATACCCACTCTATCAAAAACTTTCCTAGTGGCCATCTTTCTCACAAAAAGAGCAATGATACAAAGGCCTATTGGAAGGCATGGTCCAAGAGGATGAATCACTATTATCCATCAAGTGAGAAGTCCCTTGGGACTTACAACAAGAAGCAACATTCAACTTGGTGCCAATCTTAGGAGCACACATGCAATGAGAAGCACTACATGACTTCCTAAAAGCCTTAGCTCAAACACGTTGATCATGTTTGACATGGCAAAAGCAAAAATCAAATTAATGTCCATCTCTCTTGCAAAAGGTGCAATGGTAGGTTGGTTTGGGAACCTTAGTTCTAAAATTGCAAGAAGCACCCTTCCCATGAGAATTCCCTTGGACATCACCTAAACAAACAACAAGTTTAGGACTAGCTATTGGAGGGCTATACAAAGACTTAGCACAAGTGCTATCATCTAAAGTCTCACACGCAACATGAGAACTCAACTCCAATCCAGTTGCAAAGAAGCAATCTTGGAAACATCAACCTCAGAGTATGGACGAAGCATAGCCCCTGAAAGAATCCGACGAGCTTTGATGACATGAATGGCAGTATGGATGGAGCATAGCCTATGAAAGAAGATGGGAAGGTTGCTGAGAAGAGCTTCGATAAAACTACCAGCGATGACAAGGTGGCTCCAGCGGGCGGCTGATTGGTCAACTAGAGGATAGGGAATTAGGGGCTAATGACTAGGGAGGCATCGGGGTAGCGACCGACCAAGGAACTACGCCAGTAGAGGAACCCTAGCTACTACCTCTCATGTTTTGCTATGACTCGCAATGGGAAGAAGGAGCATAGACGGGATAGAAGGGAAAAACAAACCCTTTTCTTTCATAACCATTGATAGGTGGGTAATTTCTTTGAAGTTACCCACCTCCACATTGTTGACAGTTGTTAACGTCAAACATAAACCATTCATATACTCTACATATACACTTAATTTCATCACCAAACATAGGTATAGGGTTTTAAACTAATGAATTCCACAAGTTTTGATGAATATTTGGATGCAAGAAGATTTATCTAGAAAATAGCTTCCAGGACCACTATCATACACTCCAAAAAGTTTTGATGAATATTTGGATGCAAACCGACATCAACAAGTGTTCAACTCGTGAAACGTATGAAAGTCAACTCAAGACAGAGCCCAGCACCCACCACCTGAGGGGGAGGCCCACTTGCCACAGTAGCAGGCCAGCCGGCCAGTGGTGAGGCTGACTGGCCCATTACAGAGGCCCCTCGCCCTTCGCTGCCTCGTACGCCTTCCTAAGACCTAGACCTTTGATTTTAAGGCAGCTTTAGGTTAGTTTATCCAACTATGATCAAGGGAGTTGATGCGGATCGATGATGTGGTGATTCCTTGCCCCCTACTCCACCTCGATTCCTTGCCCCCTACTCCACCTCAGCCTATATAAGGATGCCCAAAACCCCTCTAGGAGGCACACATCTACCCGTGCTACGCTCTGGAGCTTCATATTTTCATACACCTTGTAGTAGTGTCCCTCTAGATGATTCTCATCTAGATGTAAAATGGGAAATAGGGAGAGAGAAGAGGAGAGAGCTAAGGAGGAGCCAGATATCTTCCTCAACTTTGTACTTCTATAGATTTGACTCATCCTTGAGTAATCTCTAGGTGCTTCAATTATTATTTCTAAGTTCTTTACTTACTTAATTTTAGTATTTATTTCAAGTTCATTTATTGGATTCTCGCTTGCATCAAGTGCTCTAGTCTTTTGCAAAACTAGAGTAGTAATCAATAGAATAGGTGTGGTGCTTCATCTTGTGATTACCTAGAATTGTACCTAGCCCTACGGATCATTGTGGTAGCCTTGATGGCTGATGTAGTCCACCACATTTGGGTTGGTGTTTGTAGGACCGTAGTCTGAACTTCCTAGCTCCTTTCTCATCTCAGTCTGAAGCTAGTGTTCTGATGTCCTGAAGTAAGTAAACCTTGATTCTTAGATCAACTAGAGAAACCTTAGGAAATTCCTCTCTACCCACAAAAACATTTACCTACCTTTATCCTTGGATGATCTTGATCCTTGATTAGTACACTTCACATTCCCCGTGGAAATCAATACCTTTGAATACTCTCGGGTGAAACCTATAGTGGTATCCATGTGCTTGTGGATTTTTCTATTTGCATTAACAAATACAAACAAGTTTTTTGGCACCATTGCTAGGGAACAGTAGTTGTGCTAGTTTCAAACCAAGTTTGTCTGTGCATCCTTGTTTTCCTTTTATCATCATCATCTTACCACATGGATTCCACTCCCATCTATAAACTCTCAGCTCCAAAGGGTGAACTGTTGGAGCCTCCACAATCATCACATCCTATCCTTACAGATGGCTATGAGCTTTGCCCTACTTTTATAGCCATGGTTTGAGAGCAAACCTTCTCTGGAGAAGAAGATGAAAATTCATATGTCCACCTTCGAGAATTTGAGCAACTGTGTTCATGCTTGAATATTCCAGGCATGACACATGAGACCTTAAAATGGAAATTGTTTCCATTCTCCCTTTCGGAGAGGGCAAAACAATGGTATGCTCAAACTGTTAGAAGTGTAAATGGAGACTAGGGTGAACTTCAAGACAAATTTTGTCTTGCTTTCTTCCCTATTTCTAGGATTATCAGTCTATGTCTAGAAATCCTTACTTTTCAACAAAAGGAGAAGGAAACTCTAGGAGCATCTTGGGTGAGATTTTCAAGTTTGATCACATCTAGCCTAGATTTGTCTATACTTGACCATGTCCTTCTACAGCACTTCCATTATGGCCTTAGCAAAGAAGCTACCCTTTTTCTTGATATCTCTAGGAGGACCGTTCTCTCATAAAACCGTTAGTGAGGGCAAAGCTATCCTTGATAAAATCCTTGAAAACACTCCATACACAGGCGTACATGATGAATTCTCCAAAGAAGATGATGAGCCAAGCCCTAAGCCAAAAGAGGAGCAACATGCAACCGAATTAGAAATTCCAATTGATTCTTCTCATGACTTGGTTGCTGAAAAACTACTCATTGAGGGAATGCAAAACCAACTAGAGGATGATGAAATATCTCCTTTAGAGTTTCCCTTTGAATTTGAGGAAGATATCTTTGAAAATAGTGTAAATACCTTGAATTTGTCTGTCCAAGCGAGACCTCTGGCACATACTACACCATCTGACCCGCACGAAGAATCGGTCCACATAGAACACATCAAAAAGCCTTTCATTAGTCATGAGTTATGAATGGTTGAGGGAAGCATAGTTATCTCCTGAGGTAGCTCAAATCACCTCCCCTTCAGCCATTCTTTTGTGCCAAGTTAGAGGGTCCGCTATGAAAATCTACTATAATCCTTCCATCGGGATAAACTTCATTTCAAAAGCATTAGCTGAAACTCTTTACCCCGACACATCCTTAACCCCATCTCAAAAACTTCTACAAAGCCCATCAGGATTTATTCTTAAAAGCCATGGGGTCTTAAGGGTTGTTCCTATCACAATCAATAACTCTGGATATGTCTAGATTTTCATATTTTTGATATCTCGGAGATTCCTCTCTTGATTGGCAGACCAATCATGAGACTTCTATAGAAAAAACACTATGAGATCATTTAGATTTCAAGGTTGGGAATTCTACTATTGTTGTTCCTCTTGCTCGTTCAATTAACACAATGGTGGAACCCAAACCTGAACAAGACTCCATTGAGCAAGTTTTAATGGCATCTCTAGAAGAGATGGCTCAACCTGCCCTCAATGATGAACACTTTGTTCAAGAAGAGGAAGAGTTGGCAGAGCCCATTGAGCTTGACAAAAATGAGGAGCCATCACCTCCTTCAATTGAGATAAAACCTCTACCTCTTGGCCTGAAATATGCCTTTCTTCACAACAATCGGGAAACCCCGGTGATCATCAATGATAAGCTCTCCGATGATGAAATACAAAATCTTGTCACCAATCTTGAAAGACATAGATCCGTTATAGGCTACTCACTCCAAGACCTCAAGGGCATTAGCCCCACCCTCTATACTCATCGCATCCCTATCGAGCCTGACTGCACACCTTCAAGGGAACCACAGCGGAGACTTAATAATGTTATGCGAGAAGTTGTTAAGAAAGAGGTCCTTAAACTCCTATACACTGGGATTATTTATCCCATGCCTCATAGTGAGTGGATTAGACCTGTCCAAGTTGTGCCAAAGAAAGGAGGAATGGTGGTTGTTAGGAATGAGAAGAATGAACTCCTTCCTCAATGAACTATCACTAGGTGGCGGATGTGCATTGACTACCAAAAGCTGAACAAGGCCACTAAGAAGGACCACTTCCCAATGCCATTCATCGATGAGAAGTTAGAACATCCCACGAATCATTCCTTTTTTGTTTCCTTGATGGGTATTCCAGGTATCATCAAATCCCAATCCACCCAAATGACCAAAGTAAGACTACTTTCACATGCCCATATGGAACTTATGCATACCGATGAATGTCATTCGGGTTGTGCAATGCTCTAGCTTCTTTTCAATGGTGTATGATGTCTATTTTCTCTGACATGATCGAGAAAATCATGGAGGTATTCATGGATGACTTTACTATCTATGGAAAAACCTTTGATGATTGTTTGGAGAATTTAGACAGAGTCTTACAATGGTGTAAAGAAAAGCACTTAGTCCTGAACTAGGAGAAATGACATTTTATGGTTCGAGAAGGAATTGTGCTAGGACACAAGGTGTCCGAACAAGGGATAGAGGTGGATAGAGCAAAAATTGAAGTTATTGAACAACTTCCACCTCCCACGAATGTGAAAGGAATCTATAGCTTCCTAGGACATGCGGCGTTCTAAAGGCTCTTTATCAAAGACTTTTCTCAAATTGCTAGACCCATGACTAGTTTCCTAGATAAGGATGCACCTTTCATCTTTAATGATGAGTGCCATGAAGCTTTTCAAATCCTTAAAAAGGCACTCATCTCAGCTCCAATTATTCAACCACCTGATTGGAAGCTTCCTTTTGAAATCATGTGTGATGCTAGCGACTTTGCAATTGGAGCCATTCTAGGCCAAACCAAGGATAAGAGGCATTATGCCATATCCTATGCTAGCAAAACCTTGGCTGGACCTCAGCTCAACTATGCTACTGCTAAAAAAGAGTTGTTGGTTGTTGTCTTTGCTGTAGACAAGTTTATATCTTACTTAGTAGGGGCAAAGGTGTGGCAGAGCCACCTAATCTAATGTCTCCCAAGAGTGCTCGTCTTCCATTAGACACTAAGCACCCAAAGGAGAACACCAAATTACTCGGTTTCGTCAGGCACACCCTAGGGGAGAACCTGAAAATCCACATTTTTAGCAGGATCACAAATGAGAGAATAAAGCTTACATCATTCTTAACCATTTCTTACATCACTTTTATTACAACATCAAAGTATAATAGTTATTATATTAATAGCAGAATGTAATCATATTATCAAAGTTATGAACTATTTAAAGTAATAGTGGAATATAAACATGTGAACAGAGTTACAGTGAAAATAAATATATATTCATTACATGATGAAGTATTGATATATAAACTACGACAAGGCCATCAGTTTGATAGGACAATAGAGGCAGTGGTTACTCAGTGGTGCACGGTAGAGAGAGGACATGGCATGGGCAGGGACAGAACCACGTAAATTGGAAATGGTCAGACGGGCAGCTATCATGGGTATGTTACCAACTTATTATAGGGACCAAAATGAATCTATACTTAAATAGGTCACTAGACCAAGGCCATATATATATATATCGTTTGATTTATTAATTGATTCTATTTTATTTATAAAAGTTATTTTTCATGCTCTAATAAAAAATCCAAGAAACTCGCTTTGAAAATTTTTCTTAGGCCTAAATCATGGTGCTAAACGAGCTCATAACACCAAGGGTGTTACCACCAACCCCCTTAAAAAGAATCTCATCCCAAGATTCAAAGCAAGAACTAGAAGAGGGGAAAACGCGATTACATGTTGTAGATCAGGGATTACACGACTTCGAATGCCAAACCACATGGGGATCTAGAGATACATGGTTAAGGGCAACCTGGTACAACCAAGACTTAGTCCAGAAGTCAAGATAGACGTGGGCAATGTAGAAACAACAAGATAATGAGTATCCAAAACATGGTGCAGGTCCAACAAATCTAGAAACAATCGACTGAGAAGTAAAACATCATGAACCCTAGGATTGACTACCCCAAAGGGAACTTAAACTTCTTCAAAACTAGATCCTTCTTCTTCTCAGATTACACCATCACCTCAGACTGACGAATCTAGCTTCACAATAGCGACTGGATCTCTTAGCTATGCTCGGATTGAAGTGGATGGGGATGAAGAAGAAAAGCAAGGACCGAGGGCATTTATAGTGGCAAATGGAGGTGGGGTTCAACACACCGGAAGTGGAGGCAGAGTGGATGGGATACACAGATGGTTCATGCCATGGGGGTAAACACAGCCATGGTGCACTCCTTCCACAAGTGAGCTGATGGGAAATAAAGGAGAGGAGAGGGGGAGGTCTGCTCGACGAGGCAAGCATGTGGGTGGTCGTGTCCCCAAAAGAAGTAAGAAAGGAGAGGGAAGGGGGGTCCAGTATGAGGGACGAGGCATGAGAGTCGAGAGCCAATCGGATGCTAGGAAAAGGAGAAATGCACAGTGCACAAAGACGGTGAGTGCGGCACGATGCTGTGGCCACACAAGAACGAGGAGCTCAGGGCCTGATATAGACAACGTTCGTAGGGCACGCAGTGAAATAACCTAGCATGAGAAGCGTGGTTAACTAAACACAGGGCTTGGGACAGGACATCCACTCAGACTTTTCAATTACTCACGACTATCCACTGCTAATTTTTCTTACTACTCTCCTTTTTCTTTCCTTTAGTCAACCAAGTTCATCTTTCATGTAGACTGAGACCATGTCATACTTTCTTCCTCCAAAACCACCTCCTCTTGCTTACCTTGAGAGAACAGTATGTCATCAACCTGTTCTAGATTCCCCATTTGAACACCTAAACATTTTCAAGAAGAACATTTGTAGCGAAAATGGTATGGCATTGTAACTTGGCAAAGGTACTTGGTTAACAACCTCAATACCAGCCCGTGCCGAGCAACGTCACATGTGGCCGTTGTTCCACAGGGAGCCCTCGGTTTCATCATGGCACCATAAGCTATTAATCAGGCAACTACTGCCAACTTACACGCCATGAAGGCTGTGGGGTCATAGACCACAGAATAATAGGAGTATCACAATGGAAAATTCAAACAACAAGGGTTCCCTTCACAACAAGGGACAAAGAATTCAAATCCAACGGCGGATTTGTTTTTAAAAGATTCAAGTGTTCTACTAGGACATCCATAATTAGTCGATACAATGTCTAATATTCTCCAATCACGGCTGGTCTACTAGTATCTGAATGGCAACTTTCCTTGTAACCCGCTTAATATCACCCTTGAAAACATTAAGCATGTCTAACGAAACTTAAGGTAGATGAACACAATAAACACCATGAAATAAATAAAATGCATGTTCCAATGGTCTTATATGGGTATATCATATAGGCATCTAGGCTCCCACAGCATTCACCTATGGTCGGATGATCTCAACAACTACGGCAAGGAACAACGGCAAGATTACAATACCGGAGGACAACGACAACAAGCACTACTACTATGGGTACAGCATTCCAAGGCAACTAAGCTACTCTAGCCACACATCTTCATTCCTGACCATGGTGGATTCTTCTATCACCCTGGCTATGGATCGACATCTTCTCAGGGCAATGGCTGAGTGAGAGGAATCAAGGGCTCTTCTTCTAACACTTCTGAGGGTGGAGGTGCTGGCGGCACTACAACACCAGTTCTCTTTCTTTCTGGTGGGTGGATAGGGATCCCTTCCAAGATCAGGGCATCCTGCCTTTCAATAACCAGCGTCCTCTGCTTGGCCCTGGTGACAAGATAGGCCGCATGCAGCTAATGAACATGCCGGTCTTCAGCCTCCTTCAGAGCTTCCGACATGGTAGTCTCCTCGCTCTTAGCAGCTATAGCACTAGCATGCACTTCGGCAAGTAGCACCTAGAGCATCTGGTTGAAGATCTTGGCTTCCTTGGCTCGGTGGAGGCAGATCCTTAGTTCCAAGGCTTGCTGGTCATACTACTCATCCAAAGTAAGTAGGTACGTGGTCAAGTGCACCACAGTTGGACCATCCTCTTACACATCCCGCTCTTGCAAAGCCTCCATGCGAGCCCTCCATGCCCATTGATTCTTGTCCAAAGGTGAAAAGAACCTCATGGGGGTACGGGCGATGGGCTCTTCATAGATGTAGCAAAGGTACCACAAGGCTTTGCAGGCCACAACCTGGTAGGTGTCGATGAAGCTAAACCTAGTTGCGGTCACACTCCAGGCTTTAGCGAGGTCAAGGAACTCTTCACTCTTCCCGATGTAAATGGTAACCTCACACCACTCGGTGCCATGCTCCTCATACTTGTGACGATCTTTGACTCTGAGCTTTTGTAGGGTGGCATGCAGGATTCTAGGAAAACCCTCAATGTTTAGACAGTAACTACTAACCTAGGCTCCTGCCATTTCTAGCGGTGGTTGTGAGTAAGGTTGAGCAAAAAGCTGGCTCAAAGGAAAAAGCTAAGCAAGCTAAAGTGCATTGAGTGGTGGTACCAATGGCTAAGCCAGGCTCTACTTATAAAGGCAGAGCGTTCTGACGCAGTCCACCAGGGTTCCTGTGTGGGGTCACTACGAATGAATCAACCAAATTTTTCGTGTGTTCGAGGCTAGCAATGTGTGATGCCCTTACTGACTAGTATGACTATAGGTCAAGGGTCTGATAAGAGTGTAGAAAAGGGGTATGAGGAGATGTGGGTCACAACCGGCGTGAACCACGGGCGAACGCGAAGCACGAAGCCATAGTGTAGACCTAACTCTAGAACTGGAACGAGACAGTCATGCACAATATGACACGCATGACACCTATGTAGGGTGTATCTACAAGTAATATGAGTGCTACAATGCACAAACAGGATATGCATGAATGCACTCCTATACGTCTTTTTGCTGTTGCCAACATATATGGCAACCATTCTTAGATTTTTGGCACAGCGTTCTCTCCCTATAGCTAATTGATACTATCGAACTATGCTCAAGTCAGTGTACCTACAGAAAAATTGATTAAGCCTACCTAAGTCAGTAGAGTGCCATCTATCCTAGATACATAACCGTAGTAATAGGGCTACTTATATAACTTCGCAGTTGAATGCCCTAACTTTTTGCAAAAAAAATAGGTTGTCAAATTTTAGTTTAGAAAAGGTTTTTGAAGCCTTATTTCCTCATTTGTGTTGTGATACCACCTGTGGTAGAACCACCCAATCTAATGCCTCCTAGGAGTGCTCGTCTTCCATTAGACACTAAGCACCCAAAGGAGAACACCAAATTACCCGGTTCCATTGGGCACACCCTACGGGAGAACCCGAAAATCCACATTTTTCAGTAGGATCGCAAATGAGAGAATAAAGCTTACATCATTCTTAACCACTTCTTATATCACTTTTATTACAACATCAGAGTATAATAGTTATTATATTAATAGCAGAATGTAATCATATTATTAGAGTTATGAACAATTTAAAGTAACAACAGAATATAAACATGTGAACAGAGTTACAACGAAAATAAATATCTATTCATGACATGATGAAGTACTATATATAAACTACAACAACAAATTATGAAACTTTCATTTATAAAAGCATTTGGTGAGAGTTATAAATAACAACTATGATCATAGTGTAAATGAATCCTCACTTAGCCCACTAGGAGGAATCCGCACACAATGGTCAGCCTTAGCATCCACCTATCACCTACAACAGGGGGAATAAAACCCTGAGTACTCAATTGTACTAAGCAAGACTTACCCAATAGGAGGAAAGAAAAGACTCCAAGGATATGCAAGGCTATCTAGCTTGTGGGTTTATTGCATTTGTAGGGAGCATTACTAAGCGTGCGTCCTTATATTCGATTTTTATTAATAGCCACAATGGTTCATTAACTAACCATTCTATGTAACCACCTATGCTACTTTCAAGCAGGTGGTAAGCAATCAGATTTCCTTTTTCCATTCTATCTTCCATCTTTTAGTTCTTACTATGGTGCTAGGCACGAAACAAGCCGTACTAGATTGCTCGGCGATTCACGAATCAATGCCCCCAACTGGGTACCCTGAAAACACACACCCCGCTTGTACCCAAGGCACAAGTAGGACCAACCCATCATCCTATCCTAGGTTCCTAGGTCCCCATCCAAACTAGGACTCCAAGCCCCCGCCCCTGAGTCCCAGACTTAGTGCGGTGCAAGGACCTCCTCCACCAAAAAGAAATCCTAACAGTCGGTCCAAAAAGAGCCGGAACTCATGACAAGAGAGCAACAAGTCTTCTAAGCTCCCATACCCAAGTATATGCTTGGGATAATAAGTCTGTGACTTGCCTCGAGTCTTATGCTGTGGTCGGTCCTTAACCAACACACACAGGTAAGTAGTATAACCAAGCCATGCCCCATGTCCACGGCGACACAACCTCTACACCCACCAATACCCAAACCATATCCCTGCCCGATCACCATTTTTCCTTTCCACCATTTATATTTTCCAAGTGATAATAATATAGTAATATATTTCCTATCTCTCACGAGTGATAGGCAATCACTCGACTTCTACCGGAATCCTATAGCATACAATCTACATGATCCTTTAATACTAGTAAGACTCATAGGGTAAAGATATATATATATATATATATATGCAAGTGGGTTTCATTCAACTCCTTCAAACTTAATGCACAAATATAATTTAAATTACAGAAAAGTAGGGGTTATGCACTGAGGCTTGCTTGGGTAAGATATATATCAAAAAGTTAGTATCTATATCGTTAGATCATCCACCATCATCTAAATAGAAAGCCCATTGTATCATCTCCTAGAGAGAATACTATTACACCATCTCCGGATTTCCAATCATCCTTCAATTGATCCGTTGCTCCATCATCATACCTATATGATATGCATTGATGCAAATGCATAGATGTAAATAATCAACGATAGCCAAAATGCTTAGAAACCTGATCACGCCGCACAAGCTAACGAGCTTGCTCTAACAATGTTCGTACTTAGGCTATATATCCATGTTGGCGAATAAGGAGTTATTTCCCAACGAATATTTTAGTTATATAAACCCAAGTTATTTCTTTATTCCACTCTATCGATTTAATCATTATTTGAAATAGGGCATCATTATCAATTTAGCAACCTAATTATTCTGGAGCTACAAAAATTATAGTGAGTACCTAATATTGCTCGAAGCCTACTGTATAAATTTTAGATTCAACAATATTATCAATTTATCACAACAATTTCTACAAGTTTATATTCTTACAATATTAAGTACCTTAAATTAATTATGTAGCTTCCAATAATATTATCAAACTATGTGAACAAAATATACTAACAGGTAGACCATGATTTTAGGAACTCAACAAAATTGGTTTCACAATTTTTGGACTCCTAAATGATTTTATATTTAAATAACAAAACCAGCTCAGAATCTATTTTAGAAACCTTCACTAATTCATTGGAAAAACTAAAAGAACACAGTGGCCCAAAAGGCCCACGACGAGTGTGGCTCCAGAGCGGACCAAGACCGACGAGCGTGGCCCAGGCACGTGTAGACACGAGTGGCAGTAGGCCGACCCAGCCAGAGCGTGGCCCGCGGTGGCAGAACAGTGCAGACAGATCAGGCACGGGCGCACCCGACCTAGGCGCGGCCCAACGCACGGCGGGGCGTGAGTGGCCCAGTCAAGCCAGCCCACGGCTTAGGCACAACGGCAGTAGGCCGGCCTAGGCAGTAGGTGGCGATGACAAATTTGCTAAATGGCCCCTGGACTATCTTAAATTTATCCCATAGGACAATGGCACTATTCTAGTGAGTCACGTATTTTGCACTGAGAACCCCGTACAAACTTTCCACTTGGATTCTTACCCTTCGCACCTTTTCTCCTTCCTCCAAAATAGAGCACCTGTAGGAGAGGGGCACGGTGACCGGTGGCTGACACCATCCTAGGGGGGCTACGGCATGGTGGCTAGCGAGGTCAGGCCCTATGGCACCGGATGAATCAGGCGCACCCCTGGCTGGGGCGGTGCTACAGAGTGGACCCTATGGCGGCGGAGGCATTGGCATGTAGGCATGGGGGAGCCACGATGAACTATCACTGGTGGTGTCCAGCCAGCGAGGGTCATGGAGGCGGATAGGTGCCACGATGGCCGAGGAGCTAGGGCAAGGCGACGGCGCTCCTAGGGCTCGGTGGCGCGGCTAGCTCAGGACGGCACAGGGCAGTCGTGGCTCCTAGCGCTTAACACGGCAAGGCACGGGACAATGGAGCTTCAAGCACGGCAGAGGAGTAGGGGACATAGCGGAGGCTCGGGCGTGGCCATGGCGTGCTGCGGTAGTGGCAGGTCGCGGTCTGGAGCGGGTCGAGGGGCGCAGCGATGGCGGCCAAGGCCACTATGTGGTGCGGCGCGGACGACGATGTACTAAGCAGGGTACTGCATGGTGGGGAAGGCAGGACAGCAAAGGAGGCACTTGGGAGGAGCAGCGCGCTCGATTGAGCCTGGCTGTAGTAGGGGCAACCTGATGCAGCGGCAGAGATGGTGGCTAAGCTCGGTGAGGATAGGCTGGCGAGGCGCTTTGGCGTAGCGAGGTGGGGCGCAGTGCGGAGCTTGATGCTGCAGTTACGGCCGTGAGGGCATGTGCGCTCGCGTACACATGTGAGGACCCAGCAGCGGCGGGCATGGCACAGTTCGGAGCAGACCATAGGGCGTGGCATGTGCTCGTGAGGAAGGCAGGGTGAGGCACCATGGAGTAGTAGGGCAGCACCGTGGGCATGGATGCATGGGAGGGTAGCGGTGTGGTGCTGCGGCCTAGAGCGAGGAAGGAAAAAGGAGGGGCGCTGGTGCTGAGTGAGAGCAGGAGCAGGGGCTCAGAGGTGACTTGACCTAACTTGCCTTGGCATGGTGACTAAATGACAGTGGCAAATGTGTAGGCGCAGACACTTTAGTGGCACTGCTCAGCACAGAGGCAGACAGTGTTGCAGCAGTGCAGGACTATGACACGACGCGAGTGTGTAAGCTAGACTAGCTGGACGATGACATTTACACGTCTCGACCATCATTGGTCGTGTATGCATTAAAGGCTTGTGGTGTTCATGCTATACGGCTTAAAGAAGACATGTCATGATGTACCGTGACAAGATGGATCAACTTTGGCTGCGTGCGAACAGCGATAGCTGAACAGCGGCCGTGTGGAGAGCCCGCCACACAAAACCAATGCAAAAGGCAATGTGAGGAAAGCAGCGGCATCACGACAAGGCCATCAGTTCGATGGGACAACGGAGGCAGTGGTTACTCAGCGGTACACGGCAAAGAGAGGACACGGCGTGGGCAGGGACAGAACCACATAAATTGGAAATGGTCAGACGGGCAGCTATCACGGGTACGTTACCAACTTATTGCAGGGACCAAAACAAATCTATACTTAAACAGGTCACTAGACCAAGGCAATATATATATCATTCAATTTATTAATTGATTCTATTTTATTTATAAAAGTTGCTTTTCTTGCTCTAATAAAAAATTAGAGAAACTCGCTTCAAAAATTTTTCTTAGGCCTAAATCGTGGTGCTAAACGAGCTCGTAACACCAAGGGTGTTACAAAAGGTTATTATTTATACAGATTATGCTGCTCTCAAGTACCTCCTCACTAAGAAAGATGCTAAGCCATGACTAATTCGATGGATTCTTCTACTCCAAGAGTTTGACATAGAAATTAGAGACAACAAAGGAATAGAGAACTCGGTAGCCAATCACTTGTCTAGGCTTCAATATAAGGAAACGCATGAGTTACCCATCAATGACTACCTAAGGGATGACACCCTACTCAAGATAATAGACTCTGATCCATGGTATGCAAACATCGTAAACTTTATAGTGGCAGGCTATGTCCCGCTTGGTGAGAACAAAAGAAAGTTGATCCATGAGAGCCATTTTCACCTATGGGATGAGCCATACCTATACCGAGTTTGTGCTGATGGATTGTTAAGAAGATGTGTCCCTATGGCTAAGGCTACCAAGATTATGGAGAGATGTCAGGCCTCACCATATGGAGGACATTACAGAGCATTCTAGACAAATGCCAAGATCTGGCAAAGTGGCTTTTTCTGGCCAATGATGTATGAAGATACAAAAGAGTTTGTCAGGAGATGCCACCGATGTCAAAAACAAGGGACATCAACTCGCGAGATGTGATGCCTCTCATGAACAATCTCCAAGTAGAACTCTTTGATGTGTGGGGAATTGATTTCATGGGGCCATTCCCCAAGTCCAGGAACTATGAGTACATCTTGGTGGCCGTGGACTATGTGTCCAAATGGGTAGAAGCAATACCATGTCGAACCACCAATTCAAAACATGCCAAGAGAATGTTCCATGAAGTTATATTTCCTCGCTTTGGTACGCCTTGGATGGTCATAAGCGATGGAGAATCCCACTTCATAGATAAAGTCTTCCAAAAGTACCTAGCAGAGCATGGAGTTCATCACAACATTGTAACTCCATACCATCCCCAAACTAGCAGTCAAGCAGAAACATCTAACAAACAAATCAAGAATATTCTATAAAAGACCATTGATGAAATGGGTAAGGGATGGAAGGCCAAACTCCCTGATGCACTTTGGGCATAATGAATTGCATACAAGACACCCATTTGGCATGTCAACCTATCAACTTGTATATGGAAAAACATGCCATTTGCCTGTTGAATTGGAATTTAGGGCTCATTGGGAAATCAAGAAATGGAACATGGATCTCCACCTAGCTGACAGGAATCATCAAATGTAGCTATTTGAGCTTGAAGAATGGAGAGAAAAGGCTTATCACAACTCCAAGATTTACAAAGAAAGAACAAAGTGATGGCATGATAAGAGAATCAAGCACAAGGAGTTCAAGCCTAGAGACAAAGTTCTACTATTCAATTCAAGAGTAAAGCTCTTTGGACATGGTAAACTGCGAAGTAAGTGGGATAGACCTTACAAAGTCATTGACACTTCAACTCATGGAGCCATCACCGTCCAAGATGATACAGGTAACACTTTTAAGGTAAATGGCCAATGGTTGAAAATTTATTTTGAGACACAAATTAACATGGTTGAGGAACTTGATGTGATTGAGTTCATAGAATTCTCACATTAAAACTCATTCAATCTTTCTCATAAAATTGGAACATTTCCTTTGTATAAAATTTTAGAAATTTAAATTTTGTCTTCATTTAATTTTAGTTTAATTTTGTAGTTGAATAAATATTGACTCTCTGGTGTCTCTCACCAGAAGAGTCCCTTTTGTTTTCAATGTTTCTGTCTGTGAATAAAAGCTAGGTATAGTTTTGAAGAAGTGTGGGGGCATGCCAACTCCCATTGTGAATGAATGTGCTGAAGTACATCATGAACTGGTGAAGGAGCCTGTGCACAACTTCTGGAATTTGGTTTGATCCTTCTCCACTAGTTCATATGCTTACTCTCTGCTTTGCACTTGTTTGAGCATGCAAATTAAAAAGAACCAAGTTTCACATTTAAAGTTAAAATTTTGAAAGTGAATATGAGTATAGCTCTTTAAGATTGGCATGCATAATGTTTATTCCTTACATATACTTAGTGCTTGTGGGAAAAATATGATATAGGAAAATCATATTGACTAAGTTGTTGTGGAGTGTGATATAGTTCTGGCTTAGAAATCCTACCGGTTCTAGTGAAGGTGCTTGGAGAATTTGTTTTTGATAAAAATATTATAAAACAATAGTGTCACATACTCTTTAGTGGTGATAAATTTCTACCAAAGCCATATATGTACTTTTAGAATACAAACCTTCCACATAAGCTGCTTGCTTTATATTGAGTTTTGTCAAGTCTTGTTGACCCTGGTTGAGAGATTTATCATGCTCCCAAGATCAAGATCACGTACACGCCACATATATGTGCTGCTTCTACACTAGAAGTACGTAAAAACATGTTTTTCATCAACCTCAAAATGTTTTACTCCTACTCTAGGGGTGAACACAAAAATATGCTTGATAGGTTTATCACCAAATAAATGATCCAAGTTCTTGTGAATATCTCTCTTGAAAAGTTTTGTTGTAGAAAAGAGACATGGGGCTATGCAAAAGAAAAAGTGAAAAAATGGACACAAAGATGTTCGGAGTATTGAAAACAATGGGTACAAAGATGCCCTGCCATGAAAAAAACAAGAGATAGCCAATGCTCTTGCAAAATATTTTAAGTTTAAACAAGAGAGATATGCTTTCAAGGAGCAAAGTAGAATTAGGTTAGCCACCAAATATTCCACACACATGCACATCTTGATCTAAGAGTATGACATTTCCCTCCTTGGATCCGGGATTTGACTTTACAATATATGTTGGGTAAGTATGCTACATATTTTCCCAACCTTAAACTCCACACAAGATTTTTAGAAGTAGGAAGGAAAAGAAGGCAACAACAATTCTATGCCTTGGTGAGGAATTATACACTATTGAGTGATTTGAGAGTACCATTTGAGGAGTAAAAAGTGAACTATGCTTTTCTTGTGAAAACTTTAAAAACTCCAAGTTACTAAGATGGGAATTTAGGAAGATGACTTTGCTTCGAGAGTTGTTCCACTTTTCAACCGCTCAAGGACATATGTTAGCCACTCCACATATCTCACAGGTACGAGGAATGTTTTGGAATGATGCGTATGCTAGTTCCAATCTTGAATAGTTATGTTTATGCTTACTATATTAACCTTTACTCAAGGACGAGCAAAGAACAAGTGTGGGGGAACTTGTTGATGGTTGTTAATGTCAAACATAAACCATTAATTTACTCTACATATACACTTAATTTCATGACCAAACATAGGTATAGGGTTTTAAACTAACAAATTCCACAAGTTTTGGTGAATATTTGGATGCAGGATGATTTGTCCTAGAAAATAGCTCCTAGGGACCACTGTCATACACTCCAAATAGGCAAACTGACATCAATAAGAGATTCAACTCATGAAACCTGTGAAAGTCAACTCAAGATGGAGCCTAGGACCTAGCACCCAAGGGGGAGTCCCACTTGCCACAATAGCAGGCCGCTCGGCCCAGTGGTGAGGTCGACTGGCCCATTACGGAGGCCCCTCGCCCTTCACCGACTTGTATGCCTTCCTAAGATCTGGACCCTTGATTTTAAGGCAGTTTTAGGTTAGTTTATCCAATGGTAATCATGGGAGTTGACGTAGATCAATGATGTGGCAATTCCTTGCCCCCTACTCCACCTCGATTCCTTGCCCCCTACTCCACCTTGGCCTATATAAGGATGCCCAGACCCCCTCCAGGAGGCACACATCTACCCGTGTTACACTCTAGAGCTTCATATTTCCATACACCTTTTAGTAGTGTCCCTCTAGATGAATCTCATCTAGTTGTAAAATAGAAAATAGGGAGAGAGAAGAGGAGAGAGCTAAGGAGCTAGATCTGTCGGATCTCCCTCGACTTAGTACTTCTATAGATTTGACTCATCTTTGAGTAATCTCCTGGTGCTTCAATTATTATTTCTAAGTGCTTTACTTACTTAATTTCTGTATTTATTTCAAGTTCATTTATTTTGGATTCTCACTTGCATCAGTGCTCTAGTCTTTGCAAAACTAGAGTAGTAATCAATAGAATAGGCATGGTGCTTAGTCTTGCGATTACCTAGAATTGTACCTAGCCCTACGTATCGTTGTGGTAGCCCTAGGTGGTGACAACCCTGTTGGCCAACGTTGTCCACCATGTTTGTGTTGGTGTTCGCAGGACCATAGTCTAAACTTCCTAGCTCCTTTCTCATCTTAGTCCAAAGCTAGTGTTCTGATGTCCCGAAGTAAGTAAACCTTGAAGTAACCTTAATTCCTAGATCAACTAGGGAAACCTTAGGAAATTCCTCTCTACGCACAAAAACATTTACCTACCTTTATCCCTAGATGATCTTGATCCTTGATTAGTACACTTCATGTTCCCCGTGGAAATTGATACCTTGTAATACTCCCAGGTGAAAGCTACCGCGATATCCGTGTGCTTGTGGATTTTTCTATTTGCATTAACAAATACCAACACACATCATGTGAAAGCAGAGGCTGGGCTACTATGGGTTTTCAACTAAAGTAAAAGTTGTTTTTGTCCCAAAGCAAGTAGGGGAAGCCACCCCTTTGGTTGGCTTTTGGATTTTTGGACAGCCAAAGTAGTTTGGGAGACCTAACCAAAGGGGCCTAAATCCATTTTTAGCCTCTCAACTCTTGCCTTTGTCCAATTTTAAACCCCAGTTACAAAACCATTTAACTTTCACACCACAACTATCAAAACCTTTTAGTACATGTAAATATTTATCAATAAGTAAATCTAAATATATAAAAAAATTCATAAATATCTAAAAACTAAAGTACTAAGTCCATTTTTGGCCTGTCAACTCTCTTGCTTTTGTCTAACTTTCACACCACAACCACTAAAACCTCAATTTTGACCCCTCATGTGGTTTTGAGTGGTTTTCGTATGGCTCTCGGGTCAAAATTGAACTGTTTTGATAGTTGAGGTGCCAATGTCTAGAGTGCAATATTTTTTTGCAAAGGGAAGGGGGGTTATATTTAAACTCGGCACAGTACATCCCCAACTTATACATAAAAAATTTGAAATAAAAAATACATAATATTCTAGTCTAGATTCTTCCATCGTCTTCTTCCCCAATGGCTTCTCTCGAACACCAAAGATGAAGTGTAGTCATTATGTTGAATCCAACGACTAACCCTAAAACATTGGACATGTCACAATATCCAACTCTTCATAAGGAGTCCAAAACGCATCTAAATTGATGAAAGAATATCGGTAGTTGCATCATCAGGTACAACATAGGATCCGAATACATCACCTCCAAACCTTGATTTCCTCTCCGTGACCATCGACAAAGAGATCGCTGACCTAAAGTAGCTTAGATGTCCTTGTTACCCCTCCTCTACAGATAAAGGCCACAAATTCGTTGCCTGCCGATGAAATCGATGCCTGTAACGGCGATCTTGTCATGGCAATCACCGAAGTCATCGCAGGAAATATGACCCCAAACAAAAATCATATGATTTCTCTAGATGATTATTTGGACTACACCCTAAACAACTGGATATGAAATTATGGAAAAAGGATGGGTCCCCTCTCCTTCTTATCCCCTGCAGATGCACCGAGGAGGAAGGAGAGGGGTTGTTGCACGCTACACGCGACCGAGACCGACGGGTGTTGTCGCATTTCCACTACGAGGCCCCCAGGAGCGCACTTAGCAACTCCTCTTTAGGATCTTTGCATTGAGTTACATGCACATACCTGATACAGGGCATATCGAGCAACTCAATCGATTACACACTTTAGTAACCAACACATAGTTGAAACATCATTGACCATAAAATATATTCTAGACAAGAAACTACTATTGACATTATCTCTCATTTTAACTACTGCCTTCAATCTAGGTTACACCTCAATTCACTCTTTTACTCATTGGATTACATGTAGCTCATCTTGGAGAACACCTGTTCTAAGGTATGCTAACCTGTTGCACTCATCGAAGCTAGTCTTGGAGGAATGTCTTGCTACCCGTAAAACAACTTAATGGCTGCACCGTGAGTACATTGCGTACTCTTAGGACTTAATTCCAACACATTTATATTTGGTGGATGCAAGATGATTATCAGGCATTTGTACATTTGCAGAAAAGCAATGGCGTTTATTAACATGTATGACATGCTATGTTCTAACACTAGAATGAAAGTGCACGATTAAGATCAAGATTGCACCTAAGTGCTCTTAGCTCATAAACAACACTACCATGGGTATAGAAAGTAGGAACAACTAAATGGTTCCATCCTGGGGGACTTCAGGCTTTTAAACTCTACAAAGGTGTACAACTGTACCCACATGGAAAATGGGACTAACCACCATACATGGGTCCGGTAGTAAGGGTTACCTCACATTCTCCAACCTTTCCCTAATTTAGCCCGAGTGTCCTATGAAAGGTTCGACTGGTGCCTAGTCAATGTCCCAGACATTTCTGACTAGCGCCACCCCCTTGCCAGTTTCATGGATAAACTAGTCACAATTAGTTACATGGCTTGTCGACCCCATCCATGACATGTGGTGTGTACTGGTGATTACTTGGACTCACATATCCCAATAAATAGTCCTTAACTACTACACGAGCTACATTGCTTGAGATCCCACACTCACAATGACCTACCCCTCGCTTGAGCAAAGTTATCAAAGTGGTGTCCATGTTTATACCTTTTAGTGATATTATTTCTTATCTAGATCAGTGAAGTAAGTCAAGTTGTACCCTCATTGCTTTTAGTAATCATTTATCCAAGTGTAGCATCCTAAACGCGCGAGAATGAGTTCCCTTCTCATGCTCGACTTATACCGTTGCTAAGCAACTAAGAAATAAGCAATTAAGCATTTCCATTCCCATTGTTTAGATGAGTGGATTCTACTAGATTAATGAGTGACTAAGTGTAAGGTGAACAAGATTAATAACCAAAACTACATGTAATGCATAACTCATAATGAAACTCAATAAGTATCCAAAGTAGGGTTCATAGTAGTGGGTGCCTGCTTGATTTGTTGCTGTCCTAACTCTTGAAGCTGACGATGATGACTTGTACAATTACATGATCCTTACTTGAGGAATTCTTGAAAGAATACGGGAGATGTGACTTAGGAGATACATCGACGATCGAGATAACAAGAAAGGATACAGGTGCATAGGTTAACACGGGGATCTTGGGAAGGGACATCTACTATGGCTCTACGGTTATGCTATTTGGTAAAGGGTCTAAACTAGTGTTGTTGACCTCTTGGGTAAGCTTGCTAAACAATCTCACACTCGTTGTGGTCTGGTGGACACTCCGTTCTGAATGATGGACACTCCAGTTGTGTTGGGTGCCGAGGTGGGTAATTCCTGGGTTGGTTCTGTTCAGGTTGACGGACACTCCGTAGAGGTCATGGGTACCCCAGTAGGCTCAAGACTTAGCCATTTCTAGGGTTTACTGACAACATCAGATGGTTCGACTGACTAACAGATGCTCTGGTATGAACTAGGTACTCTTGGGTTACTGGGTGACTATTCTTTATAATTCAACAGACACTCCATCGAATTCTTAGACACTCCGCTATTCCCACTTAGCAAGGGTATGGGTGTTTCTATAGGGAAATTTACTAAATTGGGAATTCTTATCGGACGCTCCGCCGTACTTGGCGCACACTCCGCAAGTTGGGCGATAGAACCTATACTCTAGGTTTTGGGTTGGTTAGACTCCTGATTTAGGGTGGTAGACATCCATGCATGTGCACCAAACTTCTAGGATGACTCTAGGGATATGCTAGGCTAGAGCTAGTTAGGTTTTGGGTTTTGGATAACTAGTTCATCTTGTGATTTGTGTTCTATCTTTCCCATGAACCACTTGAGATTAAGGCTTGAGATTGAGCAAAAGAAACTTAACTCTAAGGTTGATAATCATGAGAGGCTAGGATCCTTAATAAGAGATTGAGCACACCTTGCTTTCCATCCTTGAAGAGAAATACCAACATCATTGCAAGAATCCTATAGAAATGCAAGAGAATGACATTGAGAGGGATTCCTTGAGATTGGTCATGCATAGGTCCTTGATCTTATCTTTGTGATGAATGAGATGTCACCACACTCCATGATCCATACATGCATGAAAGATTGAGATTAGGGTTTGGGAGAAATTTCCAACTAATTGAGATGAGAGCTCATAAGCTAACCATGATCATGAGATGAGGTTAGGTTGAGCTTGATGAGGTGATGATCTTGGATTGCAAGTCTTCACTTCTTCTTACACCTTCATTTCTAATTTCCATTTTCTCTCTCTAGTTCTTCCTTGTTCTTGCTCTTTTAGAGAGAGAGAGAGAAAGGTGAGAAATGGGAGAATGGGTTGAGTTGGGAATTGCTTTAGTTGATGATCCCATCTTCCATTTCATGCATCTGACATGTGGGGCCAAGAGTTGAGTGGAGGAAAGCTCATTCCCCACTCACTACATGCAGCTCAGGTACTGACAGATGGTTTGGTATGATGTCGGACCGTCTGGTATTCTCTGTTGGTTGAGAGATGGATCCAAACACTTTGGATTTGGCATTGAGGCCAATTAACATCTAAAGGTCAATAACCTAACCTCTAACATTCTTAGCCAATATGGTGCATCTTTTAGATTGTGGGTCACCTATTGGGTAGGAAGGCAATGTATCTGCAATTTCTGATGTGTCCAAAAGCTTGCAGGGCTCATCTAGGAGCTTCATCGTTGGTCAGGATTGAGAGCCTAGGTTGTAGCAAACTCGGGTCGTTACAACTCTCCCCTCCATAGAAAAAGCTCAACCTCAAGCTTTCTTGAGGTTTGATTGGGGAATTGCACTTGGAAAGATTTCTAAGGTTTCCTACTTTGAATTGGGGCTAGCTTCCCTTTTTCTAATGATTTCTTCCTCTCAAGGGTCACCAAAAGAGGGAAAGATTTTTCCTCTATCCTAAATCAGATGGTTAGATGGGCTCGTCGGATGTTTTGGCAATCTCTATAATAGTCACGTGTCTTAACCATTGTGCTCATAGACCTGGCGGACACTCCACCAAAATTGATGGACGCTCCATCAGCTCATGGCTATAAAAATGGTTGGTAGCTGAGCGGTTAGGGTTCCTTTCTTACTTTCCCACCTTTCCTCCAACCAAGCCACCACACTTGCTTAGGCCATCATTGTCGGGGACCTAATACTGGGGTACCCCAGGAGGTGGAACCAATAACCATCGAACGTTAAAAACTTCTAGACGAACAAGGGCGCCGCTACGTTCCTTGCCTGAATGACGGAAGTTTGGTTCCATCTCGCCTCGACGCCTTTAGGCTAGCCTCGCCTCGCCCGAGGGCCAAGGGCTAGTCTCTGCCTCACCCGATGTCTTTGGATCAGCCTCATCTCACCTGAGGGCTAAGGGCTAGCCTTCGTTCCACCAGATGCCTTTGGGTCAGCCTCACCTCGCCCGAGGACTAAGGGCTAGCCTCCGTTCCACCCGATGCCTTCAGATAGCTCTACCTCACCCAAGGGTTAAGGGATAGACTCTGCCCCGCCCGCCCCCCGAGGGGAGGGCTTGGTCACTCCCAAGGGATAAGGACTGGACTCTATCTCGCCCAATGACCAAGGACGAACCTCACCCCATTCGATGTCCAAAGACTGATTTCATCTTACCTGATAACTTCTCCTTTGTTCCCTCATGATGATGGGTACAGAGCAAGACAAGACGTTTGGGTCAACCATGGCTTCAAGGACCATACCCTGCGCCCCGGCAAGAAAGGTACTGCCAGGGAACGACTGGATGGGTGCTTTAGACCCTTCTAGGCGCCGCAGAGCCCAAAAGGTATTGCAGGCGTGTGCTCCTCACCCTGTAGAGTTGTAGGTGCCGCCTTCAGCTCTAGGACATGGAACCCGACGAAGATATACGACAACCACTACACTCTAGAAAAGAATTTGTGATCTCCACAAAGGACGAACATGCTATCACCATGTTATGAACCTAAGGGAGCGGCGCCCGCTTCCTGACCCCTTAGGTCCACCCAATCAAAGGACCTTGCCCACAACGCTACTCTAGACCCCGACCCCGCGTCCCTCCGACAGAGACTCATAGGAGCCAGAAGGCGTGCAGAGCAAGGCTAGGCAAGTTACATAAGTCAAAACCACTATACTGCAACCCATACCCTGCTAGGGCAGTATTCTACAAACATCCTGACATTCTACAGGGGCATCGATAGTATTATAGGCGCTTATCATCCTTTCACACCCATCAGAATGGGTAACCGAGCTGGGTAGACGTGAGCCACAAGGCTAGGTGGAGTACACATACTAAGTCCTCACCCTTGTAAAGCCATCCCCATCATCTATAAAAGGGGATGCGCTTCCTCCAACAAAGAGAGACCGAACGAGATAAGACACACACACACATAGTCAAGCTGCTACCAAGCTCTTGGCCTCCTTTCAACCCTTCCATCAGAGACTTGGGACCTATCCCTCTCTCGATCGTTTGTATCCCCTACTATGAACCATTCACGGTGCTAATAACACGAGCAGCAACAAACTGGACGTAGGGATATTCAGCCCAAACCAGTATAAATCTTGTGTCCTTTAGTGCACCATCTGAGCCTAATGCGCATTACTATAAATTTACTTGCTAGTGCTTGTATGAAACACCGACAGTTGGCGCACTAGGTAGGGGGCTTGCGCGTTCCAAATTAGGCCTCGGATGGCCACCCATGCAATCAGTTGGGCCTTAGGCGCACATGTGTGTTTCGGCGACCTAGATTTCATCGTCACATAAGGAGGAGAACTGGCGCTGACCCACACGGCTACCTAGTCTCTCCCTTCCATCAACCTCAGCCGTCTAAGGCTTGAGGGCCCACCAGGCAACTCCCTTGGACCCCAGTTATCCAGGGAGGCCTCACGCAATGTTGCCCTATTTCTGAAAGGCCCCGTACGGAGCGCCTCGACACCATTTCCGTTCGGTCTCCACAATGCTACGGCGACCGCTGGCCACCTTCTGGCACTACTATGGTTCAGCCGCCCATGGACAGTGAGTTCATGGGGACGATTGAGCATGATACAGAGACTCTCCATGGGCTCCTCAATGAGGAGCTAGGATCATTCTCCAGCTCAGACTCTAGTAGGGGGAGCCACCACCCTTCCCAGGAATGCTTCATGGCGCAGACCCCCGAGGGGCACGTCGAAAGTGTCTCCGAGGAAGAGGTCACCCCGACAAACAACCCTGATGGCAGATCCAAGGAAGAGACGGTAGCCCCATCTCACCTAAGGATGGAGCAGTTGAGGGCCCGTCAGCTAGAGATCGATGAGGTTGGGCAAGGGCTCATCCGAGAGTACGCGGACATCAATCGCGAGATTGAACGCCATAAAGACGGGGAGGGGCGCGCGTGCCACGGCCTGCACCGTACATCAAAGGATCCTCACCGATGATGGGACCCTTCCTCACTTCGCTCAGGCAAGCCAAAACATCACCGCAGCAACCGCCTTGCTGCATAGCCTACCAGAGGCCACGACATCCGAGGATTGCCATGCCAGCTGAGAAATCCGCACGTTGCTCGAGCGTGCGGCGACGCAGCAAGCAGAAAGTTCGTTGTCCCGATGACGCGAGCCCAATGCTAGCCAGCGAATGCCCTTGGTGCACCCCACCAAGGATGCATCCGTTCACCAAACACCACTAGGTGGTAGGCCACCCTCCACCATCCCAGTGCATCAACGTCTCAGCCACAACCAGTGATGTGCGCAGCACCATCGACGCCCGCAGGTGCGTCCACGGCGATGTAGGAGAGGCGGCCCGCTATGGCTACCATCCTGGGTGTGGCGGACGCTACGACAGCAGGTGAGGACCAAAGTCCGAGCCCTGGCCTGCTAGGCCCTCAGGCCTTTGGCTGACATATCCTTAACGCTACGTTCCCCCTAAGGTATCGACCGCCTACTAACATCCCTAAATATTCTAGTGAAACAAATCCTAAGCTTTGGCTCACATGTCAGGCCAGTGGTGCGAGTGATGACGATTTCATTATTCGCAATCTCCCACTGTTCTTGGCTGATTTGGCACTGAGCGTGGCTGGAGCACCTATCGTCCAATACCATTCAAAGTTGGGCGGATCTGACGGAGATCTTCGTGGGCAACTTCTAGGGCATGTACAAACTGCCTCGAAAACCCATGGGACCTCAAGAACTATCACCAGAAGGCCAATGAAACCCTCTATAGGTACATCCAGGCACTTCTCTCGGCAGTGCAACGAGCTCCCTAACATCGCCAATGCCAACATGATAGGAGCCTTCCTATCTGGGACAACCTGCGAATCCCTAGTCCACAAGCTAGGACACATGGGCCCACAGGACTACCAAGGAACTCCTAGACATCACCACCAGTCATGCCTCTAGAGAGGAGGCAGTCAGAGCCATCTTTGACCACTCTGATGGAAAGACTGAGGCGGGACGAGGACACCAGCGAGGGCGCCTCCAACCGTCCCGCCAAAAGGAAAAATAAGAGGCAACGGCGCGACAACTCGCTCATGGTCGCTACCGATCGCATAGGTGGCCGGAAGCCCATGGAGAGCACTCTGAACCACTTTGAGAAAATGCTCGAGGGGCCATGCCCAAACCACGCCTTCCTAGCCAAGCATCTATACAAGGATTGTGGCCTCATGCGCAAATACTTGTCTAGGGGCCTTAACAAAGGGGAGCAGGGGAAGGAACCTGTTCCCACCACAGACGATGCAGAAGGGAAGGATGACGCCTTCCCAACGCCTGACCGGTGCCCTCATGATCTTTGGAGGATCAACGGCCTATGACTCCAAGCACCACTAGAAGGTCGCACACCGCTGAGGTCTATACAACCAGACCGGCCATGCCTGCCTTCCTCTGGTGGTCGGAATCTGCCATAACCTTCGACCAAACCGACCATCCGGATGCCATCCCACACCCAGGAAGGTACCCGCTTGTCGTCGATCCAATCGTCGGTCCAAAGCGGCTCACGAAAGTACTGATGGATGGAGGCAGTGGCCTCAACATCATGTATGCCAAGACGCTCGATGAGATGGGCATCGACCAAATGAACCTCCATCCCATCCAAGCGCCTTTCCATGGCATCGTGCCTAGTAGGCAAGCCGTGCCACTAGGAGCAGATCGATCTGCCCATCACTTTTGGGGATCGGTCCAATTACTAGACTGAGACCATCACCTTCGACTGTAGTGGGGTTCTCGGGAACTTTCCACGCCATCTTTGGACGACCATGTTATGCAAAGTTCATGGCCATCCCCAACTACATGTACCTTACGCTAAAGATGTCGGGCCCCCGCAGGGTCATCACCATCAGCACCTCCTTCTATCGCGCTTACGAGTGCAAAGTCGAATGCTGCGGCCATGCCACAGCAGTCATCGCCTCCGAAGAGCTCGCCACCCTCAGGGAGGATGTCGTTGAAGAAGCACCCAATGCAAAGAGGTCATCCGGGTCGTTCGAATCGGCGGAAGGACCCAAGGAGGTCCTCTTGGACCCCAGCAACTCCGAGGGCAAAAAAGTCCGTATCAGGACTGCGCTCTCCTCCGAATAGGAAAGTGCGCTCGTTGACTTCCTCTGTGATAACAAAGACATCTTTGTGTGGAAACCCTCGGATATGCCGGGCATCCCGAGGGAGGTCACCGAGCATACTCTCCAGATCCTCCTAGGCTCCAAGCCAGTGAAGGAACCTACATCGCTTCGACGAGGAAAAACATAGAGCCATTGGTGAAGAGATAGCAAAATTGTTAGCTGCTGGGTTCATCAGGGAAGTACACCACCCAGATTGGTTAGCAAATCCTGTTCTTGTGCGAAAAAGAGCAGGAAATGGAGAATGTGTGTCGATTACATAGGCCTCAACAAGGCGTGTCCAAAGGATCCGTTTCCTTTGCCATGAATAGACCAAATAGTCGATTCCACCTCGGGGTGCGAAACCCTCTGCTTCCTTGACTGCATACTCTGGTTAGCACCAGATCGCGATGAAGGAGACCGACCAGCTCGTGACGTCTCTTATCACCCCCTTCGGATCATTCTGCTACATTTCAATGCCGTTTGGTCTGAAGAACATTGGGGCAACTTACCAGCGCTGTATGCTCAGTTGCTTCGGGGACCTCATCGGGCGGACCGTTGAGGCCTATGTTGACAACATCGTAGTCAAGTCTAAGCGAGCTGCCCACCTTGTCACCAACCTTGAACAAACCTTTGTGAAACTCTAGGCAAACAGCATCAAACTCAATCCTAAAAAATGTGTTTTTGGGGTCCCAAGGGGCATGCTGCTCGGCTTTATCATCTCTGAGCACGGCATCGAAGCCAACCTAGAGAAGATATCAGCCATCATGAGGATGGGCCCAATCCAAAACATAAAGGGGGTTCAGCGGATCACAGGGTGCCTTGCCGCCCTCAGCCGATTCATTTCGCGCCTCGGTGAACGAGGACTCCCCCTTTATCGACTCTTGAAGAAATCTGACTGCTTCGAGTGGACAGCCGAGGCTCAGGAGGCGCTTGACATGGTTAAGCAATTTCTAACTAAACCTCCGGTCCTAGTTCCTCCATGCAACGGAGAATCCCTCCTACTGTATATATCAGCCACCACGCAAGTGGTCAGCTTTGCCTTAGTGGTAGAGCGAGAGGAAGAGGGGCACGACTTTAAGGTATAGCACCCTGTGTATTTTATCAGCAAGGTGCTATCCGACTCCAAAACCCGTTACTCCCAAATCCAAAAACTCCTCTACACC
The DNA here is from genome assembly GCF_019320115.1 of Miscanthus floridulus. Taxonomy (NCBI): domain Eukaryota; kingdom Viridiplantae; phylum Streptophyta; class Magnoliopsida; order Poales; family Poaceae; genus Miscanthus; species Miscanthus floridulus. Next base: position 53,573,705 of record NC_089594.1, read on the forward strand.
GTCCTCATCACCAAGAGAAAGCTACGCCACTACTTCGAGTCACACCCTATGACAGTCACGTCTTTCCCCCTTGGCGAGGTCGTCCGTAGCCAGGATGCTATAGGAAGAACCGCAAAGTGGGTGCTCGAGCTAATGGATCAAGGCATTACTTATGCCCCCCGAACAGCGATCAAATCCCAGGACTAGCTGACTTCATCACGGAGTGGACCGAGGTCCAGATGCCACCAATAGTCATCGATCAAGAGTACTGGACAATGTACTTTGACAGATCGCTAATGAAGAAGGGCGCCAGAGTAGGACTAGTTTTTGTATCTCCCCTCGGGGTCCGCATGAGGTACATGGTTTGGCTCCATTTCCCCTCATCAAACAATACTACAGAATACGAACTGCTCATCAACGGCATACAAATCGCCATCGAGCTGGGCATCCGATGCCTCGACGTCAGGGGCAACTCCCAGCTAGTCGTCAACCAGGTTATGAAGGAGTCATGCTGCCATGACACCAAGATGGAGGCATACTATCAAGAAGTCCAATGGCTGGAGGATGGATTCGATGGCCTCGAACTCAATCACATCCCAAGGCGCCTCAACGAAGCAGCCGACATGCTCGTGAAAGTAGCATCCGGCCGAGAGCCAGTCCTGGCAGGCGTCTTTCTAGTGATCAACACAAACCCTTGGTATGCTACGCGGGGTCAGAACAAGCCGACGATGGCCCATCTAGTCTGACTTTAGGGGCCAATTCGCCAACTGCTTCACCCAACCCAAAGGTTATGGAGCTTGAAGAGGACCCAGCAGTGAAGTCTGACCCTCCTGATGACTGGAGAATGCTTTACCTCGACTACCTCCTCTGCGACATACTACCAACGGACAAGACGGAAGCCCGATAGCTCACACGCCGCGCCAAGTTCTTCGTTCTTGTAGAGGGCGAACTCTACAAATGGAGTCATATTGGGATCCTGCAACTCTGTGTCCCTAGCGAACAGGGAAAACTTCTGCTAAGCGATATCCACGGTGGAGTCTACGGTCATCATGCCGCACCAAGGACCTTGGTTGGGAATGCATTCCGACAAGGCTTCTACTGGCCCACCGCAGTAGCCGGTGCCGAGCAAATTGTACGCACCTGCGAAGGGTGTCAGTACTATGCTTGGCAAACTCACCTCCTAGCCTAGGCACTCCAGATGATCCCCATCACGTGGCCCTTCATGGTCTAGGGGCTCGACCTAGTTGGGCCACTCAAAAAGGCGCCTAGGGACTTCACCCACCTGCTTCTCACTGTAGACAAGTTTACAAAATGGATTGAAGCTCGACCAATATCCACGATCAAATCCGAGCAAGCTGTGCTATTCTTCCTCGACATCATCCATCGCTTTGGAGTACCGAACTCCATCATCATAAACAATGGCACATAGTTCACCGGCAGGAAATTCATTCGATTCTGCGATGAACAACACATCCGGATCAATTGGGCAGCCATCATGCACCCCTAGACGAACGGGTAGGTCGAGCGCGCAAATGGCGTGCTCCTGCAAGGCCTTAAGCCAAGAATTTTCAACCGGTTGAACAAGTTTAGAGCGTGCTGGCTCGCTAAGCTTCCAGCCATACTCTAGAGCCTGAGGACAACTCCTAGCCGAGCAACTGGCTACACACCCTTCTTCATGGTCTATGGTTCCGAGGCCGTTCTCCCAATGGACCTTGACTATGGAGCACCAAGAATCAGAGCATACGACGAATAGGGGGCTGAGGCATCTCACCAAGACACCATGGACTAGCTAGACGAAGCCCGTGACATCGCCCTCCTCCATTCGGCTAAGTACCAGCAGGCGTTGCGATGGTACCATAGCCGACGGGTGCGGGGTCGAGCCTTCAATGTCGAGGACCTCATCCTCCGCCTTGTCAGAGCAACAAGGGCCGCCACAAACTCTCCCCGCCCTGGGAAGGGCCCTACGTCGTCGTGGAAGTACTTTGCCTGGGCGCCTACAAGTTGAAAACCATCAACGGTGAGGTCTTCACCAATGCCTGGAACATTGAGCAGCTATGTCATTTTTCCCTTAAATAAACGCATGTTTCTTCCTTATCAGTTTTTGTCATTACGAAACCTCGATCCTTAGTGACATTCGACCCCTGCAAATTGCGAAGGGTCAGACCTCACTCGGGGGCTGACATGAATAATACAAGTACGCTTGCAAAAACTTCCTGTGTTGTATTTGCAAACATTCTCTAAGTTTTCTGTTCTTCTCATAAAAAAGTCCTAAGGACTAGGATTTCAGGAACAAATTCAGAATATAACTGGTAGGACTATGGGAGATCCACTCCCCAGAGGCTGCGACCACTTTGCTCACCAGTGCGGTCAGAATTAAATCACCCGCACTCCTAGTTTCTTACGACTTAAACCATGGGAAGGGTCGGAGGGCATGAAAACTTTTTTTACAGAAAAAGGAAAGGCCGTTTGTTGTAACAAAAGATGAAAATTTGTTCATTTTTGCACAAATTCACCACTTACAAAGTGATTTCATTACAAAAAGGACTAATATACTTGTAAATTCAGAGGACTGTTTACTCGGGGGCTCCCCCACAAATTTATTCAATTACAGTCTCTACCTAGCTTTACTACAAGTACTGCTGCGATCACGCGCCATGCTCTCCATCGGCAACGCCCGGGGCATGTACATGGGCCAGTGCATCTACTGCGGCCGCCACACCATGCTCTCCATCGGCGGTGTCCTACCACTTCGCGGGGTCCTCGAAGGCACCATCACCTGCAGTGTCGAGCTCCACGTAGGCAAATGCAGCGCCTCTGCCGGGGCGTCCAGGGACTACGACATCATTGTTAGCCGCAACCCCGATAGTGACGTCTCCACCGGGGTGTCTAGGGACTACAACACCGTCGTCAGCCGCAACCCCGACAGTGATGCCTCCATCGGGGCATCCAAGGACTACGCCATCATCATTAGCTGCAACCCTGACAACGGCGTCAGGGTAGGAAATGCCTCCCACCAAAGGAGGGACACAGCGAATGATGGCAAAGTCGATGACGTACGGCGCCCTCCAGCGCTCCTTCTCCTTCGGTAGCAGCGGCTCCTCAGCAAGGATAGCTCACACCATCTCATCTATGTTGCATGACCTCCAGCTCGACATCACGCTCTAGATTCACGAGCAGATCTATGAGTTTTCTCTCTCTCTGGCATTACCCTCTCTTACTTAGGAACCGATACATTCGGTGGAAAGGAAGGAGAAGAGGTGGCGGTCCAAAGGCTGGCGAGGAGGTGTGGCGAGAACTCTCCCCGCCCCTCTCCCTATTTAAAGAGGGGGCTTGGCAACTAAGGAAAGGTGAAAGGTTCAGACGAAAAATCTCTTCCTTCCCCTGTTCAATACAAATGCGAAATCAGTGCTGACAGGAATCTAAGGTGACACGCCGAAAACGACGTGACGCGCTCTGATCGACAGGATGCCCGAGCATGGCCCACCACTAATGTGCCCTGGAAGCAAGAGTCGGGGCACACTCACCTACAGGTGACTCTCCGCTTCCCTAGGCAGGACCAGGGACGATCCAACAATGGAACCTCCATCCGGAGGGAGGCCCAACGGGCCCCCTAGGTTGATTGGTCGGCCCAGGCAAAGCAACGAACAACGAACAACGAACGAACGACCGACCGTAAGATAAGCACCCTTGTTTATTTACTTTGAGTATTGAATTCTTTGCCAAGCTTCTGACCCCAGCAATGGTAGGGACACGGGCATCGCTCGGGGGAAGGCTGAGGGTGCATGTTTGTTTAAACACCCTCTTAGTCCGATCCCTCCTTTATTTCGATTAAAATTAAACATTCAAACATTACATATGCAAAACATTGCATCCAAATGCTTCATGTCGCGTCATGAAACGGCCGTCGCCTCATTCGATATAGGTGGCAGTAGGCCAAGGTTTGAAGGCCGGCCCACGAAGGGCTCGAGGCTGCCTCATGCCAAATAGAGCCAGGGAGAAATAACTGAGACAAGCCCCAGCGGTCCTGTTCGACCCCGCTTAGAAACGGACAGGGACATTTCAACCTTTTCTTGTTCAATTCTAACCCCGAGCTAAACCCACAGAATCTCCATCGAGGAGAGGTCATCGGGCTGCCTGAGCCTATCGAACAGCTTGGGCATCTGCCGGGAGGTGGGTTAAGAAGTTGTGGAGTGCCACCAGAAGGCTATGCTGACCCCATCAGCAAATGATGGACCCAGATTCCACACGAACGTACCCGTTAGCGAGCTCATTGAGCACGATACTCGAGCCATCAAGGCAAGTGTCGCTTACTTAGCCCCTCCGATTGCGAAAATCGAGGACAAGGTAACACGCAAATTATGGCCGACCCCTATCAGACCCTGACAAGGCCCGGGGGCTCGAGCCGCTCAATACAGGGACACGGGTTCAAAGGCCCTCCCTTGTTGAGCCCATAGAATCCCATTTGGAGATTTCTGTTGGAAGGCAGGGTGGGGAATAGTGCGACACCATCCTAGGACTTCATCGACCCTGTCACAATAACCATAGAATGGGATTCCATCTGAACGTTCTGGTCTCCAGTAACACCCGACCCTAGCAAATGCAAGGGGTCGGACCTTACTCAGGGGCTGGTTAAGGTACGGCTACTTCCCTTCCTCTTTTCGAAACAATCATTACATCAGATTCCCTCCTCACATCAAGACCAGCGGCAAGATTCAGGGGAACAGATTGGTAAGACCGCAAAAACCAAATGACCAGACGGCTACAGGAAGAAGGTGAAATCAAACAAAATGAAATTATGAAACAAAATCATGAAACTATGTCCAGACTCAAAAATACGAACACTTGTTCACATATTACATATAAGTTGTGCTCAAAATTATTCAACTAACTACTCCCGTGAAGGGAGAACCATTTCTTTCAAATTATCCACCAGGTTTTTTGCAAGGGGAGCCACCACCTTCTCAATTGCCCCCAGCTCATCATCCTCATAGGTAGGTGGGAAACCTTTGCTCATCACCTCTAGGTTGATCTCCTTCTCATAATGAGCATGGGCGATGGTGAAGGTTTGGGTGATCCCGGCGTGAAAAGCACTCTCCTCAAGCTAGCCTACCCAAGCCGTGATACTAGCAGCATGGGTCACAAGCGAGCTGGTCCCCTCCTCTTGTGCCACCTACAGGTTGTCGTAGACCGCTAGAACGGCGAGGGACAAGCGATCATATTCATCACCTTCAGCTTGAAGAAGCTATCACGCCTCGGCAAGATAGGTGCGCAAACCGGCAGAAACCTCTTCGGCATCCAACCGTCGAGTCACCTCAACTCTAAGATCTGTCTAGCGTGCCTTGGCCTCCCAATGTGCTTCGTTGCGCTCTCGGGTCGTCTGCTTGATCACTGCGGCATCCTAGTTTGCCTTCTCCTACAACGTCATGGACCTCTCCTCAGCCTTCAGCTTGAGGTCCCGCTCTATCTATAGCTCTGCCAGGAGCTCGCTGGCTTTCTCACTAGCTGTGGCATTCTTCTGTAGTAGCTCATCTTGCTCCTTTCAGAGCCTGGCGATCTCCTCCTCATCCAGCTTTGTCCTCGCTGACAAGTCCTCAAACATCCCGTGGGCATCCTCCATGTCCTAACGCGCCTGCACCTCCCGCTGCTGGGCGGCAGCAAGCTGCGCACCCACATCTCCTCGCAGCCGGGCCTCCTTAGCAAGGCGATCCCATTCCGCCTTCTGTTCACAAAGGAACTGGGATTTGCTCCGACTGCGAGCAACGATGACCTGAAAAGAAGACTGGTATCAAAAATACAAAAACACAAAAGTACTTGAAGGAGGAAAACAAGGAAGAACGAGCAGATACCTGGCTAGTAGGAACGACAATTTCACGCAGGGCCCCTCTAACCTGGTCCAGGGCATTCATCATTGTCGAAAACCCAAAGTTGAGACTTTCCCGCTCCATGCTCTCGGAATGGTCGTCGAGTGTGAAAAGGGCCGACGTTGGGTTCTGAGCGTCCATCCACTGAAGCGGTGGCTCGCCTCGCACAGGGGAGCGGCTACCTCCCGACAAAGGGGCCAGAGGTGACTCCCTCCTGGTCCTCCACACCACCGCCATGATGCCCGAGGGCCCTCCGACCGGATCCTCCTCTTGGGTCGCTTCGAGCACCATAGGCGAATCCACTTGGGCCCTCGGTGGCGCAGATTGCACTACACCCTCGAGCGCCACCGCGGCTGCGCCTGGCTAATCCTGGCTTGGCGCGGTCATGACCACCTCCATCGGTGATATGCAACCCTCAGCAAGCTGTACCACGCCCGCAATGGAAGATGCCACCTGCTCAGCAACCACTAAGGGCGCGAGCGCCACCACAGGAGCCGTCAGATCAGCCAACATGGCTCCAACATCGGCACCACTCCTGCCCAAAACAGGGGTGATGCCAGGGCAGCGCCATCCATCCCACCTAAATGGTGAGGCTCTTCTTGGGCCCTAGCCCAGGGAGTGGCCCATCCGCAAGAACCTACACAAAGGTAAAAGCCATTAGATCAAAATAGAAAGGGAAAAATGATGAAAATAGGGGAACCAGTGCCTTATGCTAATGCCTTTGGCCAGCGGAAGCGTTTTGGGGATGGATCCCCAGATCCCTGCCCCGACTCATCTGGGCGGGACCGTTTTGAGCCTACCCCCTACTCTATGGCAGGGGGACTCATCTCCCTTACCTCATGGGGCATGGCACCAAAGCCGCTCCCATCCACCATCTCATGGGGCGTGGCACCAGTGCCACTCCCCTCCACCATCACCTTAGGGTCAGCAGCAGCAGGCCCACCTTCCCCCATCCACCGATCCTCGGCCGGCACACCGTGCGAAGCGGTGGACTCTCCGGCCTCCACCGACCTCACCAACTCGCTTCCCTCCACATGGAACGGGAAGGGTCCCTACACGGACGGGTGGGCACTTATCAGCATGTCCTCATCCTCTAGGACACCCCAATCCACATCGATGGCTACCTCGTCATCATCGTCATCATCGTCGTCGTCATCATCACTGCTCACATCCTCTCCCCGATCCCATGCTTCCTGCTTCAGTCATCTCTTCTTCTTCATCTGCTCCCTTGCATTCTTGTCCCGCTCGGCCACGAGTCGATTCGCCGCCGCCATGGCCTTGTCCTTTGGCAGCAGAACCAGACTGTCTTTGAAGACTAGCCCCCCGGCTGGTCCCAACATTGCAAAAGCGAGTATCAAAAAAATGGAGATTCAGGAAAAAGAAAGAGCACGGGAGAAGAAGGCTTACGAATTCAAAGAACCCAGGTTCTGGCCACATTGGGGGATGTCCAGGCACCGGATACACAATGTTGAGGACACCGCCTATGGAATCCTTCATCGGCTCCGTTGCCTCCTTAATGCGCTGTGCCACTTCCGAGAAAGGAAGCGCCTCGTCAACAAGCACCGTCCCCTCGAATGACATCCCGGGCATCATCTGATGCAAGGGAAGCACGTGCACCATCGGCGGCACCACCCTCCTTGCATGATAGGTGCCGATAATCCCTGCCCCCTTTATGCCCCGTTCCTTCAGGACTTGGAGGGCGGAAAGAAGGTTAGAAAGGTGTTTCTTGTCTTTAAACTAGACGCCACAAGCCCATGACTTCGGAGCCTCTTCAATAAGGCACCTGGTGTACCTCGGTAGGGTGGCACTCACATCATCCCTGACATAAAACCACTACGAGTGCCATCCCTTGTTAGAGGTTGCCAGACGCATGAACGGGTAACCCCTCGATCGGGTATGGCGCAGATGAACGCTGGCACATCCCATTGGCACATTCACCTCCTTCCCCCCGATCCGCCTCTTCGACAAACTGATGGTAAAGAAATACCAGCCATAGATCAGAATGGGGATTGATCCCTAGGAAACCCTCGCACAGGGCAACAAATGCCAACATATGTTGAACCTCATTGGGAGTTAGATGCTGTAGCTCCACCTCATAATAATCCAGTAGCCCCCGAAGGAATCTATGCGCGGGTACCATAAATCCCCACTCATGGAAGATGGTGAAAGATACAACATACCCTTTGGGCGGTGCCAGCTCACCCTTGTCACTAGGTAGCAGCCACTCCTAGGACGGCGGACAGTGGATGGAGAAGGCCATAGCGGACGAGTCCCTCCAAACACCGAGAGGTGATGCTAGATCTGCCCCACAACTCCATTAAAGCGATTGGGGAGAAAGGTGGGCGTGAGCTCGACGGCGGCTACAAGGCAGGCGCAAGCTTGATAGCGACAGCAACATGGATGTAAGCCGGTCAACGGTGGCGGTGCGGATGTAGGAGGCTGGGGCGATTGGTGGCAGATGTTTCAGACGCAAAGGCAAGGGAGCAAAATACAGAACCTTGGGGGCAAACCCCATGGTTTTATAGGGGCGACGGACGTGAGAAGGGCAACCATCCACCTCGATCTCTGGGCCTGCCATGCGCACCACCGCGTCATGTTGTGGGACACTGCGCCCACAGTCCCTATCCTCTCCCACCAAAAATCACAACGGACGGTTCGCCTTCCCCAGGCGAATCTGGACTCTCTACCCACCTGGGAAACGCAAGGCACAAAGACATTTTCTCTTTGGTCCACCTAGGGCCCAGAAGCTCAGCGGTCGGCCCAACTTGAGGATGGGTCCAGTGAACGATCCAAAATCAAGGGCGCAAGTATTACTAGGGATCTCGGTCCATGGTCAAGCCCTAGTTAGGTCAGCCCTAAATGAGATCCCCGTGAACTGAGATACCATGACCCCCTCGAAAAAATATCCAGTTGACGAAAAACTAAGTCCTTCAGCCTTACCCGCGAAGGGTCCGATACAACCCCCCGGGCGACCCTACTCAAATCACCCGGGGGCTCGAGGGCTACACCCATCAGGTGCGCTCGCCCGCACCCTCCGGCAAAGTAACTCCAATGAAATCGAGAACACCCCCAGGCGATTCTATCCAAATCACCCGGAGGCTCAGGGGCTACTATTGCGGACCTAATACTAGGGGTACCCTAGGAGGTGGAACCAATAACCATCGAACATTAAAAACTTATGGACAGACAAAGGCGCCGCTACATTCCTTGCCCAAATGACGGAAGTTTGGTTCCATCTCGCCCGACGCCTTTAGGCTAGCCCTGCCTCACCCTGAGGGCTAAGGGCTAGTCTTCGCCTCACCCAACGTCTTTGGGTCAGCCTCGTCTCGCCCGAGGGCTAAGGGCTGGCCTTCGTTCTACCAGACGCCATTGGGTCAGCCTCGCCTCACTCGAGGGCTAAGGGCTAGCCTCCATTCCGCCCAACACCTTCGGGACAGCTCCACCTCATCTGAGGGTTGAGGGATAGACTCAGCCCTGCCCGACCCCCGAGGGGTGGGATCAGTCATGCCCAAGGGATAAGGACTGGACTCTGTCTCGCCCGATGACTGAGGACAAACCTCGCCCTGTTCGATGTCCAAAGACTGATTTCATCTTACCTGATAACTTCTCCTTTGTTCCCTCATGATGATGGGTATAGAGCAAGACAAGATGTTTGGGTCAACCACGGCTTCAAGGACCATACCCTGTGCCCCGGCAGGAAAGGTACTACCAAGGAACGACTGGATGGGTGCTTTAGACCCTTCTAGGCGCCACAGAGCCCAAAAGGTATTGCAGGCGCGTGCTCCTCACCCTGTAGAGTTGTAGGTGCCGCCTTTAGCTCTAGGACACAGAACTCGATGAAGATATATGACAACCACTACACTCTAGAAAAGGATTTGTGATCTCCACGAAGGATAGACATGTCGTCACCACGTTATGAACCCAAGGGAGCAGCGCCCGCTTCCTAACCCCTCGGGTCCACCCAATCAAAGGACCTTGCCCACAGCGCTACTCCGGACCCCAACCCTGCGTCCCTCCAACAGAGACTCATAGGAGCCAGAAGGCGTGCGGAGCAAGGCTGGGCAAGGTACATAAGTCAAAACCACTGTACTATAGCCCATACCCTGCGCAGGGTATTATTCTGCAAACATCCTGACATTCTATAGGGGCATCAACAGTATTGTAGGCGCTTATCATCCTTTCACACCCATCAGAATGGGTAACCAAGCTGGGTAGACATGAGCCACAAGGCTATGTGGAGTACACATCCTAAGTCCTCACCCTTGTAAAGTCATCTCCTTCATCTATAAAAGGGGATGCGCTTCCTCTAACAAAGAGAGACCGAACGAGATAAGACACACACACACAGTCAAGCTACTACAAGCTCTTGGCCTCCTTTCGACCCTTCCTTCAGAGACTTGGGACATGTCCCTCTCTCGATCGTTTGTATCCCCTACTATGAACCATTCACGGTGCTAATAACATGAATAGCAACAAACTGGACATAGGGATATTCAGCCTAAACCAGTATAAATCTTGTGTCCTTTAGCACACCATCCGAGCCTAACGTGCATTACTATAAATTTACTTGTCGGTGCTTGTATGAAACACCAACAATCGTCTTCACCATCTTCAGTTGATCTTCATGGCTTCAAGCTTCTAGAGATGAGAAGGTGCGTAATCCTCCTTCCTTTGTCACTCCTCTCTTCCTTTTCCATAGCAAAAGGGCTAGGGTTTGCTCGATCTAGAGGCCAGGTTGGTTTTGTTGAATTCTAACTTGGTGAAGAGGTAGAGCATGCTTGACTTGTCCATTGGGTAACCTTCAGTTGCTTAGAACTGCTTAAGGTAGTAGATCTTGAGGAAGCAATGTCTTGTTATTGTTCAAATCATGTTGAATCAAACATTGACGGACTCTCCCTTGGCCCTAGCGCAATATTCCACCAAAACCTTGGGAGGCTTAGAATTGTCATGAATCATGCGGCTTACCTTTCTTTGTTGACTTTGACGTATGGTCCATGACTACCATAGACTCTCTACCACTTTCAGTTTGTAACCTAGGTTCCACCCTATATGTTGTTGGAAATTTTGCAGGCTCTCCATCACTAATGTTGGAGGCTCCGGTATGCTCCAATTAGTCTCAGGTCAAATGTTTATAATTTAGTGGATGGTCTGACATCTTCACGGACGCTTTGCTACTCTCTGGGTAGTTGTGAGTCTAGTTCTTGTTGACATCCTCATCACTAAACCTTATATGGATCCTTGAAGAATATCATGTGACACTGCAACACTGTACCTTTAATCTTTTGTGCTGGCAAATACCATTGTACTCTTAAATTCCCTTAGCACTTGTTTGGTCCGACCACAATCTTACTTCTTGTTTGTATTTGTAGATCTAGCTCAGATCATCATTTATCAAGTGGGGGTCCCATCAAGAAGAGACCAAGCACCGAGGAGCAAAGTAGTCGTCAAGCCTCTCGCTGAGCGGGTGGTGTTCGCCTAAGAAGAGGAAGACACCACACGCTCGGAGATCCAAGATGGCCACTTTGCCAAATGTCATTGATGATGATGAATGGGCCATGCTTGAACGGGAAGAGGAGGAATAGCCCCTTAGACAAGGCCAGGGTCTAGCGAAGTAGATCCAAGAGGACTCCCCATTCAATGAATTTGAGGTGGACTACAGTGATGATGAGTACGGGGAAGAAGGGGTCCATCCAATCTACATGGAAAATCATCCCAAGAGGAACTATTCTTGGGAGAGCACAAAGAAATACCAAGAGGTTTGCAAAGAGAAGCACTACCAACAGAACAGTGACACCCTTTCTGCCTCCCAGGTCCAATACCAGCTCTTCTAGGGTGAGTTCATCTGTAGGCCAATGCAAGAGAGTCAGTGGATTAATTAGGCCTATTTGGATGGCTTCCCACACATCAAGGACTTGGTCCAAAAGTTTTGGGTCATGGGTCTTCATAAGGTGATGGAGTTCAGTCACAACTGGAACGAGTTCGCTATCCATTAGTTCTATGCCACTCTTGAGGTTAACATGGAGGATGACCTTCTAACTTTGATGACTAGCAAGAAAATCTTCACCGCTTCATTCTAGGAGTTTGCTACTCTCATTGGTCTTGACTATGAAGAGATGAAGACTAGGAAATATGTGGGGGATCTTCCGCCGATGTAAGAGCATGAGACCTATGTCCTCTATTCGGATGGGAAACATCATCATGGAGCTAGCAAGCACTTTAGGAGGTATCCTTCCCTGATCTTTAGCATGTTAAGGCATACCATCATGCCCAAGGTTGGGAATTCCGATGTTGTTCACATCCCTTATTATGTGGCAATTTGAGCTATCATGTCCAGGAACAAGCTAAACATTATTGAGTGGATGGCCGCTAGGATGGTGGAGTGTAGGCTTGATAGGAGAGGTGCCTTGGTATTCTAGCCATACATCATTGCATTGATCCATCACAAGACTAGCTTCTTGGGTGTTGCTGGCATGGTGCATAGGAATTTCTGCCCGTTCATGAATAAGAAGGAGGCCTTGGAACAGAGAGGATTCACCTCTACCCAAGGTTCCACCACCACCTATTACAACTGCAGTCGGAGAGGGTGCAAGTGTGTGGATGCCACCAGAGGATTACTTTGTTCCATACTTTGAGTGTCTCAACCATCAGTTCTAGGAGTCAATTGCTCCACTCTACCAGGGGTTGGATGTGAGGTTCGCCAAGCAGGAGCAATTCCTCAAGGATAGCTTTGTTGATCCAATGACTGCCACGGTGAATAGCTTGGCTGATCGTGTGGGGAGGATGGCCACCAGAGAAGAGATGGGTTAGCTCCGCTCTGAGGTTACTTTGTAGGTTTAGACTACTGGGCAGCTCAAGCAGTCCTTCAACACTCTGTATCATCATGTCTACCGCTGCTGCCCGAAGCCATCTGCTAGCCATGTGATTGGTACACTTCCTTCTCTTTTTTACTTACTTGTACTCCATTTGCAGTATTTCCATTCTCTTATAAGACTGTTCTCATTTCTACTGATCATGCAGAGCCCACTCCACTCTAGGTATGTCCTTTGCTTCCAGCCACTCAAGGAATTGCTATTTCTCCTATAGGTTCTTTAGGTATTCTTGTACTTCCTATGACTATGTATTTTGATACCTTTATTTTTCTAGCTTCTATGGTTTCTAATTAACGCTCTTGCTGTATCTTTATGCAGGTGGACAACCAATGATGATATCTCCAGGAGCGTTCTATCTACCGTCGTACTTGCAGATGTCACCGCCACAGCAGCTCAGTCAGACTCCACTGAACCAGTGATCTCCTTCATGCCTTGCTACTATCATGCTCCAAGGTTGGTTTCACTCCAGTCCATCATGGGAGTGTTTTTATCAAATACTTTGAACTTTGATTTGCTTCACCGCCCAGCTTTGTTGGGCATACTTGGATTGTAATGTACTCGACACTATGGTTTGTTCTGTGCGTCATCCATCGAGGTGACGAATTTGGTATCCTATTTGAATTCCTTTAGTTGGACACCTTGACTTGCTTGATATCTCATCCCCTTGTCAATGCTTGATGGTTGTTGCTCTAGTTTGGATTCTTTTATGTATAATTATCTATAGGTGGGAGATAAGGCCTAAATACATAGGAGCCAACCGAAATTTCCATCGATCTAGCAATGGTGAGTGAAGGGAACCTGATTGGGAACTTCAAAGGATCTAGATAGAGACATCAAAACTATCCTAACATTCTTGACACTCTCTACAGGATACGCTTGGTCTAGAATAGCGTCTTACCACAACCTAGTATTCCTCACTTGGCTAAAACTATAACTATCACTCCTAATTCCTAATCCAAACATTAATTGAGTCCAAAATTTTCTTTAAAAACAAAAACCCTTTGGACATTTTTCTTGTATCATAGAGTATTGGGGTAAAAGAGGATAGATTCAACTAGAGAAGAGAGTTAAGATAACTTAGGGTTTGTGTCGCAGGGTTGAAACTATAGCAAGCATGTTGTTCGAGTCAGTGTTAGAGTATGGGGTCTTTGATGGCTCGGGTGGACTCAGGAACACAAGAATCACATAAGAGAAGATGCAATGGTTTATCCTAGTTCAGGCCAATTTGGTCCCTACATCTAGCAGCTAATGATCCTTATACTCAAGAGCACCCAAAATCTGGGGGTTACAACAGAGTGTAAAGGAAGAAGATTTGGTAGGAGGTTAGCTTGGTGCTAATCCTAAGGTTGCCTCACTTCCGATGGAGTCTCCCCTCGTCGGAGAGGAAGGAGATGGCGGGATGCGGTGGAGGAGGGGCTCTCGGTGCTCCTCTTTGGGTTGCCTTGCTCTTAGTGCAGATGCGAACGCAAATGGAATGGAGTGTTTGGTGATTAAATAGGGATCCTATCCCCTCTAGGTCCGACATTATCCCTTATATAATGAGATAGTTTGGGTACAAGGTAGTTTGAGGGTTGTAGTCTATGGTCTATGTGCGCCAGAGTCTAGGAGGGGATTGCAGTGGTGCGCCATGGACCATCGAGGTGTCTTGGAGACAAAGAAGCCTAGGCATCGTCTGGCTGCTCTATTCTGACACTTTGCATGTTAGAGGGTGTCGGCTTGGACTGGCCTCCCCCAGGTGAGACCTTCTTGAGTCTTCTTGGTGGCGAAGGAGGTCGGCTCTGAGGGCTAATGCGTAGGCCTAGAAGCCCTTGAGCCCTCAGAGGCTGCGGTAGGCTTTGTCTTCTTGTGTCATGCCCCGGACGTGACCCTATGGGAGGAGCAGTTGGTAGGGGCATGCCTAGGTAGTGATGCCAGGGAGCCTCTAGGCATTGGTGGCCTAGGGCTTGTCTTCTTGTGCCCCAGCCTTGGCTGGCATCGTTAGCTGGGTAGGAGCCAAGGACTGGGCTTGGTCATGTTGTAGCTCGGGAGCCCAAGGCTCAGGGAAGCCCCCGAGCCCTAGGCAGAAGCTACGGTCGAGTCAGACTCGGTCGGGTCTCTTTTCCAGATGGTGCATGCAAGCATGCCTGATAGGCCTAGCCCCCAAGCCCTCGGGCGATCCTAAAGGGGTCAGTCGAGGGGTCTTCTTTGTTCAGGAACCATTAGACCCAAGGCTTAACATACCTATATATTAGGATCTTGTCAGGAGCCCATGAGCCCTTTGTGGCCTCACCTGGCATGATGGCGACGAGGGCTAAATTCGATCTTCTGGTGACCAAACCCTCCTTGGTGGGGATGCCTTTTGCTGGCTAGTGTTATGCCTTACTAGGGGCCTTCTTCTCTAGTGTGATGGATGGTGCTTGGCTATCGAGGCTAAGTGAAGATGATGCTAATCCCTTCATGAGTCCATGTCGCATGGATCTTTGAGTTGAGTGAGAGCTCGATGGACTTGTCTAGGAGTCACCGACTATATGCCTAGGGCCACCCGGCCAAGTGATCAAGAGTGTTGGGCTCTAGCTCGGGCCCATCTGATCATCTAGAGCTCCACGCCCTTCTCTAGGATATGATAATAGGTCTTGATCCTCTCAAGCTAGCCTTCTAGGGCCAACAATGCCCGGATACCCATGACAGACCACATGGGCTACGCCCCTAGTGGTGGCCCAGCCCACAAGATGAAGCCTTACGGAGTATGGCGCTGCTCGACGTGTCCTGCAAGACATTAAGAAGATATCCTGGATATGTATGATCCCATGATTCTTGTAATCTATTATCTCCTAGATCTATTCAACTTGTAACCCTACCCCCTAGACTATATAAGGTGGGCAGGGACCCCCTCCAAATGCACGCAATATCATATGATGGCCAATACAAACTAATAGACCACAGGAGTAGGGTATTACGTCATGCTGATGGCCCAAACCTATCTAACTCTTGTGTCTCTGTTGCCTTCTTGTTCTCGATTACATGCATCTCTGCCGATCAATCTACCTTCGTGGGATGCCCCTCGGAGGACTGCCGACAATCTATTGTTGACAGTTGGCATGCCAAGTAGGGGTGTGCATGTTGTTTCCATGTCAAACAAGATGGTATGTTTTGCAGGATCTTTGTCCCTCCCATAGCCCAGCCAAATCTTCATGGTCGGATCGATCTCCTGGATCATTAACACTGATGGAGTTGGAGAGCTCATCGAGCTAGTGTAGATCGATTCCATGCTAATCACCCCAACACCTGCAACTGTAGATCTAATCTTGGAACCGCCTCCGAGGTTGTCTTCATTGACAATTTGCCACCCACTCCTCGCTACCTGAGTGGGTAAATCAACAATGATGATCTAATTGCATCCATCAATTAGGTTGGCCAGAAGCTTGCCGATTGCCTCTCCATCTTGGAATTGGCTCTGACCACTCTAGTTCAGCATCGACCACCCTTCGATTTAGATCTATCAGAGGCTGATAAGGAAATGCCAAGGGTTATGGCCCTGCCCTTTGGGCTCACCAGTGTTGCTACCACCTACTAAGATGCCCTAAGGGGTAAATTCACCGACCAGGTTGGAGATGTCCATCCTCTCACCGACCAGATCATTGACTAGCTCTCGCGCGACTATCAACATGCTACACGTCGGCTGATGCCCCAAAGCATCCCTCCAAACCATCTTGGAGGAAAATCCAAACTCTGAGTCCTAGGTCTCTATGGAGACTGTCGCAGAAACCACCGCCATACAACCTCCTTTCCCTCCCTTCTGTGGGGCGGAATTTTCAATGTAAGCATCGATAGCCCCCATGGGATGGGGAAACCGAGGAGGACTGCGCTGCTCACATCAATAGGAACATCAACTATGCGCAGTGCTGAGCAAATGAGGCTGCCCTTGTGCTAGCCGAGGCTGCTCGCAATGATTAGCTCGACTTGAAAGGAAGACCACGCCCACTCCAACACAACCTCGATGACAAATTTGTCCGTGTTGATGGCCATGATGTCTACAAGACCCCAAGCGCCAACTTAGTCATGGCCGCCAATGAGCTCGCCCAGCTCCCACAAACATCGAAGGTCACCAAGGTCACTGCCATGCTTAAAGTGGTGCACTGCTAGGTCAATGAGATCTACCAGGATCAGAGACCTTCCTACTCGATGAGCTTGATTCACCAATCCGCCACACCAAGATCTAATCGTTGCCCCAGCCAAAGTCATTTTGCTGACCAACACCGCGACGATGGACAACCTCTCTAGGGGGGAGCTAGGGGCAACCGTGTCGACCACCCACGCCATCATGACCAGGAAGTTGACTAGGATGTCCGAGCGCACCTCAACAATCTCCGAGACGCGTGATGACATATCGACAAGCGTCATTTCTCTCGCCATGAAGAAGAAGTACGCTGCTGTCAAGAATATGAGCAATAGTTTGGTAATCTAGACTTAGCCCACCAGCCAATCAATGTTGGCAACACTGCAGAACATGATGGTGATGATCTTGAAGGGCCCCAAGCATTCACGAGGGCACTCCAAACACTCCAGTGGCCCCATGATTTTAAAATCACTGGGCCAAGCCCTATGAGGGACGGATGAACCCCACACAGTGGCTACAAGCCTATGCCACTACTATGCGCACCGCTGGAGGAGATACAAGCATCATGGTGAACTATCTTCCCATCATGCTCATGCCAACTGCGATGAACTCTGCCTGCCTTTTATCTGATTTGACCTGCCGATTCCTCAAAGACGAGATTTACCTCGCGCCTAGCATTATTCTGCATGCTTAATCTCACGTCTAATCAATGCAAGCACATAGGATCGAGTAAGCCAGCGTATGGCCATCCAGCAGATGCCGTCCTAGGACCTATGCCCTCGTCGACTATGGAGGAGCTTTTGACATCCGTGCCGCATGATCGGTCGGATTCAAAGGCCTTCAGTTCTAGCTGGATTTCCCTTGTGACGTTAGTCCTCGTAGCAGCAGCTATGATCACGTTGCTGTTCTGATACATGCTTGTCTAACCTCGCTCTTGAACTTGTGTATGTCTGCTTCATCTTTCTTGATCGGTTCATCGTGTTGTATACAATGAAGTGGTGTCATGTGAGGCTGGGCATAATCTCTGAAAACTCCTGACTGGTTCGGTGTGGTTTGGTTTATTCTACACCAATTGCCTTAGCTTTCTTTTTCTGAACACATGCCTTGCCCCGGACTCCATTGGATCCTGGGAAGAGCTGAAGAAGGTCTTCACCGACAACTACATGGCTATGTGTACTCGGCCGGGCACCAAGCATGATCTCAACCGCATCTACCAGAAGCTATCCAAGCTCCTCCATAGCTACATTAGATGCTTTTCCGAGATGAGGAATTCTATTCCCAACATTACGGAAGTAGAGGTCATCACCGCATTCGTCTGAGGACTCCATCACTGTGACCTCCGCTCCAAGTTCAATCACAAGCCGCCTAAGGGGATTGGCGAGATGATTATGATCGCCGATCAGTACACTGATGATGAAGAAGCCAAAGTACATTTCAACGAGGATGCGGGCACTCATCGCCCAACTCACCGTAGCGACGAGCGACCCAACGACCGATGCCACAGCGACCACCGCCACAACGACCACAGTCACCATCGGGACAGTGGCCATGATTGGCTAGAAGGATCCAAATCTGATCAATATCGCCGCCGCTGACCACACCACATCATTGCCACCATTGATGAACATCGCGCCAAGCGCAACTATGAGGAGCAGTACAAGAAGATCCTCGAAGGCCCATGCCCCCTCCACAAGAACAGCAAGCACAAGATGAACGACTGCCTTGGCTTGGCTAAGGAGTTTCAGGCTAAAAAGCTAGACGACGACAACAACGATGGAGCAAGAGGCTATCGACCACTAGGGGACAATAACAACAATGCCTTCTCGGATCATGATAAAGTGGTTGCCACCATCTTTGGGGGCCTCACCGCTGCCGAGAGCAGAAGATATCAGAATCTCACTACCCACCGAGTGCTCACCGTCAACGCAGAAGACGTCATCACCAACCCTAGTTACTGTCCCTGGTATGAGGTCCCCATCACCTTCAGCAGGGCTGACCAGTGGGCAAACATCCCTTATATAGGGCGTTTCCCCTTGTTGATGCAACCGTTAGGAAAGTACTCATCGATGGTGGAAGTGCTCTGAACCTCCTCTTTGCTAGAGCCCTAAAGGAGCTCAGCCATGGGATAGGCGACCTCACACCCTCTGACTCCTCCTTCTAGGGTGGGGTACCTAGCAGGGCATCCAAACCGCTTCGAGAGATCACCCTCCTAGTATAGTTTGACATGGCTAGCAACTACCGCATCAAGCACATATACTTCTACGTCACCGACTTCAACACCGCCTACCACGCCATACTTGGTCGGCTAGCTCTGGCCATGTTCATGGCCATACCACACTACGCCTATCTAGTGCTAAAGATGCCTTCGCCTATAGGAGTCCTAGCCCTGCGGGCCAACCTCTCCATCGCCTACACCTGTGAGATAGAGAGTCTCGCCCTCACCGAAGCCACCGACCTCTCCATCTAGATGTCTAGCGTGGTCACCGATGCCAAGACGGTGACTGCCGATGACCTAGAGATCCCAGCACTGGAGCCTCCGCATGCCTCCGCCAAGTCCAAGGAAACCAAGGAGGTCGGCCTCGGCCTCGATGACCCCACCAATACCATGAAGATTAGGGCTCACCTCGACCCCAAATAGGAAAGCACGCTCGTCTCCTTCCTATGTGCCAACACCGATGTATTTGCTTGGAAACCTACTGACAAGCTGAGGGTACCGTGGGAGAAGATCGAGCACTCCTTGAATATTTTGCCGACCGCCAAACCGATCAAGCAGAAACTCCAACGATTTGTGCCAGACAAGAAGGAGGCTATTAGGGTAGAGATAAAATGGCTCCTAGCTACTAGATTTATTAAAGAAGTGTATCATCCTGAGTGGTTAGAAAACCCTATTCTCGTTCAAAAAAGAATAAAGAATGGAGAATGTGCATTGATTACACTGATCTCAACAAACATTGCCCTAAAGACCCCTTCAGTCTGCCTCAGATAGATGAGGTTGTAGATTCCAACACCGGCTGTGAACTGCTCTCCTTCCTCGACTATTACTCCGGCTATCACCAGATATCCCTAAAAGAGGATGACCATATCAAAACAACGTTCATCACACCTTTTGGTGCGTATTGCTATACCACCATGTCCTTCAAACTCAAGAATGCTAAGGCGACCTACCAAAGGGCCATCTAGATGTGCCTTGATCAACAGATAGGCTACAACATCGAAGCTTACATCGACGATGTGGTCTTCAAGTCCAAGACCACCGACAATCTCATCGCCGAACTCGAAAAAATGTTCGCCAACTTGAAATGATACAGATGGAAGCTGAACCCTTCAAAGTGCATCTTTGGAGTTCCATTTGGCATACACCTGGGCTACATCGTCAGCACCCATGGCATAGAGCCCAACCCCAACAACGTATCTGCCATCACCAACATGAAACGGCCAATCTACGTAAAGGACATATAGAAGCTTATAGGCTACATGGCTGCTCTTAGCCACTTTATATCGTGCCTCGGTGAAAAAGGACTACCATTCTTCAAACTCCTCAAGGCCTCTGAGCGCTTCTCTTGGTCTATAGAGGCAGATACAGCTTTTGAGTAGCTCAATTATTTCTAATGAAGCCTCCGATCATGACGGCGCCTCGACCAAATAAAACTCTACTGATCTATATCGCCGCCACTTCTTGCGTCATTAGCACAGCTATCATCATCGAACATGAGGAAGCCATACATAAGGTACAACATCTGGTCTACTTCATCAGCGAGATCCTTAATGAGTCCAAAACTCATTATCCTCAAGTTTAGAAACTGCTATACGCTATTCTGATCACATCACGCAAGCTCTGACATTACTTCGAGTATTACAAGATCATCGTAGTCACCGAGTTTCCTCTGGGGGACATCCTCCACAACAAAGAGGCCAACAGTCGCATAATCAAGTGGGTTGTCGAGCTCAGCACTTACTCCATTGAATTCAGAAGCAGGCCTACCATCAAGTCACACGCGCTCGTGGACTTCGTAGTTGAGTGGACCGAGATCTAATAGCCCATCCATGTTACTTGCCCCAAGCACTAGGTGATGTACTTCGATGGTGCCCTCAACATAAATGGTGCTGGTGCAAGCATTCTATTCATTACACCGACCAAGGACAAGCTCCAATACATTCTCTGAATTTATTTTCTAGCCTCCAACAACACCGTCGAATATGAAGCATGTCTCCATAGACTCTGTATAGCCATCGAGCTTGGCGTCAAATGCCTCATGGTATATGGAGACTCCGCGCTAGTCATCAACTAGCTCAACAAAGATTGGTCCTATTCCAGTGAGAAGATGGTCACATATTGTGCTGAAATCAGGAAACTCAAAGGGAAATTCTATGGTATCGAGTACCATCACGTGGTATGAGATCAAAATCAGCTCGCCAACCACCTATCTAAGATAGGATCTTCTCATGCCATGATTCCACCTAGGGTCTTCATTCAAGATCTCTTTACGTCATCCATTAAGGAAGAGAAGGAAGTTCAAGAAATCCCCCCTATCGAGCAGTTGGTACTTATAGTACCTTCATTAGCCGCTGACTAGAGGGAATAGTTCATCAAGTACCTCACCAGTGCTGACATACCCACTGATAAGACCAAAACCGAATGCCTAATCTGTCAAAGCAAGCATTACATGCTGGTAGATGGGAACTTGATGAGGAAAAGTGCCAAGGAAGGGATACTATAGAAATGCATCACCTAAGAAGAGGGAGTGAAACTATTTCTTAAAATTCACTCTGGTTCCTATGACAATCATGTGGCCTCAAGAAACCTGGTTAGCAAAGCTATCTAAGGTTGTTTTTACTGGCCCACAACCATCACCGACGCAGAAGACCTCGTCCGATGCTGTGAAGGATGCTAATTTTTCACCAAGCAAATACACGTCCCGGCACAAGAACTGCAGACCATCCTAGCTTCTTGGCCTTTTGCATGCTAGGGACTGGACATGGTTGGGCCTTTCAAGCCTATGCCAGGTGGTTTTCGGTATGTGTACATCACCATTGACAAGTTCTCCAAGTGGATCGACTACAAACCACTTGTTTCGGCTACTGCAAAGAAGGTAGTTGAGCTCTTCGAAGATATCATCCATAGATTCGGTCTCCCAAACATCATTATAACCAACCTCGAAACTACATTCACTGGTCATCATTTTTAGGACTTCTATGAAGACTGATGCCTCTCTGTCAAATACATCTCCGTTGCCCATCCTAGAGCCAACGGCCAAGTCGAACGGGCAAACAGCATGATCCTTGATGCCCTCAAAAAGAGGCTATATTAGAAAGAGGAAAAGCATCCAGACAGATGGCTCAAAGAGCTCC
This sequence comes from Miscanthus floridulus, assembly GCF_019320115.1. Lineage (NCBI taxonomy): Eukaryota > Viridiplantae > Streptophyta > Magnoliopsida > Poales > Poaceae > Miscanthus > Miscanthus floridulus. The sequence goes on from NC_089594.1 coordinate 53,595,859, forward strand.
TAGCTATAGTCTAGGGACTGTGCACTCAAACTAGTCATAGCACCGGTGTGTCTCCATATTTCTTGGTCTACGGCTTAGAAGCCATACTTCCAGTGGACATTGCCTTCCGAGCACCTAGGGTGGAACATTATAATGAAGAGCAAGCCGCAGCTATTCGGATAGAGGACGTTGATAGGGTCGAAGAAGAACACCTTATCACTTGCAACCACATAGCCAAATACCTAGAAGGCTTGCGAAGATACTACAACCATAACATCAAAGGTCGTTCATTTGCCATCGGTGACCTCATTCTCCATAGAAAATAAAAAACCAAAGGGATGCACAAGCTCTCCTCCCATTGGAAGGGCCTTACATGGTCAAAGAGGTTACCCAACCAAGGTCTTACCGGCTATGTGACTTGGATAGAATTGATATCCCAAATTCATGGCACATCGAGCAACTTATACATTTCTATCCTTGAAACGCTCTAGATATGTACTCTCCACTCCATAATGAATGAAGTTTTTGTCACCATAATTTGTCTCCATTATTTCTCCATTAGGGTTTAATCTCCATTTGTGGTCGCTAGCTCTAAGCTACTCCTTAACAAACTCCAATGCGTGATCTCCATAAATGCTCTGCCATGATTTTCCATATCTCCAAGATATTTCGCCAACCGACGAGCAGCACATGTTCTGCTCTATGTTCTTTGGAGAAGACCCAGTCTCTGATCTTTCCCTACACATGTTATGGGCTCTGCGCTCTGCGTTATGGGTAGTTGGCTGTGGTTCCTCGGTCACCCTTGTTCCTCCAACACATGCACAGGCTTCACGCTCGATGTTATCGAATATGGGCTAGCCAAGGCCAAGAGCTCAATAACGAACTAACTACTCGGACGCTACTTATACCACATATAATCATGTTAGGGTTAACACTACAATGATTTTTCACTGAAACACTGCCAAGCTGCATAAACATGCTCATGTCACTTTACAATATTTGTACACATACATGAATGTTTGTCTACGCCTTCGCGTGTTTTAACTATCCTCTCCAGCTATTATAGATTACTCTCCGAGCAGGTCATTATGCTTGGCCCTCCTCGTCCACCTCACCAAATAGGTCAACATCTCCAACCAGCCTCTTCACCACGTCCTCCACCTCATCCTCCAGCTCCTGCTGCTTCATCACACCAGTCCCCCTGGTGAATCCAGCTCCTATCGCTCACAAATTGATGGTAGAGTAATGAGACCTGACTATAGTCAGGGCATGGGTCATGGTAGAGATAGTGGCATTGTAGTTGAAGCTTTTGAAGTTCTCCCACACCGCCTTGCACCTATCGATGATGGTGTCCAGATGAGGCGACCTGTCATTGGGTTGAGGAGCTGCCTCCATGTCGATGCAATCAAGCACTGGCCTGACTTCACCCACCTTGGCATCAAGATTTCGCCTCTAGGTTTGCGCCTCTAGCTCCAGCATGTCGAACTAGGCCTTGGTCCTTCGATGGTATTCTACAAGCACCGAGAAGATCCATCAAGCGAATAAGTCACTTAAGCAACAACTCTAACCATAAACTACTCACCTTTCAGCTCCTTGGCCAGTTTCTCCGCTCACCCAGATGCCTTCTTCTCCTACTCTTGGAGTTGACCAATGATCTGACGCAACTAGCCGAGCTCCACATCTTGCTCTACAAAAGTGACGATTGTCAGCAACATTAAAGTTGTTCAGCAATACAGAAAAAGTTCACCGATCCATAGTACCTTTTTTCTGCTCGGAGAGGCTTCTTAGCTGCTCAGAATTGTGCTCCAGCTACTCGGAGCTGCCCTGGAACTGCTTGGACACGGTCACCAGCTGCTCGGAAAAGGCCCCCTTTTGGTATTCTAGGTCCCGCGCATTAGATTCGGTAAGATCCCATTCACGCTGGGCCCTCTGGACATTTTTCTCCATAAGCTTCAACGCCTCCTTTAGCTTTGTGTTCTCCTTGGTGAGGGGCTCCATCCTCTTGATTAGTTGTTGCCATTGTTCGGCAGTTTGTGTTATGCCCTGCAAAACCACTAAGATTATGATGAACTCCAATCTCTAACGTCTAAGATGAACATTGATGATGCAATACTAACCTTATTCTGCTTCATCGTGGTGGAAAGGGTGGACTCTAGCCTCCTGACCTCCTTGGTGGTGTCCTCCTCTACCACGACCACCACTTCATCACCCCACTTATGGAGGATCCAGACAGCTTGAGGTCGTGCTTCCTCATGCTCAATCTCTTCCACCTCGTCCTCCTCCATAGCTGGTGGCACCACCTGGGGGCTCGATGGTTGCACAGCGTGTCCGACCACGCCATCCAAAGTCTCCGAGAATGCCACATGCTCCTTAGCACCATCGGTTTCTCCACCCTAGACTCTAGTGCGGTGTCACTAACTCCAGCATTCACCTCTGAAGACCCAGTGGCTCCCGCCGTCACCCCGGGCATCACCGCCAACTTGTCCATTGTCGGCGCCAACTGTTCTCTGCCGCCAAGTTCATTAGTAGTGGTGATCGACTCCTCCGCATGCCATCGAGCACCCGTGGACTCCGAGACAGGGTTTGTCAGCATTGCCTTAGCACCGAGACTGGCCCCCGATTGTTCACCAGTTTGGACGGACGGATTCATATCCTCTGTACGCCTCGCTCTGCATCATATTATCTCATCAATCGTAGCAACTATAAGGATTTGACATAAATTGAATCCAAGGCAAGGATACTTACACGTCAGCCTCCTAGAACACGGTTCTGAGCCGACGCTACCTCCCCAAACCCCAAGCATGGCTCTGGGATCAACCCACATGCCCTAGGCTAGAGGTCTCGTGGCCCTAGCCTTTGGCCTATCCTCCGCTAGCTGCTTAGGGAATCCCTTTGCCTACTGCTCTGGGACTCCCTCCCCTCCCTTTGATTGCACCTCTGTGCACGTGTTGCAAGAAGGCGCTTTAGTGCTCGGAGGAAGAGCCACTGGACCCTCATCGTCATCCAACCACTTGGACATCGCTGTACTCTATGTCTGAGTGGTCTGGTCACCACCAAGCGAGATGCTTCTTGGCTTGTGGGGAGCTGCACCCATCGTCTTCCTCTTCTTCTGAGCCGGCTCATCTGTCGTTGCCCTCTTCCCCTAGAATTTCTCTAACACCAGGGGGGACTCTCCGTTTGACTAGCATCCATGCCTCCGAACTCTAACAAGGCGCTAATGGCACCTTCCTCAGGCTGAGTTGTTGGTCGAGCATCCACTGCCTTCGTCCAATCGCTCCTCAGCATGCCCAAGAAGTATGCCACTCGTTCCTCCAAATGGTTCTTTTCACAACTGAATTAGTTCACTGCTCGTCAATGGTATAGGATTAAAAAGGATCAAGAACAAACAATTGAGATGTTTACATGAGGAGGCGGGTTCATATAGTTGAAGGGCCTAGTCTGCCCTGACACACTAAATGAGGCATTTGGAGTGAATAGCTCTGTGGCCTGCTCTCGCACATCATCCCTTGTCAGCCTCTCCGTCCTCTCCCGGGTGCCATTGGTGTCCCCCTTGAAGTCAAAGCCCGTGTGGGCCCTCTCTTTGTAGGGCTAGACGTGGGGCACTATGAAACTTGCCACCACCAGTGCATCATTCATCTTCATGCCCTTTATCACGCTAAGGAGCTCCCTCACCTACTCCATATCAGCACTGCTCGGCTTCTTCGACCAGCTCTTCAGGTTCTCCAGAACGTGGTTGATGTCGCAATGGATGGCAGGATGGCTCTGCTTCATGTAGAACCACCTAGCGTTCCACTCCTTTAGTGACGTGTTTAGCGGTATAGTGATATACTCGCCTGCCATCCCATCACGGAGTTGTAGATATATGCCACCGACCACTCTAGAACCACCGCCACCCTTCTTCTTTAGCCAGAACAGGTGTCGGAAGAGGTTGAAGTGGGGAAGAATTCTGAGATATGCCTCATAGAAGTGGATAAAAATAGAGATGTGCAGGATGGTGTTTGGGTGGAGATTGCACAGACTAACTCCCCAGAACTCTAGCAGATCCCTCAAGAAAGGATGAACAGGAACCCCCAATCCACACCAGAAGTAATCCTCAAAAACTATAGCTTTGTTGGTATGAGGCATTGGGTAGGGCTCACCATTGGTTGGCCGCCATCCAACGGTGACACAGTCTAGAAGAATGCCTGCCTTCACCATCCTATTTATCTCAGCCTCTCCCATGAGTGACGGCACCCACTCATTGTCGCGGCTGGCTCCGGCAGTCGCCTTCTTTGGGTTTCCAAATCCCCTCTTTGGCGCCATCTCTTAGATATGGTGTGAGATTGGCGGTGGAAGCGCGTGTGAATATGAATCTAGAAGCATGAGGGCTGAGGACAAAGACAAAGTGGTGAAGTGGCAAAGGTGGGAGCGCAGAGTGTGGCGGCACAGTTATAAAGCACTCCCCCACCTTTCGTATTCGAGGGTTTTTAGGAAACCGCACCATGATTTACGCCTCTCTGAATCCTCCAAAATGGCGTGGTGGGCCGTTACCTGGGCTTTTGTGCAACTATAGCCTATATCACCCATTTTTTACCACAATTTGTTACTGCTCACCAAATATTAGCCGACTTCTCTGCAATCCATTAAGGCTCTGTAACTCCTATTGTATAGCCGTTACTCTAGTTTTTTCTCCATGATTTGTTTTCTCCAAGATTTCCACTTGTGGCTTGGGGACTGCATCATCAATACGACTTGGTTCCTCACCGCACTAGGGACTTCCTTCTATTGACTGTTGTTTTTGACCCTGGCACCACATGACCACATCACCTACTATCAGGCTCCAGGACTAAGTGAGCACACTTCACCTTGTAGTGAATGTGCTTTTCTCATTTTGGGGCTACGCGCGGCTGGTCTTTTGCTTTTCTTCTACTTTGGACCCTGGCACCACATGACTACATCACCTACTGTCAGACTCAGGGACTAAGTGTACACACTTCACCTTGTGGTGAGTGTGCTTGCTTTAAACTAGAAGACTCCATGCCTAATGAAGTTGAAGAAGACTATCTCCCTTCCTCATGGTCGAACTCTAAGTGGGCACACTTGGTCCACTGCGAGGAAATTTTCGAATTTGAACTTGAGCTCCTTACATCCTTATGGCTAGCCTTACTTGGGATACACTGCTCGACGATGGTTCGCACTGCTCAGCAATGGTTCACAACTGCTCGGCAACTCATCATGGTGGTCAGATCAAGAGTCTAACTGCTCAGCTTTGTTCGCACCTGCTCGAACAAGCTCAAGATGGCGTTGCACAATGGATACAAGGCGCTCAGGGACTAGCTATGGGGGTACAACCCCGGATACCCATAGCAGACCACATGGGCTATGCCCCCATGGGTGGCCCAGCCCACAAGATGAAGCCTTGTGGAGCACGGCGCTACTCAATGTGTCCCACAAGACACGAGGAAGATATCATAAAGATATTACGAGATCTGTTAGGATATGTATGATCCCATGATTCCTATAATATGTTATCTCCTAGATCTAACCGACTTGTAACCCTACCCCTAGACTATATAAGGCGGGCAAGGACCCCCTCCAAATGCATGGAATATCATACGATAGCCAATACAAACCAATAGACCATAGGAGTAGGGTATTACGTCATGTTGATGGCCTGAACCTATCTAACTCTTGTGTCTTTGTTGCCTTCTTGTTCTCGATTACACACATCTCTACTAATTAATCTACCTTCATGGGATACCCTTTGGAGGACTGCCGATGATCTTTTATCAACACTGACCCTTTGTAGGCATAGATCAAGGAAGTGGGAGCACGTCGAGGCTCGGATGGAGACCCTCATTGGGCCCACTACTCAGCAGCTCCTGACCCAACTCCTAGAAGTGGTCGATGAAGACCGCATGGAGATCGCCCTAGCAGTGGATGCTGCTAGGCTCGAGCTGCTCGAGCCAAGCTTTGGTTGAGCTTGATAGAAGTAGAGAAGGGTACTAGACGATGAAGTCATCGTCTGACCCCTAGGCCTTCATGGCGAGGTAGTAGTCCTCCAGCCAATGGTCCAGGTTGGTATCGCCATCATACTTGGAGATGTGCGTCGGCGGCCAAAAATGCCTAGGGTAGGGGGCCACCCAAATCGCTGCCCCTAACACTAGGGGACCGAAGTGATCCAAGACAAGGCCCCTACCCCCATCGCTCAGGGGTACAGGACTATGCCTGAGCATGGCGCCTGGCCTCAATGGTGTCACAGACATCGCGGTTATCGCCGATCTAGTGCCACGAGGGGTGACGCTGAGAAATGCTGCAACTTCGCTCCTGCTAAGGCTTGGTGCCCAAGGTCTACTACCGGTGGAGCTATTGCCAGACATGTCCTTGCTTCTCCCTACTGCTCATAGGGTGTGAGTGTCGGAGCACCCCCCATTGGTGGTGGCCATCGTCTGGGACAGCCGAGACAGCATGGCACGGTGCTAAGAGGCTGAACTCTTGGCCTGCTATTCAAGGGTGACATAGTTCGCCTCATTCAATCGCTCATTGGTCTTCAGATCTAGCTTGTAGAAGATGTCTTCTAGGCGGCAAGCGATGGCCGCCATATTGTAAGCCACGCGAGGGAAGCAGAGGCCACTAGGAGACCCCGTGCGGGCATCATTGTCATCACCAAGAGGGTGCGTAGTTTGCTGCCATGCAAAGTCCTACCTTTGGTACTCGAGCTCTGCCTCGACGGCCTCCAAGTCCACCTACCGAGCGCGCAAGCAGTCCGCCTTCTCCTAAAGGTAGGCTACATGGCTGTGGGGACTCTGGTCTGGTGGCATGAGCTTGGGCACCTCCTCAGTAAGATCATCACCGTCGACATGGTAGCACATGCACGGTGGGGCATCGTAGTCGATGTCGTCGAAGTCGTACTCTGGTCTATTCTTTGAGAGGACCTCAAGGAAGGTGCGGAGCGAGGGGACATCCATCCCTGCTGTGCCAGAGAGGATGATGCTCTATGGTGCCTTACGACTGATGAGGTGCTCTAGCTCTAGCTGAAACGACACCGCCATGTTCTATATCCCGAAAGGTAGGTCCGGGAGGTAGAACTAGAAGTGATCAGGCGGTGGGAGCACCTCGCTGGTGGCGATCCGGTGGTGAACATTGGCCAGCATGTAGAACATCTGGCAGCGGTATGACACGGTGAGGTTCAGGCCAGAACCTTGAGTTGTGCTCCCAAGAGACCCAGCAGAGAAGGCGGCGTCGAGGGCTCATTGCCTGCCAGTGCAGCCCCATGGAGTAGACAAACCTCGTCGTAGCAGTCAGCTATGTAGGCCAAGCTCCCAAAGTTGAGGACCTAGCCTAGAGCAAAGGCGTCGGCCGTGACAGAGAACTCTCTAGAGAAGCAAACAACGCCATCTGGGTGGCATCGCTTGCTCCGATGATGAGGCCACCGTACAGCCAGAATCGCACTTGACGCTGCCCTCCACCTGGCATGCTAGCTATCACAGGGTTGAAACCACGACAAGCATGTTGTTCGAGTTAGTGTTAGAGTATGAGGTCTCCAATGGCTCAGGTGGACTGAGGAACACAAGAATCACATAGAGAAGACGCAATGATTTATCCTGGTTCGGGTCAATTTGGTCCCTACGTCCAGTAGCTGATGATCCTTATACTCAAGAGCACCTAAAATCTAGGTGGTAACAACAAAGTGTGAAGGAAGAAGATTTGGTTGGGGGTTAGCTCGGTATTAATCCTAAGGTTGCCTCACCGCCGGTGGAGTCTCCCCCTTGTTGAAGAGGAAGGAGATGGTGGGGATGTGGTGGCGGAGGGGCTCTTGGTGCCCCTCTCTAGGTTGCCTTGCTCTTGGTGCAGAGCGGAGGTAGATGGAATGAAATGGAGTGTCTGGTGATCGAATCAGGATCCTCTCTCCTCTAGGTTTGACCTTATCCCTTATATAATGAGATAGGTCAAGTACAAGGCAGTTTGAGGGTTCTAGTCTATGGTCTATGTCCGCTAGAGTCTAGGAGGGGCTTGTAGCAGTGCGCCATGGACCATCAAGGTGCCTTGGAGCCAAAGAAGCCTAGGCATCATCTAGCTACTCTGTTCTGACACTATAGGTCTCGTTAGTTTGCCTAAAGCATAGAGCAAAAAAACTTAAAGTTGAAAGCTAAAGTGCATATCGAGTGGGTTGAACAATGCCTTGCATGAGGACTATAGGTGTAAGTCAATCAACTACTCCGATACTTGTCCGGCGCTGTCGCGCCCCGCGTGTAACACCTCGGGTGTTTAAATATTAAAATCTGACATGTCATCATATGCATTGCAAAGCATTTGGCATTTGGTGAAAACTTTGAGATGCATACACTAATACAAGTTTATATTTATGTGGTATGTGTTGCAATGTATTGTTTGACTCAAGTTCAATGTTTGTTTGGATTTTTTGAATTTTTTGAGAAAACCCCGCTTTTCAACATTTAAATCCTACCCTAAAAATCCATTTCAAAATCTAAGCATATTTTGGGATTGGGCCCAAAAGCAAAAGTGTAGATCTTGGCAAGTTATACAAAGTTTATTTTTGGAGTTTTTCAAGTTGTTTAGAAAAATTTTGAGTAATTCAAAAAGGCGTAATTCGTTAAATTTCCCTATTTGAATTCAAAAGTTCATTTCAAAATCTAGACCGAATTAGGAAATGGTTATAAAAGCAAAGTTGTAGAACTTTTGATTTTGAACAACTTTTATTTTTGGAGATTTTTGAGTTGTTATGAAAATTTGGGAGTAATTTGTGAATTTTGGTGAATGGCAAACTTGTAATTTCGATGAACAGTGTTCACCGCTTGCGCTACACCGCCGGCGAGCTTCGGCTTGCTTCCAGTCGCGCGCGTGGCTGTCTGGGCATCGCGTTGGCGCGCTGAAGGCTTCGTCGTGGCTTCCTTGAGCTTCCTGGCCATCCTTTTAAGCCTGAGCCGCCATCGTCGTTGCCCTTCTCCCTTGCTCTGTTTTCCCATCGCCGCTGCTCCACTCCGGCGAGCCCGTGCCGTCGTTGTCGTGCTCGACCATCGCTGATAAGCTAGTCCCAGCTCCGCTTTAGCCTTACGCGCTCAGCCAACCCATCAATTCAGCTTAATTTCGCTGGGAACCACCGCTCGTCGTGTTTCTTCTCCACGGCCGGCAGCCCCGCCGTCGAGCCCGCGTCGCCGTGGCCAGCGCGCTACGTTGAGTCCCTGCCCTTGCCGAGTCTTGCTTCGACTTCGCTGCAATGATGTAGTGCTTTGTGACCCATTGGTTTCTCATTTTGACCACCATAGCTACCGGAGCATCGCCGTCGTTGAAGATCGCTCCACCCTGAACCCTGTCAACGTCGACCCGTGTCATCATAGCTCATCCGGTCCCATTCTTTGCTCCAATGTGTTCGTGGTGAGCTACTGGACCTTCCCATGCCCTCTGTTTCCCCGTTTTCGGCTTCGTTTTGCCGGCGTAGCACTGCCATGTCACCGCGTCCGCCATGGCCGACGACGAGCTAGTGTAGGGGCGTAATCCGTGCTGATAGGGACGTTAATCGATGCGCCTAGACTTGGTGATCATTTTGGTACGTTGGCCGTCGCCGTTGATCTCACCGTCGGCGAGATATCGCCGGTCAGCGCCATCATCGCCATAGTCAAAGCGCGAGGTAGAAGATGACAGGTGGGGCCAACATGTCAGTGACTCAACGTTCAAAATGGATTTTCTGTTTTTCAGATTTAAATGAATAGTGCTGTAATTTGTTATTTTTGTGTAGAATTATTTAGAGCTCCAAAAATTATGAAAATTTTTGTGTGACTTCTATGTGATGTATAGTATTTAAGAAAAATATGAAATAATGTTTTTCAGTACTTTTTGAATGTGATAAAAATTACTCAATTTATTAATAAATGGATTTCCATGATTTTTCTAGGCTTATTTATTTATCCAAAAATTATGAAATTTGTTTTGCCACTTAGTTAACATGTAATGAACATGTACTAAAATTTTGAGCTCAATTAGAATAAGTTAATTTATTTCATAATTTTGAATTAAATAATTAATTCATAAAAGCGAATAGTAACCTTTAATGATTTAGGTTTTTGTTTGGACTTTTGGATTGAGTGATGACCTTGGGTCATTAGTGATGATGATCCTTGGCAATTGATGTATGTGTTATGAAAAAGATTTAGTTGTTGACTTGCAACTGTACCGCGAAGGAAAATTGTATTCAAATTGTTAATTTTGCATCCATCATCGAGCATCATGTTTCATATTCCACATCATGTTAAACATGGCATTGTTATTACGTGTAGTGAACGAAGGTGAAAACGTGGTAGTTAATCAAGCTGTTGAGGAGGTTAATCTGTCTGTTGAGGTCGGATCGAATCCTTGTGTAACGTCGCAGGAACCGGACTTTTCCGTCAATGAAGGCAAGCCCCGGATGCATACAACCCTACCTTGTGTTTTATAAATAAATTTCGCTTTTGCTTTCCGTTACTGCATTAAGTAATTAGGAGTTAAGTAAAAGCCTAATTGTTGCATTACCACCCTTGTTATTCCATGTTTACCATATTACCAGTTTTAAACTCGTATATGCCTAGTTTTGCTTAGCTATGCTTAGAACGATGAAAGTCGGGTGACTACCTGCCACCTGCAAGTTTTAAATGGAACATTGGTTAATTATGTTAGCATGTGATATGGAAGTGTGGAGTACTAAATCTAGACCGGGCGGACTCGGTGTGTGTGAGCCACAAGACATGGAGGTCTTGTGAGCGGGTTCTTTCCGCCTGTGTCGATTAAGGCACGTCCGTTGTTGAATTGTATGAGGTGAGAATTTGTAGTACTAACCACATACTCCGGTAAGCCTGAACTTGGAAATTCTATTACGAGAATGGCTCCTCGCGCACTGGGAGCGGAGAGATGGCGGGAATAGCGTGTACCCACGTGGCCATGGGCTGGAATGGTGGAGTACTGTATTCTCGGGTGGTGCGGACCCGTTCTTGTTTTAGAGGATCCTGAGGGTAGGTTGATATATGTGAGTCAGGGACCTGCATATGTCGTGTGGTCTGGAATCCCCAGCTGGGCTTAATCGGTTCGAATCATCGTTGCTCCTCGGTTATGGAGACTCAACTCACTATTCATCATCGTAGAATTAATAACCGGAACTTGAATAAGGCTTGTAAAGGTGTTGGATATGAAGTTTCATGATCTCAGTGCGGATCGTGTCAGCTTTGTATATAATTCTTGAGAAGTTTTCTATATAAAGAATGTTGTTAAAAGAGCTTTTACGCAAAAGAACTTTGATCATTGTTAAAGCTATACCTTGAATCCCTGAGCCTGCATTACTGAGTTTATCAGTTAATATTTCGGTTAAGTCTTGTTGAGTACTTTTGTACTCAGGGTTCGTTGACCCCTTGTTGCAGGTGAGCTTCATGAGCAGATCTATTTTGGATCATGCTGCATGACTATCGTTCGTTCTGACGATGAGAAGTAAATGTGTGATCCTTGGGCAGGATGTTTATTTTGTGTGTTAAGTATATGTTCATTATGCCACTCCTACTACTACTATGGTTTGTAATAATTATCGAACTTAGTTTGTAAGGTTTGAAACAACTGGTTTGTGAACTATGTTATCGTAAGACTTCCGCTGTTTTTACTCTGGTTTTGATATTTGAATAAATATTGTAATACTGCAATGACTCTATAATGTGATCCTGCTCGGAAATCATGGATGATTCGGGGTTCCCCGAAGACACCCGACAGTCTTTTTAAGCTATTGGAAACATATGCATAAATGTCAAAGGTCGTCGGACAGTGACAAGTGCATGTGGGCCCTATAACTTAGGAGGTTCTGCCACAGAATGGTATCAGAGCGATCGTTACAAGGTTTTTGTTGTATTGTTTTACAAAAACTTCAAAATGATTTGGATGACTAAATTTAACTTGTTAATTTGGTCCAAATTGCTTCTGACTTATCTTATTTCTTTCTCACCATTCCCTATTAGATTAAAAAGGTTTTGTGTGGTGGAGTAGTAATCATACTATGCCCTATATAAAAACAAATGTTGTTTATGTGTATTATAAACTTTGTTGTTTTTGTTCGTAAGAACGATTCATGCATCAGGAATAATTCACTCGTTACTTCCTTCACCTCTTAGTCTGGAATTAAGTAGTGAGTCTGGTTGGAGGAATGTAATCCATCTTAGCTACTTTTTGGATTTTGATCAAATGGTCTTACTTGGATTAAATTGGCTTCCTATAGTATGGCTCGTGCTAAGATGACTGCCCCGTAAGTCCACCAGACCCAAAGGAGTTCCTCGTCACCAACTTGCCCCTAGAAATGATGGTGCTAGCAGTAGCAGCTCTAGGCCTGATCCACAGGCAGAGATACTGAGGGTTTCTATGGAGTTAGCACAATCTACGAGAGATAGGGCTTTGGATGTTATACAAATAGGAGAATTACAGGGTCAATTGAGGCAGCTCACCACCGCGCATAGGAACTACGAAAGCATGTTAGTTCGTACGGTGGAAGGAAGAAATGAAGCTTGGCATAGGGAAAATGTAGCTAGAGCTAGAACTCATGAGCTAGAATTATATGTAGAAGATTTAGAAGAACATAATACGTATCTACATGAGGAGGTTCATAGGCTTAGCAATCTACTAAATCCGAATCATGAGCCTCAAGCTGATGCCATGGACCCCGGTGTCATCCTTGCCGATGATGATGAATCGGGAGAGGAAGAAGAAGAAGATCCTAAGAATTAGTAATGATTGATGAAAGTGATGATGAAGGCGGTAATAATTCCGGAATGGATACCGAGCCTGAAGTTTGAAGAAATTGAGGAAAAGAGTAGAGTTGTATAATAGTAGCTTTAGTTTAAGTTATGTAGTTCTATTTTCGTACTCGTGGGTTTGTTTGTACATTAGTAAACTCTATGTAATGTGTCTAGAGTAAGCTTTGGTACAATTCAATAAAGACATGTGAATAAAGTTTGGTTTGTTATGAGCAGATGCGTCGTACACGGGGTTCGTTTATTCTGGGAACTTCACAAGATGAGGACGGTATTCCAGATCCGCCACCAGTTCCAACCAATTTAGCTGATGCTATAACTGCACTTGTCAATGTGACGGCTAAAAATTCTCGTTTGCTTCATGAGATGGCTCAGAGTAATCAGAATCAGATGTACGGAAACCGTAGACGCCACCATAACCGACAGGAGGCTACATATGTTGATTTTACAGACACAAGACCCCCGGTGTTCACCAAGGTAGATGAACCATTAGGAGGCTGATGACTAGCTTCAAACCATGGAACAGAAATTTGACCTTATCCCATGCACGGAGTATTAGAAACCTACGTTTGCCGCCCAACAACTTAGAGGAGCAGCAAGTGCTTGGTGGGCAAACTTAGTGGCTATGCAACCAGCTGGCATTCCAATAACTTGGGCTGAAGTTCCGTACAGCCTTCAGAGCCCATTATATTCCCGAAGGAGTGATGGCTATGAAGCTAGATGAATTCCTTGCTTTGAAACAAGGAGATCAAAGCGTGATGCAGTATGTGGGAAGATTTAATCATCTGTCCCAATATGCATCCGAACATGTCAATACTGATGCCAAGAAGAAGAGGTGGTTTATGAGAGTCCTAAATACCAAGTTGCAGACTATGATGACCACTTGCACCAATGTCACTTACCATGAGGCAGTAAATATTGCAATTGCTTCAGAATCAAAGTATCGGCAGCATAAGGAGCTCAAAAAGAAAAAGAGTGTGCCGTCTGGATCTTTTGGGGGAAATCCGAAGAGGCAGAGAGTGATTTATCATCTAGTACATCATAATCGTCCTCCTTATCGTCCGCCGTAGTTCCAAGCCGGGCAACAGTCAAATGTCCATCCTGCTATAACCTATCCGAGTTCACATTCAACCCATACTCCTGGTGGCAATGCTCCAACATCCCAGGGTCACAACTATATGTGCTACAATTGTGGAAGGACTGGTCATTTCTCTAGGGAATGTCCATATCCTAGACAAGGCTAATCAAAATTATCAGAAGGCCCTTGCTAATCAACAATAGGGTCAGGCACCAAACAAGAACCCCAATCAGAATGCTCAGAAGGGCAAAGATGAGAGGAAGACAGGACGGGTGTTCTATATTCAAGCTAGGAGAAATTCTGGAAGGGGAGCCAGTGATGATGGGTATGTTTCCTGTTGCCAATCACCTTGTAGTTATACTTTTTGATTCTGGCGCATCGCATTCATTCATCAATAGAACATTTGTCGTGAAGCATGAAATTTCAATTAGGGCAACAAAGGAAAGTTTATTTATACAGTCGCCCGGGGGACGTCTATGTACTAAGGAAATGGTATACCAGGTACCCATAAACCTAGGTGGGCATATTTTTCCCACTACCATGATTATCCTTAAGGATCAGGATATAGATGTAATCTTGGGAATGAATTGGATGTATCAGCATAAGGCTGTTATAGATATTTTGAATAGGACTTTAAGAGTAAGTTTGCCTGATAGTAATTCTCAACTTCTTATCCAACTTCCAACCCTAAGAAGATCAGTGGGCAAGATTTGTGCAACTGTTGTCAAAGAGATTAGAGATATTCTGGTAGTGTGTGAATTTCTGGAATGTGTTTCCTGAAGATTTACCCAGTCTACCACCTGATAGGGATGTACAGTTCAATATAGAGTTACAACCTGGAACAGCTCCAATTTCTTGGAGAGCTTATAGGATGCCACCTAAGGAATTGGCCAAGTTGAAGACTCAGTTACAAGAATTGATTGAGAAAGGGTTTATCCAACCTAGTTCTTCACCTTGGGGATGTCCGGCAATTTTTGTGAAAAAGAAAGATGAGACTTTGAGGTTATGTGTCGACTATCGTCCATTGAATGAAGTAACCATCAAGAATAAGTATCCATTACCTCGGATAGATCTACTTTTTGATCAATTGGCCGGAGCTAAAGTTTTCTCCAAGATAGATTTGAGGTCAGGATATCACCAAATCAAGATAAAGCCTGAAGATATTCCCAAAACGGCATTTACCATAAGATATGTATTATATGAATACTTGGTAATGTCTTTTGGTTTGACAAATGCTCCAGCTCATTTCATGTATCTAATGAACTCAGTATTTATGCCTGAGCTAGACAAGTTTGTAGTGGTGTTTATTGATGACATTTTAGTATATTCCAAGAATAAGAAAGAACATGCGGAACATCTCAGAATTGTTCTGACCCGCTTGAGAGAACATCAACTATATGCCAAGTTCAGCAAGTGTGATTTTTGGCTTAAGGAAGTGCAATTTCTTGGACATGTCTTGTCAGCCGAAGGAGTTGCAGTTGATCCAAGCAAAGTGAAGGATGTGCTTGATTGGAAACCGCCAACCATAGTTCATCAAGTTCAGAGTTTTCTGGGTTTGGCAGGGTATTACCATCGGTTTATTCTAGATTTCTCGAAAATATCAAAGTCCATAACAGAATTGTTGAAGAACCAAGTTAAGTTTGCCTGGTCATCAGATTGTGAGGAGGCTTTCCAGACTTTGAAGAGACTATTAACCACTGCACCAGTATTAGCCCAACCTAACATCGAGAAGCCGTTTGATGTTTATTGTGATGCTTCAGGTATTGGTATTGGATGTGTGTTGATGCAAGAAGGCCGAGTCATTGCTTATGCGTCCCGGCAACTTAAGCAACATGAAGAACACTATCCGACTCATGATTTGGAGTTAGCAGCTGTGGTTCATGCTCTGAAGATTTGGCGGCATTACCTGCTTGGTAATACGTGTCATATGTATACAGACCACAAGAGCTTAAAGTATATCTTTACTCAGTCAGAGTTGAACATGCAACAAAGAAGATGGTTAGAACTGATTAAGGATTATGATTTGGAAGTACATTATCACCTCAGGTAAAGCAAATGTGGTTGCAGATGCCCTCAGTTGCAAAAGTTATTGCAATTATCTGACAGTGAGAACAATGGGTTTGAATTTATGTCAAGAAATGGAAAAGTTGAATGTAGAAGTAATTCAACAAGGAAGTTTGACCAACATAATTGTTGAAGCCACTATTCGAGATCAAGTTATTGCTGCTCAGAAGGAAAACAAGGGTATAGCCCATATTAAGGAAAGAGTCAAGAATGGAAAAGCGGAATGCTTTAGTATTGACAATGAAGATGTG
Organism: Miscanthus floridulus; assembly: GCF_019320115.1. Lineage (NCBI taxonomy): Eukaryota > Viridiplantae > Streptophyta > Magnoliopsida > Poales > Poaceae > Miscanthus > Miscanthus floridulus. Next base: position 53,611,983 of record NC_089594.1, read on the forward strand.
TTGTGGTTCAAGGATCGCCTGGTGGTACCAAAAGTTCCTGAGTTGCGGCAGTCAATTCTAGATGAGGCACATGCTACTAGGTTATCGATCCATCCGGGAAGTAACAAGATGTACCATGACTTGAAGCAAAGATTCTGGTGGACTAAAATGAAAATAGAGATTGCTAGATACATAGCAAAGTGTGATACTTGTCAAAAGGTGAAAGCTATACATTTGAGGTCTGCTGGTGAGTTACAACCATTACCTATTCCATCTTGGAAGTGGGAGGATATAAGTATGGATTTTACTGTTGGTCTACCCAAGACATTAAAGGGATTTGACTCAGTATGGGTTATTGTAGATCGACTCACTAAGTCAGCACATTTTCTTCTAGTCAAGACAATATATCCTATGATCCAATATGCCAAGATGTATTTAGCAAGAATCATGAGTCTCCATGGAGTACCCAAGACTATTGTGTCAGATAGGGGTACATAGTTTGTCTCCAACTTTTGGAAACAATTGCATTCTTCATTGGGTACCAAACTTCTGTATAGTACAGCTTATCATCCGCAGACTGATGGACAGACTGAAAGGGTTAATCAAGTACTTGAAGATATGTTAAGGTGTTGTGTCCTTAACTATTCCAATAAGTGGGACGAATGCTTACCTTTGGTCGAGTTCTCATACAACAATAGTTATCAGGAAAGCATTAGAATGGCTCCATTTGAAGCACTCTATGGTCGTAGGTGCAGAACATCATTGAGTTGGTCTGAGCCAGGAGAGAGAAGATTCTTTGGAGTTGACCTTGTGAAAGAAACAGAAGACAAGGTTAGGCAAATACAGAGTAATCTGAAGATAGCTCAGTCCCGCCAAAAGAGTTATGCGGATAGATGACAGAGACCATTGGTATTCAACAAAGGAGATTTTGTATATCTGAAAGTATCACCAATGAAGGGAGTTAACCGTTTTGGTGTTAAAGGAAAGTTGGCACCCCGATACATTGGACCATATCAAATTTTGGAGAGGTATGGAAAAGTGGCATATCGCTTGAAATTACCTGAACATCTTGCAACTGTGCATGATGTGTTCCATGTTTCTCAATTGAAGAAGTGTCTTCGAGTGCCTGAACAGAATGTTGAAGTTGAAGGAGTGGAACTAGAACCGGATTTAACTTATTCTGAATATCCTATCCGAGTGTTAGATCAGAAAGATCGTGTTACTCGAAGACGGACACTCAAGTTCTATAAGATACAATGGAGTCAACATTCAGAAGAGGAAGCTACTTGGGAATCAGAAGATTACTTGTTAGAAAAGTTTCCAGAATTTCTAGCGTCGATATAGAATAGAGTAATGTAAGTTGAGTTCGGTAGTACAAATTGTGTTTTGTAAAGGGACCTCAGTTGTTTTATGAATAGAGTTTGTATGTGTTCTCGCGACATATTTCCTTTTCCATTACTTACCCTATGGCTTTGAATCTCGGGGCGAGATTTCTTTTAGGGGGAAGGATTGTAACACCTCGGGTGTTTAAATATTAAAATCTGACATGTCATCATATGCATTGCAAAGCATTTGGCATTTGGTGAAAACTTTGAGATGCATACACTAATACAAGTTTATATTTATGTGGTATGTGTTGCAATGTATTGTTTGACTCAAGTTCAATGTTTGTTTGGATTTTGAATTTTTTCGAGAAAACCCCGCTTTTCAACATTTAAATCCTACCCTAAAAATCCATTTCAAAATCTAAGCATATTTTGGGGTTGGGCCCAAAAGAAAAAGTGTAGAGCTTGGCAAGTTATACAAAGTTTATTTTTGGAGTTTTTCAAGTTGTTTAGAAAAATTTTGAGTAATTCAAAAAGGCGTAATTCGTTAAATTTCCCTATTTGAATTCAAAAGTTCATTTCAAAATCTAGACCGAATTAGGAAATGGTTATAAAAGCAAAGTTGTAGAACTTTTGATTTTGAACAACTTTTATTTTTGGAGATTTTTGAGTTGTTATGAAAATTTGGGAGTAATTTGTGAATTTTGGCGAATGGCAAACTTGTAATTTCGATGAACAGTGTTCACCGCTTGCGCTACACCGCCGGCGAGCTTCGGCTTGCTTCCAGTCGCGTGCGTGGCCGTCTGGGCGTCGCGTTGGCGCGCTGAAGGCTTCGTCGTGGCTTCCTTGAGCTTCCTGGACATCCTTTTAAGCCTGAGCCGCCATCGTCGTTGCCCTTCTCCCTTGCTCTGTTTTCCCATCGCCGCTGCTCCACTCCGGTGAGCCCGTGCCGTCGTTGTCGTGCTCCACCGTCGCTGATAAGCTAGTCCCAGCTCCACTTTAGCCTTACGCGCTTAGCCAACCCATCAATTTAGCTTAATTTCGCTGGGAACCACCGCTCGTCGTGTTTCTTCTCCACGGCCGGCAGCCCCGCCATCGAGCCCGCGTCGCCGTGGCCAGCGCGCTATGGTGAGTCCCTACCCTTGCCGAGTCTTGCTTCGACTTCACTGCAATGATGTAGTGCTTTGTGACCCATTGGTTTCTCATTTTGACCACCACAGCTACCGGAGCATCGCCGTCGTTGAAGATCGCTCCGCCGTGAACCCTGTCAACGTCGACCCGTGTCATCGTAGCTCATCCGGTCCCATTCTTTGCTCCAACGTGTTCGTGGTGAGCTACTAGACCTTCCCATGCCCTCTGTTTCCCTGTTTTCGGCTTCGTTTTGCCAGCGTAGCACTGCCGTGTCACCGCGTCCGCCATGGCCGACGACGAGCTAGTGTAGGGCCGTAATCCGTGCTGATAGGGACGTCAATCGATGCGCCTAGACTTGGTGATCATTTTGGTACGTTGGTCGTCGCCGTTGATCTCACCGTCGGCGAGATATCGCCGGTCAGCGCCATCATCGCCGTAGTCAAAGCGCGAGGTAGAAGATGACAGGTGGGGTCACCATGTCAGTGACTCAACGTTCGAAATGGATTTTCTGTTTTTCAGATTTAAATGAATAGTGCTATAATTTGTTATTTTTGTGTAGAATTATTTAGAGCTCCAAAAATTATGACAATTTTTGTGTGACTTCTATGTGATGTATAGTATTTAAGAAAAATATGAAATAATGTTTTTCAGTACTTTTTGAATGTGATAAAAATTGCTCAATTTATTAATAAATGGATTTCCATGATTTTTCTAGGCTTATTTATTTATCCAAAAATTATGAAATTTGTTTTGCCACTTAGTTAACATGTAATGAACATGTACTAAAATTTTGAGCTCAATTAGAATAAGTTGATTTATTTCATAATTTTGAATTAAATAATTAATTCATAAAAGCAAATAGTAACCTTTAATGATTTAGGTTTTTGTTTAGGCTTTTGGATTGAGTGATGACCTTGGGTCATTAGTGATGATGATCCTTGGCAATTGATGTATGTGTTACGAAAAAGATTTAGTTGTTGACTTGCAACTGTACCGCGAAGGAAAGTTGCATTCAAATTGTTAATTTTGCATCCATCATCGAGCATCATGTTTCATATTCCACATCATGTAAAACATGGCATTGTTATTACATGTAGTGAACGAAGGTGAAAACGTGGATAGTTAATCAAGCTGTTGAGGAGGTTAATCCGTCTGTTGAGGTCGGATCGAATCCTTGTGTAACGTCGCAGGAACCGGACTTTTCCGTCAACGAAGGCAAGCCCCGGATGCATACAACCCTACCTTGTGTTTTATAAATAAATTTTGCTTTTGCTTTCCGTTACTGCATTAAGTAATTAGGAGTTAAGTAAAAGCCTAATTGTTGCATTACCACCCTTGTTATTCCATGTTTACCATATTACCAGTTTTAAACTCGTATATGTCTAGTTTTGCTTAGCTATGCGTGGAACGATAAAAGTCAGGGTGACTACCTGCCACCTGCAAGTTTTAAATGGAACATTGGTTAATTATGTTAGCATGTGATATGGAAGTGTGGAGTAATAAATCTAGACCGGGCGGACTCGGTGTGTGTGAGCCACAAGACATGGAGGTCTTGTGAGCGGGTTCTTTCCGCCTGTGTCGATTAAGGCACGTCCGTTGTTGAATTGTATGAGGTGAGAATTTGTAGTACTAACCACATACTCCGGTAAGCCTGAACTTGGAAATTCTATTACGAGAATGGCTACTCGCACACTGGGAGTGGAGAGATGGCGGGAATAGCGTGTACCCACGTGGCCATGGGCTGGAATGGTGGAGTACTGTATTCTCGGGTGGCGCGGACCCATGTTCTTGTTTTAGAGGATCCAAGGGTAGGTTGATATATGTGAGTCGGGGACCTGCATATGTTGTGTGGTCTGGAATCCCCAGCTGGGCTTAATCGGTTCGAATCGTCGTTGCTCCTCGGTTATAGAGACTCAACTCACTGTTCATCATCGTAGAATTAATAATCGGAACTTGAATAAGGCTTGTAAAGGTGTTGGATATGAAGTTTCATGATCTTCAGTGCGGATCGTGTCAGCTTTGTATATAATTCTTGAGAAGTTTTCTATATAAAGAATGTTGTTAAAAGAGCTTTTACGCAAAAGAACTTTGATCATTGTTAAAGCTATACCTTGAATCCCTGAGCCTGCATTACTGAGTTTATCAATTAATATTTTGGTTAAGTCTTGTTGAGTACTTTTGTACTCAGGGTTCGTTGACCCCTTGTTGCAGGTGAGCTTCATGAGCAGATCTGTTTTGGATCATGCTGCATGACTATCGTTCGTTCTGACGATGAGAAGTAAATGTGTGATCCTTGGGCAGGATGTTTATTTTGTGTGTTAAGTATATGTTCATTATGCCACTCCACTACTACTATGGTTTGTAATAATTATCGAACTTAGTTTGTAAGGTTTGAAACAACTAGTTTGTGAACTATGTTATCGTAAGACTTTCGCTGTTTTTACTCTGGTTTTGATATTTGAATAAATGCTGTAATACTGCAATGACTCTGTAACGTGATCCTGCTCGGAAATCGTGGATGATTCGAGGTTCCCCGAGGACACCCGATAGTCTTTTTAAGTTATTGGAGATATATGCATAAATGTCAAAGGATCATCGGACAGTGATAGGTGCATATGGGCCCTATAACTTAGGAGGTTCTGGCACACCGCGTGTGACCGTGGCCGATGGGGGTTGTCGCATTTCCACTGCGAGGCCCCTAGGAGCGCACTTAGCAACTCCTCTTTAGGATCTTTGCGTTGAGTTACACGCACATACCTGATACAGGGCATACCGAGCAACTCGATCAATTACGCACTTAAGTAACCAACACATAGTTGAAACATCATTGGCCATAAAATATATTCTAGACAAGAAACTACTATTGACACCTCAATTCCTTCAATCTAGGTTACACCTCAATTCACTCTTTTACTCATCGGATTACACATAGCTCATCTTAGAGAACACCCATTCCAAGGTCTACTGACCGTTGCACTCATCGGTGCAAGTCTTGGAGGAATGTCTTGCTACCCGCAAAACAACTTAATGGCTGCACCATGAGTACATTGCATACTCCTAGGACTTAATTCCAACACATTGATATTTGGTGGATGCAAGATGATTATCAGACATTTGTACATTTGTAGAAAAGCAATGGCATTTATTAACATGTATGACATGCTATGTTCTAACACTAGAACGAAAGTGCACGATTAAGATCAAGATTGCACCTAAGTGCTCTTAGCTCATAAACAACACTACCATGGGTATAGAAAGTAGGAACAACCGAATGGTTCTATCCTGGTGGACTTCAAGGCTTTTGAACTCTGTAGAGGTGTACAACTGTACCCACACAGAAAATGGGACTAACCACCATACATAGGTCTGGTAGTAAGGGTTGCCTCATGTTCTCCAACCTTTCCCTAATCCATCCCGAGTGTCCTATGAAAGGTTCGACTGGTGCCCGATCAATGTCCTGAACATTCCCGACCAGTGCCACCACCTTGCCAGTGTCACGAATAAATCGGTCGTAATTAGTTACATGGCTTATCGACCCCATCCGTGACATGTGGTCTGTACGGGTGGTTACTCAGACTCACATATCCCAATAAACAGTCCTTAACTACTCCACGAGCTACGTCGCTTGAGATCCCACACTCACAATGACCTACCCCTCGCTTGAGCGAAGTTATCAAAGTGGTGTCCATGTTTATACCTTTTAGTGATATTATTCGTTAGCCAGATTAGTGAATTAAGTCAAGTTGTACCCTCATTGCTATTAGTAATCATTTATCCAAGTGTAGCATCCTACATGCGCGAGAATGGATTCCCTTCTCATTTTCGACTTCTACCGTTGCTAAGCAACTAAGCAATAAGCAATTAAGTGTTTCCATTCCCATTGTTTAGATGAGAGGCTTCTACTAGATTAATGAGTGACTAAGTGTAAGGTGAACAAAATTAATAACCTAAACTACATGTAATGCATAACTCATAATGAAACTCGATAAGTATCCAAAGTAGGGTTCATAGTAGTGGGGTGCCTGCCTAATTTGTTGTCGTCCTAACTCTTGAAGCTGACGATGATGACTTGTACATTTACACGATCCTTACTCGAGGTGTTCCTGAAAGAATAGGGGAGACGCGACTTAGGAGATACATCGACGATCGAGATAACGAGAAAGGATATAGGTGCATAGGTTAACACGGGGAACTTGGGAAGGGACATCTACTGTGGCTCTACTGTTACGCTATGTTGGGTGCTAAGGTGGGTTATTCCTGGGTTTGCTCTGTTCAGGTTGACGAACACTCCGTGGAGGTCATGGGTACTCTGGAAGGCCCAAGACTTATCCATTTCTAGGGTTTACTGACAATATCGGATGGTCCAACCAACTGACGGATGCTCCGGTATGAACTGGGTACTCTCGGGATACTGGGTGACTATTCTTTATAATTCAACGGACACTCCGCTATTCCCACTTAGCAAGGGTATGGGTGTTTCTGTAGGGAAATTTACTAAATTGGGAAGGCTTATCGGACGGTCTGCCATACTTGTCGCACACTCTTTGAGTTGGGCGACAGAACCTATACTCTAGGTTTTGGGTTGGTTAGACTCCTGATTTGGGGTGGTAGACATCTATGCATGTGCCCCAAACTTCTATGATGACTCTAGGGATATGCTAGGCTAGAGCTAGTTAGGTTTTGGGTTTTGGCGAACTAGTTCATCTAGTGATTTGGGTTCTATCTTTTCCATGAACCACTTGAGATTAAGGCTTGAGATTGAGCAAAAGGAACTTAACTCCAACGTTGATAATCATGAGAGGCTAGGATCCTTAATAAGAGATTGAGCACACCTTGCTTTCCATCCTTGAAGAGAAATACCAACATCCTTGCAAGAATCCATAGAAATGCAAGAGAATGACATTGAGAGGGATTCCTTGAGATTGGTCATGCATAGGGCCTTGATCTTATCTTTGTGATGAATGAGATGTCACCACACTCCATGATCCATACATGCATGAAAGATTGAGATTAGGGTTTGGGAGAAATTTCCAACTAATTGAGATGAGAGCTCATGAGCTAACCATGATCATGAGATGAGGATAAGTTGAGCTTGATGAGGTGATGATCTTGGATTGCATGCCTTCACTTCTACCTTCATCTCCAATCTCCATTTTCTCTCTCTAGTTCTTTCCTTGTTCTTGCTCTTTTAGAGAGAGAGAGAGAGAGAGAGGAAGGTGAGAAATGGGAGAATGAGTTGAGTTGGGAATTGCTTCAGCTGATGATCCCATCTTCCATTTCGTGCATATGACATGTGGGGCCAAGGGTTCAGTGGAGGACAGCTCATTCCCCACCCACTGCATGCAGTTCAGGTACTGATAGATGGTTTGGTATGATGTCGGACCATCTGGTATTCTCTGTTGGTTGAGAGATGGATCCAAACACTTGGGATTTGGAATTGAGGCCAATGAACTTTATTCTAAAGGTCAATAACCTGACCTCTAACATTCTGAGCCAATATGGTGCATCTTTCAGATTGCGGGTCGCGTTATTGGGTAAGAAGGCAATGTATCTGCGGTTTCTGCTGTCCAAAAGCTTGCAGGGCTCATCTAGGAGCTTCATCGGTGGTCAGAATTGAGAGCCTGGGTTGTAGCGAACTCGGGTCGTTACAGGGGCCTTGGTCATGGCGGTGGTGGCGGTGGTAGCGTGGGAAGAGAGTTGTGGCAGACGGTGTCTTGGTGGTGGCAGCTGCGTAGGCTGCGAGCGAATAAGAGCATCTCCAAGAGTTCCCAATAAAGCCTCCCAATCTTTGATTTTTGGCAAGAATGGGAAAACCCCATCTCCGACCATTCCCAATCCCACCTCCCAATCTTTTCGCGCTTGGAAAAATAGACAGGTTACGCTGATATATCCACACGTCAATGAAGCGCGTATCCATAAGCCAATCTAAAGGTGGAAGGGCGTGAAAAAGAATAATGAGTAGGAAAATGTTCCTGATACAAATATACAGGAGAAAGAATATATAAAATTAGTTAGGATAATTTAGAAATAGTATAGGATTGCTGATGTAAAATTGTCTTCTATATTTTAGGAGTAAATTATTGAAAACTATTAGAGATTGTCTTATTTATTTCTTCTAATAACTTTTGGTGACTTTAAAAATTCCATGGTTTTAGAAAGAAAATTGTTGGCAACTCTTGGAGATGCTCTATAACTACCCACGATTGCCTATAGACAAGTGCAATGTAATATGTGTATGCATCCTTTTTACGCCTTTGGTTAACCTCGTGACTAAAATTCACCCCAACTAAAATATTTTTGCTGGCTCTGGCATTCGTTAGAAGCAGGATTGGCATGGCGTGCATTTAGTGGAAATTCAAACAAAAATTATAAATCATACACATGTAGTCGACATGGAATTTAGAATCCAATATTAACAGTATCAGTTGCCATTCTGCTTGGATATTTGTTTTCGGGCCAGGGACTCCACCCCTTGGATTAAATATAGTCCAAGAAAAGAATGGAAAACAGACACATGACACAGTTATATAGATCCATCAATCGACGTGTGGCACACACAAACACAAACAATGGACACCGCGCCGGACGTTGCATAGGATGATGTCATGATCACTGCTGCATGATGAACGGCCAAATAGTTGGGGCTCATGCTGCGGGCACATTAACGCCGGTGAGTTCCTTCTGGATGGCGACGCCGCCGGCCCTGCCCTTGGTCAGGATTTCCGCAGCTCCCACTGGGAGCAGTTTCTCGGTAGTGGCTGGGATGGCATCGGTGGCGGTGAGTTGCCTCTCGGTCTGGATGCCGGCGACCCCGGACCTGGCCTCATCCGCACCTCCGACCCAGCTCTCTCCCAGTAGTTCCCTCTGGCTCTGGATGCCGGCAACCCCGGACCTGGCCTCGTCCGCATCTCTGACCCAGCTCTCGTCTAGCAGCTGCCTCTGGATGCCGCCGGTGAGTTCCTTCTGGATGGCGACGCCGCCAGCCCTGCCCTTCGTCAAAACTTCTGCTGCTTCCACAGGGAGCAGATGCATGGCGGTGGTCTGATCGGACGCACTTGCTGATGGCACAGAAGCGGCAGCCGCGACGGCGGCGGCAATGCAAAGCGCTACGACGACGGTCTGGGCCATTATTATTTTCTGGCGTCGATCCTTTATTGTGAATGTGTGTTTGTGTTGTGTGTCGAGAGACAAGTACATGCGGCAGTTATATACAAGAGTGGCTTGTAAAAGTGAGGCCATGAGAGCTTCAAAGACAAGTATGGATGCATCCCTGCCACTACTTTCATTCCTTTCTGTTGTTTGTTGACCAGATGGATGGTACTATAGACTACACACGGCAAGCATGCATATACATCTGTATACATAAATTAAGTTCGTGTTTGGTTAATTGGTTGTAAACAAGTTGATCTGGAGCGTTGAAAGCTTCTCAAGAGTATTCTAAATCTATCACAATCTTGGGTTTTTTTACAAGTAAATTATTATATGAAGAAAAAACCCATCCAGCAGTTGGCTCAATCTTACATCAAAATATGGTAATATGAATTTTTCTATAAAAAAAAAAGATCAAAAAAACAAAAAAAAAGTCGGCGCTCATGATGGATACCAACCCCATGGGAACCATCAACTTCATTTTGAGACATGCTACGAACTTGGGCCAGCCGCATAGCGTCATACGCGAGATGCTACGAACTTGGGCTAGACGCGTAGCGTCATACGCGTTCTTTGAAGAATATGTCTACCAGACAAATGGAACTGATGGTATGAAACTCATGACTTCAGTACAATAAACATCATCAAACTATAATGTGCAAAACCACTCCAAACAAGTGCCACCAAAGTGTAATAAAATTTTCAAATGATTAACAAAACCATTTTTCTGAATCTGAACAAATAAAATTTCAGTTGAATTTGAAACTAAATTTAAGTTGTATGTTCACAATGATCATAGAATCCAGTAACTTTGACAAATCCAAACTTCCAAAATCTACAAAGCTTACAGTACACATAATATAGCATTTCAAAAAATATATAAAATAAACATTCCAGGTAGTATAAGGTACTCTGGTTGCGATAGAAGTCTTAAGGAATCCGATACAATAGCAGTATCTCCGATAGTTTGCTACTGGAAAAATAGGACTTCGTGATACAGAGTTAAAAAGCTCATGGTCGCTAGAAAAGCCTTCTAACCAGATAAACCAGCCTTGCTCTTCAAGTGTGCCTTGAAATCCATGATATCACCTTCCCACCTTGTCACCGCCTGATTCTCACACACCCAGATCTCTTGAGCAACCTGGTTGATCAGCCTGAAATCATGGCTCACCAAGACCAAACCACCATCCCACTCATTCAGTGCCTCTGCCAGGGAGTCAATGGTCTCAATATCCAGATGGTTTGTCGGCTCATCAAGCAGTAGCAGTTGCGGCTGCCTATATGCCAGCCATGCAAAAATGACACGGCTCCTTTGCCCATCAGAAAGATTCTTCATCGGCATCACCTGCGCCTTTCCTGACAGGCCAAACCTGCCAACAGCAGCTCGCATCTTCTCTTCTTCGGTCCCAGGGTATTCCTTCATCATGTAAGACAGGGCTGACATGTCCAGATCCAGCTTCTCTGCCAGATGCTGATGGTACTGCGCAATGCGCAGGTGATTATGGCGCCGAACCATGCCATCTAATGGAACAAGGTCACCAGTCATAAGCTTCAGAAGAGTGCTCTTCCCTGCCCCATTGGGACCAACCAATGCGATTCTAGAGTCAAGATCAACACCAAAGTCCAGACTCTTGTATATGAGATTATCTGGTGTATACCCAAACTTGACTTCAACAAACTGCAGCACGGGTGGAGGAAGCTTGCCAACATCTGTAAACCGGAACACTAGAACTCTGTCCCTAACAACCTTCTCAGTGAGACCACCTCGCTCCATCTTTGCAAGAGTTTTCTCTTTGCTCTGAGCCTGACGAGCAAGCTTTGCAGAACCGTGACCGAAGCGAGCAATATACTCCTTCATTGAAGCAATCTGTTCCTGCTCCCATTTGTACTGCTTCATTTGATTCTCTTCAAGCTCAGAGCGAGTTTGAACATACTGATCGTAGTTACCGGTGTATAACTTGAGCTTCTTGCTTTGCATATGGATAATGTTAGTGCACACTCCATTTAGAAAATCTTGAGAATGTGATATGACAACAAGTATGCGGTCAAATTTCTTTAGTGTCTCTTCCAACCAGACACAAGCCTCAAGATCTGCAAACGAGTGTACAGAATTAGAAAATGATGCCTTCAATACCAGAGTTGAAAACAGCCCGTAAAAAGTAACTTTGACAGGACACTTAAGAATTATTGAATTTTGGCAGTATTATTCAGAAGTATAAAGTAAGGCTGTGAAAATGTGCATAAGAATTCACAAGGTATCATTTATGTTTGGGTGAATCTATCCATCGTTGCTTGAAGGCAACTGCCTTACTAATTAATGAAATGTAAGGCTATGCAAATGGGCATATGGATATGAAGTTCCAACTTCTTGTATATAAATAAATATTTCACTGATAGCAGAGTTCCAATTAAATTTCTGTCACTAAAAACACAGTATTCTAATTATATTTCCATTGACTTTAGATTTCCCAAGACTTACCTAGATGGTTTGTTGGCTCATCAAGCAAAAGGATTGTTGGATTCATAAACAGTGCTCTTGCCAAAGCAATCCTCATACGCCAACCTCCAGAGAAATCTTTAGTTTTCTTTGCCTGCATTTGTTTGTTAAAACCCAGACCAAATAATATTTCAGCAGCTCGCTTTTCTGCAGTTCCAGCATCCATTGCATCTAGACGCTCATAAACACGATCCAAAGCTTCGCCACCACCATCGTCCTAAAAATGCCACCAGCATTAACTTACAGTTTGCAACCTGAGAAAGGCAGTACATAGAGAAGGAACATGTGACAATAACAATTCTGTGATTCCAAGAGCTCAACCTGTGCAGCCAAAATTTCTGCTTCCTTTTCCAACTTCACTCTTTCTTCGTCACAGGTAACAACGGCTTGCAGTGCGGACATGTCAGAAGCTTCAATCTCATGGCTTAGATGGTATATGTCCATGTGTTCAGGGATAGGAAGTTCTCTGCAGCCTATTGCTGTGAGAAGAGTAGATTTCCCACAGCCATTCAACCCAAGCAAACCGTACCGCCTGATATATCAAATAAAAATATGACAGATAAAAGGTATCAGTGACATGCTCCAACAGCATACCTGCTCGTAATTGAATGGTAGCATTATGTATTTATGTTTTTACCTCCCGTAGTTCAGCTCCAACTCAGAATCCACAATAAGGTCATGCCCATGGAATGTTAGAGAAAGAGACTCTATCTGCAACATCCAAAACATAGATTATTAGGGAACTAGGAAATCAGCAATCAGCAATGGGCTAAACAAATCAACAGGAGATGCAGCACCCAAATATTGAAACGAGTGAGTTTTAATTTAAAAGAGGCCAAAGATCTCTTTCACTTCCTTTAATGGCAAAAGGAAGTGCCAGGACAAGTAATAGGAAAGAAGCTACAGCCTGTATTTCATAATAACAATCTACATAGAAGCCAAATTTGAACTTCACATGGAACTAGTGTCATGACGTCTGTTCCAAGTTATATCTGCCAACTGACTACCGTTTACATGGTCAATGAATTTCACTGTTGCACATACATCCATTTAGTTAGGACTGTTATGTATTAAAGACAATGATCAATGGTGTAGATGGTGCTTGCAACAGGATATAGAGATTGTGCTAGAGACGGGAACAATTAACCTATAAGCAGAAATTCCAGCCAAATTAAAAAAAATGAAAGCAAGATATCCACGAGGAACATTATCACTTGCTTTTTCTGAAGGAAAAGTGGTAGGCATAGAATACGGTGGAGGCACCTCTGTTTTCAGATATAGCATAATATCCAAAGACACTGGATGCGATATCAGAGGGCTTCGTTGATTTTGTCCCTTTATGTGCCTATTTTATTCATTAACAAAACGAAATTTCAATTTTCCATTCGCTGCCCCCTGGAAACTATTTCCCCATCACCTTGTTTGCGGAACCATATCTAACAAAATAAATAATAGTAGTAGTCTACTAATTCAAAGATCAAAGGTCGGTGCGCATATCAAAACCACTCTAGAAGACAGATCGGTTCGCCGTGGAATGAAACAGAGCAGTAGAGATCTCTAGAGATCGATCAAAGATGTCGGAGATTCCAAGCGTCCTAAAGCTGGCCCAGTATGCGTATGGAGTATGCGATGGAACGAATAGGAAAAAAAATAAACTGCTAGGTCCTCCGCGTCTAGGGCGAGTTCAGGAGTGTAAAAGATTCACACCACGAATCACGAAAGAACAGGAAGACGAGGGTTCGATCGGAAAGGGGGTGCTCACGTGGATATCGCGGGAGAGCGGGTGAGACGCGAGGACCCCGGTGCAGGTGCGGTCTGATAGCTTGAGCACCGCGACGCCGTTCGCCGTCTTATCGGCGACCGCGGTCGCACATGAAGACGACGAGGACGCCACCGCGGCCTTGCCTCCCCTCTTGGCGGCCGCGGCAGCTTTCTTCTGGGCAGCCTTCTTCTTGCTGGCCTCCGACACCATGGCGTCGATCCGGTACGGGGGCGCTGGAGTGCCTGGGGTTGGGGACGCGGTGGTGGCGGCGGTAATCGGGAGGTGAAGGGTAGGAGAAGGGGAACTCAAGTGCTCAACTCCGACCCGCCTCTGGCGGCTGGCCGCGTACTAATACTAGCCTAGTGGAGAAGGGCTCGCTGGGCTTTGTGGGCTTCGGATTTTCTTGGCAGGGCCGATTGGGCTGCTTGCTTTTCTGTTCTTTTTACATGGGCAGACCGAGATGGGCCTTCTCTCCCAGGCTGCACCGGTAACTCACCCATCAAAACTCAGCAGGAGGCCCGTCTCTAGGAGTGTGGCCGGTGCGGGCCTAAATGTTTAGGGCCCAAAACTAGCACTGGCGCACCCATGTGATCAAAAAAAAAATGTGCTAAAAAAAATTAGCGTTGGTGATGGGGAATTTACTGTCGCGATGATTTCTCGCCCTAGACTCTCCCCATTGAGACCTACGCGCTTAAACTTATCAACACGATTTATCAGTCATGGTACAGTATTTTCTTCTCATAACAAATTAGCATCAGTCGGCTTATCAGCCACAGAAGACATCAGCCGAACATCTCCCTAGCTTTTCCATCTCCACCCCAATCTAAGGATTGATCCCTACGGCATCTCTGTCCCTGCTTCAGCGACACAGAGCAGTTAAGGAAAGAAGGGCTAGCCGGCTAGGGAAAAAAGATGATTGGTTTGTACATTTTTTCATCTGATTCCTCAACCAAGATGATGACCTCCTCTTTCACAAAAAAAAAGAGGTGCTTGGAATGACTCTACCAGCTTCAGAATTGCAAAAAACAGTTATACTTCTAATTTTAGTAGCTATAAACACCTCCAACTCTAATAACTCCAGATCCACCAAAATATGGATCTAGTTTCCAGATCCATTGATTTCATAGAGCTCCTCAAGAGGTGTTCTGGAAATACGGGTTTTGCCACTAATTACACAAGATACCGATTCATTCTATTTCTCCGCACGACCTCTTTTTATTTTTCGCACGCATTGCCGCTGGCATCCTCCACGACTCCCTGGTGCGCTCGCTGACGCGAGCTCACCCATGGTCATTGCAAGTTCAGCCCTCACACATCGCCGCCACCGCCGCAATCTCAACCCCCATGGCCACAAGATGGCCCAACGTTGCCGCCATGAACTAGCCCCAATGGCTGCGAGCTCGGGCCACCATGCCCCACGTTGCTGCCCCCTCCACCAACATACTCCACAGCTCTATATATGGACTCATATGTAATCATTTTGGCTCCTAATTACATATGAGTCCAAATTAGAGCTGAAGCTCTCCCAAGCATGTTTTCAGGAGCCTAACTTCATGGTAGATCTAGGTGGAGCTAGTGCTCTGGATATATTTTTTCAGAGTTGTACCTCTCCCTTTCTTTCTTTCTTTTTGAAACTATAGCTCTCCCTTTCCATGTGAAAAACTGGTGCACATGTGGAAAACTAGTGCTCTGGAAGTGTTTTATTGTTTCTTTGATACACATGAGATCATATATAGTAGTATCAATGTAAATAAAATAATTCTTTAGATCAGCTCAATTTAACATAAATAGAACAATCCAAAATCAAAGAACCAACCACACAGGAAAATAAACTAAAGAAACAGTTGATTTCCTATTTTTCCTGAATAGATCTGCTTAGGAAAGTCTAACAAATTTTTTTTGCAATTTTTTGGATTTTCCTGCATGTTACTTTCATTTTCAAAAGTTCCAGTAACACTAGTCCAATACGTCTTATTGGCTTATTCTACTGTTGATCGACAACATAATTGTGTACGGCATCGAGTATAAACCGGAGACTGCTGCTTGAGGAACGGGAGCAGCGAGCAGAGGAGATAAGGGTGGAGCTGTGGCCTGTGGGTGGTGCAGGATAGGTTCAAGGGGCAACACAGCGTAATACCTGTAACACCTCGGGTGTTTAAATACTAAAACATGTCATGTCATCATATGCATTGCAAAGCATTTGGCATTTAGTGAAAATTTTGATATGCTTACACTAAAACAAGTTTACCTTTATGCGGTATGTGTTGAATTGTATTGTTTGAATCAAGTTTAAAATTTAGTTTGGATTTGAATTTTCAAGAAAACCCTGATTTTCAGTATTTAAATCCTACCCTGAAAACTCATTTCAAAATCTAAGCATATTTTGGGGTTGAGCCTAAAAGCAAAAGTGTAGAGCTTGGCAAGTTATACAAAGTTTGTTTTTGGAGTTTTCAAAGTTGTTATGAAAAATTTGAAGTAATTTGAAAAGGCGAAATTAGTTAAATGTCCCCTATTTGAATTCAAAAGTTCATTTCAAAATGTAGACCGAATTAGGGGGTGGTTATAAAAGCAAAGTTGTAGAACTTTGAATTTTGAGCAACTTTTATGTTTGGAGATTTTTGAGTTGTTATACAAATTTGAGAGTAATTTGGATTTTAAAACGAATGGCAATTCTGTAATTATAGTGAACAATGCCACGACCACCGCCCCACCGCTGGCGTCCTTCTGCTCGGTTCTAGACGCGCCTGTGGCCGCCCTTGGCTTCGCGCTGGCGCGGAGAAGGCCACTGCGTGTCGTCTCCTTGCTCTCTTGGCCACTCTATAAAGCTCAGACGCCGTCGCCGTTCTTCCTTTCGTTGCTCTGCTTTTCCCGACATCGCCGATCATCTCCGGTGAGCTCGCACCGTCGCTGTAGTGCCTCCACCGTCGCAGCAAAGCGCTCAATAGCTTCGCCTACTCCTTGCGCATCTAGCCATCCAACTATGGTCACTTGATTTCACCGGGAATTGTCATTAGCCGCCTTTCTTCTTCGGGGCCGGCAACCTCTCCGTCGTGTTTGCGCCGTCATGGCCAGCGCTCTCCGGTGAGCCTGTGCTCTTGCTCAGTGCACCTCTAGCTCTGCCTTGTTCCCGAGATGCTCTATGACCGGTTGATTGCTCATTTTGTCCATCACAGTCGCCTGAGCACCGCCGTCGTTGAAGTTTGCTCCGCCGTGGCCGCTGTCAACGTCGACCCGCTGTCACCGTTGTCTCTCCAGTCTCACTCTTTGCTCCAACGTGTTCGTGGTGAGCTACTGAACCTTCCTGTGTCCTTTTGTTTACACTCTACCGGCCTTGTTTCGCTGGTGCGGCATCACCGAGACGCTGCGTCCGCCATGGCCGACGTCGAGCTCGTAACTCGCTATGATTGCTCAAGCTAGTGCCTTCATGCGATGCGGGGTGGTGTGGGGAGTGTTTTGGTACTTTGGCCGTCGTCGTTGGTCTCACCGTCGACGAGTTTTCGTCGGTCAGCGTCGTCGCCGTCGTGGTCAAAGCGGGAGGTCGGGGATGACATGTGGGGTCACCCTGTCAGCGACTGTGTAGTTGAAAAGTGAATTTTCTGTTTTTCAGATTTGAATGAATAGTGATAGTTTTTGTTATTTTTGTGTAGATTTATTTAGAGCTCCAAAAATTATGAAAATTTTTGTGTGACCTCTCTGTGATGTATGTTATTTAAGAAAAATATGAAATGTTGATTTTCAGCAATTTTGAATGTGATAAAAATTGCTCAATTAATTAATAAATGGGTTTCC
Organism: Miscanthus floridulus; assembly: GCF_019320115.1. NCBI lineage: Eukaryota > Viridiplantae > Streptophyta > Magnoliopsida > Poales > Poaceae > Miscanthus > Miscanthus floridulus. Next base: position 53,629,615 of record NC_089594.1, read on the forward strand.
ATGATTTTTCTAGGCTTAATTAATTATCCAAAAATTATAAAAATTGTTTTGCCACTTAGTTATCATGTGATGAACATTTACAAAAATTTTGAGCTTAATTAGAATAAGTTGATTTGTTTCATAATTTTGAATTAAATAATTAATTCATAAAAGCAAATAGTAACCTTTAATGATTTAGGTTTTGTTTGAAATTTTGGATTGAGTGATGACCTTGGGTCATTAGTTGATAATGATCCTTAGCAATTGATGTATGTGTTACGAAAAAGGTTTAGTTCGGTTGACTTGCAACTGTACCATGAAGGAAAGTTGTTTTCGAATTGTTAATTTTACATCCATCATCAAGCATCATGTTTCGTATTCCGCATCATGTTAAACATGGCATTGTTACTACGTGTAGTGAACGAAGGTGAACAAATGGTAGTTAATCAAGTTACGAAGGAGGTTAATCCGTCTGTTGAGGTCGGATCTGATACTTGTGGAACGTCGCAGGAACCTAACTTTTCCGTCAACGAAGGCAAGCCCTGGATGCATTTAACCCTACCTTGTGTTTTACAAATTTTATCGCTTTTGCTTTTCGATACTACATTAAGTGATTAGGAGTCAAGTGGAAACCTAATTGGTGCATCACCAACCTTGTTTTTCCATATCTACCTTGTTACCTGTTTTAATTCATAAATACTAGTTATGCTTAGTCCTGCTTAGTCCGGGTGATTACCTGTCACCTAAGAAGTTTTAAATGGATCTTTGGTTACTTATGTTATCATAGATATGAGCATGGAAGTAATAAATCTAGACCGGGCGGACTCGGTGTGTAAGAGCCATAAGACATGGAGGTCTTGTGAGCGGCTTCTTTCCGCCTGTGTCGATTAAGGTCCGTCCGTTGTTGAATTGCATGAGGATGAGACTTTGTAGTACTAACCACATACTCTGGTAAGCCTTAACTCGACTATTCTATTACGAGAATGGCTACTCGCGCACTAGGAGTGAGAGAGATGGCGGGAATAGCATGTATCCACGTGGCAATGGGCTGGATTGGTGGAGTACTATATTCTCGGGTGGCGCTGACCCGTTCTTATTTTAGAGGATCCGAGGGTAGGTTGATATATGTAAGTCGGGGACCTGCATATGTCGTGTGGTCTAGAATCCCCAGCTGGGTTTATAATCGGTTCGAATCGTCGTTGCTCCTCGGTTATGGAGACTCAACTCACTGTTTATCATCATAGTTAATAACTGAAACTTGAGCTAGATTTGAGAAAGAGTTTGATATGAAGTTCATGATCTCATTATGGATCATGGTAGATTCATATATTGTTCTTATGAAGTTTAAATGTTGAAATACTAAAATTTTGTAAAGAGCTTTTACGCAAAAGAACTTTAATTATTGCTAAAGCCATACATTGAATCCCTGAGCCTGCATTCCTGAGTCTTCTCAGTTGTTATTTTGGTTAAGTCTTGTTGAGTACTTTTGTACTCAGGGTTCGTTGACCCTTGTTGCAGGTGAGCCTCATGAGTAGGTCTATTTTGGACCTTGCTACATGACTGTTGTTCCTGTCGATGACGATTAGTGAATGTGTGATCCTTGGGCAGGATGCTTATTTTGTGTGTTATGTTTATGTTAATTATGCCACTCTACTACTACTATGGTTTGTAATAATTATCGAACTTGGTTTATAAGGTTTGAAACAACTGGTTTGTAAACTAAGTTATCGTAAGACTTCCGCTATTTTACTCTGATGTTGATATTTGAATAAATAGTTGTAATACTGCAATAACTCTGTAATGTGATCCTGCTCAGGAAATCGTGGATGATTCGGGGTTCCCCGAGGACACCCGACAGACTTCTTAAGTTACCAGGAACATATGCATAGTTGTCAAAGGTCGTTGGACAGTGACAAGTGCATGTGGGTCCTATAATTTAGGAGGTTCTGCCACAGAATGGTATCAGAGCGATCGTTACAAAGTCTTTGTTGTATTGTTTTACAAAAACTTCAAAATGATTTGGGACAAATAAATATAACTTGTTAATTTGGTCCAAATTGCTTCTAGCTTATCTTATTTCATTCTCACCATTCCTTAATTGATTAAAAAGGCTTTGTGTGGTGGAGTAGTAATCTTATTATGCCCTATATAAAAATAACTGTGGTTATGTACCTTATAAGCTTGGATGTTTTTGTTCGTAAGAACGATTCATGCATCATGATTAATTCACTTGTTACTTCCTTCACCCTGAGTCTGGGTTGGGTAGTGAGTTTGGGTTGAGTTATGTAATCCATCCTGGTTACTCTTTAGATTTTGATCTGATGGTCTTAATTGGATTAATCTTGCTTCCTACAGTATGGCTCACACCAAGGTAACGCCCCGTAAGTCCATTGGACCTAAAGGAGTTCCTTGTCACCAGCTTGCCCCTAGAAATGATGGTGCTAGTGGTAGCAGCTCTAGGCCTGATCCCCAGGCAGAGATACATAGGCTTTCAATAGAGTTAGCACAGGCTACTAGGGATAGAGCCTTGGATACTATCTGGATGGGCAAGTTAAAGGATCAATTGAAGTGTAGCACCACCGCTCATAAGAACTGTGAGCGTATGTTAGTTCGTATGGTAGAAGGGAGAAATGAGGCATGGCATAGGGAAGATGTAGCTAGAGCTAGAGCGCATGAACTAGAATTTTATGTAGAAGATTTAGAAGAACATAATACTACTTTGCATGAAGAAGTCCATAGGCTGAGCAACCTCCAGGATCCAAATCATGAACCTTAGCTAATGTAATGGACCCTGGTGTCATCATTGCTGATGATGATGAACTTGAAGAAGAAGAAGAAGATCTAGAAGAATTAGTGATGGTTGATGAAAGTGATAATGAAGGCGGAAATGTTTCTAGGAATGGATACCGATCACGAGGTTTGATGTGGTCGAGGAGAAGAGTAGAGTTGTAAAATAGGAGATCTAGTTAAGTTAAGTAGTCATGTTTAGGTGCGGGCTTGTGCTTAAATAAGTAAACCCAATGTAATGTGTTTGAAGTGAGCTCTTTTATATCTCAATAAAAGCTTGTGAAGTAAAGTTTGGTTTGTTATGAACAGATGCCTTGTACTCGTGCTTCGATATTCCTGGTTCTTCGCATGAAGAGGGTGGTGTTCCTGATCCATCACCAGTTCCACCAACTTTAGCTGATGCTATAGCAGCACTGGTCCATGTGACCGTAGAAAATGCTCGATTGCTTCGAGAGATAGCTCAGAGTAATCAGAATATGGTGCATAATCAGAATATGGTGCAAGGAAACCGTGGCCGTAATCATAACAGGTAGGAGGCTACGTATGTTGATTTTATAGATACAAGACCCCCAGTGTTCACTAAGGCAGATGAACCACTAGAGGCTGATGATTGGCTTCGGACCATGGAGTAGAAATTTGATCTTATTCCATGCACGGAGATGCAGAAGCCTGTGTTTGCTGCCCAGCAACTTAGAGGTGCAGCGGGTGCCTGGTGGGCAAATCTAGTGGTTATGCAACCAGCTGGTATTCCAATAACTTGGGCTGAGTTCTGTACTGCCTTCAGAGCTCATTATATTCTAGAAGGAGTGATGGCCATGAAGCTGGATGAGTTCCTTGCTTTGAAGCAAGGGGATCAAACGGTTATGCAATATGTGGGTAGATTCAATCACCTGTCATAGTATGCATCTGAACATGTTGATACAGATGCCAAGAAAAAGAAATGGTTCATGAGAGGACTGAATACCAAATTACAGACGATGATGACTGCATGTGCCAATGTTACTTCTCATGAGGCAGTGAATATTGCAATTGCTTCTGAGGAAAAGTATCGACAGCATAAGGAGATTAAGAAAAAGAAGAGTGTGCCGTCTAGATCTTTTGGTGGAAATCAAAAGAGGCAAAAGATAATCTATCATTTAGTCAACCATTATCGTCCTCCTTATCGTCCGCCATAGTTTCAAGCTAGGCAATAGTCAAATGTTTGTCCTGCTATAACCTACATGAATTCCCAATAGACAAATGCTCCTGGTGGCAATGCTCCAACGTCCCAAGGTCATAATTATCCATGTTACAATTGTGGAAGGACAGGTCATTTCTCCAAGGAATGTCCGTATCCCAAGCAGTCTAATCAAAATTATCAGAAGGCCCCTGCTAATCAACAACAGGGTCAAACATAGAACAAGAACCACAATCAGAATGCTCAGAAGGGCAAAGATGAGAGGAAGACAGGACGGGTGTTCTATATTCAAGCTGGAGAAATTCTGGAAGGGGAGCCAGTGATGATGGGTATGTTTCCTATCGCCGATCACCCTGCTGTTATGCTTTTTGATTCTAGTGCATCTCATTCATTCATCAATAGAACCTTTGTCGTAAAGCATGCAATTCCAATTGGGGAAACAAAGGAAAGTTTCTTTATACAGTCACCCGGGGACGTCTGTGTACTAAGGAAATGGTATACCAGGTACCCATAAACCTGGATGGGTATATTTTTCTCACTACCATGATTATTCTCAAGGATCAAGATATAGATGTGATCTTGGGAATGAATTGGATGTATCAGCATAAGGCTATTATAGATGCTTTGCATAGGACATTAAGGGTGAGTTTGCCTGATAGTAGTTCTTAGCTTCTTATCCAACTTCCAACCTTAAGGAGATCAGTGGAAAGAGTTTGTGCAACTTTTGTCAAGGAGATTAGAGATATCCCGGTAGTTTGTGAATTCCCTGATGTTTTTCCTAAGGATTTACCTGATCTACCACCAGATAGGGATGTTCAGTTTAACATAGAGTTAAAGCCTAGGAATAGCTCCGATCTCTTGGAGAGCTTATAGGATGCCTCCCAAGGAATTAGCCGAGTTGAAGACTCAGTTGCAAGAGTTGATTGAGAAAGGATTTATTCAACCTAGTTCATCACCTTGGAGATGCCCTGCAATTTTTGTGAAAAAGAAAGATGAGACCCTAAGGTTATGTGTTGACTATCATCCGTTGAATGAAGTGACCATTAAGAATAAGTATCCCTTACCTCGGATAGACTTGCTTTTTGATCAACTGGCTGGAGCCAAATTTTTCTCCAAGATTGATTTAAGGTCAGGCTATCACCAAATCAAGATTAAGCCTGAAGATATTCCCAAAACATCATTTATCACGAGATATGGATTATATGAATACTTGGTAATATCTTTTGGTTTGACAAATGCCCTAGCTCATTTCATGTATCTAATGAATTCAATATTCATGCTTGAGCTACACAAGTTTGTGGTGGTGTTTATTGATGACATCCTAGTTTATTCCAAGAACAAGAAGGAACACGCGGAACATCTCAGAATTGTCCTGACCCACTTGAGAGAACATCAACTATATGCCAAGTTCAGTAAGTGTGACTTCTGGCTTAAGGAAGTACAGTTTCTTGGGCATGTCTTATCAGCTGAAGGAGTTGTTGTTGATCCAAGCAAAGTTAAGGATGTGCTTGATTGGAAACCGCCAACCACTATTCATCAGGTTCGGAGCTTTCTAGAAATGGCGAGGTATTACCATTGTTTTATTCTAGATTTCTCTAGAGTATCCAAGTCCATTACTGGGTTGTTGAAGAACCAAGCCAAGTTTGTCTAGTCATCTGAATATGAAGAAGCTTTCCAGACTTTGAAGAGACTGTTAACCACTGCACCAGTATTAGCCCAACCTGATATCGAGAAGTCATTTGACGTTTATTGTGATGCTTCTGGTATTGGTATTGGTATTGGATGTGTATTGATGCAAGAAGGCCGAGTCATTGCCTATGCTTCTAGACAACTAAGCAACATGAAGAGCACTATCCCACTCATGATCTAGAGTTAGCAGCAGTTGTCCATGCTCTGAAGATTTGGTGGCATTACCTGCTTGGTAATACATGCCATATTTATACTAGATCACAAGAGTTTAAAGTATATCTTTACTCAATCGGATTTGAACATGCGACATAGAAGATGGTTAGAATTGATTAAGGATTATGACTTGGAAGTACATTACCATCCTGGTAAAGCAAATGTAGTTGCAGATGCCCTCAGTCGAAAGAGCCATTGCAATTGTCTGACAGTAAGAACAATGGGTTTGACTTTATGCCAAGAGATGGAAAAGTTGAGTATAGAGGTAATTCAACAAGGTAGTTTGACCAATATAACTGTTGAAGCCACTATTCGAGATCAGATTATTGCTGCTCAGAAAGAAAACAAGGGTATAGCCCATATCAAAGAAAGAATCAAGAATGGGAAAGCGGAATGCTTCAAAGTAGATGATGAAGGTGTGTTATGGTTCAAGAATCGCTTAGTGGTACCAAAGGTTCCTGAGTTGCGACTAGTCAATTCTTGAAGAGGCACATGCTACTAGGTTATCTATTCATCCGAGGAAGTAATAAGATGTACCATGACTTGAAACAAAGGTTTTGGTGGACCAAAATGAAGATAGAAATTGCCCGGTATATAGCCAAGTGTGATACTTATCAAAAGGTGAAAGCTATACATTTGAGGTATGCTGGAGAGTTATAGCCATTACCTATTCCAGCTTGGAAGTGGGAGGATATTAGTATGGACTTTATTGTTGGTCTACCCAAGACATCAAAAGGTTTTGACTTCAATATGGGTCATTGTAGATCGACTAACTAAGTCAGCACATTTTCTTCCAGTCAAGAGTATATATCCTACTATCCAGTATGCCAAGATGTATCTAGCAAGAATCTATGAGTCTACATGGAGTACCAAAGACCATAGTGTCAGATAGGGGTACACAGTTTGTCTCTAGCTTTTGGAAACAACTGCATTCTTCAGTTAGGTACCAAACTACTGTATAGTACAAGCTTATCATCCCACAAACCGATGGTCAGACTGAAAGGGTCAATCAAGTACTTGAAGATATGTTAAGATGTTGTGTTCTTAACTATTCCAAGAAGTGGGATGAATGTCTTGCCTTTGGCTGAAGTTCTCATACAACAATAGTTATCAGGAGAGCATTAGAATGGCTCTATTTGAAGCACTCTATGGTCGTAGATGCAGAACATCACTGAGTTGGTCTGAGTCCGGGGAAAGAAGGTTCTTTGGAGTTGACCTTGTGAAAGAAACAGAAGACAAGGTTAGGCAAATACAAAGTAATTTGAAGATAGCTCAGTCCCGACAAAAGAGTTATGTAGATAAACGACGTAGACCATTGGTGTTTAACAAGGGAGATTTTGTATATCTGAAGGTATCACCAATGAAGGGAGTTACCCGTTTTGGTGTTAAAGGCAAGTTGGCACCTCGATATATTAGGGCCATTTCAAATTTTAGAGAGGTATGGAAAAGTGGCATATCGCTTGAAGCTACCCGAACATCTTTCAGCTATACATGATGTGTTCCATGTTTCTCAATTAAAGAAGTGTCTCCGAGTGCCTGAGCAGAATGTTGAGGTTGAAGGAGTGGAACTTGAACCTGATTTGACCTATTCTGAATATCCTATCCGAGTTCTGGATCAGAAAGATCATGTCACACGAAGAAGGACAATCAAGTTTTACAAGATACAATGGAATCAACATTCCAAAGAAGAAGCTACTTGGGAATCCAAAGATTACTTGCTAGAAAAATTTCCAGAGTTTCTTGCGTCAATATAGAGTAATGTTAGTTGAGCTCAGTTGTTAAGAATCATGTTTGTAAAGGGACCTCAGCTGTTTTATGGACAGATTTTGTATGTGTTTCGCGCGACACATTTCCTTTTCCATTACTTACCCTATGGCTTTGAATCTTGGGACAAGATTTCTTTTAGGGGGAAGGATTGTAACACCTCGGGTGTTTAAATACTAAAACCTGCCATGTCATCATATGCATTGCAAAGCATTTGGCATTTAGTGAAAATTTTGATATGCTTACACTAAAACAAGTTTACCTTTATGTGGTATGTGTTGAATTGTATTGTTTGAATCAAGTTTAAAATTTGGTTTGGATTTGAATTTTCAAGAAAACCCTGATTTTCAGTATTTAAATCCTACCCTGAAAACTCATTTCAAAATCTAAGCATATTTTGGGGTTGAGCTTAAAAGCAAACAGTGTAGAGCTTGGCAAGTTATACAAAGTTTGTTTTTGGAGTTTTCAAAGTTGTTATGAAAAATTTGAAGTAATTTGAAAAGGCGAAATTCGTTAAATGTTCCCTATTTAAATTCAAAGTTCATTTCAAAATGTAGACCGAATTAGGGGGTGGTTATAAAAGAAAGTTGTAGAACTTTGAATTTTGAGCAACTTTTATTTTTGGAGATTTTTGAGTTGTTATACAAATTTGGGAGTAATTTGGATTTTAAAACGAATGGCAATTCTGTAATTATAGTGAACAGTGCCACGACCATCGCCCCACCGTCGGTGTCCTTCTGCTCGTTTCTAGACATGCCTGTGGTCGCCCTTGGCTTCGTGCTGGCACGGAGAAGGCCACTGCGTGTCATCTCCTTGCTCTCTTGGCCGCTCTATAAAGCTCAGACGCCATCGCCGTTCTTCCTTTCGTTGCTCTCCTTTTCCCAACGTCACCGATCATCTCCCGTGAGCTCGCACCATCACGGTAGTGCCTCCACCATCGTAGCAAAGCACTCAATAGCTTCGCCTACTCCTTGCACGTCTAGCCATCCAACTGTGGTCACTTGATTTCGCCAAGAATCATCGTTAGCCGCCTTTCTTCCTCGCGGCCGGCAACCTCTCCGTCGTGCTTGCGCCGTCATGGCCAGCGCTCTCTGGTGAGCCTTTGCTCTTGCTCAGTGCACCTCTAGCTCCGCCTTGTTCCCAAGATGCTCTATGACCAGTTGATTGCTCAGTTTGTCCATCACAGTCGCCTGAGCACCGCCGTCGCTAAAGTTTGCTCCGCCGTGGCCGCTGTCAACGTCGACCCGCGTCACTGTTGCTTTCTCCGGTCTCACTCTTTGCTCCAACATGTTCGTGGTGAGCTACTGAACCTTCCCATGCCTTTTGTTTACACTCTACCAGCCTTGTTTTGCTGGTGTGGCATCGCTGAGCCACTGCGTCTGCCATGGCCGACATCGAGCTCGTAACTCGCTATGATTGCTCAAGCTAGTGCCTTCATGCGATGCGGGGTGGTGTGGGGAGTGTTTTGGTACTTTGGTCATCGCCGTTGGTCTCACCATCGGTGAGTTTTCATCGATCACTGCCGTCGCCGTCATGGTCAAAGCGGGAGGTTGGGGATGACATGTGGGGTCACCCTGTCAGCGACTGTGTAGTTGAAAAGTGAATTTTCTGTTTTCAGATTGAATGAATAATGATAGTTTTTGTTATTTTTGTGTAGATTTATTTAGAGCTCCAAAAATTATGAAATTTTTGTGTGACCTCTCTGTGATGTATATTATTTAAGAAAAATATGAAATGTTGATTTTTCAGTCAATTTTTGAATGTGATAAAAATTGCTCAATTAATTAATAAATGGGTTTCCATGATTTTTCTAGGCTTAATTAATTATCCAAAAATTATGAAAATTGTTTTGCCACTTAGTTATCATGTGATGAACATTTACAAAAATTTTGAGCTCAATTAGAATAAGTTGATTTATTTCATAATTTTGAATTAAATAATTAATTCATAAAAGCAAATAGTAACCTTTAATGATTTAGGTTTTGTTTGAAATTTTGGATTGAGTGATGACCTTGGGTCATTAGTTGATAATGATCCTTGGCAATTGATGTATGTGTTACGAAAAAGGTTTAGTTCAGGTTGACTTGCAACTATACCGCGAAGGAAAGTTGTATTCGAATTGTTAATTTTACATCCATCATCAAGCATTATGTTTCGTATTCTGCATCATGTTAAACATGACATTGTTACTATATGTAGTCAACGAAGGTGAACACGTGGTAGTTAATCAAGTTGCGGAGGAGGTTAATCCGTCTGTTGAGGTCGGATCTGATACTTGTGGAACGTCGTAGGAACCTAACTTTTCCGTCAACAAAGGCAAGCCCCGGATGCATTTAATCCTACCTTGTGTTTTACAAATTTTATCGTTTTTGCTTTTTGATACTGCATTAAGTGATTAGGAGTCAAGTGAAAACCTAATTGGTGCATCACCAACCTTGTTTTTCCATATCTACCTTGTTACCAGTTTTAATTCGTAAATGACTAGTTATGCTTAGTCTTGCTTAGCCGAGTGATTACCTGTCACCTGAGAGTTTTAAATGGATCTTTGGTTACTTATGTTATCATGAGATATGAGGATGGGAAGTAATAAATCTAGACCGGGCGGACTCGGTGTGTGAGAGCCACAAGACATGGAGGTCTTGTGAGCGGCTTCTTTCCGCCTGTGTCGATTAAGGTCCGTCCGTTATTGAATTGCATGAGGTGAGACTTTGTAGTACTAACCATATACTCCGGTAAGCCTTAACTCGACTATTCTATTACGAGAATGGCTACTCACGCACTAGGAGTGGAGAGATGGCGGGAATAGCATGTACCCACGTGGCAATGGGCTGGATTGGTAGAGTACTGTATTCTCGGGTGGCGCGGACCCATTCTTGTTTTAGAGGATCCGAGGGTAGGTTGATATATGTAAGTCGGGGACCTACATATGTCATGTGGTCTGGAATCCCCAGCTGGGTTTATAATCGGTTGGAGACTCAACTCACTGTTCATCATCGTAGTTAATAACTAAAACTTGAGCTGGATTTGAGAAAGAGTTTGATATGAAGTTCATGATCTGATTACGGATCATGGCAGATTCATATATTGTTCTTATGAAGTTTAAAATGTTGAAATACTAAAATTTTGTAAAGAGCTTTTACGCAAAAGAACTTTGATTATTGCTAAAGCCATACCTTAAACCTGAGTCTTCTCAGTTGTTATTTCGGTTAAGTCTTGTTGAGTACTTTTGTACTCAGGGTTCGTTGACCCTTGTTGCAGGTGAGCCTCATGAGCAGGTCTGTTTGGACCTTGTTGCATGACTGTTGTTCCTATCGATGACGATAAGTGAATGTGTGATCCTTGGGCAGGATGCTTATTTTGTGTGTTATGTTTATGTTAATTATGCCACTCCACTACTACTATGGTTTGTAATAATTATCGAACTTAGTTTGTAAGGTTTGAAATAACTGGTTTGTAAACTAAGTTATCGTAAGACTTCCGCTATTTTACTCTGATGTTGATATTTGAATAAATGTTGTAATACTGCAATGGCTCTGTAATGTGATCCTACTCGGAAATCGTGGATGATTCAGGGTTCCCCGAGGACACCCGATAGCCTTCTTAAGTTACCAGGAACATATGCATAGTTGTCAAAGGTCGTTGGACATTGACAAGTGCATGTGGGTCCTATAATTTAGAAGGTTCTGCCACAGTACCTATTTAGATCATTGGACTAAAGTTTAACCCATTGTTGGATAATAGACTAAACATAGATTAATTAACAAAAATTCTAATGAGTTCTACTCATCAATTAGCCCTATTAGTTCTTATTAGTCTATGATTATTTTATATTTAGACTTTCTATTTGGCATTTAAAACATAGCCTAAAGTTTAGTTTAGTCCATCCAAACACCAATTAGTCAGCAGGCTTGATTTCTGGCTCGGCCATGGCGTTCCCCATTAGTCCCCGGGCTCGATTTCTAGCTCGGCCATAGCGTTCGGCTTACTGAAGCAGAGATTAGAGAAGCGGAGTTAGAGGGGCAATACAACTTAGTCCAGTGCTGGGTCCGCGCACGGCAGCGTGGCACTACACTTGGCTCATTCTGGAGACGGTGAGAAGAGACTCGTCAAGCCCGGCGATAAGCGAACTAGTGTTCTGCTCGGCTCAGCAAGAATAAAAGCGGGGAAGCAGCATTCACGGGCCGTTCTCACTCAATCTAAATAAATCGGCGTTTGAAGTAGACGGCTCAAAGGGTGACGAAGACGTACCATGAGTCGTCGTTGTTTCACCAGACGATGACCTCATCGCCTTTTGTTGTTTATTATGGGGGCTTCTTACGAATATAGCGTGATGCAGCATGCTCTTAGGGCGTCTTCAATATGGTCTAGCATAGAGCTAGTTGAATCAATTTTTAAATTACTGAATAGTTCAAAAAGCAAGAGACTACAATAAACCCAAAAGATAGTCTCGTATGTTTCATGATGCATTCATCTCTCACAGCACGACGATTGCTTACTATGATCTCTCTTTTCTCCATATTTATTAGCTTGGAGCTAGTGCTAGCTTATACTATTGGAAACACCCTTATTGCCTGTGAGATCATAGAAATATCACCCCCTAGGTCCACCCACGATGGCCCACTACAAATTCTATTATAATTTGGAGTACCTTAAAGGCCCGGTTCGCTTCGCTGAAAAAAGAAGCCGAAACACTATTCTGTCTGATTCGTTGTGAAAGAAAAATATTATTCTGGCTAAAAAAATAAGTTAAAAAGTACGGATTATAAGAGAAACGAACATGGCCAAAATAGAAAAAAGATATTTCTTTGGCTCAACTTTGTAATCCTGGATGGCAAAAATGCACTACTCATACAAAATGACATAATAAAGTTAATCATTTAATAACTCAAAAAAATACCGGTACATGAGGTGAGATGGTACCATGAAACTTACCCGACACGCTAAAGTTTTCGTGGTCTATCATATATTCATCTATGTCCGCCAATTTTAGACACGGCGCACAGTATAGTGAAGACGAATTGGAATATGGAGGGTTTCCATGATCCATCGCTCTCATGCCTATACGAAATTAATACAACGTATCCAAGCAAAATGCAAAGCCCCATTACATAACAAATTGGAACAAATGATGAGATCATTAGATAAATCTCCAAGCCTTCCATACTCGTACAAGTCAGATAAATGTATGTCCAGACACAATGTGGAGTTTGATTTCAAGACAGGATTGTTAAATAAATCTCCAAGCCACGGGTTGTCAAAATGATCTTACAATAAGCTGTATGTCCCATTTTCGCACGAAGATGTTTGCTAGTGACAACACACACACACAAAAAGAAGAAACTGTGAGCATGAACATTTTCTATATTCATAGACACGGCATAGACATGTTAAGGAGACAGAGGCACCAAATGGTACACTTTCAGCATCACATTAAAAATCATGCTTTACTATAATTCTATTTTTTTACTGTTGATGCAGTTTGAGACTTTCATGATGCTTTTATTACAGAAGCCACACGTACTACTGCACATTACTTTCGATTCAACACTCGTAGAAAATGATGTCATGGCTACGATCCTCCAAGCATGTCTTTACTCCAAAAGAAGTGGAAGACTAGTCGTAGTACAAATCCTGCCGGGCCAGCGTCCGGGCCAGCATGCAAGCTTGCAGCACTACAATTAGCGGCATGGTGGCAACTGGCCATACATGACGAAATGGCAAGAGAATAACTATACGTAGTTCATCCGTCTGGGGAGATTGATGCCAGCTCGCGGAAGGAGGTCGTTCGCTCTTTTCACAGCTGAAGAAATTACCTCCTCCTGGACCACAAAGAAACACACGTGTGATAGCATCAGTGGTATATCTACAGGGGCGTCTACGGGGTTCTCATAAAAAAAGAAAAAGAAAAAAAGGTACAGGCATAGTCTGCGGTCATGAAAAAAACAATACATAAATTTTTAGTCAACAAAAATAGCTGAGATTTGAAGTTTCTCATCTTCAGAGATTTGAGAAACTTATCCAGCATTACCTGGGCTGGAAGTCTAGGGGCTGTTTGGTTGCCACCCTCCCCTGGGGAGTGACGCCAGGCATCTGACCCCAGGCGAACTGCCTGGCTGAGGCACGTTTCCTAGGGTGGGAACCAAACAGGTCCTAAGATTGTTGCCTGGGCTGGGAGCCTAGGAGGTGCTTAGCAAGGTTCCAACCAAATAGGGCTAAGGAACTTTGTGCAGTGCTACAGCCCATGCAAACCAGTATACTTGGTGCTTAGTGCCCAAGTATTCATTTGACTTTTCAGCTATCATCAGAAGTTGAAAACTAGTATGAACAGAAATGAAACCGTTTACGGTGTCCATCGTTTTTAGAGTGACAATAGGAAAATAGTATTCTGTGTACATTTTGGTTCATTTCAATATTGAAGCACACTTAAAGAAGCAGTGAATTACCTCATTGAGATTCATGATTTTATGATCCTTCATGATCCACCGACCATTGCACATAACAGACTCAATATTCTCTGTCCGCATGCAATAGACAATGTTGGCAATGCTGTGCATTAGGGAGAGCCAGAGAGGTAAGTGTTATGCCAAACAGCCAATGATACAGAAGCCCAGCAGCACGGCTAGATACCTAACTATACATATATCAGGTAACAAGAAGATTTGCTAATTATGGTCATAACAGGCTACACTACAGAAATTGTGAAATGGAGTAGATACAAAAACAAAGATCTTTATAGATATATGATATGGCGTCGGTGAGGAGATCGCAGGGGAGATTGGAGGAGTAAGCTAGACTGAGAGTTGGACCGCAAAGGGTAGCGAGGAAGTGGTGCGGTGGGAGGTTCGCCGGTGGCAGCGATAGAATCGCTCGCAGCCACTGTCGAAGGGAAACCCGTCCACCTTTGGAGGTTTATTCTTTCTTCGATAATCCTTGATTACAAGCCTACGGTGTCCATTATAGATTAGGATCACTTTCTCTAACAAACCAAACAAAATAAATCTACTAAAATCCTCCCCTTCCTAAACTGCTGGCAACCCCCTTAGCCACGACTGGGCCTGGGCTAGCGCCTATATTAGCGCCCTACAAAGGCGTCCACAACAATATATCTCTACAGTACCACAGTACCAGAGTGAAAACATTGACACATAAGACCCAACGCTAAACCAATCATAAAAATAGTAGTTATTCGAACATTTAAGAAATAAATAAATCATAGTAGTGCACACCTGTCATGTAAGGGGACCATGGACCATGTAAATGGATTCACCACAACCAAGTCCGCCTACACAAACAAGATACTTGCATGGGCCAACGAAACCAGATAATTTAAGAGTCAAAATTAATGCGAGCTTGCTAGGAAAAGTAAGCTGATCAGCCCAATATTGACTTCAAGAAAAAATGTACAACAAAAACCGCATGGCTTTAGGATGAAGAAAATAAGATTTATCAACCTCTGAAATATATGGACCAAAGTTATTGAGAGCCATACATGAACAAAATAGCAACTGGGAGCATCACCTTTTTCCCAACCTCCGGCGAACCTATTTCATTGTCCCACAGAACTGCTTTTGCACCATTAATAGTAGCCATCTTCAGCAGAGTCTCAGCAGGAAGAGCAGTTGGGTTTGTTGTTCCACTGATGTATGCCTCACGACCTTTGTTAATTAGGGATGCTAAGTACATCTCATCTACTGTACAGCCCAAGGTAGTCAATGTAAAATTAACCACAGGATATCAAAATTTCAAAGATATAAGGTGGGTATGGCCTAGGATGAAGTACAAAGTTCAATTGCATATGTAAATTGTGTGATCCAACCGTAACTGTTTGACACATTCTTTAAAATAAAAGAAGAATTGGTTTATTTGATTAAAAAAGCACACCTAATCAAATGGATGCCCAAAACAGTACTCCCTCTGTTCCAAATTATGTCGCTTTGACTTTTTTGGTTCATCCATTTTTCTATGTATCTAGACATAATCAGTCTGTTCGCTTGGTCGTAAACGATCGTGGATTATAAGTCAGAACAATATTTTTCTGTCACACCAAACCAGCCAGCAGTAATAATCCACGATCGTTTCAGCCGAAACAAACAAGCTGTATTGTATCTATATACATAGCAAAATGGATGTACCAAAAAAAGTCAAAGCGACTTATAATTTGGAACGGAGGGAGTATATTTTTATTCATTTTGTGGTTAATCAGTAAAATATGCTTTTCCCACTTCTTAATTTTTTTTCGTTTGGTTGTATTTCTTTACATAACAGCACAGCTGAACTACATAACACGATAACAACCTGATAATCCATTTTCTTAAAAAAAAACAGTTAAATGTGGTTGTGAAAATTCTAGCGATGACATTTTAATGAAAAATATTGAATAACTTCACAAGAATATAATCATTCTATAAAGTGGACATGAGATAATTATTTGGTCAAAATAGAGTAAGAATAGTCAATTAGGCTCTCAGATCTATATTCTGGAATATAAGAGGAATAGTAAGAATAGTCAATTAGGCTCTCCGATCTATATTCTGGAATATAAGAATTCCTCTTTAAATCATGATCCAAACTCATACATGCTCGTAAAAATGTTTGCGAGGGTTCTGAAGCATACCCATGCTCATTCTATTATTGATTGGTGCTCCGTCTGTACCAAGGGAGACACAAACACCAGAATCCAGCATTTCTCTAATGGCAACGTATCAAGTGCAAACCAACCTCTTCGTACAAACCGTGCAAACCAACTGCGGGGGAGAGGTGGGAGGGGGGATTTGCAAAAGTGTAATTACGCGACTCCTAATCACACTTTTGCAAATCCCCCCTCCCACCTCTCCTCCGCAGTTGGTTTGCACGGAGAGGTTGGTTTGCACTAGATATGTTCCCTTCTCTAATAGGAGCAAATCCCAATATCCACATGGCAGATGCAGGACAGTGAGAAACCTTAACACCAGCCTTTGAAAAATGGCCTATCTGCAATTTGAGAAACACATAGTGAAACCTTCATGGAAGGGCATACCTATAAGCTGTACTTGGAGAAATTTCTGTATTTAGCGATCTATTACTGAAAAAAAAATCATATAACAAAAGACATTTAGAACTTCAGAGATACATATCCAAATGTGGCAAAAAAAAACTTCTTATATAGATTTTTTAGCACTGTCATGAGGACTTCAGCATGATGTAGATGAATGGATGTACATGGAGATAACCTTCCACATGAAGAAACTCACATCAGTTTGTGAGTGCAGCAGCATTCAAGTTAGTTTTTGTTTTGCTGAACTGAGCAGTTTGGTTTTGTTAGGACTTGGAGCATCTCCGCTACATCCCCTTTCCCTTAAAATCTAGTATAGGGGACTGAGAAAACTGGATTGTAGAGAATAATAGCGGATAGCTGCTCCAGCAGATTGAGAAAGCCACATCCCCTTTATATGTGGGACCTATGGCGTGCTAGGGCGGCGGCGGCAAGGGAGGGAGAGGCAGGCGCACAGAGAGGGGAGAGGGGGGAAGAGCTGATACTCTGCTTAGATTGAAACAGTTACATTCCCCCTAGATTTATAGTCCCTAGCAGACTTGGCCCCTGAGCAAACTATGTCCTTATAGATTTTGACTCTCCTTTTTAATCTTATCTTATTTCCTAAACAAATCCTCTTATTCCCTAAACAAATTCTATTTCTATTTTCCCTACTTTTTTTTCTTAATTTTATCAAATCTCCTCTTGGTCTCCTTCTATTTTAGGCTGCCCGGGGGGGGGGGGTCGGCGGCGCGGCAGGGAGCCACCCCACCCTGGTCGTGCGCCCCCCTGGCGGTGTAGATGACCAGGGCGCGGCCGGCCTGGGGCCCATTCGGCCCAACTCGATGGCCCATATTTAGTCCGGCGACTGTCAGTGAAAAAATATCTCTCGTCCTCCTCCTATCTTCTCTCCCTCAGTCCCTCCCATCTCCTCTCTGATGCCGACAGAAAGGGCCTTGGTGGCAAATGGAAAATGTTTGTTTTGATGACAGGTGGGATAAAATTTCCAATGGGGCGGTTGATCTTATTCAAAAGGGCCTTAATTTCCTTGTTATGGTAGGGGCTTCAACTCTCTGGAAGCATCACAATAGATGTGTTTTTGATGGGGTTTCCCCTAGTCTGGCCTAGGCTGTGTAGCTTGCTATGGAGGATTTACATCTTTGAGGTTTGGCAGGAGCACGAGGTGTTAACTTTCTCTTGGTCGGCGGAGGAAGGTTGACCGGCCTGTGTATATTTTGTTGTCGTGGTCAGTCTACTGTCCTAAAGGGTGCATTTGTTGTTTTTGATATCTAGGTTTTGGGGTGGGTTTGTGTGGTTCTTTTGTAAGGGACCTTTCCCCGGGTTTTGTTCCCTTCTTAATATAATGATACGCAGCTCTCCAGCGTGTACAAGAAAAAAAAGAAAAAAGGGCCTTGGTGGCGGCTGCTCACCTGGCCTCCAGCGCGTGGTGGATGGCGCGAGGCACAGTGGCTGCCCGCTGGTTGGGCACGGCGCAGTGGCGGCTGCCCGACCAGCCTGCGAGCACAGCCTGGCCTCCAGCGCGTGGTGCATGGCACGAGGCACAGTGGCTGCTCGCTGGTCGGGCGCGGCGTGGCGGTGGCTGCCTGACCGGCCTGCGAGTAGAGTCGGTGGCTGCTCGCCAGCAAGGGCACATGTGGCAGAACTGCCTAATCCAATGTTTCACAGGAGTACTTGGCTTCCATTAGACACTAAGTACTCAAGAGATGACACTAAACTACGTAGTTCCGTCGAGCACACCCCAAGGGAGAACTAAAAAATCCATATTTTCCATCAGGATCATAAATGAGAGAATAAAGCTTACAACATTCTTAAGTCATTTCTTACATCACTGTATTACAGTACCAGGATAATACCTCAATTTGTTATAATAGCGGAATATAACAATATTATCAAAGTTACAGAGGAAGCATAATTACTTTAATGACATGGTGGAGCATTGATATAAATGACATGGTGGAGCATTGGCATGGTGGAGCATTGACATAGTGGACATTTTATACAAGAGATGCTAGCATATTTGACATCTTTTCTTATAAAAACCTTTCGTGAGGGTTATAAATAAACACTACAGTCGTATCATGAAAGGAATCCTCTCTGAGCCCACCACGAGGTTTCCACACACAAGAGTCAGCTTTAAGCATCCTCCGATCACCTATAACAGGGGAATAAAACCCTAAGTACTCAAATATACTCAGCAAGACTTACCCGATAGGAGAAAAATAAAAGACTCCAAGGATATGCAAAATTATCTGGCTTGTGGGTTATTGCATCTGCGGAAGCATTGCTAAACTTGCGTCCTTATATTCAACTTCATTAGCAGTCATCATTAGTTCATTAACTAACCATTATATGTAAGCACCTATGCTACTTTCAAGTAGGTGGTAAGCAATCAGAACCATTTTACATCTTTCATATTCTAGTTCTTACTACGGTGCCAGACCATAGCCAAGTCGGTATTGTATCACACGGCGATTCGCGACCCAATGTATCCTAGCTGGGTACCCCGAAACACACGCCCCGCTTGTACCCTAGGCACAAGCAAGACCAACCCACCACTCTCATGTCATGGGGTCCAGGTCCCCGTCCAAACTTAGACTCCAAGCCCCCACTCCTAAGTCCCGGACTCAGTGTGGTGTTTAGACCTCCACCATCCCTGTCTCCAATCAGTCGGTCTAGAAAAAGCCGGAACCCACGATAAGAGAGTAACGAGCCTTCCTGTTCCCATAAGCAAGTATGTGCTCAGGATAACAAGTCTGTGACCTGACTACAATCCACAACAACAGACGGTCCTCAATCGACACAGGCGTAACAAGTACAATCCGAGCCTCGCTCGAATGCCTAACCAAGTCCAGATCCAAAGTACCATTCCGCTCGGTCTCCAATTATCGTTTATATATATTCCATGTGACAGTAATAATAATATCTTTCCTATCTCTCACAAATGACAGGTATTCACTCGACTTCTACCGGATCCTATAGCATAACTATCTACACGATCCTAACATACTAGTAGGACTCATATGATAAGGATATATATATATGCAAGTGGTTTTCATTCAACTCCTTAAAACTTAATGCACAAGCATAAGATAAAGTGTAGAATAATAGGGGTTATGCACCGGGGCTTGCTTGGGTAAGATATAACTAAAAGTTAGCATTTCATCGTGGTGACACGATCATCAAGGCACCATCTTTTCCGCTATTTCAGTCGACTCCATGATCCATCGTTGTTCCTATTATGATATACGTGGATGCAACACAGAGACGCAATTAATCAACGGTAACCGCAACTCTTCAAAATACGATTACGCTGCGCAAGCTAACGAGCTAGCTTAAATGACTAACGTACTAGTCTACGTATCCGCATCGTCAAGTAAGGCTTTGTCTCCGAAAAAATATTCTAGTTTTAAAATCCCAAGGTGCTTTGGCATTTAATTGATTAAATATATATTTTCGAACTAGGGCTCATTTAGCTACCGTAGCAAACTAATTATTATGGAGCTACAAAAATTACAGTGAGCACTAATAATGTTAGGGATTTACTGTAAAAATTTCAGAGCCAACACTATCACCAATTTATCACAAAAATTCCTTCATGTTTATATCTTACAATATTAAGCATCTCAAATTAATTATATAACTCCTAGAAATATTACAAAACTATGTGAACAAAATTTACTAGCAGATAGATAACAATTTTAGAAACCTAACAAAATTTATTTCATAATTTTTGGACATCTATATAATTTTAGATTAATTACAAAAAATTGGTTCTTAAATAAAAATACAAAACCATTTCTAATTCTCTACTTAAAAAGACGAACCAAACTAGCCCAACGTGGCCCACACGGGGCGTGGCCCACGCGTGGAGGCGGCCCATGGTGGGGAGCCCACGCGCGCACTGGCGTTTTAGCAAAAACGCCCCCGAGCTTTATACTATTCTCGTAGACACTATTCATCCTATTTACTCAGTCAGCACTTATGCATGAAAGACCCCGAAAGTAGTTGTCTTCGCATCGAGGAGGTCCCCGCGACCCCCGCGCTCGGCGGCGCGGCATGGACCGGTACGGCCCCGTTATGCCGGCCACTGGGACCCTTGTAGACCTAGCTATGGGATCGATGCTCACCTATGGGCTGACGCGCGACGATGGGCGGTGGTTGCACGAACGGAGGTGAAGCAGAGCGGCTCTCCTCGGCGGCAAGCGACCAGCAGCGGCGGCAACCGCATTTAGGTAAGCCACAGCGTGCAATAGATAATAGAAGTGACAGGTAAGCATCAGTGACGCACCACGATCCTACCCATGGCGGTGGCCTGGCCAGAGACGTCGCGAGCAAGTCTGGCCGCGTGCGCATGGTGAGCTCGATGACAAACCGCAGCGACACGGCCGTGTTAGAGGCGTGGAGGCAGCTATATGGTTGTGACTTGGGTGCGCACGACGAAGAGGGGTTCTAGGCGGGGCCAGTGGTGCGGTCAATGCGACATGAGATGTTGAGGTTGGAGCTAGCCACGGTGAGGTGGGCTGGGCCCTAATCCCACCTGACCTACTATCGCAGAGTAGGGCCGTGCAGTGGTGGCTGCTTGTCGGTCGGGGCACATGTATTGTGTGCATGGGGGGGGGGAACGAGCACATGCCATTTTCTTTTCCACCTTCTACCTTATTGTTGTTTTCCACGGGCAGAACTCAGGTGTGGCCACCCAGCTCCCTCACCCCTACCGCTGTTGCCGCTTCACCTAGGCCATGCTGCTCGGCCGATGCAGCGTGGCCACGCCACCCTAGCCCAGCCCATCCCTCACAAACCCAAGCCTTGGTCGTCCCAATCTGGCTCCCGCGCTGTCCGCACCATGGCCGCCAACACCTTGTCAGGGTCCTCGGTCGCGCCGCTCCTATCGGCTTTCACCCTTCCACGTCATGGCTGTCAGCATCCTGCCCAGCCCCTATTTGGTCACGACGCTAGCCGTCCGTGCCTTGTCAAGCCCCTGCTCAGCCATGCCGCCCACCCAACCCCGCCGAGCCATCGGATGAGTGAGGGCAAGCTTGTCCGCCTTGTTTCTAGTGACGAGGTTGCCCCGCATATATGGGGAATATTCCATAGTGGAATGACTTCGCCCCTCCTGTCTCCTTGGAACCAAACACTATGGGATTGGGCCCATGTCACGTCCCCTTGAAACCAAACACTACCTTGAATGTAATGCATGAACAAGTATTTAATTTGTAACATGCATAGTGTTAGACTATAAATGTATATATGTAGTGTGTATATGGGCCTGGGCCTTGGTATAGATGGCCGATCCTCTATTTGGTTAGAGAGATATGAGGAGACCTCGGTTTGGTCGTGTTTCTATAAACCACGAGATCTCCTCTCCCTATATATATGTACATAGGTCTCTCCAACCAATCAATCTATTATTCCACACAATCCTTATTGCTTTCATGGTATCACGAGCTTAGTTTTTACCCTTCCTTTCCTGGCTGGTGCCTCCCTTGCGTGTGCCCGCCGCCTCGCTGCCATGGCCAGCACCACCCCTACCACTGCTGCTGTCGGCGATCCCGATGCCGCTGCTGCTGAGTCCAAGGAGGAGCGTGCCTGCATGGCCGCGCAGGCCAACATCGCCGCCGCCGCCGCCCTCCAGTCCATGGAGACACATGTACGCATGGCCACCCTTGACCGCGCGGCTTAGGAGCACGCCACGGCCGCTCCACCTCTGGAAGATGACGCTGCCCCTGACAATGCCGAGGATGCTGAGGATTTTGCCTCTACCGACGGTGGCGATCCCCATCTTAGCGCTATTCTGCTTCAGCTCGAGGCTGCGGCCCTCCTCAACCTGCACGCCTAGGCTGTGGCCGTGCAAAACATCTGGCTGCTCGTCCCGCTTGTCCTCGATGTCGCCTCCACCTTCTATGGCCGCTGGCATGAGCCGTTCCTCCTCGTTGTCGGCCGCTACTCCCTAGAGATCCATGTCCTCTCCGATGCTGCCGCCCCCAACTCTCCGGATTGGGCGCGCATGGACTGCGTCGTGCAAACTTGGATCACCGGCACCATCACCGATGCCCTCACTGAGGCCGTGATCCAGTTCAGCACCACAGCCTGTGCCTCCTGGCTCGCCATCGAGTCAAAATTCCACGGCAATCGCAAAACTCGTGCTCTCCACCTCGACGCCGCCTTCCGCAACTTCAAGCAAGGCGACCTCGATATCACTACGTACTGCTAGAAACTCAAGGGCATGGTAGACGCCCTCCGCAACCTCGATGAGCCCATCAACGACAGGACTCTTGTCCTCAATCTCCTGCGCGGTCTCAATGGCCGTTTCGAAGCCATTGGGCTTCACCTTCGCCGCGGATGTCCGTTTCCTACTTTTCTGCAGTCCTGCAATGATTTGCTCCTGGAGGAACTCACTATGGCGGAGTTTGCTCTGCCTCCTTCGGCTATGGCCCTGACTGCCACCTCCGACAGTGCTCGGCCGCCCGCGCCCACGTCCGCCACTCCACTAGCTGCTCCCCAGCAGCGGCTGCCAAACCAGCAGCAGTCCAGGGGAGGCAAGCGCGCGCGGCGCGGCACGGCAAGAACGGCGGGGGCTAGCGCAGCAACTCCAATAGCACCTTCCCCAATGGCAGAGGCGCCCAGCAGCAGCAGTAGTGGCCCCATCTTCATCAGCCATGGACTGGATCCATCAACATGTGGCCTGGACCTCGGCCCTCGATGCTGCCACACCTGCACGCACTTCTCGCTGGTGTACAGTAGGGGCCCGGTGGACCGCAGCAGCTCCCTTAGGTGCTTCTGACTGGCGATCAGCAAGGCTGGGGCATCAATCCTAGCGTCCAACAGTGGGCACTTCCTCTAGCTGGTCTGTATAGCCTAGCCATCGTGCCACCTAGTTGGGACGCTTCCAGCCTCACCGTGAACTTTTAGACCATGTCGCTCCAGCAGCCTACATCGAGCAACTGGTACTTCGACTCTGGCACCTCCAACCACATGACTTCAAACACTGGTATAATCATCGTGCCTTCCCCTCCATATACTTCATCTCCATCCCATATTGTTGTCGGTAATAGGAACCTTCTTCCAGTTACCTCCACTAGCGTGACATCTTTTCCACATAATCTTTGTCTTAATAATGTCCTTGTTTCACCTGGCCTTATTAAGAACCTTGTTTCAGTACGCCAGTTTACCTCTGACAACAATTGTTCTATGGAGTTTGACCCTTTTGGCTATTCTATGAAGCATCTTCCCTCTCGGAGAGAGATCGTCAGGTGTGACAGCACCGGTCCTCTATCTGCTGCAGTTCTCATAGTCTACGTCTGCTCTCCTCGCCACTACCAACCCTTCCCTTTGGCACCAGCATCTTGGTCATCCTGGCCATGAAGTTTTGTCTAAGCTAGCACAGTCATCCGCTATTCCATGTAATAATAGTGCTAGCCAAACATTGTGTCATGCTTTCCACTTGGGTCGTCATACCCGTTTACCCTTTCATGCGTCCTCTTCCAGAACCACTCTTTCAGTTAATACATTGTGATTTGTGGACGTCACCTATACCTAGTGTTTCTGGTTGCAAGTATTATCTTGTTATACTTGATGATTTTTCACATTATCTCTGGACTTTTCCGCTTCGGCTAAAGTCTGACACTTTTCCTACCCTATCTAATTTCTTTGCCTATGTGGCTATGCAGTTTGGTGTCCCCATTTAGGGTATTCAATATGATAATGGACATGAGTTCAACAATCATACTTCCCGCGCCTTCTTCCTCTCCCGCGGCGTCCAGCTTCGGATGTCCTGTCCTTATACCTCGCCTCAAAATGGTAATGTTGAACGCATTATTCGTATCATCAATAATGTTGTTCGCTCCCTCCTATTTTAGGCTAGTGTCCCCCCAGCCTATTAGGGTTGAGGCTCTTTCCACCGCAACCCTCCTCCTTAACATTCTTCCGAAGACACTCAACTTCTCCACCCCACACATGATGCTCTACGGGTCTCCACCCTCTTATGACCACCTCCGTGTCTTTGGGTGTCGCTGCTACCCCAATCTCTCCGCCACTGCTCCCCACAAACTCGCCCCTCGATCTTCCTTGTGTGTCTTTCTCGGGTATTCCCCTCATCACAAAGGCTACTGCTGCCTTGACCGGACATCCAACTGGATCATCATCTCTCGGCATGTGGTCTTTGATGAGGCGTCCTTCCTGTTCTCTGAGGATCCTGATCGTCCCTCACCCTAGGATTTTGAGTTTTTGAGCTCCACTGACCCTGTGATGGCTCCCCCAGTGCTGTCATTTTTTGTACCTACAAGCACTCCCGGTGACTCCGCATAGCCATGTGCGGCCCTTCCTCTAGGGAGCAGTGCCCCTTGGGTCATTGCTGCTCCCTTGGATTCCGGTGGCCGGCCAGCTGGACAGGTCTGGCCTGCAGCTGCCTCGTCATCACCAGCAGCCGGCCTGGCTGCTCCCCTGATGGCTAACAGCAGTTCCCCGTCTCGGCACCCAGTGGCCGGTAGCACCTCCCTAGGGTGCTCGATGGCCGACTACTCACCACCTCCAGCCTATCATGTCGCGCCCACCCTGACCGGACTACCTGCCTAGCTTTTAGCGCTAGGGCTAGCCTCATCTACCATGGACAGTCCATAGCCTCCTCCGCCCGATTTGGTTGTCCTGGCGCTGGTCCCTCCGGTTCGGCTGACGTATAGCCGACTGTCCGCAATCTACTTCTACACCGCCAGTCGCTCTAGCTACTACGTCTCCGGTTGCTGCACCACCATCACCACCAGTTCCTCCTGTTCACCTCCTTACTGGGGCGGTTCCCATTGTCCCTGTGGCTAACCAGGATGCCATGCTGGACACGTGGGAAGGCTAGTTTCTAACAACCGGTCACTCTTCAGGCAGGTTTCCCTATCACCTCTGTCGCGGACTTATCGCGCCGCACTTGCTGATCCAAATTGGCATGCCGCTATGCAGGAGTTTTCAGCACTGCTTTCCAACCACACTTGGGATCTTGTACCATGCCCATCTAGATCCAATGTGGTGACTAGCAAGTAGGTCTTCAAGCACAAATTTAAGGCAGATGGTTCTCTCGAGCGCTACACGGCGCGCTGGGTTCTTCGTGGCTTTACTCAGCACCCTAGCATTGACTATGATGAAACTTTTAGCCCTGTTGAGCCTGCTACCATCCGGACAGTTCTGTCTCTGGCTGTTTCTCACAAGTGGCTAGTACACTAGCTCGATGTGAAGAATGCTTTTCTTCATGGGCATCTCTCAGAGACAGTGTATTGCGCTTAGCCTTCAGGTTTTGAGGACTCCTCTCGCCTAGATTATGTGTGTTGTCTGAATCGCTCTCTGTATGGACTCAAACAGACTAGGAGATTCGGCCCATGTACTTACTAACCCAGAGTTTGAAAGTAATGCATGAACAAGTATTTAATTTGTAACATGCACAGACTAGAAGATTCGGCCCATGTACTAGTAACCCAGAGTCTCCTAAACTAAAAAGAATAAAGTGTGGACATTTTTGGTGCGACATTTATTTTGATTCGTCCGTCTGCCCACACCTACGATCTCACTGACATCTTAATTACTGATTGATCGTGCCATTCTCCTTGATTGAATATTGCTTGTCATGTGATAGAGGAATCACGGCACAATAGGAAGTAGAAAATTATTGTGCTATCCATATATACATTGCATGTTTGCATGCACCAGCATACATGGCAACGAGCAAAAGGAAAGAGAATTAACACAGAAGGAAAGAAATTAAGACAAAAGGAACCTCTTTGCATTTCTGAGAACCTTGCCAAATCTGTCTACATTTAATTACTTCCCCTCTTTGCATTTGCAAAAGGGACAGCTTTTTCCTCTTTTCATTTGGTTTCACGCTCATGTGTTCCATCGCCCTTGCTTGCTGTTTCTTGCGTGAACCCTAGTTGATGTCATTTGTCTTCCATGACTCAGCATCCCAATCCTAAGAGAGGTCCCTACCTCTCCCTGACTAGAGATCCGGCCTGCCAGAGGATCTCCTCTAGTCCATCAGGCAGCTGTCTCGTGTCAGGCCATGATGCGGTGTCCTTCCGATCCACTTGCTCCCCATGGCACGCCGCCGTCCCTGTTCGTGACCTTTGGGTCGCTCCTGCTGCTCCTGTTCGACCCTGACTCAGACCGCGTCGGCTTCTACTACTGTCCCGGAGAAGAAAGTCTTGTCCAAGACGCTGCCTGATGTGCGCGGCAAGGTGGCATGTGGCTCCTTGTGTGGGTGGCTGGCGCTTATGGACGAGGCGGCATCCGTGATGCTGCTGAATCCATTCGCTGGTGCCCTGTGCCCCCCGCGTTGAGCTCCCGCCAGCAGGCAAACACGTCGTGGCAGCGTCCTCATCGGAACGCGTGTCTAGGGTCCATGGCCGGTGGGTCCTCCATCCCACCAACGGCTATGGGGACGTGGATGCCGCAGGCAGAGCCATCAAGCTAGAAGACATGAGGGATGTGTTCTTCTGTGAGATCGTGCTCTTGGTGCCACCTGACGCAACGGGCCGTGAGTGCGTGGCCATGGCCATGCTTGGGTGCTCTACGAAGGTCAGTGTTTTGCCGGGATGGAGTCGACAGCGCATGGACGCTGCTCGACACCAAACTGGAGTTCTCCATGGGGTCCATCGTCCACTGTCAAGACAAGTTCTTGGCAATCGGCTGCACTAGAGAAATCTCCATCTGCAGCAGCAACGCTGTCGGCGCTACTCCAACCGCGATGCTGCTGCCATCGCTGTTGCCACCTACGGGGCTCTGCCACCGCAGCTACCTAGAATCAAACTGGTGAGCTGCACATTGTGGGTGCCATGGTGAGAACGTTCCATGAGACACAGAGCTTCAGCTATAGCAGCGCGATCTACAAGTGCAACCTCCACGATCGTACGCCGGAGTGGTCCAGGGTGAGGGACATCGGTGATCAGACACCATTCGTGTCTAAACATTTCAATGAAAGCTTTAGTGGAACAAGTGTATCCAAGTACATAGAGAACAAAATCTACATGTCTAAGCCATTGTATGGGGATCCATACAACTTGGTCCATCGACTGGAGATCATTGATATTGCTACCGGCGCATCCGAAGTGAAGCCCATCCAGGAAAAGATGCAGGGTTCCGAAGCTCTAGGTTGGATTCGACCCAATCTCTGGAAGCTCTAGAGTTTGTGAGCCTACAACGCCACGTACTCCGTGACTGTGTTAAATTCATAAACTTTGCTTTTTGGATTAAATGTCACTTTAACGTTGGTATTTAATTTAACAGTATTGTTATCTTATCGTGTGATCCATGTGTTTTTAGTATAAATTGTTAGTTATCCCAGTAGCAACGCACGAGCACGCTACCTAGTACCTTTATAAGGAGCTCTATTTTCCTAAACAAGGACATAATCTATGTATATATTTCTTGCATGTACCATTTTTGTTCCTCGCTTCTTCTATCTCCTGCCGAAATCCACCCAACCTACTATCTTTCTCCTGCAATCATGGCACCAACAGGATGCCATTGTCCTCATTCTCCAGTAAACAATCAATAGAATCTAACCCCCCCCCCCCACAACACACACACACACACGCACACCCGACATTTTGGGACGGAATCACAGAACACATAAAAACTAAAACCATTACATTCTTACAACCAGAACATTTTCTAGCCTACTTTGTATATTTGATAACTACTATATGTTCTCAGAATACAAACAAGCGGTGGCGCGAGGATTCATGGTGAGGCTCACCACAAGGAAGATGCGGGCAACGATCAGAACTGCACTTTCAATAGGGTGTCCCTCCTCTGTTCATACGCCACCACCTGCCACCATCACACCTCCCACCGTTGTTCCATCCTCACCACCACTCTTTGCTGCCTCCATCTCGTCACCCTTGCTGCTCCCAATCTCATCACCAAGAGCAAAATTCACCACGGCTGATTTGGCCAAGCTTATCCACTTCCTCACCACCTCCTCCAGTGTCTTGCAAGGGCGGGCCGCTGCCCTACAGCAAGAGCATCCAGCGCCGGCATCCTTCCCTGGTTCACGGGGATCAGGCCAGGGTGAACTCCAGGGCGACCGGCCTCCCCGTTTCCAGAAGCTAGTTGCTGGGCTCCTTCCATGGGATCCAAGAGGACGCCATCGGGTTCGACGATAGCTCTCCATGCTTCCAGCTCGAGGACGAGCTGGTCTTCAAGGGTGGGGGAGATGTCATGTGCATGGCTGCATGCAGGGGTGCTCCCAAGGCAGCGCATGGCCTGGCACAGCCCGGGGAGGCTGGTGGCTGAAAGGGACAATGTCATTAAGGCTATTAATAGGAATTAAGGAGCAGCTGAAGGGGCCTCAAGTATGAAAGGGCCAGAGTCTGTGCGCCTAGCAGGGAGCTTAGCTCCTATATATTGTAACCAGCATCATTGGAATGGAAGCAATGAAGAAACAAGTTATCTCCTACCTCTCATCTATTTTGTCTTCAATCTCACCTCTGCTGCGGTAGCCAGGCAAAAACCCTGGCACCATTACCTGGCCTTGGGAAACCCCCAAATACTCTAGTCTCCCTCCACGCCGACTTTGCCCGGCCTTCCTCTTGGCAATGGTTATCCACCCTATCCCTCATATGAACTAAGGTTCACAACAGAACCTAAGATGCTCATGATCAGCGGAGGCACAACTTAAGGCTATGAATTAGAGTGAAGGAAAAGATAGGAGCAAACAGCAGGTGACTGTGTTCAGGAAAGTGACTATACTGAAAAATATAAATAGTCATGAGATATAAGAAGATGCTGTGACAGAAAGAATGGTGAACTCTATAGCAGACAAACACCTGAATGCAATCATCAGTGGAGCAACAACTCCAATTTGGAGGCAAACCATCACCACAATCCATTGTTGACTTTGTCAAACATGCTCTGAAGCCTAACTCCACAGCACGTGCCATTTCTGAAATAAACTGCCCACCTGCTTCTGCAAAGCATGTCACCTGTCATTCAATGACCAAAGAGGGAAAGGTCATGCACAGTGAAAAATCTTATGGTTATTGATAGTTTGAGCATACCAATCATTCTTCAACCTATAATGAGTCAATGACACAATGTTGTAGTTGCGTATATAGATAAGCAGAGATAAACAAGAACAGGATAAACAAGACAGATTAAACAAAATGCAAAATGAACAATTGCTTACTTGGTAAGTAAGGCTGGACGAAAAACTCGAAGCTCGTTAGCTTGCTCGGCTCGTGGCTGGCTCGACTCGGCTCGACTCAGCTCGTTATGATAACGAGCCGAGCCGAGCCGAGCCAAGATTTTAGCTCATTAGCTATAACGAGCCAACTCGAGCCAGCTCGCGAGCTAAACGAGCCAAGTTTCCCGGAAAAAAAGTATCAAAACTTATATAAGTTTTTGTATTACTTCATGTTTTGCACTTTACAATTGACTGGTAACTGGTCTAGACCCTATAAATTGACTGGTAATTGGTCTAGATGTATTTCTTTTATATTATTATTATTCTCAAACTTTAGATAAATGTAAACATTATATTTTGTGTATTTTTTATACCTGGCTCGCGAGCTTAACGGGCCAGCTCGAGCTTTTAACGAGCCGACCTGAGCTGGCTTTCTGGCTCGTTAGGATAACGAGCCGAGCCAAGCTAGCTCGTTATCTTAACGAGCCAGAACGAGCCGAGCTGAGCCCGCTCGTTATCCAGCCTTATTGGTAAGTCAAATTCATGATTGTTAGCTTACATTGTATTCATTCATACCCCTTTTTAGAATATCCTCAAGTCTGCACTCCCCAGAATTTCTAATATATGAAACTTACAAGTGCAGAATAGTTGATAGTTCTCCAAAAGACGGACAAAAAGGAACCTTTGCAGCACACAGAACCACTACCAAGCTCTACATCAGATGAAAACCACTATGAAGATCACAACAGAAAATACTACCAGATAAAAAAAGAACATGAAACCTTACACCATAATAAATATAATTAGTAGCACAAAGGAAATTTATTTCTTTTAGTATGTTTTTTTCCGTGATTGGAGCAGTAAAATCAAAATGAAGCTTTTTATATTTGATGATAACAAAAGTACATGTTCATTATACCAGTTAACAAGCAATCAAAATACTGGGCCTCTTAAAAAGGTAGCCCAACAATTTATTCTCCGTGTACAAGTAATTCTCCTCAACGGGATAGACATAAATATGGTGCTGACAAGAGCATCCCTATGGAAATCAATAGATTAGCCTACAAACTATAGAGCAAGAAACTGCTGGCTGGCACTAGAGGGCTCCAATTCCATCAGGATTTTATGTAGCAGCACATAGCTCAATGTTTTTTATTAAAGTATTTCAAAAAAAATAATGGAACATTTTCATTTACTTTTAGAGATCTCTTTAGCAATCTGAAACAAGAAAAAAAGCAGAAAACACACTATGCATTTCATTTATTGCATGAGTGGATCGCCATTTTATAGTTCCAGTACTAGGGAGCTAAGAACCTCCTTTTCATAGAGTAAATAGGAATAATACCACATTCTCTACCAACGTGGAGTGTTAGTCCTATGTACCCTATATAATCAGCCCATGAGACCAATGCAATATATCCAATATTCCACCAATTCTATTATCCTGCATGATATCATTCTCCTAGGTTTAGATCCTAACCCTAGCCGCCGCCGCTTCCACACCACGCGCCCCCGGGGAGAGATCGATCTCCGCCGGGGGCAGCGCCCCTGTTTAGGCGCCCGATCCTATTGCTCCGGCTGCCAACGTCATCGTCAAGTAGCAGATCGGGCCTTCTTGCGACGCCGCATGTCGCGCGGTAGGAACCGCGACAAGCATTGTTGTTCGAGTCGGTGTCAGAGTACGTGTCTCCGGTGGCTCGGGTGGACTCAAGAACACAAGAATCACAGAGGGGACACAACGGTTTATCCTGGTTCGGGCCGACCGATGCCCTACGTCGAGCAGCTGATGATCCTTATACTCAAGAGCACCCAAAATCAGGAGGTTACAACAGAGGGTAGAGAGAGATTTGGTAGGGGTCAGCTTGGTGCTAATCCTAAGGTTGACTCACCGTCGGTGGAGCCTTCCCCTCGTCGGAGAGAAGGAAGACAATGGGTGTGGTGGAGGAGCTCTTGGTGCCCCTATCTGGGTTGCTCTGCTCTCGGTGCCGAGCAGGAGCGGATCGATGAGGAATGGAATGATCTGTCTGGGATCATCATCCCCCCTCTAAAGTCTGACCTTATCCCTTATATATTGAGATAGGTCGGGTACATGGCGGTTTGGGAGGATGTGTCTATAGTTTACATGTGTTGGAGTCCAGGAGGGTCTTGCAGTGGTGCTCTATGGACCGTGGCTGTGTCGTGGAGCCGAAGCCTTGGGCGTGGTCCTGGCTGCTCTGTTCTGACACTCTGCGTGTCAGGCTGTGTCGGCTTGGACCAGCCTCCCCCAGTTGGACCTTCTGCAGTCTTCTTAGTGGCGAAGGAGGTCGGCTCCAGGGGCTAATGCACGGGCCCGGGAGCCCCCTGGCCCCAGGAGGCCGAGGGAAACTTATCTTCTTGTGTCACGCCCCGTGTGTGGTCCTGTCGCGGGAGCGGCCAGCAAAGCCGCGCCTGAAGTGCAGTGTCTGGGAGCCCCTGAGTCTTGATGGCTTGGGGCGTGTCTTCTAGTGCCCTAGCCTTAGCTGGCGTCGTGGGCCGGGTAGGAGCCAAGGGCCGGGCTCGGGCGTGTCGTCGATCGGGACCCTAAGGCTCGGGCGAGCCCCCGAGCCCTGAGTGGGGACTATGGCGTGCTCAGGCTCGGTCAGGTTTCTTCATCGAAGGGTGGTAGATCGCGAGGGTGACTATATAGTCTCGTTGAGTCCTTCGTAGTCCATCTCCCGTTTGTAGGCCGATTAGGACCCGGTTACTACGGAAAGCATCCTCTATTGGTGTCTTTCCTTAGTAATGTCCCTAGTTGAACAGTAGAAGACATAGCTTTCCCAAGTCAGAACTAGAGAACCTTAGTAATCCTCTTTGCACTCATATTTATCCTAACCTTGTTTTTTTTTCAACTCGAAATATCTCATTTCCATTATGACATAACGAAAATACATCGTTTAGAGATTAGACTCAGACTAGTACCAAGGAGATTGTTTTCAGACAATTGCAACTACCAAAAGGGCCACTAAGGCAAAAACTTTTCCCAAAAGCGTTCAGCAGGAGCTACCAAAATCTCCGAAACCACACATCCACCCAGCCTTGCACATAAAGAGTTTCAGACAAAGCAAGAGAATGTTCATCACCAACATACTGACACAGACAGCAAAACAGGGCAACAACCACCAGCTAGCGATAACAACAAACTAACTCCCATGGAATCTGACGCCTTGGCTTTGATCTTCTGCTTTAGGCTGAATCTTCATCGGTCCCTTCTGCCTGACCATCTTGAAGCAACAATAGGTTCACTTGTCTTGTTGTTTGCGCCGCTAGTACCTCCTTTGCCACCTTCAGCATTAGATTGGCACCTTCTATCAGCTGCTCACGGCTGCCCTTTTTTTTCCTCAAAACATGCTTTATTCCTGCTCTTCCATATTGCCCAGCAAATGGCAGCAACTCCCCAAGGGTGGTATTTTTCACCAAAAGGAAACCAGGTTTCACACCAGCACCAACACTGATTCAGATTCATAGGAATGTTAGATGCTCCAAAACATTTAGCAATGACTAACCAAATTACTTTTGCAACTGGACATTGGAAAAACAATTGTGGAATAGTTTCATCGCACTCACAGAAGACACAAGTAGGATCACCCTGCCATTTTCTTTTAAGCAAATTGTCTTTTGTAGCACAGCATCATTAGACATAAGCCACAGAAAAATCTTTATTTTTGCAGGTATTTTACCCTTCCAAATCCTCTTAAGAGAGACACCACATTCATTTTTAGTTAAACCTTCATATAGAAACTTCACAGAAAACCTTCCACTCTTCTCCAGACTCCATACAACCCTATCTGGTGAGGAATCTAAATTAAAATTGGAAGCATCCAGCCATACCTTTTCCCACATTATTCTGAGTTCCTGGAAAAGCCATCTTCGAAAAGTAATGGGCACACCATTCATTGCTTGGGCTACAGTAATGTTCGTATTCTCACAAAGTGTAAACAGGACAGGAATAATATCAGATAAAGGTTTTGAATATACCCAAGGATCCAACCAAAACCTAGTCAGTTCACCATTCTTAATAGAAATGCTTCTCCCCTGCAAATAAATGTCTCTAACTTTTAACAGATCTACCCAGATTGGGGAGTCGTTCAGTTTATGACAAACTTCATGAATTGATTTATTCTGCATATATTTGTGTTTCACAATTTGCTGCCATAAGCCATCTTTGTTTTCTAGCTTCCACCACCATTTGCAAAGGAGACTGATGTTCATTTTTTTCAAGTCCTTAACACACAAACCACCTTTCCTTTTGCTTTTGCAAATAATTTCCCATTTTAACTAGATGGTATTTCCTCTTTGTCCCCCCCTCGCCAAAAAAAGGTTCTTCTAATCTGGTCTAATTTTTTCACAGTGGTCTTGGGGAGCAAATACACAGACATATGATAAATTGGTGAGTTATTTAGACCTGAAGAAATCAGGGTTGTTCTCCCAGCAGTGGATAAGTTTCCACCCTTCCAAACATCCAATCTTTTACCACTTTTTTCAAGTAAAGGAAGTCAATCACACACTTTCAATCTACTTGGGCTAACTGGGACACCCAAATACTTAATGGGGAAAAGGCCAATTTGGCAATTAAACATATCAGCATATTTTCAAACCAGCAAGCTTTTCAACATATCAGGGTAGAGTCTTACCGCCTGTGACCGGAAGGTCCCAGGTTTGAGTCGCGGTCTCCTCGCATTGCACATGCGAGGGTAAGGCTTGCCACTAACACCCTTCCCCAGACCCCGCACAGAGCGGGAGCTCTCTGCGCTGGGTACGCCCTTTTTTTAAACATATCAGCATATTTTTGACCCCAGTTCCCTTCATCATTAACCATAAAAATCTCACTCTTATTGAATTTTATTTTCAAACCAGCAAGCTTTTCAAACAGATGTAACAAGAATTTCATGTGAATAGCATTTTCAATATCATGTTTGAGGAATATTATAGTATCATCAGCATATTGTAATATAGCAACTCCATTAGGAATGATATGGCTAATCAGCCCAGTTAACAAACCATTTGCTTGAGCCTTGTGAACCATCCTAGTCAAACAATCAGCTACAAAATTGAACAAGATTGGGGACAAGGGGTCCCCTTGCCTCACCCCTTTGTAACTCTTTATGTATGAACCAATTTTATTGTTAACTTTAACTGAGACCATTCCACCTGTAACAACTTGTTTAATCCAATCACACCACTTGCTATCAAAAACTCTTTTTTCCAAACAATCAAAAATCAGTTTCCACTTGACCTTGTCATAGGCCTTTTCAAAGTCCAACTTCAAGATCACACCAATTTCATTTTTTCCCCTTTATTTCATGTAAAATTTCATGTAAGAACATAATCCCAGACATAATATTTCTGTTTTTCATAAAAGCAGCAGTTTGGGTGTTGTGAATTAGCTTATCAGCTACAATTTCCAGTCTTATAGTAAGTGTCTTGGTGATCAACTTATATAAGCAATTCAACAGACAAATGGGTCGGAACTGCTGGATTTTATTCGCTTCCTTAATCTTAGGCAACAAGGTCCGATACCACATCCGACCCTGTGCTCTTCGCCTCATCGTAGTCTTGCCTTCATACTCCGCTCCGATACCACATCCGTCGTCGTTCATCGTGCGTGTGCTCCGACTTTGCTTCTTCCTCAGCTATGTCATGATGGATTGGCTCCCGATGGAGTTGGCCATGGACATCACTGGTCGCGTCGCTGAACAATCATATGCCCCCATGGATGACCTTGCCAGCCTACGGGCAACCTGCTCGTTCATGCACAGGGTGTGCGGCATCACCAAAGTCGGCCAACGCATACCACTGCGCCGGGTGCTGCAGCGTCAAGGTTTCTAGGAGCACCACTACTACTACAATGACTATTGCACCCTACTCACCACCAGGCTGGCCAGCGTGGGCAACCTAGAGGTCTACTTCCTTGCTAGCTTGTGTCCCGTCTTCGTGGAAGCCTGTAGGTCGTTGATGCCGTCGATTGAATGACTTGAGCACTCTACCAAGGCAGGCCATAAACTTGGTATGTACGTCTTCACCCCCGTGCTCTATAGGTCCAATACCAGCGGCGGCAATGATGACATTACACGGCGCCTGTTGAGGGAGCTCAAAGGTGCTGATGAAGCAGGGCTGGCTGCACTGCCATGGAAGAACCAGACCTATACATAGTGCCACAAAGACATGTACCGGTGGTTGCAGGACATGGTGCCACAGCATGTAGAGCCCATTCTTTGCCCCGTTCTTCCTCAGAACGAGCATTGCACATGCGGCGGCTGCGGCAAGCCTGTCGGATTTGAAGAATGGGACTTGTGGGTTAGGTTCTACAGTGAGGAGTGTAGGATCTCATGGGAGTGCTATAAGTTATTCACATCAGTGTGGTAGATTAAATCTGAATTAGTGCATGTTAAGTTGTGTTAAACATCTATATATATATCTGGTTGGTGACTTTATTTTAATTTGGCAACAATATCAACTATATATGTATCTCGTTGTTCAAAGTCTGCTGGTGCTGATCGTATTTTTTTCTGTATGAGCATGCACCCCTGCACGCGTAAGAAAGTCGGGCCTCTGTACATTTGAACGCGTCGGACAGTATCCTCCGTAGTTTTTCCTCTTTTTCCTGTGATGCTTGTTACTGTGTCATTTACAATTTTAAGTTTGACTAACTTTATAGGAAATAGTAACAACATCTATGACATAAAAATCACACCAATTTGAACATAATCTTATCTAATTTGCGTGAATACAATCACACAAGTATAATCCAAAATATCACAAAAGATCTCGCCGAATCATGCAAATAGAACATCATTTTATACGGAACCTGATAATGAGTTTAATCAAGAATCTTGATCTATGAAGTGTCGCCCTATATATACATAAAGCCTGTATACTTCACAGCATACAGAAGGTCCACCCTATGTATACATAAAGCCTAGCCACGCTCCCATTGTTTGATTCCACCTTGCATTGCGCAAAAAAACCCTCGCCTCGCCTCGCCTCGCAAAGTCCCGAACTTTGCCTCCCCGTCGCTTGCCACTAAGGCCATGCCCATGAAGCGCTACTCGATGAAGGGTCGCTCGGCTCCGGTTCCCGCTTCCTCCAGTGTATTGGCTCAACCCGCTTCGGAGGAGGTGGCGCTGATGGTGCACCCTGCTTCGATGTTGGCAGAGGCAGCATCGACGTCTAGTCGTGAGAGACCAGAGTTCCTATCGTGCTCCTGCCCAGTTTGCTAGACTGCCATTGCTCTCCCTGTCTCCCTCAATGACGATGCTAATGCTAGCGGTACTAGTGGTTCCCTCGCCATCGCCACTCCTAGTGCGCTCCACTTCGCCATCGTCAAAGGCTGCATGGACTCCTCTATTCTTGCTAGCACACGTCGCGAGCGGGTCTCATGTATCCTAGCACTCCCGCTCGGTGTCCACCGAGGACATGTCCGAGTGCTCTTTAGGTTGCATTACGATGGACTCAGAGGATGATCGTCAACACGGTATGCAACTCCCGTCCTTGAGAGCCAGAAGCTGATGATATGCGCCAGCTGCTCTAGCTTGCTGGTTAGCCCCCTTTGCCCAGAGAGTGTGCCCCGTGGTTGGACATAGTCCATTGTCAGGGAGCATGTCCTCGCTTGGGCCAACCGCCGCCCACACGGGACATATGCCGCCGACAAGAAGATTGCCCGCCATCGCGCGCTAGTGATGAACTAGGGCTGGATCGCTGATGGGGGCAGCCATTGACGATTCTATGCCATGCGGCACTAGTTAGATTGGTTAATCATTTACCTTCTAAATCTGATCGCTCTTCCCATTATCATCTGGGCTTGAACTTGTCTTGCATTGTGCAGTGATTCCTCCATGCGGCACCGCCCCCCCCATCATGGGACTTCCCACTGGTGGTGCTGGAGAGTCGTCCCATTGCTGTTTGCCACTGCCGAGCCCATCTGTCCCCGCATAGCCCTTTGGTTCTAAAGTGGGTGAATCTTTAGGCGACAAAAATATTGTAAGTCATTAAAGCATTACCATGAGGTCCGAGCATTGTTGTGTGCATCCAAGTTGCATGCTGACATGCTACTCAGTGACTTGGTGGCCGCGTGTGCCACACTTGTGACCTAGTAGGAAGTCACCTAGGCACGAGAAGACAAGGTGGCTGTGATCTCTGAAGCCATTCATCAAGCGGCTGCCATGGCACTGGCCACTGCCCAACTTCAATTTGGTGAGGCGGTAATTGTCCAGGTGGTGGAGCAGGGTTTTCTACTGAGATCAGATGACAATGAGATAGATGATCTCATCGAGAGCCTTTGGCCTGCCGCTAATGGCATCTTAGCGAAGCTGAACGTGGAGCAGATCCTACACGCCTGCCTTGACCCTTGATCTATGGGACATATCAGTAGTACTAGTAGTCATGACTAGGTTTGATCTATGGGACACCCTTGCAAATATGTGACTCTTATTTGCATGTCTGTGTGAACTTTTGTTGTGCTTTGTATTAGGTGGGTTAAACTTTGTTGAGCATGGTCTAGCTCCTATTGGTTGCTTTTCGCTATAGATTTCTTTCTGCAGAGTTCATACGAGCTAGTCTCATTTTTCCTCATTTTCCTGTGATGCTTGTTACTGTGTCATTTATAATTTTAAGTTTGGACCCTATTTTTAAATCTAGGTCAGCGTGCAGGATTGTCTAGCCACTAAGAAACAACATGGGCCAGACTTTAGTGCACCATGCAACGTGACATACATCAAATGGACTTTGTTTACTCCTCTACTAATTTTGCAAGAACAAGGGGACATAGGGAAGGCAGTAAGGTCTGTTGATGAACTCTGGCAGGATGCTACGTCTACCATACAAATAGGTAAGGACTAATAACACAACTAATTGGCTAATTATTAGAAACTCTTGGAGATTGCCTTCTTTATTCCTTCCAATACTTTATTAGGAGTTGTAAAACTTCATGTTTTGGGAAGAAAATATTGGGTACTCTTGGAGATGCTCTAAGCACCCAATCTTGAAGAACAAGCACCTAGCAAACTTGAAGCACCCCTAATCAAGTATGGAGCCCCATAATAGGAGAGAACTAGATGATTACAGATCTTCTGTTGACACAAGATCTGCAATCATCAAGGTTAAGCTCTTGTTCAACGGTAGCACCTCACAAAGGATGGAGAAGGAGCACCTCACAAAACTTGCACCAACATCTCAGTGAGTTGCTTTATATTCTATAATCTTGCTACCTCTGAGGATTGAGGGCTGTAGATCTGCATCTCAATGCCCAAATGCAACAAGATTATGGAATCTAAAGCACCCAATCTTAAAGGCCTTCTTCAAACACTAGCATCCCTGTGAGGTGCTTTATCTCTGTCTTGAACCTCTCACGGTCTCCAGGCCACGAGAGGTGCAAGGAGGAAGACAAAGCACCTCTAGGCGATGAAGAAAGATGATTGCCTCACAAGTGTGTGGATTCAAGAGTGTGTGGATTGAGCCCAATAGGTGCATCTAGACCTAGGTTAAATAGGCCAGCCAAAGATGGAGAAGTAATGGTGATGCAAGTAGTTGGGAATTAACTCATGGTGACTTTACCATCGATAGACCAAATCTGACCGAGCCAAAAGACCAAATCTTACTGAGCTGGACACATCTCACTCTTCACTCTTCAGTCTACCCCTCGACTGCTGTGACTACTTGGATTGGAATCTAATAAGTACAGAAAAGACCTATCACAACTACACTAGGCATTCAAGTCTAAAATATGTTAGAAGCTCTTTTTCTTGATTCACTTCTTGTGTCTAGCTTTCCTGCCGCATTCGCTTTAGTCTAATACTTTACTACGTTCATAAGAAAAGTCCGATGTGGCACATTTCATCTCGTCGGATGCTATACAGTATAGAGCTATGAGTAAAACTATTGCTTACGGTGTGCACTCGGTCAATTTGTATCAGTTGTAGTAGTAGTCATGAGTGGCTTTGATCTATGGTGAACCCAAGTCATCTTATTTTTGTGTATTTGATAAGATTTGTTGAACTTGCAAGAACCATGCATCCAAGATTATTTTTATTCAGAATTTTTATACTTCATAGGATCACACAAGGTTTGGTCGTTTGAAATCTTGACTACCCGGACAACGTGCTCCTGCATTCCTACGTAGGCGTGCATGCGTGGGTGGCATCAGTAGCCCCACCGCCCACCCACGCAAACGTCTCGGTCGTGGGATGGTCAACGGCCCCCAAACTTTAGCAGCAGAGATAAGGGCGAGAGGGAAGGTTGTACACTTGCTGCCTTCTCTCTCTAGAGCTCCTAAAACTTAATTTGCTAAACATTCATGAGTGCCTTTGATCTTTGTTAAAGCCAACTCGTGTCTTTGATAAAATCTATTGAACTTGAAAGAACCATGCAGCGAGGAGTACATCTAAACAAGTCTCGCCTCGAACTAATGCAGAACGGAGGAGCCAAAGCTATTGACTTTTACTATGAATGCAAGAAAGTCCGACCGCTATGTATTTGATCTCGTAGGACAATAGAGTGTCATAGCAATCAGTCTACCCCTCGACTACCATGACTACTTGGATTAGAGTGAAATAAGTACAGAAAAGACCTATCACAACCTCACTTGGCATTCAAGTCTCAAGCATGTCATGGTGGTCAAAGCTCTTTTTCTCGATTCATTTCTTGTGTCCAGCTTTCCTGCTGCATTCGCTTCATTCTCATATTTTACTGCGCTTGCAAGAAAGTCCATGAAAGGATCAAGATGCCCAAGAGGGGGGGGGGTGAATTGGGCTAATTCTATAATTCTTTGCAATAATTAAACCCTACACTTAGCCCACTTCACCCCTTATGCCTAGAATGTGTTTCTAATGTTCTACCGAACAAAAGTTTTGCAACCTAAGTTCCAATCCTACTCTAGCATGGCAATTCTAAGAATGTAAAGACAAGAATTGAATTGCTCAAATGTAAATGCTTAAAGTAAAGAGAGAAGGAACGTGGTGATGTTTTGTCGAGGTATCAGAGAGTCGCCACTCCCCACTAGTCCTCATTGGAGCACCCGCGCAAGGGTGTAGCTCCCCCTTGATCCGCGCAAGGATCAAGTGCTCTCTATGGGTTGCTTCTTCAACACTCTATCACGGTGAATCACCCACAACCGCTCATAACTTGAGTTGGGTCATCCACAAGCTCCGCCGGATGATCACCAAACTCCTGATCACCACCAAGCCATCTAGGTGATGGCAATCACCAAGAGTAACAAGCACAAACTCTCACTTGACCACAACAAGCCTAATGAGAAGGGTGGATGCACACTTGCTACTCTCTTTGCACTAATAAGGCCTTAATCTTGGATTCTCAAA
Source organism: Miscanthus floridulus (assembly GCF_019320115.1). Taxonomy (NCBI): domain Eukaryota; kingdom Viridiplantae; phylum Streptophyta; class Magnoliopsida; order Poales; family Poaceae; genus Miscanthus; species Miscanthus floridulus. Next base: position 53,670,738 of record NC_089594.1, read on the forward strand.
TCTCAATCACCTCACTAGGCTCTTGCTCTCCTAAGCACTCTCATGGGTATTTCTCAGCTGTTGAAATGGGCAAGAGACCTCCCTTAGATGAATAGAGGAAGTATTTATACCCCCTCATTCAAAATGAACCGTTAGGATGTTGCATCAGCGTTCTACGGGGTGACCGGACATTCCAGTCAAGGTGACTGGACACTCCAGTCAGTTATCCCCGACATAGAGCCGTTAAGTTGTGACCGGACTCTGACCTGTGTCCGATCACAAAAACTGCTCTCTAGACCCTTACTGATGTTGATTGGACGCTAGCACCTAGAATCCGGTCACTTTGCTATTCAGCGCCCAATCAGTAACAGGAACTTGACCAGCATCTGGTCAGCACTGACCAAACGCGTCTGATTAGGATTCTCGCTCTTTGGAACCTTACTAGAGTTGATCGAACTCTAGCACCCAACGTCTGGTCACTTTTCACTTAGTGTTTGATCCAACCAAACAACTTCTCCTTGATCAAATGAACTGACTAGACTCTACCGCCAGCGTCCGGTCATAACCGAACTAGTGTCCAGTCAACATTTGACCCTCCATTCACTTCGAACTCGAAATCATATGTGAATGAAGTTCACTCCAATTGATCTTTGGGCTACTCCTGAGCTACTTAGTGCTAGATTTGACAAGTGTGCACCACACCTAACCCACTAGACTCACCTAGGTCAAGCTACTAGTCCATACCCCCTTAATAGTATGGCCTAAGGAAAAAACAAAGTCCTAAACTACTCTAAGTGTCTCTTCAACACCAAATGACACTTTGAACTAGTCCATTCTTAACCTTGTCGTCCATCCTTTGAAAACCAAAATGATTTCCATCATAGGGGCATGACAACCATGATTGCCTAATCAATTGCCATTACCATGACCTAACTTAATTGCCTCTGCCAAACACATGTTAGTCATAGTAATCACGTATTGTCATTAATCACCAAAACCCAACTAGGGGCCTAGATGCTTTCAATCTCCCCCTTTTTGGTGATTGATGACAACACAACCTCGAGTATGTAAAAGAGATGAGGTTTTCAACATGCTTGGTTCATATAAGCTTTTGGCAAAAAGAACAAAAGAGTTAGGCATGCTTATATGACCCAAGCCAACATGATGTACTCAATAGATATGAAATAAGCATGAGTACAAGAAATAAAGCTCATTTGCATCAGAGTAAAATGTGGAAGCAAACCAAATGAGCATAATGAAGTGACATGACATATATAAAGATCAAAGTAGAGAGCACACATGTCACATATCACATAAATAGCACAATCACACTTATGTAGTTCAATGCATGAAGGTAAACATGAATGCATAGTAATGTATCACACATAAAAAACCAAACATAATAAATAAGCCCCCCTAGATATATCGCACCCCCTAGATCTAATCATACTCGATCCCTCTCCCCCTTTGGCGTCAAGCACCAAAACCTAAGGGTCTATCGGTGGGGCAGGAGCAGATGAGCCAGGCGCTGAGGTGCGATAAGCGATCTAAAACTAGGTAGCATCATCCTCTATTCCAAAGCTCTGAGCAGTCTAACCCTCTATCGCTGGAAGTGAAGCTAAAGCGGTCTAGGTCTGCTGTGGGGCTGGTGTGGCCTGTGACTCTATAGGTACCACTGTAGCAGTTGGCTCTGATGATGCAATAGAAGAAGGGAGCATCTCTATAGTCCCAGTAACTAGAGCGACTGTGGAAGGAGCAGGGACACGTAGCTCTAGCGGTGTAGGCTACCCTGTCAACTCGTTGAAAGTAGCACCAAGGCTCCTAGAAACTAGGGTGTCCATCACAAGCACTGAGGAGCTCTAAGATGGTGTGAAGCCCATGATAATAGGTGTGAAGGAAGGACCCTAGGCTAGCACTGATGAAGCAAACCACTAGGACACCTACTCTATCAGTGAAGCAAACTATGTAGCTGGCTGTCCCTGACTCAGAAGCCCACTAGGCTATAAAGCTGGAGTCACTATAGTGGTGACAAGCTAGCCAAGCTGAGGTATAAACTGTGGCGGTGCAGACACAATAGCAGTAATGACATGTTGCATAAAACCATGTAACTGCTGCTGCATGGCCTGCTACTGCTGTTGTATGGCCTGCTACTGTCTCTAGAACTCATCCTATCTGGCCTGAACCTGTGCTAGGGCCACTGTAGTCTCCTGGGCCTGATGTGCCTGATCCTTTCTCATCTACTCAAGTATAGCAAGGAGAGCAGGGTCTGTCTGTGGTGCCTATGGTAGAGCTGAACTAGAGCCACCGACCTCACTATGATGTTGTCGAGGAGGCATCTAAGGGATATCCTAGTAGTCATCATCTGAACTATCACTGGGGTCGCTCTCGACCATACCCCCCTACTGAGCATCTAGCTGCTCCTCCTCTATCACAACAACACCCCTGATGATCTCATCCTACTAGGCTACAGTCTCTAGCACCTTTGGGCAACGATGCGGCTAACTAGGTGTCCTCGCTGCACTATGGCAGAGCATCTGAGTCAAGTTATATGGTGGAAACTCTATAGTATCTCCTATGTACTCAGCTATAGTCTCTGGGGACTTCACTGTAACTACCTTCTGAATAAAAAATGTAATCCAATGAGCATAAGGAAGCTGTCTATTACCTCTGAACCCCTCTGTAAGAGTATCCTCCATCTCTGATAGTATGACATCCTAGATATCAAACATTGTCTGCTGGATCAGAGAGTTCACCAACCATAACTAAATGCGAGTCAATCCCTCACGATAGCCCATCCTTGGAAGCAGGGTCCTCCTCATGATAGCATCAAGCAGCCTAGCTATAGGAGTAAGATCCCTAGGTGTCCTGCTTGACCCCTCGCCAAAAGGCTCTATGAAGTAGGGTTGGACCAAGTATGTGGGAGGCACAAGACCATCATGAGGGCATCTAGGAGGCTCTATCTGACCGTAGCAAACCTCATGAAGGCGGATGGGTGACTCTGGTATCCTGAGAATCTCTCTAACCCTAAAGCTCATCAGCTTATAGTCACGGCCTCTGAATGCAAAGTGTATGAACCTGTGCCCTAGGTCAATCCAAAATGTAGCGTAGAACTCACAAACCCATGATGGTACATATCAGCTAGTCCATCCAAGTAAATTTGTCAGCCCTAGTAGATAAGATAGGTGAGGGCGGATCTGCTCTCCTACTGCTGCAATAACTGACTCAATAGAGCAAACTAGCTGAGATCTGAATGCAACCCCACTGTTAAGATATGCATTATAGAAATCCTCCTACAGTGGTGTATAGAATCCCTCTAAAGCACGCTTGACCCGCCTCGGTGGAAACCAGTCCTCAAACTGCACAAATCAAAGCTGCTACACCTACTTAGCTATGGCAGCCCTCAAGTCAAGATGAGTCACTAGAGGCCGACCTTGTGGTCTAGGAGGCGGACAAGAACCCCTCCTTTGTGTCTCAGGCCTAGGTGTCACCTGAGCATGAGTACGACTAGAGCATCATAACTGTGGCTGAGGTGCCTGCTCTACCTCCTCGGCCTGCTCTACCTCTTGAGTCTGCTCTACCTACTGGGTGCCTTCTAACTACTCTGCTGGTTGTACCTGCTGCTATGGCTCCCCTTGAGGCTAACTCTCCTCTAAAGTGACCCACCATCCTTCAAGCATGATAGTCCTAGCTAGACTACCATGACGATGCTCAACCTGCTCGACTGTGGCCATCTGAGCTGGTGAAAGCTGGTCTGCAATGTGAACACCACTCCGAGCTCCTCCTCTCTCTGCATGCTCTATAGTGGCTACAACTACTACTGCTCTCTCAGTATCAGCATCTGCAAACTTACACTTCTTCACCGTAAGCTTCTTTGCCTTGCCTTTCACCTCAGTAGACAAGCGAGGTGGAGGCCTTGGATCCTCATCACCTAGACCACCTCCGGCGTTCTTGACATGTTCCATTGCAAAAGCTTAGACAAAATGCTATCATGGACAAGAATTAACTGCCAACTATCACTTCCGAGGCTTGGCCTCGATCCATACTCACAGGCTTAGCCTCGAGTTATCTGACAACTGCCAAAGTGACCTCAACAACATCGACTTGCTGCACGATAGAATAGATCAGATATATAAATAATTACAATATATATCTAGAGATACAAAACCCTAAGAAGCAAGCAATAGATACGAAATTAGAGGCGATGGCTTGCTACCTAATGAATCGACAAACCAAAGAGCAGAGGAATGGAACATGAGGGCACCACCGAGTCGGCAAGGGTTAGGTTTCTGGCAATGTGCAAACACGAGCATGATGAGGTGATGGCGAAGGTAGTGAATGACAACATAGGCGGTGGCTCTAGATCATGGGCGTGGTAGTGCTATGGCAAGGGAGGTGTGGTGCGGCAATGCGCGGTTAGGCAGCATAGGTAGTTAGCGCTGGTAGGTGGCTCAAGCGTAGTCAGGCGGCGTGGGAGGAGGCACTGTAGCGTTGCGGGTGCGGACAATGCGAGTGTGGCGGTGGAGTATAGCGTGACGGTGCGGGCGAGATCTGCACAAGCGCGGGCTCGGGAGCGCGGCGATGTGGGTGAGCTACGACAAAGTTGGCATGGATTGATGTGGGATTAGGTCAAAGTCATGGCGCGGTTATATGGCACCCCCCCATGTTGGATTAGGAAAGGAAATGAGAAGTGACCGGGATCCCCTTGACTTCTACTGACCGGACGCTCTAGTGGGAACGACTGGACGCTGCCACCCGGAGTCTGGTCGACAACAAAGAGGTCCAAATCCTCCCAAGTCATGGCCGGACGCGTCCAGTTAACCCTGACCAGACACAGCCAGAGTCTGGTCCATGTTGTGTTCATCTTCTTTGCTTGACCGGATGCAGGACCACCATCTGACTGGACGCAGGGAGAACACTATTTCAATGTCCGGTCACTCCTTTGCGCTTTTGTTCACCTCCTGTGAACTAACCGGATGCTGGTCTCCAAAGTCCAGTGCTGCGTCCGGTCACTCTTTTTCAGCAAATCTTCAATGTTCCTTCGCGCTGCCTGTTCCCAATCGAGTCTCAACTTCAATAAGATCCAAGTAAACACCAATTGTGACTGATGTGAGTAACCTCTCTCAAACCCTCGAATTTTTTTAAAATATTTTGCCTTAGGGTATAATTCTTTTTAAGAAAATAGGCAATAAAAAGGGTAATTGAAAGGAAACGACAAAACAACACACATGCATATGCAATGCAATACTTGAAAGTAATTCTAGTTGCTTGTCAAGTTTGATCCAAGGTTAAGCTTCTTCACACACTTTTTGGCGGTTATCTTAACCATGTTAGACAAGCCCTAAATGCATTACCAAAAAATAAACATGTTGTATATTACAATGCAATGCAAGGGACAACACAAGCTCATTTTCTTGTGAAGTTACTAAAATCAAGCACATTGTGCTCATTTCTCAACCGATAAAATGTCACCTCATCTAGCGGTTTAGTGAAGATATCTGCCAATTGATCCTCGGTCCTTACACCTTCTAGTGATATATCATTTTTAGACACATGATCTCTAAGAAAGTGATGACGGATATCTATGTGCTTGGTGCGAGAGTGTTGAACTGAATTATTAGCAAGCTTTACCGCACTCTCATTGTCACACAAAAGTGGTACCTTTTCTAGAACTACACCATAGTCTAGCAAGGTTTGCTTCATATAAAGTATTTGTGCACAACAAGCACCCGTGGCAATGTATTCTGCTTCGGCGGTGGACAAAGCCACACTATTTTGCTTCTTGTAGGACCAAGACACAAGTGATCTACCAAGCAAATGGCACCCTCCGAATGTGCTTTTCCTATCAACTTTGCAACCAGCATAATCCAAATCGAAATAGCCAACTAATTGAAATTTAGCTCCTTTGGGATACCAAAGGCTAATGTTTGGTGTGTGCTTAAGGTACCTAAGGATTCTTTTAATGGCTACCAAATGAGCTTCCTTAGGATTAGCTTGAAATCTAGCTCACATACACACACTAAACATGATGTCGGGCCTAGATGCGGTTAAATATAACAAGCTACCAATCATAGAGCGGTAGAGAGTTTGATCAACCATTTTACCTCCCTCATCTAGGTCGAGATGTCCATTAGATGGCATTGGTGTCTTGATTGGCTTACATTCATCCATATTGAACCTCTTGAGAAGATCCTTAGTATACTTTTCTTGAGAGATGATAATTCCTTCTCTCATTTGCTTGACTTGAAAACCAAGGAAGAATGTAAGCTCTCCAATAATTGACATCTCAAACTCTTTCGACATCAATTCACCAAACTCTTTGAAATAATCTTCATTTGATGATCCAAAGATGATATCATCAACATATACTTGACAAATGAAGATTTCTCCATCAAGCTTCTTGGTGAATAGTGTGGTGTCGACCTTCCCAATGGTGAATCCCTTTTCAGTGAGGAAGTCCCGAAGGCGTTCATACCAAGCTCTTGGGGCTTGCTTAAGCCCATATAGCACCTTGGACAACCTATAAACATGATTAGGATATCTAGGGTCTTCAAACCCAGGAGGTTGATCAACATAGACTAGTTCATTTATGAAGCCATTTAAAAATGCACTTTTAGCATCCATTTGATATAATTTCATTTCATGATGCGATGCATATGCAAGGAGGATACGAATGGCTTCAAGTCTTACAACCGGTGCAAAGGTCTCTCCAAAATCCAATCCTTCAACTTAAGAGAACCCCTTTGCAACTAGTCTTTCCTTGTTCCTCACTATAATGCCTTGATCATCTTGCTTGTTGCAGAACACCCACTTTGTTCCAATGACTCTTGCACCTTGTGGTTGCTCTTCAAGAGTACAAACTTCATTACGAGTGAAGTTGTTCAACTCTTCATGCATGACATTTATTCAATCTGAATCTTGAAGAGCTTCTACATTCTTAGGTTCAACACAAGAGACAAAAGAGTGATGTTCAATGAATGAAGCAAGTTTTTGAGATCGAGTCATTACACCCTTTGAAGAACTCCCTATGATGAGATCTTGTGGATGAGCTTGTAGTAGAGGTGAATTTCTTCTATCAACCACTTGAGGGGGAGGTTGTGGAGCATCAACATCTTGTGCTTGTGCCACCATTTGATCATGAGAGACATGAGTATCTTCATTTTCTACTCTCCCATCTTTATCACCATCTTATGGCACATTTGAGGAAGAAGATGGATCAATCACTTGTACATCATTTTCATCATCTTTAGGCTTGATGTCTCCAACCAGAATGTTCTTCATAGCCTACCTCAATGATTCATCAACTACATCACCAAGATTCTCATGTGCTCCTTGGGAGGCATTAGATTCATCAAATTCCACATCATATGTTTCTTCAACCAAGCCGGTGGCATGATTAAATATTTGATATGCTTTGGACTTTGATCAGTAACCAACAAGAAAACCAATATCACAATGTCTTTGAAACTTCCCTAGGTGTTGCCGCTTCTTGTAGATGTAGCATTTGCAATCAAACACCTAGAAGAATGAGATGTCTGGCTTCTTCCCATTGAGCAACTCATAAGGTGTCTTGCCAAGAAACTTTTGAAGGAATAGGCAGTTGGATGCATAGCATGCGGTGTTGATAGCTTCTGCTCATAGAGCTTTGGGTGTGTTGTACTCATCAAGCATTATTCTTGCAAGTGTAATGAGTGTTCGGTTCTTTCTCTCAACTACACCATTTTGTTGAGGAGTATATGTTGCGGAGACCTCGTGCTTGATCCCAACTTCATCACAATAAGCTTCAATGTTTGTGTTGTCAAACTCTTTTCCATTATCACTTCTTATCTTCTTGAGCTTCACTTCAAACTCATTTTGTGCTCTCTTGGCAAACTTCTTGAAACATGATGCAACTTCGGTCTTATCATGAAGGAAGAACACCCATGTATATCTAGAGTAGTCATCAACAATCACAAGACAATAGAGATTGCCTCCCAAGCTCTTGTAAGTTGTTGGTCCAAATAAGTCCATGTGAAGGAGCTCTAGCACTTTAGTTGTTGATATGAAAGCTTTTGTAGGATGAGTGTTTGCAACTTGTTTGCCAGCTTGACATGCACTACAAACCTTGTCCTTCTCAAATTTCACATCCTTCAACCCTCTCACCAATTCATTCTTCATAAGCTTCTTGAGTGAACTCATCCCAATATGAGCAAGTCTTCTATGCCATAGCCACCCAAGTGATGTTTTGGTGAATAGGCATGTCTTCAAGTTAGCATCTTCAGAGGTGAAATCCACTAGATATAGGTTGTTGTATCTAAATCCCTTGAATATAACTTGATCATCATCTTTCTTAGATACAACCACTTCCTTCTCGGTAAACAAGCATTGAAAACCAAGATCACACAATTGTCCAATGGATAACAAGTTGAAGCTTAATGAAGCAACATATAGCACATTTGAGATTGAATGATCATTTGATATTGCCACTTTGCCCAATCCTTTGACTTTGCCCTTTGAATTATCACCAAATGTAATTCTTTCTTGACCATCAACTTCTTCATCTAGTGAGGTGAACATACAAGGATCACCGGTCATATGTTGAGTGCAACCACTATTAATTACCCAATGACTTCCACCGGTCTTGTAGTTCACCTATACACAAGAGATCAAGCTTGTTTAGGGACCCAAACTTGTTCATCTAGTGAGGTGAACATACAAGAGATCTAGCCCCGCCTGCTCAGACTGAGCTGCAATTAGAAACTAGCCCTAGAGCGGGGGAGATGCTAGTAGACCCCATCCTAGAGTCCCCGAGTGCTTAGGAGCATGCGGGGGAGCCAATCGCTGCCCCTGGTAGGCTTGGTGGCAGTGAACGATTGTCTACAATGACAAACGTGTCAGCGACAACACCTTCGGCAATGGCGGAATCTGGAGCAAAAAAGCTTGCAGCACCAAAGGAGCAGACGGCAGTCCTCGATGCTTCGGAGGGCATGGTCGGACCTGCTATTTGACCACCGAGCCCCCAGGTGGTGCCCTCGGCTGCAACAGAGGAGGAGGAGGTGGAGGAGATCGTGTGTGACGAGCCTCGACCCCAAGCAGTCCGGATCCTTCGAAAGCATGGCAATGAAATAGTGATTGTCGAAGAGGAGGACACCACCAAGGAGTTTAGGAGACTGGAGACTACCCTTACCGGTGTGATGAAACAGGTCAAGGTTAATACTGCATCTCAAAAGGTCCTAGTTGTTTATTGGAATTGGATAACGATACTCTCATCGTTCATTTGTAGGAAACATCTTGAGTTGCCGAGCAGCGCCGCCAGCTGATAAAGCGAATGGAGCCCCTTGCTGAGGAGAACAAAAAACTCAAAGAGGCCAGGAGCCTCTTGGAGAAGAATATCCAGAGGGCCCAACGTGAACGAGACCTTGCGGAGTCCAATGCGCGGGACCTAGAATACCAGAAGTGGGTCCTGACCGAAAAGCTAGCTGCGGTGTCCGAGTAGGTGTGGAGCCAGTTCGAGTAGCTGGCTGCCATCTCCAGCCAACTGAAAAGTACTTCCAAGCAGCTAGAGAGGAAAACCGAACAACTCAATAGTGTATCCAAACAGAAAGTAGGTACGAGATATCAACAAATGTACTTTTGTATTGCTAAACAGCCACATTTCGGTGACAACTGTTGCGCTTGTAGAGCAAGATGCTGAGCTCAGCCAAATGCGCCAGGCTGTCAATCAACTTTGCCAGGAGAAGGCAAAGGAAATAGAGCGGGCAGACAAACTTGCTTTGGAGCTAAAAGGTGAATTCCTCCTGGTTGGAATTACTGTTGAAGTAGCTTCCTTGTATAATGGATCATTATAACACTTGCTGGCTATCGTCATAGAGCCAAAGCACAGTTTGACGTGCTGGTGCAGGAGGCCAAGGTCTAAAAGGAGAACTTCGATGCTGTAATCGCCGCAATTAAGCCGGTGCTTGACTGCGTCGACCTAGAACCGACCACTCAGCACGATGGCAGGCGGCAACGTCCTAACACCATCATCCAGAGGTGCAAGGTAGCTTGGGAGAACTTCAAGACCTTCAATCGTGATGCCATTACGACCATCGCTACCCATGTCCTCGCGGTTGTTCAGTCCCATTACCCGACCATTGACCTTCAGTCAATAGGGGGTGGATTCACCGAAGGACTGAGCGACGTGGGGACCCAGCAACTGGAGGATGAGGTGGATGATGTAGCAAAGATGCTGATCGGCGATATAGATCTGTTTGGTGAGACAGATGATAATGGCAGAGCTAAGTAATCTACTCATAGATTTTCATCTGTAAAACCTTGACAGTGTAATTAGAAAGCGTGAAAGCGCAAGAAATAATTATTTATGAAATAAATGTTATAAGGTGCATGTATATGTAATATATGTAGTTTGCTCATAGAAATCATGTTCGGCAATTTTGGAGAAAACATGTTCGGCGATTTGGAGAAATGTGGTCGGTGCAGTTATGGCGATTGCATATTGGAGTTCGTTATGAAGTAGCATGGAGCTCAGCGACCGCAAGTGGATGTTAAACCACAATAGAGACAAAACATAGACAAGTTATGGAGACCAAAACTTTACTGAATATAAAATTGGAGAGTACATATCTAGAGTGTTTCAAGGATAGAAACGTATAAGGTGTTCGATGTGCCATGAGTTGGGAACATCGACTCCTTCTAAGTCACTTAGGCGATAAGAACCTGGTCGAGTAACCTCTTTGACAACATAGGGCCCTTCCCAAGGGGAAGAGAGCTTGTGCATCCCTTCAGTTTTTTGTTTTCTACGGAGAACGAGATCACCGACAGCAAATGAACGACCTTTGACGTTTCGGTTGTAGTACCTCCGCAAGCCTTCTAGATATTTAGCTGTACAGACGCAGGTGATTAGGCATTCTTCCTCGGCCTTGTCGACGTCCTCAGACTGAACAGCCTTGGCCTACTCTTCATCATAGTTTTCCACTCTAGGTGCTCGAAAAGTAACATCTGCTGGTAGTATGGCTTCTGAGCCATAGACCAAAAAGTATGGAGTCACCCCGGATACCCACGGCAGGCCACATGGGTTGCGCCCCTAGGGGTGGCCCAGCCCACAAGAAGAAGCCTTGCGGGGCATGACTCTGCTCGGTGCCTACTGTAAGAGACTAGGAAGATATCCTGAAGATACTACGAGATCTGTTAGGATATATATGATCCCAAGATTCCTGTAATTAGTTATTACTTTCCGGTTGTCTCTCAGATCTAACCGACTTGTAACCCTACCTCCTGGACTATATAAGGCGGGCAGGGACCCCCTCTAAAATCACGGCATATCATATGATAGCTAATACAAACCAATAGACCACATGAGTAGGGTATCACGTCATACTGATGGCCTGGACCTATCTAACTCGTGTGTCTCTGTTGCCTTCTTGTTCTTGATCTCACGCTTCTCTGCCAATCAATCTACCTTCGTGGGATACCCCTCGGAGGACTATCGATGATATTCTGTCGACAGTTGGCATGCTAGGTAGGGGTGTATGCTTGATCCATGGTGAGCCAGATGTACCTCAAATCAACAGCGCGTTCTCGTGATCAATCTCATGGAGATCCATGATGGTCGACGATGACGACGACGACGATTCATCGCTGGCTACATCAGCCCCTGCGACAGCAGATCTGATCTTGGAACCACCTCCAAGGTCGTCTTCACTAACAACTCACCGCCCGCCACGTGCTCGCCGTCAATGCCAACCAGATAACACCATACATCACCGACCAGACGCTCCGTCCAAAGCTAAGTCATGCTTTAATATTTTTCTAAATATTCTCTAATTTTCGTATATCGCCATAATGTTTCTCAGAACTGTTTTCTCCATATTTGCTCTCCGAATGATTTTTCAAACCCTCAAATAGTCCTATTGATGCTCGGACACCTCCAGAGATGGCCCTGTCTCTGGCTCCTCCCTACACGTGCTACGGGCTCCGCGCTCTGTGTTATGGGTGGTCGGCAGTGGCTCCTTAGCAATGCCTGTTCCTCCTACATGTGCACGAGCTCCGCGCTCTGTGTTATGGTTAATGGGCTAGATAGGGCTAGAGACTCAGCTACACACTAACTGCTCAGGTGGTTTATATTAAATGTAAATATATTTTCATGCCAACTGATCGCCAAACTGCATACGCCGTTTCATCACCATTGCTGATTTTTCTCTAGAGTTTATTTATTTATGCGTCATGTACTACCCGTTCTATATGTTTGTATTGTAGGATCATCATCGAGGTGATTGGATCACCTGGTGCTTGGGCTTCTCCACCGATCAACTAGTCAGACCACTCGGTTCATGGACTCCATTGCCGACCAATTGATTGGACTGTTTGCTAGTCACTTCTATTCAATGCTCACTTCACCGCCGACCAGTTGACCAGACTATTCGCCGCTCGTGCTTCATCACCAGCTATGACGGTTACTCCTTAGTGCTCGGATTCTTTGTGCTCGAGGATTAAGTGGGCACACTTCACCGCATGGACATCGTTAGCTATGTCGGTGCTCGAACCTCGCCGCCTATGCTGGGGACTCCTCATTCCTTGGTGCTCGGTCATCGCCGGCGACGCTGGGGACTCCTCATTCCTCAGTGCTTAGTCATCGCCAGCGACACTAGGGACTCCTCGCTCCTCAGTGCTCAGACATTGCCAGCGACGCCGGGGACTCCCCGCTCCTCGGTGCTTGGTCATTGCTAGTGACTTTGGGGACTCCTCGCTCCTTAGTGCTCGGTCATCGCCAGTGATGCTGGGGACTCCTCGCTCCTCGGTGCTCAGACATCGCTAGCGACGCTGGGGACTCTTCGCTCCTTGGTGCTCAATCATCGCCAGCGATGCCAGAGACTCCTCGCTCCTCGGTGCTTGGACATTGCCAGTGATGCCGGGGACTCCTTGCTCCTCGGTGCTCGATCGTCACCAACGATGTCGGGGACTCCTCGCTCCTCGATGCTCGGTCATCGCCAGCGACGTCGGGGACTCCTCGTTCCTCGATGCTCAGTCATCGCCAGCGACACTGGGGACTCCTCGCTCCTCGGTGCTTGGTCATCACCAGCGACGCTAGGGACTCCTCACTCCTCGGTGCTCGATCATCGCCAGCGACGCCGGGGACTCCTCACTCCTCGGTGCTCAAACATCGCCAGCTTCACCGGGAACTCCTCGGTGCTCGGACATCGCCAGCAATGCCAGGGACTCCTCGATCCTCGGTGCTCGATCATCGCCAGCGATGCCAGGGACTCCTCGCTCCTCGGTGCTCAGTCATCGCCTACGACGTCGGGGACTCCTTGCTCCTCGGTGCTCGGTCATCGCCAGCTATGCTAGGATCTCCCTGGGTGGTCGAACATCATCGGCTATGCCGGGGACTCCTCGGTGCTTGGATCTTGCTACATCTTGTCGGTGTGCTATCAAGCTGCTCCATGCTATTCAGATCAGGGTGCTGATCTTGGGCAGCATGTCTGGGGTCTTGATACGCACATGTCGGACAACGTTGACAAGCTTTCAGACTTCATTTTCTTTGACCCTGCTATAAGATTCATTCTTCATCTTCCAGTAGGCTCGGGGACTAAGTGGGCACACTTCACCTTGCGGTGAATGTGCTTGTTCTTATCTCGAGGCCATGCCTAGGGACTGGCTGCCTGCTCAGCTGGTCTTCTACTTTCTAACCCTGGCACCACATGACTATGTCACCTACTGTCAGGCTCGGGGACTAGCTATGGGGGTATGGCCCCCGGATACCCACGACAGACCACATGGGCTGTGCCCCTAGGGGTGGCCTAGCCCACAAGATCAAGGCGTGCACAGCGCTGCTCGGCGTGCACCGCAAGACATTATATAGTACCAAATAGGATACTTACCTTATAACCCTGCTCCTCTAGACTACATAAGGAGAGGCAGGGGTCCCCTAGCGGAGAAGATACATAGACGATCCATCAAGATCTATCTACTACATCTCAATACAATACACCAAAGACACAGGATGTAGGGTATTACGTCGATCAGAAGGCCCGAACCTGTCTAAATCGCAGTCTCTGCGCCTTGTGTCACCATCCGGTTCCTGATTACGCACACCCCGACCGACAAATCTACCATCATGGGATACCCCTCGATGGACTGCCGACGATATTCTATCGACAAAAGAGGAGCCATTGGTGTTGAAATGTTACTGCACACACAAGAAAGTCCGACCTCTGTAGGTTTGAATGCGTCTAACACACTACACATACCTTAGCTTACATTACAAACAAGTTAAAGTTGCTGCAAAATAATGACAAATCCATCCAAGAGGAAATTAACATGTCCATAGACAATCAAACAACATTGAGCCATTTAAATATGTGATGACAGAGAGATACATCAAATGCAGCTTTATTTACTACTTTGCTAATGACACCAACTCCGAGAACAAGGGAACTAGGGAAGATAGTAAGGTCTATCGATGATTTCTGGTAGGATGTCACATCCACCATACGGAATGTAATGTGTAGGGATGACATGAACTTTTCTATAGTCCATGTTATATGTGATGATGGCTCTTTCCACCCCAACCCCAACAAAGAAAACCAAATTCCATTCTGGGTGAACTATAACCGTTGTGTAGCACGACCCAAAATCAAAGTAACCCATTTGTTTCTTAGTCTTTTGAAACAACTTACATAGGCTGATAGTCTGCTTCAATGTCCATTTATTATTAGTACCATAGTGTTCAATGATCCAGATTGAAAGCTTGGACATATTGCCACCACCAACAGTACATTAACACAAGTGACCCTGAGCTTGATGGATGGAGCATGAAAAATCACGTGGTCTATTAGGAAATTTCCTCCATGGCTTTCCCTCCATATCCATAGCAAGTATACGATGGTAACCCTCATAGAACCAATATAGTGCAGACAACCATTAAGAAACACAGTTGCTAATTTTGAAAATGTTCACTCAGCCTCCTCGCCCCATTTAGATTCCTTAAAGATCCATGCTATAGTTTTAGATGAGTAGATGTCCACACCACGCACTGACCATCCTCCTCCGTATATTCAAACACATGAAAGTGCGAGGAGGCTATTGAATCAAACCCCAATCGAGCCTCACCAAGAGAATGGATTCTAGGTGGTAGTACCTTCAACTCCTGGGTTGCTGGATTGCAGACGACATAGCGGTATCCATCAGCCCCAAGGCACTAGCATAGGATGAGGCCATTGTAGCATTCTGAGACAACTACATTGTTCATGGTGAAGGGCAAGAAGGACAAGGAGGGGTAAACACTGGTGATGCGGGTGAAGTTTCTTTGGTCGTAGATTCCATCGTAGAAGAAGCTAGCCATAGTCTAGGGCATCAACTTATGGTTGTCCAAGATGAGGCATTTCCAAGAGCGACATACACATTTGCAATAGAACAAGGAGCGAAAGGGGTGGCGGTGGAGGATCTTGACAAAGACATCATCCATGAGGCTGGCTAGTGCATTCCTCTTGTTGGGGGTCTCCTCCATTTCGTTAGTGTGCATGCAGTAGGATGAGAGCTTGCTCAGTAATGAGATCACTGAGGAGGAAAATAATCCAACAAAGATCCATCAGTGAAGTCCACAACTCATACCAAAGTGCAACTTAAACAACCAGTAACAATTTTCATGGTACGACCTCATCTAAATTTAGAGTAGCACCATGTAGATATATATAACTCAAACTAGAGTAGCAGTTAATGGAGTTGTAACCATTACAATTCTAGCTAAATCAAGTCTAACCATCACACTTACAATTAGTACACAAGCTCAGAGCTTCTTCCATAGGAGATAGACAAAGATTAAGAGGACTATGATTATAACAATTTTGAAGGATGAAGAGGGTGGATCAGCTATTGGGTTTTGAAGATAGAAGTTATCATCATGAGCTAAGCTGGATTTGAGTTGGTTCTTGACTTGAAGGCAGGAATTCCTTCTTCATAGGAGTTGTACTTTTTATAACAAACACCACGAAACTATGAACTTGTCTATGGCAGTCAGGCCAGTTGTAGTAAACTCCTGGCTCATCTCAAATCTGCACAACCCGAACAGGCTACCTTAGTTTTCACAAGTGGAATGTCAGTGAACAAGTGTTAGTGATCATCATTGGCATTAGTAGCAACATGTGCAACTTAGACATAATTAGTGGCCTCAGTCATGTGAATGATGGACACAAAGCATTGATTTGCTTTCGATGCCTTCATCTTGTTTGGAACCAAATGGATACCTTGGTTGTCAACAAGGAGAAGACACAGAAAGCAAACATATGAGCTGCATCCTAATTCATCCAACAACCATATAGACATTATTGGCACAGAAATGTGGCCTTAGATATGTTACAAGTTCAAAATAACATAAGGACTCACTGGTGGCACTAGAGAATACAAAACAAAAATGTAGAATCAAGTAAGGATTGGACAAAAAAAATAGTTTAAGGCAGAAGCGAAAGGCCTATTTTTTTGCCTAGACAGATCTGCAAGTGACACACATCGGCAGAATACCAACCAGTGCCACCTCCTAGTTCTTTTCATCATCTTTGGCCTAACTAGATCTGAAACACTACAATGTTTCTTGTATACCTCATGTTCAAGCAAGGACCAAAATAGTGAAGCGAATAGGAAAAGATGAGAAAGGAGACCTGCGGATCAAATCTGTCACCTCTACCACAGCACACAACAGGCATGGGCACCAATGCTGCCATGCTCCACTAGGAAGACCCACCGCCTAGCCTGCAAAAGGACACCTGAGCCATGACAGCAGACTAGGGATCCTCTATTGCCGCCGTCGCAAGTCCAACAGGCACATATTTGTTTCCAGTTGTAGGGGATAGGGATATATCTAATATATAAGTCAACCTATCCACACAGAGAACATATACTACTCCAAAGACATGTCAACACAACTAGATGTCTAGCGCAATAGTGAAGACCGTCTATTCCTTGATCTAGGTCCCGGGTTCGACTCCTAGGCCTCATATTTTTTTTGAGTTTGAATTTATTAAACCCTAGTGGCAACAAGTGACAAGCAAGCCGTTGGGTCACACATGTCAGATGGAGATGGAGAAAGGTCCCACAGGTACACATGACACATAAGTCGTTGGACCCCAAACGTCAGATGGTCCCACAGGTACACGTGACACGCAAACCGTTGGGTCCCACAGGTCGGATGGAGATAAAGAAAGGTGCCATCGGGTCCCATAGGTTGGACATATATGGAGAAAGGTGTCATTAGGTCTCACATGTTGGATGGAGAAGGGTCTACAAGCACAAGTGACACGCAAGCCGTCGAGTCCCATAGGTTGGATGGAGATGGAGAAAGGCCTCATAGGTTCGAGTTGCATAGGTCGGATGGAGAAGGGTCCCACAGGTACATGTCGCATGGAGAAAGGATCGAGCAGAGACTTTTATGACGAATTGCAAGTGTCACAGATGAGTAACTATAGGTCCCATAGGTACACATCGGATGGAGAAGGTACCATGTGGAGATCTATGATGAAGCACCATCATTATAGATCGAATATTGTTTGTCATAGATCAGTCATTAGTTCAATGATGAAGCCCTATTCATCGTAGTTCTGAATAAGATCGTCAAAGATGAGCAGGAACAGTCACGTAAGTGATCTATGATGAAACCCTATGCTGTTCTATGATATTTTTTGTGACCATACCCAATTTCATCATAGGTAAGGGGGTTCGAGGTTCGTCACTAATGATCTATGATGAAACCAAAATTTTTGTCATAAAAAGTGATTTTTATGATGGTTTCAGATTCATCATTAAGATATTCATTATAGAAGTGGATATTTCTAGTAGTGATTCCTTCAGGTATTTTTATCACTAATCATTCTAGGTTTGAAGCAAAAAGAACGAAGGATGACAACGCAAGGTATGTCCAACCAATCATCATGCAATATTGAATCACATTCACACATGAGAGTTCTATCATCCAAACATTATTTTGTTGCAAAATTCAAGCTAGGGGATAGACTTCTCTAAAAACATCTGCTGCTATGTTGCTAATTTATCTTGGTTGTCTCTACCTTTAAACCATGCTCAGTTTGCTAAATAACAATCATGCTCTTTCATCTCTATTTGAATAAATCTATATAATGCTTTAATGCTACCTTTGTTTGCTATAGTATGCTTAAGGTTTGGAGTATGTTCATACATCTTTTAAATTAAGCATGGTGCTTAGTTTAGGGTGCTGATCTTACTTCCAAAGGCTTTTTAAATTAAGCATGGTGCTTAGGTTAAAATGCTTTCCTAGATTAAATTGGACATGGTGTCTAGTTTAATTTTTGAACCAAGAGTGTGCTTTAGTAGATACTAGATATTTTGTTGGACTAACCCTTGTAGAAAACTCTCAAATTCAATTTGGATGAGTCTTGAGATAGAGTCACATCAGTGAAGAATCAATGCATGTGATGAACTCCAATAACTTTGCGCAAAGAAGACACAGCTCATTCAATATGTATGGAAGAACTCCATGGAACAAAGAGGAGAAGAAGATGAGTGTCATAAAACACGATCTACAGTCAAAGCACTCACTCATAGGAAGTGAACAAGCAAATCAATAGATCCAAAAGCCCTCACCAATAGGAGATCATTTGTGGAAGCAAAATCAAGATCTAAGGCATAAAATAATGAGTGAGGCGGAAGGTCCAACAAAATGGCAAGATCAAAGAGCAGAAAGATGGCATGACAAAAGGATGAGAAAGAAAGAGTGCAATCTAGGGGACAAGAAGTTCATGAACAGCTCAAGCTGTGAGGCTATCCAAACAAGGAAAACTTCAAGCAAAAGGGAAGGACCATCATGAGTCATTTACTCTTCGTCTTATGGTGACAAATGTAACATCCTAAGGTAAATGGTCATTATTTAAAAAAGCTTTTCATTGACTCTGGTATACACACACTACTACAAAACAAGGATATTGTATCACTTTCTTGTAACATATTCATCAATGTGTTCCATTGAAATTTCATAGTAACACAAAATAGTGTGTTACAGACTTCGGTTGTAACACAAAACACTTTTTTATAAAAATGTGTTACTGGCAATAATTATAGTAACACAAAATTAATGTTACAAGCAAAATATTACAAAGTGTACTATGTTGTAACACATAAATGGAACATATAAAATGTGTTTCAAATATATACCTTGTAGTAACACAAAATAAATGTTATAGTCCAAGTGTTACAAAGAAACATATACATGTGGACCTTCCTATTCATAGGCGACACGAACATCACACCTAGCTGTCATCAAGGCTGTTAGGCAATCACGTCATGGTCATCACATGTGAACCAAGTAGCAATGAGTAAGGGGGTGTTTGGTAGGGCTCCTCCTAAGGGGCTTCTTCGAAGGAGTCAGAGCCATTTTGGAGGAGCTTCTATGACCACCAGACGACATTTTCATTAATACAATGACAATAGTTCTCCTGTCAATAATTCGTGACAAGACAAAACTCGTCACAACATATTGAATAGAATACTGCCATGTGTATGGTGACATGGCACATATGACTTGGCAGAAGACGTGGCGGGTGACGTGGCATTTAACATTTGGCCCATATAGCATGGGTTTTTTCATTATTATTTTCATTTACAATCTGCCCAATTGGCCCAATTTTTTTTGGCCCAACTACAAATTAGCAACATTATAGTCCAATTCCATATTGTGGGCTAACGCAATTCTTCCAAGTATTTCATCAGTTTTTTAATAGACCACCTAGTTCTTCCACGTGTTGCGTTCTTATTAGTCTAGATTTCAACTTTTATTTTTTTATTAGTCCACGTCATAATAAACTAGAACAACCCAATAAAAATCCATACATATAATTCAAGTTTACAAGCACATAACCACTCAAGTTACGAACACATAATGAGATAATTTATCAAGTCACAACCATGACGAGCATCCTAGTATGAGTATAATCTTTTTTTTAACTGAGCATTTTATTACTCATCGACTCCAGCCAAATCACTGGTTACCACACACTCAAACTCCTGAGGTACACCATCCCAAGTGTTACTAATGCCACTGGACAACTTACACCCGGCAGCTGCTAAAGCATGAGCCACCCTATTACAGTCACGTTTGCACACACTAAGATTACATGATCTAAGCTCTGCGCTAATAAAAAATTTCATCTCCGTGACTAGACCCCCAACTGTGGACAGCCTGTAGTTGTCTCCTGAGAGAGCATCTCTGACAAGCATGGTGTCGGTCTCCACAATGATCTCCTACACTCCCATGTTGATTGCCACCTGAAGTCCTGCATAATAAGCCAGCAGTTTTCTGCAGTTACTAATTGGCAAATGCAAGATAAAACTTAACAACAGTGGCAAAGCACGGCTGCACTTTGCTCTCTGTAGTTACTACAACAACTGCACAACAGCAGGTGCAGGAAGCTTTAGTGAACACTCCCTTTAACATTTGGCAGCAATGGAACTGAATAATTACTCTAGAGAGTCTATAGCTCTTGTGTCAAAAATATGGTAGTTCACATTTTTCAATTATATCTTAGCTCATGTTACGAGTATCATGTTGCATAAGTCATCCATCAACAACTGAGACATGTAAGAACATAACCATTTAAAAAAAGAAGAAAATGCACACAGTAATTTGACTAGATGCAAAACTATAAACAAGCACAGCTGCTAAAGTTGTTAAGCAAGCATCAACATTCCAATAGAACACCTAGTCATTCATCCTCAATCCATTATGAGCACAACTCACCTCCAACAGAAATCGACCCATATGGTAGTAGCCAAGACCTACCCAACATCTCATTCACCTCCTGTAGTAGCATCAAGCCATGAATCAGGAACTTCATTAAAAGTTAACCCCATAAAATTTTAGGGTCAAAGACTGAATTAGTGAAAATATGCATCGTTAAACCAATGTTTTTTGGGATCACAAGTTCAATATAAAGATTGAATTAGTGAAAACATGCAGCATTAATCCATGTGCTTGTGCAGCAGTCTATCATGTTGTCAGCCAGTCTCTATTTATGCAAAACAGTGCCACACTCTTGAAGCACAAGTCAGCCATTAATGAACTAACAAAGTAGGCATGAGTGCCATAACAATAGAAAATACAATAGGTACTCAGTAGTTCTTAGTACACATACCAAAGTAGCATTTCTTTTCCCCATTTCTTTTCCCCATTAAGAGAGAGTTATAGATTAGTACAAAACAATTAACTTGTGCTGCTGGACTGCGTAAAGAAAACTGAACTTAGTAATAAATCAACTTATGAATGTGTAGAGAACTAGCATGGCCAAGTAACAATTAAGTTGTGGTTTCTTTATACATTTTCATTATCGTATCATACAGGTATAACATATATTGTTACAATCATACCATTGACCACCCCAATAAAAGTTCACATATATAAATTATCATTATAGTAAAAATTCAATAAATATGAGAAGAACTTGTACAATTACACAATAAAGAAAAAGGAGAAACACAAACCATTGAAGAAATGGGCTTGCACAATAAAGAGTCAGGTACTGCACCTCATGAACTATGATTGGTCATTCAATCCATTACCACTAGCATCCGCAACATCACTAGCATCCACCGTGGTTCCCTCACTATCTGTTCTAGCCCATTGATGTCTTACACTTGCATTATTGAACATATCTCCAAGGTGTGTGGCATGGAATGACTCATTTTCTACATCATCTTCCCATTCATCACAACCTGTGTCATATATATCTCTTGGTTTCATCTTCATGACTACAGACCACCCAGGGTTTTCTTTGTCTTCAACATAAAACAACTGGTCAGCTTCGTTAGGAAAACTATACGGTTCATGAACAATCTTTTCTCCTATATGTATCAGGTGTGAGAAATTAACAAGTGTGTAGCCATACTTGTCCTTCTTTATTCCTCTATTAGAAAGAACACCAACCCATTCATATTTGAAAAGTACCACAAAAAAATTCCCAGAGTAGTTTAGCTCAATAATATCAATTATCCTCCCATAGTAAGTCACATCACCTAAAACTAGCCTGCCATCACTTGCACTGGCATAACTTGATGTTTTTGTAGTTAGCACTACACCACTATTTTGTGTCACCCTATCCAACCGTTTGGGCCTAAAACGGAAACCTTGACTATTGAAAGCACAATACCTTTTTGTAGCATCAACTGGGCCACGAGCTAGCCATCGAATGTCATCTTTAACACCATGAATGTCATTTTCCCTCTCTAACTGCATCATCTGTACAATTATACAAGTTTAATCCTGCACGTTAGTGCTACATAAGCATTTTGAGTTAAGGTACTTACATGACCTCTAAACCATTGATGGAACTTCTCATTTTGGATTTTTCAACATCTCTATGACTGGCTCTACGTCCAATACCTTTTCTAATGATCTCTTCAGCATGAGCTCTACAATTTACATGTAAGAAAATTTATGGGAGGCAAAAAAATAAATTTATGTTTACAATTTTGAGATATTACCTAAGGTATGGATTGACATCGGAACAATTGAATAGCACATATCTATGTGCTTGTACTTTAGCCAAACCTCTCAGGACATAACTACTTGGCTTCCCAAGTGGTTTCCCAGATTGAGGAAAAAGAGTTGATGCATGTCTAGTAGAGCATCCAAGTGACTCCTCATTATCATCATTCCGCGAAAGCCTATTAGACAATGTCTAAAAACCATCAAGAAATGTTGAACAAAAGTGCATAGCCTCTTTTGCCAGAACTGATTCTACAATGCAGCCCTCTAGACAAGCTTTATTTCTCATGTTTGACTTCAAATCACCAAGGTACCTACTCAAACTAGTATAAATTAATAAAAAACTATAATTTAGCATGCAAAGTGAAGGTACCAAACATGGCTCTTAATTTTTTATAAGAAAAATGTACCTTTCCACAAAATACATTGATCGATAACATACAAGACCACCTATTTTTGCCTCTGTTGCTAAGTGAAGAACTAGATGCACCATGATAGTGAAAAACCCAGGAGGGAATATCATCTCCATCTGACATAACGTCATTTCTTGCAAGTCTTTCCTTGCCTGTAGATTGTCCTTTGATTTGGCATCCATTTCTAAAAGTGTCCCAAATATATTTTCACACACATTCTTCTCTATATGCAAAAAGTCAAGATTGTGCCATAGCAAATTATACTTCCAGTAAGACAAACAAAACAAGCCACTAACACCCTTCCATGTTTTGGACTTCTCAAAGTCTTTAATTGATTTTATCCTTTCCAAAAGAGATACTCAAGAATAAGAAATAGGTCTCAACCGATGCTCTTCGGTTCCGTCAAATGAATTGGCATCATAACGAAACTCATGGCTAGTGGGTAGAAATCGTTGGCGTCCCATGAAACATTGCTTGAGGCCATGCTTCAAGCATATTGAACTTGTTTCATCTTCACAGGACACACAACCCAACTGTCCCATAACACTATACTATGGCAGTATACCTGTCCCAGGGTAGTCACTCACAGTATGCAATATTGTAGCATAAAGTTGAAATCTCTCATCTTGAGATGCATCATATGTAGACATACCAATGTCAAACAACTCATTTAGCTCATCATAAACCGACTGCATAAATGTATGGAAGTCCTTTCTAGGGTAACCAAGAATTATTAGAGTGAGCATAAGAGAATAAGCTATCATGCATAACCATGGTGGAAGGTTGTATGGTACTAATACAACTGGCCAACAACTATGGGTAGAATTACACTTCCCATATGGGTTAAAACCATATGTTGCTATTCCAAACCTCATGTTTCAAGAATCTAATGCAATATGAGGGTGCTGGGAAGCAGTGATTTTCCAAACCTCTGAATTAGCAGGATGGTGCAAAGCACCATCCTTTGTACGCTCCTCATCATGCCATCTAGTTAACTTGGCCATTTCCTTGTTCATGAAAAGCCTTTTAAGTCTAGGTTTGATTGGAAAGTAACGCAATACCTTATTTGGGGTTGCCTTTCATCTTTCCTTTTTTTGTTAATGATGTTTTATCTGGCTTATTTTCCATCTTGAAGCTCCACATTTTGAACAGAAGTCATCATATTTCTTGTCTTGCTGATAGAGCTGACAATTATTTGGGCACACATGAATCTTCTCATATCTAAGACCAAGCTTCGCAATGGTCTTCTGAGCCTCCACAAATGTTCTAGGTATATTTGAACCATATGGGAGAGCTAGCTATAAAATTTGAAGTAGATCATTAATTGATTTATTGCTCCACTTGTTGGTCGACTTCACATGAAACAATAGGACTAGGAAAGAAAGTTTTGATAGCTCACATCCTTCCCATAAAGGTTCATCAGCAGCCCTAAGCAAATCAAAGAAATCTTGTGTTTCCGCATCTAGTCCATCTTCAGATAAACCTGATGCGTGAGGTCCATTTGTGTGATGTTCATCGTCTATATATCCAAAGGCTTCTTGGACTACTTGGCGCATATTAGTGTTTAAACTTGGATGTGGTGACTCTAAATCTTCGTTAGCAGAGATATAAGATGTTGTTTCCCCATGACAAGCCCCATATAGTGTATCCACGCAGCATTCCATCACACACTAAGTGCTCATACACTGTTTCTTGCATTTGTAACTGCCTATTGACACATTTGACACAGGGGCATTGAATCTTTGCATTAGACTTTTTCCCACTGTAGGCAAACTTAAGAAAACCCTGTACCCCAGCTATGTACTCATCACTTGGTCTTCTGGATTGCAACAACCTCTTAATAGCACTTAAGTCCATTAATTCACTGAAATCAAGAGATACTATCAGTGCATCGGTTATGTGGTACTTCAATAGCTGAGAAAAAATGTTGGAAATACATAAAAAGCTATGGATTATATAAAGTGGACTCAAACAACTTGTTTCATCTCAACTATGAGGAAACAATTTAATATTCTAATAACTACAAATGAATATGAGATATTGCGACAATTCCTACTTCAAACTTAACTAATTGGGCAATGTTCTTGGAAAAATGTTTGTATGAAAAATACTTCAACAATTCCTACTTTAGACTTCAATATGAAAATATATGGCTCAGAGTTGCAGCAAGCATCATTATATGCATTCAGTTGCTTAACTGACTAATGGCAAGCAAGGCTGCACTAATGACTGGTGGCGATTACTGATTATCTGATTAATAGATGGACTCTAGTAATGCTCACTTGTAGGACAACTACAGTTGCTTAACTGACTAATGGGTGCCTCTCCTGCAGGTACCGGTGCACAACATGCCCAAAATTAGTTGATGAGAAGAGAAATGCAATGACGGTGGAACAGAGTAAGCCAAACGGCAAACATGGAGTAGCTAGCAAAGGCGGTAGCGGTGACATCCTAGCAATTAATACATATTTATGCCCATAAAAATGAAATACTACATCAAGTGCCTAGTTCTCAATTTCTTTTAACTGTACATGTACATAAAAATTAAGAAATGATGTCTAGTTCTAAGTTCACAGGTACAATATCAGTCACAGCAAGGCCAGAGACAAATTAGTTCATAAGCAAAAGATTTTCCTAGGAATTACATGACCACAGCAGGTTATCACTTATCAATGGAACATATCAGCATTATCACAAGAGTGCAATAGACCAAAGGCAATAATGCATTATGCAATAGTTCATAGATATACAAAGTCATCAGCCATCAGGCACACAGGCCACAGTAGACCACCACCAGCAGCAGTACAGGTATAGGGCTATAGGCGTACATGATTTAGTTCTTTTCTTCCATACTTTTAGTTTCTAAACAAAAGCACAAGACTACTCTATTTATTCATTAGTTTGAATGTCCTATTATTCTCATCTAAACATTGGCATGAGCATGACAATTGAGTTACTGATATAATGACACTTCAAACAAGTCAGTAACTTCTATGGATCCGTCTTTACTTAACTTCTTTTATATTTCATTCCTAATTCTTAAATTAACCAAAAAAATAGCCAATTGTCAATCCTAATAATTCCTAAATTAACCAACCAATTAGATGAAACAAACAGAACAACCTGAGCTAAATAGACCCATTATCCAGCAACGGATAACTTACCTACCTGCTCGGCTATCTTGCTCTATTGCTCCCACTTGGAGATTTGGTGTCACCAGTCGGAGTGCCAACGCCATGTGAGGTTGTGAAACACGAACAACTTGAACGGGTAGGCCAAGCCCTGCTGACCCGCCCATGCAGTAATGAGCTAGAGTGCCACCACCCTAACTCTTGGCTATAGAACGAGCAGGGCCGCTGTCACACCCTTGGCCACCGGCGATCGTCGTCGACATGAGCACACACAAGAGGAACCAGTGATGAGGACGCATGGTAGGGTAAACCCCTCTGCCTTGGCTATTTTAATTTCTGATGATTATCTGCCAATACAGTGAACGGTTCAGCACTTATGTGCTCTTACAAAGACTGGCCATCAGGGCCCACATGACAGTGTCTAAATTGAAAACGTAAATAGATCTTTACGCTAACTGCTTACAAGACACGGCTTCTCTGCTCCTATATGTCGCCCAGCACGATATCTCCCCCCCTTGAGCTACCGCTTGTCCCCAAGCCAGCGCATCTGGGAATCTCTTCTTGATCACATTGTAGTCTTCCCAAGTCGTAGCTAATGATGGTAGACCGGTCCAAGTGACCTTGACTTGAGGAATCGCCGTATTGCCTTTCTTGACTAACTAGTGCTCTAGGATTGCTTCAGGCTTTGCCACTGTAGCTTCCAAGTCGGTAGTCACTGGAAGTGTATCATACACATGAGTATAGTCTGCAATGAAAGGCTTTAGCTGAGAAATGTGAAAAATAGGATGAATTAAAGATCCTTCTAGTAATTCAAGCCGATAAGCCACATTTCCAATGTGCTCCTATACTATATATGGTCCAAAGTACTTGTAAGCAAGCTTTGGAAAGGGTCTGTTAGCCACTGAGGATTGTGTGTATGGCTAGGAGTTTGAGCAACACTTGATCGCCAATAGAGAAATGATAATCCTGCCTTTTCTGATCGGCCAACAACTTCATACGGTTCTATGCTTTGGCTAGATTAGTCTTTAGGGCTTGTAAGTGCAACTCCCTGTTTTCAATGATCTCAGCGACAATATTGGATGTTGAAGCTAGGACAATAGGAACTGCCCCCACATTGGGCTCATAGCCATATAGAGCCTTAAAAGGTGAGCATCCTAGGGCAGTGTGATAGGATGAATTGTACCATAGTTCCGCTAATGATAGCCACTGAGTCCAAGCTTTTGGGGAGTCTTGCACAGAGCATCGAAGATACATTTCCAAACATTGGTTGACTCTTTCGGTCTATCCATCTATTTGTGGATGGTAGGTAGTGGTTAGTTGGAGATTGACTTTATACAGCTTAAAGAGTTGTTTCCAAAAGTGACTGAGAAAGATAGTGTCCCTGTCAGTGACTATTGTACTTGGTAATCCATGTAGTTTGACTACATTATCCATGAAAACATGGGCAATAATTGCTGCTGTGTATGGATGTTTGACTGGTAGAAAATGGGCAAACTTAGTAAGCCTATCCACCACCACCAAGATGACATTGAAGCCCTAGGATTTGGGTAATCCTTCTATAAAGTCCATGGACAAATCCCTCCATACACCCTCTAGAATTGGCAGGGGTTGAAGTAAGCCCAATGGATGATTGTTTGAGTGTTTGGACTATTGATAGACAGAGCACTGTTTGATAAAGGATTCCACATCTTGTTTCATACCTTTCCAAGCAAAGTGCCTTTTAAGTCTGTGGTAGGTAGCAACAATACATGAGTGTCCTCCAAGAGCACTAGAATGACAGACAGCAAGGATTTTGGTTTGAAGTGCTGCATTTTGAGCAATCTAGACTTTGCCATGGTGCCTTATCAATCCTCTATCCAAACTATAACCCTAGGCATCTAGACTGGAAATGGCTAACCTTGTCAAGAGTTGCTGGGCTTGAGTGTCTGTGGTATAAGAATTCAGAACTTCCTATATCCAAGCAGGTTGCACTGAAGACATAGCTTGTAATGAAATAAGATGGGCTACTCTAGAGAGGGCATCAGCAACCACATTTTCTTTGCCTTGTCTACAGACAATTTTGAAATGCAGTCCCATTAGCCGGGTCATTGGTTTCCTCCAGCATCTCAGAGTGTAGATTTTGTTCATTGAGATAGGCTAGGGATTTGTGATATGTCACTATGATGAACTCTTGTCTTTGCAAATAAGATCTCCACCTTTCCACTGCCATGATCAAAGCCAAGAACTCCTTTTTGTATATGGATAATGCTTTATGTTTCTCTTCCAAGGCTTTACTAAGATAAGCAATGGGTTGACCTTGCTGCATCAACACATCTCCAATGCCATCATGACAAGCATTTGTTTCAATTGTAAAGGATTCTTGGAAGTTGGGCAATGCTAGGACATGTGTTCTTGTCATTGCCACTTTAACACTATCAAATGTTCACTAGACTGCAGGAGACCAAGTGAATTGTTTCAGTCGTAGCAAGTTGGTCAGTGGTTTGGTTAGGACTCCATAACCTTTTACAAACTATCTATAGTAGCCTGTAAGACCTAGGAATGCTCTCAACTCTATGAAGGAAGTAGGAGCTGGCCAATGGAGCATAGCTGATATCTTATTTGGATCTATGGACACCCCTGCTGCTGAGATTATGTGTCCTAAATATTCCAAACTTGACTATGCAAAAGAACATTTGCTCTCTTTGAGGAAAAGTTTGTGTCTTCTCAATTCAGCTAAAACTTGCTACAAATGATGTTTTTGGTCTTTCATAGTGGCACTAAAAAATTAGGATTTCATCTAAGAAGACCAATACAAATTTCCTGAGAAATGGCTGCTAAATTTGATTCATGATGCACTGGAAAGTAGCAGGTGCATTTGTGAGTCCAAATGGCATCACCTTGAACTAATAGTAGGCCATGATGAGTTTTAAATGTAGTTTTGTACTCATCCTCTGGATGCATTCTCACTTGATGATATCCTGACCTCATATCAAGCTTGGTGAAGAACTTAGCTCCATGTAATTCATCTAAGATCTCTTCAATGACTGGCATGGGAAACCTATTTGATTGTGATGTCATTCAATTTTCTATAGTCTACACAAAATCTCCATGTACCATCCTTCTTTTTGACCAAAAGGACTGGTGAAAAAAAAGGACTATGGCTATGAGCTATCAAGCCAGCTTGCAAAAGCTCCCAGACTTGTCTCTCTATCTTAGTTTTGTGTAATGGTGAATAGTGGTAAGGTTTAGAATTGATGGGGATAGATCTAGGCAAAAGTGGGATGGCATGGTCATAGGCTCTTTGTGGTGGTAAGGTTTTGGGATCAGTGAACACATCACTATAGGTTGAAAGAATGGCAAGAATTTCAGATGGTGGGTAAGTTTCACTAGGTTTGGTTGGATTGGTTGCTGGTACATAGTCTAGTAGAACAAAAGCCCAGATGTCATTACCCTTTGTGGAGTTAAATACCTTAGTGGCTGAGATAGACTAAAGTTGTAGAGGAGATTCTGTGATTCCTTTCAGCTTGACAGGTTTGCCCTGGACCCAAAATTCCAGTGTTTTGTGTTGCTAGTCACATTTCATGGCACTATTGGATTGCAGCCAATCAAAACCAAGGATGGCATCATATGGATGCATATCCAAGACCACCATATCAATAGATAGTGTATGGCCTTGATAATACCAGGACAATCCTTGTACCTTTCTGTTGGTGATCATCCATTCACCATTTGCTAGCTTCACTTTTTTATCTTGAGTGGACACTGTAGGTAACTTGGCCAAAGCAACAAACTGAAAGCTAATGAAGCTATGGGAGCTGCCACTGTCAACAAGTATGAGCATCACCTTATCCTAGACTCTGGCTTTTAGCTTGATATAGTTTGTGTTGTCCACACTAGAAATAGCATGTAGTGACAACTAGAAAAGTCCTTATGAAGTGTGTCTTCAGCTACCAGTTGATTGAGGACATCATTAGATAGTTCTCTATCAAGATCATTGATGACCAATGCATTGGCTTGAGGCTTGTTTCACTTAGGACACACTTCTAGGTGGCCAGGTACAAATTTGTCACCACAATTGAAACAAAGGCCATTTGCCTTCCTAGTTGTCCCTTAATTGCATATCCTTCCATAGAGAAGTGAGTTGAGTTGCTGGCTTTGGTTCAACTCTTGGTGGCATGTAGGGTTTTGGTTGACTAACATTTCATTGATATCTAGCCTTGCTTCTGTCATGGACTCCCTGCTGAATCTTAGCAATGATTGAAGCCTTATGCACCTGTTAGTGGCATTTGACTCTCTATTGTTCCTCTGATTTCTTCCTTGAGGCCTCTGATGTAATGAGGTGTGAAGAACATGTCATCATAATTAGGATTGTGCATGGTTATAGCGAATTGCAATGCTTGGAACTAGGTGGTGTACTCTGTCACTGTCCTAGTCTACTTGAGGTCCAATAAATCATTCATTGCTGTTTGATAGTCATCGGCTCCAAACTCCTCTTCCATGACAGCACAAAAATGATCCCAATCCTTGAAAGTATGGTTTAGTTTGTAAGCTTGGTACCACTTAGCAGCATTGCCCTCAAAATGCAAATGAGCAACTATAATCCACATGCCCTCTGGCAACTGATACAGATCAAAGTAACTCTAACAATTATTCTTCCATATCTTAGGGTCTGTACCATCAAATTTGGGGAACTGCATTTTGGGCATAGCTGGGCTAGGCAAAGTGTCTCTTTTCCCAATTCTTTGTGGTTGTCTCCTGATCTTGGAAGTTTCTGCCTTAATAGTTTCTTTATCCCTAGGCAAAGACATTTTTGAAATGATGCCTTTTCCCCAAACAACCGGGATGCCCCATCATCATCATCATCATCATATGCAGCCTCATTTTCAAACTGTCTCATTGTCAACTGTGCCACTGCTGCCCCATTGGCTTTGACTTGTTGAGCTATCATGTGTTGTTCAGCAGAGTAGTTATCCATGGCTGTTCCCCTGATATCCATCTAGGCTTCCATCTGCTGTTGAAGTTCCCCAATATCATTGACTCTGGTGAACAACAGATCCAATTGCTCCATGACCTAGTCCATGAACTACTTCTCGTCGTTCGCACTTCTGGCCATGGTGTCCAATAGGATCTAGGTCTGTTTCAATGGTTTAAGTGGAGCCGTGGTGACTGATGGGTAGGATCCAAACCACTTGGTGTAATCGAAGGAAGGGAAGGGTTTGGTGGAAGTGAAGGGGTCTGCTGGAGTAGTGGAGAGGGGAAAGGCCAGGTAGCCGACACCAAAACCGTCATTGACCCAACTCAACCCAAAGGAGGGACCTCTGGGACCTCGCGTCAAACACCACATGGGTGTGACTGAGATCAACCTGCCCACCGGAATTATGAGCTGTACATCGAAGTGACAGGGATCGAGACGGTACCTGAGAGGGAAGAGCAGATGTCGAGCAGGAACGGCTGACAGTGGTGATGGAGAAGGTGGGGAGGTGGTAGGGCGTCGGACTAGTAGATCCACCGGTGGATGCGTTGAATTTGTGGGTAGGAAGCGATGAGGAAGAGCGTTGCACTCGTCACCCATGCCGAGGATAGAGTGTCTCTGATACCACTTGTCACACCCTTGGCCACCGTCGATGTGAGCACACACAAGAGGAACCAGTGACGAGGACACCGGTAAGGTAAACTCCTCTGCCTTGGCTATTTTAATTTCTGATGATTGTCTAGCTGGTACAGTGAACGGTTCAACACTTATGTGCTCTTACAAAGGCTGGCCATCAAGGCCCACACGACAGTGTCTAAATTGAAAACATAAATAGATCTTTACGCTAACTGCTTACAAGACACGGCTTCTCTACTCCTATATGTTGCCCAGCACGACAGCCGCATGGGAGAAGTACATATCCCGCTGGATCCTATAGCAGGGCCGGCCCACAGCCACCCTGGCCTGGAGCGAAGGCATCGTGGAAGTGCCGGCCGGTGGCGTCGCCATACGGACAAGAGGGTCAGTGGGTAGCCTAGAGGAGAGGGGCGTCGAACTTGAGGGCAGGGGTCTGGCCTAGAGTAGATGGATTGCTAGGAGAAGGGTACCGTCATGGATGTCCTCCCCTTGCAGGATTGGGTTGAGATGATCTGTAGATGAGATTGGAAGATGACAGTTATAAGAGATAAGGGCGTTTTCAATTTCACAGTCGGCTGTTTGCGGGAACTTGTGCGCCAATAATTTTAGACCAAAAGTAACTCCGTTTTAAAATAGCATAGTGGAAAGAATTGTTGTTAAAAGATTCTAAAAAGTTATTATAAAGTCACACATATGGAGCTAAAGACATAGACATGTTATAAATCTAAAAAAATTGTAAGACCAAGATAACTCGTATTCTTCTTTAAACAAAAAAGGTAATTAATTAACATTAGAATAAAATAAGTTATTATTTAATAAAAATATTGCTGTATTGATGAAATATTGATCAAAATTTTAAATTATTGAGAAAAAGTGTAATGACACACTTATGTCTTCTGTCCACATAAAAGTTGAAGAGATGTGACACGTGAATACATCAAACATGATGAAAATTTTTAATAATGTGAAAACACTATTCTATTACGGTTAGTTTGTCACAAAAACAAAACAAAATTTAAATTATGTAATGTAATTTATGTTTAAGTAGAATTTTTTTTTCAAATACGCAGGAGATCTTCGAGAGAAAAGGATCGCCCCTTACAAATGCCATCACCTCACTCTGGGTCGGGCTGTGAGGGATTGCTTTTCTTTACATTGAAGAATTTAAACTATAAAAAACTGAGATAAGGGTGAGACCTGACCACAAAACTCCAACCAACAAAGCTATAGTAAGCTAACCCATCGTGACCCAAACCCAACGTGCACAGGCCACACGTGCCCGTTGTGCACCAAAGATGATGTCCATCTCTGAATTCATTGAGCAGCCTGATGATGTAGGGGCAAGTCCCTTAAAAACGGATATACACGAATAAAAGCATAGTTGGAGAGCCTCACCGTGGACATCGATTGTGGGCCCTATATACACGAATGAAAATATGGCCCTATATACACGAATAAAATATGTCCAACTACGTATCATAAGATTTTTTAGAGTTAATACCAAAGGAGTCCATAACTCCATATGCTCTAAAGTCACAAGTGAGTGTGCAGTGGTAGAAAAGAATCTCAGATGGAGAAACAACCAAAATAAAAGTTATAGATCTTAAAACGTTATGCAACTTTGTAGTTCATAACTTTTTTATTTGACGTTGTTTTGATGATGAAATATTTGTTTCATGAGATGTCAAAGAAGTTAATACCAAAGGAATCCATGTACTCTATAGTCATAAATGAGTGTATAGTTACGGTTAAGGATCTCATATGGAGAAACGACTAAAACAAAAGTTATAGATATCAAAAAGTTATGCAATATTGTTGTTGACAACTTTTTCGTTTGAAATCATCTATCTAACGAAAATTATATTTGAATTTTTACATTTGAAATTCGAATTTTTCAAACGATCTCGTATGAAGAAACCACCAAAACTAAAGTCGTAGATCTTGAAAACTTATGCAACTTTGTAGTTGACAACATTTTCATTTGAAATCACTTATCCAAGGAAAATTATGGCTAAATTTCCTCATTTCGAAATTCAAAATTTATAAACGGCCTCGGATGGATAGATGACTAGAACCAAAGTTGTAGATCTTGAAAGTTTTAAAACTTTGTAGTTGACACTGTTTTCATTTGAATTTGTTTTGTGTACCAAATACTCACTTCAAATCCGGATAGCATGAAATCGAAATAGAATATTTTTTTGGTTTTAGTAGAGCATTGTCATTATACAAATAGGAATTATGACATAAGTATTTAACACATGTACATAAAGATAATTATTATTAATAATGAATATTTCAGTTCACGATTTATTTATTTATTTATTTTGATAACCATGATTTATTTGTTAAGGAAGGATCAAAGTTTCAAAGGCCATAATACTATATTTATTATTTATTTCTATGTTTATAGAGAAAAACGGGATACTCCAAACAAGAAAAAAAAAATAAAAGGTCATGGAACGGAGAGATACACTCCACAAAAGAAAAAAAGAAAAAAAAAATTATAGCAGGGGCAGACCACGCAGACCATTGACGTATGAAAAGGCAAAAAAAAAAAAGAAACAGAAAGAAATTGAACGTGGGAAAAAAATCAAGGAAATTCTTTTTTTTTAGATAAAAAACAAAAAGCGTCTTCGCATCATCGTGAATAGAACGAGAGATCCAATTTTCAACGCCGAGCGCGCATCTGTTCTTCTCTCCCGCCTGACGCCACCGCACGTCACGCTCATCTCGGGCCGCGGGAGCTGCTTCCTCATCTACCCTTGCCTCAGCGCTTGGAACACGGGTAACCTCCACCGGTCTTGCCGACCCCAAAATTGTCTTCCCTCCCGCTTCTCTCTTTCCCACGATCCGCATTGCCTCTCCTCTGGTTCTTCTCTCCCTCTGTCAGGACTCAAATCTCCTCTCCCCTCGCACAGCGTTGTGCTTGACGTGGCCAAGGGCAGGAGCCTGCACACCATTCGTACCAAGTTCCATGAGATCAAGTTCTTGCAGGTAACGCCGAGCTCTTTCCACCCTCTCCTTTTCTGCATGCGACTTTGAGTTCCTGCGAATCCTGCCATCCTGTCGAATGTGGGTTTTCTACCGATAGATCTGTCTACAAGAATCTTCAATTTTCAGAGCTATTTTTTGTGGAATTTTTGTTCCTCCTTTTTGTGTGCGATTTAGGGCGAATTTAGGAGTTCTGATGGTAGGATATGTGAGAAGATATCTTTGTCATCAATCGATTTGATCCCCTAGCGGCAACCTTCAATTTTAGATTTTGGTGAAGGTTTCCCCTTTTCTACGGTTCCCAGAAACTGCAGATGAATTATCAATCTTTGTTAGTGTTAATGGTTAGAGTAGAACACCCATGGCATGTGAGATGGTGGTGCCATGGTTTGGATTTCTTTTCCATCGGTCTTTTGGTTTGTTTGATGAGGCTTGAAGCAGCTCTGCTTCAGTTGCATATTGTGCCATTTCTGAAAACGTCTTCTCCAGAAGATGAAATAGTTTGCCTGCTCTTCCTTTCATTGCTCGCCATGCTATTTCCATTTGATCTTAGTTCCCTACAGATGTGCTCCATCCTAGCAGTGGCCACTCCAACATTCCAAGGAGCAAGACACGGACAACTCATCTCAGTTGTACAATGCTGCTGCATATAGCTGTCTAGGTGATTTATTTACATTTTTTCTCATGGAAACACTTTTGTGGAGGGGGGTTTAGAATTCAGCAGAGGAGAAAGAGGATTAAAAACATTGTAATTTTAGGTCGCCGGAGGAGCTAAGCTGCTGCACTTCGACAATTAGGTAAGCTGGTAGCAGTGCATCGGTAGCTTATCTGCTCATGGAGTTGCAGCTTTCATTTGCTCGCATAGGCAAGGGCAAAGTGCTAGCGTTTTGTCATTCATGTTACAGAATACTCCGAGCAGCAATTTAGTATGCTTTTGTGAAATGTCCTATCATGTTGCAGTGGATCCATCTTTTAATAATTTCTGCTTTCATGCTTTTAGTAATTATTTATTCAATACTTGCTAGCTTCTTAGGTTAGCTTTTTGTGCATGGTTGAAATGGGACAAAACAAAGGGCAGACTTTTCATATTTTATTTATGACCTCTGTTTCAGTTCTACTCAGTCTGTGTATACGACTTAGTGCTTGATTGTTTCACTAGTGTCATGGCATGTCAGCCCGTTTATTTAATTCAAGCTAACTGGATACTACTATATATAAAGTTAATTTTCAATCAAGCAAAACAACAACGGTGATTTTTCTCTCCTAAATGTTAGGAAAAATAAATTAGCATACATGTTAATTTTATATCTTATTCAATGTAAAAAACCTTTTGGACTATTTTTGTTCGTATATATGTGTCATGCTCTAGATCACCCTGTCATCCTATCTGAACCATAGCACTTTACTTGTTCTCAAGCTCCAAGTTCAAATAACATTACAAATATGCACTTTAGTCAAATTGTTACTATTCGGTTATACTTGATTCTTATTTGTGAATTATCATATGCTTTATTCTTATTTTTCTATTGGTGCTATAGTTTATTTAGATTGTGCTACCATGGCGGTGGATAATTGGACCATAAATCTGGAATGCGATGGGAAAGCTGAAGGACATAAACATGTGCAAAGGGAAATGGATAGAGATGAGATATGCTTTTTCGACTTGATTGATCTGATCGAGGGTTCTGGGTACACAATCAGTCGACTATCTATACTACAAGAGAAAATATAGCTTGGTTGTAATACAACAAGATTCTGATGTGATGGAAATGCTCAACGAGTGTGAGAGCAAAAAGACGGTTAATTTGTTTGTGACGAGGCAGAGACTTTAGCGCCTACCAAGTCCAACAAAGAACCATCCAAATCTAAATAAAAAATAAAGGTATTAGAATGAACATATAATTTACTTTTCTATGTATATTTGATTATTCAAGGACAACTATTCCAAGTCATGTTAGTTATCAATGATTTATTTTCATCCAAGATTAGCATATCCAACCCCACCATGGTATGTGACTTAATAAATACAATCTTGATAGTCTAATACAAATATCTAGTTGTTTAATAAAAAGATTACATATTGTTTATTATATTTACTATAAACACGTGTTCATGTCCCCAACATTTGTTTAGCAGGAAGAGGAGGTACAAAGAAAAAGAAAGGATTAAATGTAATGCATACTGAAGCACTATATGCTAACGAGGTTGAGCAGCATGATGATGAGAACCAGAACACATTAGGTACAAATATAGTTAGACCAATCTCATTCATATGGACTGCATCTTAACCAATTACTGTCACTATCATTCTGTTTTTAATAGGTGATGGCGATGAAGCACTTGGTAAACGAAAGGGAACCATTTTAACACATGTTTGGGATCTACTTGGAGGAGATCGGATAGTAGTAAGATGTAATATGCTTGGACAACCCATTGGAAAAGAAGGTGGCCTTTTAGGAAAATTTTTGGGCACCATAGCAAGAAATGGTGGTTACTGTCCTATTGGTGCCAAAGATTGGAGAGAAGTTAAGAAAAACAATGCAGAAACCATAATTCAATTCATCCAGGTTAGCTAAATTTTACAAGACATAATGTTTTTATAAGATTAAGTATATATATGCTTGTTATCATGTCATGAAGTCAAATTCATTCATTAGTGACTTTCTTATTTTAGAATAAGTTCTTATATCCTCATTCATGTGAGAAATGGATATTGAAATCAATTGGAAGAGATTGGAGAAAATACAAGGCAACATTAAAAAAGTCTCTTTTTAATCCAAAGAAGAAAAAGTCTATTTTGAACAAGCGTTGTCCAAATGATATCGATGAAGATCAATGGAAGGCCCTAGTAAAATATTGGAAGTCCAGCGAAGGACAAGTAAGGCACCATTATTGACGCTATTTGGCTTTTTACTATCACTATCTATACCATTATTGATTTTTATCTATCAATTTACTTTTCTTGTAGACCCTAAGTGAGAAGAACAAAATAAGTTGTCAAATGAAGAAGACAACACATACAGCCAGGTACAAAGAGTTATGCTTGTTGGTCTGAGGACATGGTGAGTCATCTTCTATTTTTTTTAAAAATTATATATGATTCTTATTACTTTTCCTTTACTGCTATTTTTTCAGAGGCAAACTTGATCCTGAAAAAAAATAGCCACATAGAGCAAAGGTTTACCTCGCAACTCACAGGAAAAGGGGAAAATGTATAAATGAACCAATGGTATGCTACATGCACATGAGAATTTTTGCAAATATAAAATTATTTCTATTTTCTAATGTGCGGATTTCTTACTTGTAGGTTGAACTAGAAAATCTCCTAGACACACAACCGAGTTAGCATAAAATAGTGAGGGAGGAGTTGCATGGGAAGGTGATGCATTACATTGGGTCTTGGGAGAAGAGAAAGCCGGACAAGTGCACGACATGGGATTGCTTCTAGTTCCTAAACAAGTTTATGGTCGAAGGACACACCATTTTAAGGACATTAATATAGTTTCACTAGATGTCTCATCATCTGATGTAGGGACTCACATGTTGGAGGAAATAAGGCAACTCAAAGAGCATTCTAGAATGCAAGACAAAGTTATTGAAGAACTAAAAACAATCAAAGGCACCATGAGAACCAAGAAGCAATGATGGTAACAATGTACATTTTAATTTGTAACTTCGTATTGAAATGTGTTACTCAAACTTTATTTCTTTTCTTGGGAAATTGTGCTAGGAGTGATCATAACAATTCTCAGAATCAAGCGATGCTTTCTAAAAGAATGTTATTTGCTCTACTTTCCATGTTTTCACCTAATTTAGTCTTTTGGCTTTAATATTGTTTCAAATTTTTAGAGAGTTTACTGTGTTGCACCCAACCAGAATGATGGATTCCTTGAACATGGGGATGAATTGGTAAAGTCACTTTCTTGTGAATTTAATACTATTTTATTCACAAAGGATTTTTTATATTAACTCATGCTACTATCTTTTTTCTCTTTACTAGAATAAAGAAACATGTGAGTCTGAATATAGTGATGATGACAGTCTACTTTTATCCACCACAAGTAAAACAACAAAGAAACAAAAGGTATCTATGAACCACACTTTGCTGTATTTATAGAGGAATTTTTGTCTTAATATTTCATACTTCATTTTATATGTGTAAGGGTCATCATGGAGGGCCTAGAGAGACTACGACCATTGCACACCAGGAGGTGGCTCATGACAAGGTTACATGCAACAAGCGTCAAGCACCTAAACAATTTCCTATAATGAAGGTAGATACACATAATACACTTGTTCTAATTGCATGATCTTGATGTACAACTAAGGGTTGTTGGTCACTAAGAGATTATGCCAAATTAATGTTGGTTGGGCCCATGGTGCTACTAATGACTTCAAAATATCCTAATAAGGCTAATGTGGCCTATGCAACTCTCTTGAACACTGATCCAGAAGCCATTGTTGGTGGAGTTAAGATAGGAAGTCAAGTCTACAAAGTGCGTATTGATCATGCTATAGCAAAAGATGAGCCATTAGTGAGGCCTAGGCCTGGGTGCAACAATATTGGTGATGCTCAAGCCAAAGGAGTCTCAATTGCTTGGCCTTCGATGTTTGTATGTTCAAACTAGCTTTCTTAACTTACATCATTGTACATATGTGGCCTAATTTGTAATCTTACAACTTATATTTTCTTTGCAGGTTCAAATGATTAATGGTTGAATTCCTACATCGATGTGTACAAAGAATAATGGAAGAAGAAGCAATGGACTTTATGAATCCTAGCTAGTTCTTGAATTTTTCTTTCTAGTATGGACTATGTGTGTTTGCTCTCTAGAGCCATATCGTTATGTACAAATACTATGACTTAATCTGAACAAGCACTGTGTTTGAAATCATCCTACTATATGTGGATCTTGTTATGATTATTGAAATTTGTGGTTTATGTGATTTTGCAATGTGTCATGTTTGTGTGATTCTATAATAATCCGTGTGCCACATATATAGGCTGAAACAAATATTTGTTTCCTAATCTGAATATGTTACAATAGATATAAACAAGTGTTACAAACCATGTGTTCCTTTGTTCCATACTGTGCTCTACCATAATGTAGAAGTGTTACTAGAACTAAAAAAGTGTTATAGCAAACAATCACTATAACACTAGGCAAATGTTTCCATAGATAAATAAATGTGTTACAAACTATGTATTACACTATAATGTGAAGTGTTACTAGAGAAAAAAAAGTTTTACAGCAAAAATCATTGTAACACTAGACAAATGTTCCTATAGACAAGTAGATGTGTTACAATAAACCAGTCTATAGTAACATGGCCAATTGGAACACAAAAAAATGTGTTACTAAGAGAGCTAGTAACACTTTTTCCAACCTACAGTAACACAAGTTGGTGTTACTGTATCCTGTGCTGTTGTAGTGACATAAGTATGAAACAAACATGTTTGAGTTACAACTTGCTTGATCCAACCTGATTAACTCAACATGTTTAGTTCTTTAAGCTTGTTCCTAGCACTATTTTCTTAAGCCCATAGTCTTAACTAAATAAGCTAAAAAGCGTACATCTTATCTCTGGAAGATGATAATAATAGCCATATAAAGATTGATAAATTATGTAAAGATGAAAATCCTTCCATGACTTAAGCAATTCAACCCTTTTGGCCTACATTTTAAATGCTGCATTCATGCTCAATCTTCTGATCTTATCACCCATGTTATAAATGAACAAAGCACATAAACATCAACTCCATCTTGTTCAATGTGCTTAAGGTTAGAGAAGAAGAATAAAGTTTTGGTTTGGTTGGTGTTTCCCACCAACAGAGCCCATGCACTTGATCTCTACCTTGTCTTTATGAGCAGGATACACTTCAAGCAAAGTGTGGGGGAAGATTATCGATTCCCCAATTTCTACAAGTGAAAGTTCTGAACCTGTCAAATCAAAATCAAGATGAGTTTGGTAGAAGAAGGTGACATCACCATTAGAGGCATCATCACAAGAATCCTCGTCTTAAGAGCAAACCGAGGTACTTGATCAATGAACTTCATAAGGAGAAGTCTGGTTCGAAGGACTTACAACACCAAACCGTCACCGAAAGAGCTAGCTTGGGGGAGAAGCACCCCCGTGTATCCAGGTAAGTATTCTTTCCCTTTGTTTTAGTTTTTAGTTTCTTTTATATAGTTAAAAAATGATGAATGAAAACAAAATAAATAGTTATTCCTATAGTAGTAAAATAAAAAGAGTGTGTATCTAGGTTGCTTTAAATAGTTTCTTTTAAGACCTTAATAAATAAAAGGGACTCTCTAGATAATGTCTTGAATGGAAATGATGAATAGTTGCTCTGTTGTAATTCCTTTCAAGTACCTAGTTTTTAGCCTTGAATTCTACCAAGTTTTGGGTAAGATTGTTTTGATATAAAGATTTACTCTGAACTTGAAACTCGTGGGTAGCATATGCTTGATCTAAGTCTAGGTAATTAACGGATATGATATGAGAAGGTCTGAGCTACTGTTTATCTTGTTCCAAGTGACACTAAAGTTCTAGAGATTTACTTTTTGAAAAACACAAAAATTCCATGATGAGTTCATGAATGACAAAGCTTGAATTCCCACTAGAGCCATACATTTTATTTAGGCTAGGAAAACTTCCACTTATATGTTGCTTGTAATTGCATTGAGTTTTGTCAAGCTTTGTTGATCCTTATGAGAGGTTTGTCATGCTCTTAAAATCAAGATCACGTACACACCGCATATACCTACTGCTCCTACACTAAGAGTACGCAAAAACACGCCTTCCATCTAGATCCACCAAAAAAAATGTTCTACTCCAACAATGGGAGTGAACACAAAAAATGCTTATTAGGATTACCATCCACCAAATAAATGCTCCAAGTTCTTGTTGCTATCTCTCTAAAGTTTTGTTGTAGAAAAGAGGCTTGGGGCTATGCAAAGTTATTCATAAAAATGATGAGAGAAAATGGACACAAAAGTGTTCGAGATATTTAAAACAATGGGCACTCAGATGCCCGCCTAAAAAAAGAGATGAATAAGATAGCCCTTGCTCTCTAGCAAGTGTTTCCAAGTTTCAAAAGAGAGATATGTTTCCATGAAGCAAAGTAGAATTAGGTTAGCCAACATATATATATCCACTACACATATATCCACACACATGCACATCTTGATTTGATTGTATGACTCAAACTGTCTTTGGACCCGTTGTTTGACTTTACAATATATGCATTGCAAGTATGCTCTAGCTTTCTCCCTACCTATGAACTCCACATTAGCCTTAGTGGTAGGAAGAGAAAAAGGCATAACATCTTTATTGCCTTGGTGAGGATCCACAAATACCACATATATTGAGAGACTTAAGAGTGTCATACAATGGAATCTTTGAGTTTTATTTTGAAAACTTATAAAAACTCTAGAACAATGGGGAAACAAAGAACTTGAGATATAGTACTTGACTTGATTATTCTATCTTTCAATTGCTCAAGACCCAAGTTGTTGATGAAATATGGTCGGTAGTCTACCTAGGGGTATGCCCAAGGTAGTAGATTATCGATAGACAGGTGCGCAAGCTACAAATGAGATGGTGATGCAAGACAGACACAAGGTTTTATCCAGGTTCGGCCACCATGAAGGCGTAATACATGTGTCTTGCGCCTGATTGTATTGTTGTATGTCATTGAGATCTAGATGGATCATGATGGATCCTCCCTACTAGGGGTCCCCTGCCTCTCCTTTTATAGTCTGGAAGGGCAGGGTTACAAGCAAAGTAGCCTATTTGGTACTATATAATAGCTTGCGGTGCATGCCGAAGAGCGCCAGTGCACGCCTTGATCTTGTGGGTCGAGCCACCTCTGATGGTGCGGCCCATGTCTTGTCTTGAGGATACCAAGGGCCATACCCCCATAGCTAGTCCCCGAGCCTGATAGTAGGTGACGTAGTCATGTGGTGCCTAGGGTCAGAAAGTAGAAGACCAGCCGAGCAGGCAGCCAGTCCCTGGGAGTAGCCTCAAGATGAGACAAGCACATTCACTGCAAGGTGAAGTGTGCCCACTTAGTCCCCGAGCCTGCTGGAAGATGAAGAATGAATCTTGTAGCAGGGTCAAAGGAAAAGAAGTCTGAAAGCTTTGCCGACGTAGTCCGACATGCGCTTATCAAGACCCTAGACATGCTGCCTAAGATCAGCACCCTGATCCAAACATCATAGAGCAGCTTGACTAGCACATCGACGAGACATAGCAAGATCCAAGCAGTAAGGGGGTCCCTAGCGTCGCTAGCGATGGCTGAGCACCAAGAAGCGAGGAGTCCTCAACGTCGCTGGTGATGTCCGAGCATCGAGGAGCGAGGAGTCCTCGGCGTCGCTGGCGATGACCGAGCACCGAGGAGCAAGGAGTCCCCGACGTTGCTGGTGATGTTCGACCACCAAGGGAAGAGCAAGGAGTCCCCGACATCGTCGGTGATGCCCGAGCACCAAGGAGTCCCCAATGTAGGTGGCGATGTCCGAGCACCAAGGAGTCCCTAGTAAAGCTAGCGATGTTTGAGCGCCAAGGAGCAAGGAGTCAACAGTGTAGGCAGTGATGACCGAGCACCAAGGAGTCCCCAGCATCGGCGGCGATATCCGAGCACCAAGGAGTCCTTGGTAAAGCTGGCGATGTCCGAGCACTGAGGAGCGAGGAGTCCTCGGCGTCGCTGGAGATGACCGAGCACCAAGGAGTCCCCGGCGTAGGCGGCGATGTT
The DNA here is from genome assembly GCF_019320115.1 of Miscanthus floridulus. Lineage (NCBI taxonomy): Eukaryota > Viridiplantae > Streptophyta > Magnoliopsida > Poales > Poaceae > Miscanthus > Miscanthus floridulus. The sequence goes on from NC_089594.1 coordinate 53,714,068, forward strand.
CGAGCACCAAGGAGTCCTTGGCGTAGGCGGCGAGGTCCGAGCATTGAGGAGTCCTTGGAGTAGGCAGTGATGTTCGACCACCAAGGGAGGAGCGAGGAGTCCTCGGTGTCGTAGGCGATGTCCGAGCACTGAGGAGCGTGGAGTCCCCGGTGTCACTAGCGATGACCAAGCACCGAGGAGCGAGGAGTCCCCTGGTGTCACTGGCGATGTCCAAGCACCGACGTAGCTGACGACGTCCATGTGGTGAAGTGTGCCCATGTCCATGTGGTGAAGTGTGTCCACTTAGTCCTCGAGCATGAAGTATCCATGCGTCGAGGAGTAACCGGCGTAGCTGGCGATCAGTTTGATCAACTGGTCGGCGATGGAGTCCATGAACTAAGTGGTCCGACCAGTTGATCGATGGAGAAGTTTGAGCACCAGGTGGACGATGATCCTACAATACAAACATGTAGAATGGGTAGTACATGATGTAAAAATAAATGAACTCTAGAGAAAAATTCAGCAATGGTGATGAAACGGCGTATGCAGTTCAGGCGATCAGTTGGCGTGAAAATATATTTATGTTTAACATAAACCGCCTGAATAGTTATTGTGTAGCTGAGTCTCCAGCCCTAGCTAGCCCATAGTCCATAATGTTGAGCGCGGAGCCCGTGCACGTGTAGGAGGAACAGGCATGACCAAGGAGCCACTGCCGACCACCCATAACACAGAGGGTAGATGCTCGTGCACGTGTAGGGAGGAGCCGAAGACAGGGCCGTCTCTGGAGGCGTCCGAGCATCAACATGACTATTCAGGGGTTCGAAAAATCATTTGGAGAGCAAACATGGAGAAAATAGTTCGAAGAAACATCATGGCGACATACGAAGATTGGAGAATATTTATGAAAATATTAAGGCATGACTTAGCTTTAGGCAGAAAGTCTGATCGACGGCGTATGGCGTTATCTGGTCGGCGTTGATGAAGTTGCTCGGCTTTGGCCGAGGTCGATGTATAAAACACAGATCTGAGCAGTGTTGTATATTGTACGCATAGTTGGAAGCAGTGTTTCGTAGGCCATAGGGCTGAGCCTGGTAATTCTCCATCAAGGCTTCGCACTCAGAGAGCCAGAGACCTGTTGTGGGGGCTGGTCAGCGATGAATGGAGCGCCCTTTAGGAGTAGACGTGACCATGAGATCTATACCAAGTCATGCAGGATGACTGGCTCGAGCTGGTCAGGGTAGATCTAATCGATGGAGTTGAGCAGGTCGGTGTTGTCGATCTGCCTCCCTTTGTAGCGAGGAAACGAACGACGGGTTATCGGCGTGGCTGAAGACGATGCTGGTCTGGCCAGAGCCAGATCCAATGTGGTCAGAGCTGTAGCTAATGCTAGTGAAGCAGTGGTCGATGCAGATTGGATTTGTGCCTCCTCCGTGGCCATGGCGATGAAGTTGTCGAAAGCCAGTGGTCTAGGTGATCTGGCTGATGGTGAACGTGAGGCCAGTTCGGCATAGCCATGGAACCAGGGATGATGACCATCTTGTTCATCTGGGGAGCAGTACGCACATCCCCCTACCTGGCGCACCACTGTCGATGAAATATGGTCGGTCAGTCTACCTAGGGGTATGCCCAAGGTAGTAGATTATCGGCAGACAGGTGCGCAAGCTACAAACGAGATGGTGACGCAAGATAGACACGAGGTTTTATCTAGGTTCGGCTGCTGTGAAGGCGTAATACCTATATCCTGCTTCTGATTGTATTGCTGTATGTCAATGAGATCTAGATGGATCATGATGGATCCTCCCCGCTAGGGGTCCCCTGCCTCTCCTTATATAGTCTAGAAGGGCAGGGTTACAAGCAAAGTAGCCTATTTGGTACTATATAATAGCTTGCGGTGCACGCCGAGCAGCGCCGTGCACGCCTTCATCTTGTGGGCCGGGCCACCTCTGATGGTGCGGTGCATGTCTTGTCTTAAGGATACCGGGGGCCATACCCCCACATAAGTGAAAGCTAAGAAGCCCCAAGGTTGAAGATAATATGGGTAAGTTTGAAAGTCAGATCGGTTTATTCTAATCTGGAGGAGAATTTTTTATTAAATGCATGTGTACTTTTGAGGCATGGAAACATCATAGCAACCCCTAATCCATTGTTGAGTTTAGCTTTGCTCAGGGACTGGCAAAGGGTTAGCATGGGGGAGCTTGTTGACGGTCACCAACATCAATCATAAACCATCAACATATCCTATATAGATTTAATTCCATCACCAAACATAGGGATAGGGGTTTAAACTAATAAGTTCCACGAGTTTTGGTGATTTTATGACTGCAGGAGGATTTAATCAGAAAACCATCAAGGTGGACCTATTTGTCAAAGTAAATCATGTTTACTCGCTATGAAACCGACTTGGGAAGACTCTAGAACACTCTAGAAGATAACTCATTGAGACCCATGCCCAGAGGCTGACATGTGTGGCCGACCGGCCCCACCTGTAGGCTAGCTGGCCCATGGGACCTACCTATCATACTCTCCTCGCTACGTCAATTTTGCACCGCCTTAAAGATCAAATCTACACCATTGTTTTAGGTCGGTTTGATCCGAGGGTCTAGAATTGACGCTACCCGCTATATATATGTCCCTTCTATCCCCTTCGGTAGAGCCATCCTGAAACCCTAATTCATATCCTCATCGTCAGGATTAGAGCCAGCAATCAAGAGAAGATTAGTTCTTCAAGTTAGGATCTAGTGTTGTAAATAGAAATAGTGAGATAGTGAGTGAGGGAAGAGTTAGGAGGAAGTGTTGGCCTATGGGTGCTCTCTCTACGTGTGGGGGTATGGCCCCCTGGTATCCTCAAGACAAGATATGGGCTGCACCATCAGAGGTGGCCTAGCCCACAAGATTAAGGCATGCACGATGCTGCTCGACGTGCACCGCAAGACATTGTATAGTACCAAATAGGATACTTACCTTGTAACCCTACCCCTCTAGAGTATATAAGGAGAGGCAGGGGTCCCCTAGCGGACACAATCTATCAAGATCTATCTACTACATTCTCAATACAATACACCAAAGACACAGGACGTAGGGTATTACGTCGATCAGATGACCCGAACCTGTCTAAATCGCTGTCTCTACGCCTTGTGTCACCATCCGATTCCTGATTACATGCACCCCACTAACAAATCTACCATCGTGGGATACCCCTCGGTGGACTGCCAACGATCTTCTGTCGATAGTTGGCGCGCCAGGTAGGGGTGTGCACTTGATCCATGGTGAGCCAGATGGACCTCAAATCAACAGCGCATTCTCGTCATCAATCTCGTGGAGATCCATACTGGTCCACGACGACGATTCATCGCTGGCTACATCAGCCCTCGCGACAGCAGATCTGATCTCAGAACCACCTCTGAGGTTGTCTTCACCAACAACCACGACCACCGCCATGACAACAGCTTAGAAAGCTCGAGCACCAGACAACTTCATCAACATCGACCAAATAACGCCATATGCCGCCGACCAGACACTCTGTCTAAAGCTAAGTCACGCTTTAATATTCTTCTAAATATTCTCCGATCTTCGTATATCGCCATAATGTTTCTCCAGACTGTTTTCTCCATGTTTGCTCTCCAAACAATTTTCCGAACCCCTGAACAGTCCTGTTGCTGCTCGGACACCTCCTAAGATGACCCTATCTCTGGCTCATCCCTACACGTGCACGAGCGTCTGCCCTCTGCGTTATGGGTGGTCGACAGCGGCTCCTTAGCGACTGCTTGTTCCTCCTACATGTGCATGGGCTCCACGTTCAACGTTATGGACTATGGGCTAGCTAGGGGCTAGAGACTCAGCTACACACTAACTGGTTGGGCGGTTTATATTAAATATAAATATATTTTCACGCCAACTAATCGCCGAACTGCATACGCCGTTTCATCACCATTGCTGATTTTTCTCTAGAGTTCATTTATTTTTACATCATGTACTACCCGTTCTCCATGTTTGTATTGCAGGATCATCATCCAAGTGATCGGATCACCTAGTGCTCAGACTTCTCCACTGATCAACTAGGTCGGACCGCTTGGTTAATGGACTCCGTCGCTGACCAGTTGATCGGACTATTCATCGGTCACTTCTACTCAATGCTCACTTCACCGCCGACTAGTTGACCAGACTGTTCACCGCTCGTGCTTCATCGCCAGCTACGCCGATTACTCCTCAGCGCTCGGATTCTTCATGCTTGAGGACTAAGTGGACACACTTCACCGCATGATCGTCGCCTAGCTACACTGGGAACTCCTTGGTGCTCAAACATTGCCGCCTATGCCGAGGACTCCTCGGTGCTCGGACATCGCCAGCGACGCTAGGGACTCCTCGCACCTCGGTGCTCGGACATCGCCAGTGATGCCGAGGACTCCTCGCTCCTTGGTGCTCGATCATCGCTAGCAACACTAGGGACTCCTCGCTCCTCGGTGCTCGGTCATCGCCAGTGATGCCAGGGGACTCCTCGCTCCTCGGTGCTTGGTCATCGCCAGTGACGTCAGGGACTCCTCGCTCCTTGGTGCTCGATCTTTGCCAGCGACGCCTGGGGACTCCTCGGTTCTCGGTGCTCGGTCATCGCCAGCAATGCTGGGGACTCCTCGCTCTTCGGTGCTCGGTCATCACCAGCGACACCGGGGACTCCTCGCTCCTCGATGCTCGGTCATCGCCAGCGACGCCAGGGACTCCTTACTCCTCGGTGCTCGGTCTTCGCCAGCGATGCCAGGGACTCCTCGCTCCTCGGTGCTCGGTCATCGCCAGTGACGCCGGGGTCTCCTCGCTCCTCGATGCTCGGTCATCGCCAGCGACGCCGGGGACTCCTCGCTCCTCGATGCTCAGTCATCGCCAGCGACACCGGGGACTCCTTGCTGCTCGGTGCTCGATCATCGCCAGCGACACCGGGGACTCCTCTCTCCTCGATGCTCAGTCTTCGCCAGCGACACCGAGGGACTCCTCGCTCCTCAGTGCTCGGTCATCGCCAGCAACGCTAGGGACTTCTCACTCCTCGGTGCTCGGTCATCGCCGCCTACGTCGGGGACTCCTCGCTCCTCGGTGCTTGGACATCAGCTAGCTTCAGCTGGGGACTCCTTGGTGCTTGGACATCGCCGCCTATGCTGGGGACTCCTCGATGCTCGATCATCGCCGACGAAGCTAGGGGACTCCTCGCTCCTCAATGCTCGGACATCGCCAGCGACGCCGGGGACTCCTCGCTCCTCGGTGCTCGATCGTCGCCAGCGATGCCGAGGACTCCTTTGCTGCTCGGATCTTGCTACGTGTCGTCGGTGTGCTATCAAGCTGCTCCATGCTATTCGGATCAGGATGCTGATCTTGGATGCTGATCTTGCTACGTGTCGTCGGTCTTGATACGTGCATGTCAGACGACATCGGCAAGCTTTCAGACTTCTTTTTCTTTGACCCTACTACAAGATTCATTCTTTATCTTCCAACAGGCTCGGGGACTAAGTGGGCACACTTCACCTTGTGGTGAATGTGCTTGTTCTCATCTTGAGGCTATGCCTGGGGACTGGCTGCCTGCTCGGCTGGACTTCTACTTTTTGACCCTAGCACCACGTGACTACGTCACCTACTGTTAGGCTCGAGGACTAGCTATGGGGGTATGGACCCCTAGGTATCCTCAAAACAAGACATGGGCCACACCATCAGAGGTGGTCCGGCCCACAAGATCAAGGCGTGCACGGCGCTGCTCGGCAAGACATTGTATAGTACCAAATAGGATACTTACCTTGTAACCCTACCCCTCTAGAGTATATAAGGAGAGGCAGGGGTCCCCTAGCGGACACGATCCATCAAGATATATCTACTACATCTCAATACAATACACTAAAGACACAGGACATAGGGTATTACTTCGATCAGACGACCCAAACATGTCTAAATCGCTATCTCTACGCCTTGTGTCACCATTCGGTTCCTGATTACATGCACCCCCACCGACAAATCTACCATCGCGGGATACCCCTCGGTGGACTACCGACGATCTTCTATCAACACTATGGCTTGTACCTTGGCGGATCCAAGTTCTACTTGAGCTTGCTTCTGAGATTTCTCTGGTAATCAACTTCTGATTCAAGTAAGTATTTTGTTTATATTGTTCATTAGGTTGGCGACTCTTTTGAGTGGTTTATTCCTATTCTAGAGGGAGTAAAGTAGTAATTGTGGTGTAAGCGTGGTGCTTAGACTCTGGTTACTCATGGATGTACCCTACATTCTGGACTGGTGGTAGATCGCGAGGGTGACTATATATTGAGTCCTTCGTAGTCCACCTCCCGTTTGTTGTCCAATTAGGACCCTGTTGCTACAGAAAGCATCCTCTATTGGTGTCTTTCCTTAGTAATGTCCTCAGTTGAACAATAGAAGACATAGCTTAGCTAAGTCAAAACTAGAGAACCATAATAATTCTCTTTATGCTCTTGTTTATCCTAACCTTGTTGCTACCTCTAGTTAAGTTAGATTATAGATAATCTCACATGTTTCCCTATGGATACCATACTTGGAATACTTCCAGGTGAAAGCTACAGCAGTATCCTTGCACTTGCGGATCTTTAATCTATGTGCGTCTTAAATATACCAATAAGAAACATGATAGTTTTAGATGTGATATGTTTTGACTATCTTGATGGACAATTTTGAAGATATTATCTGAACAATAGTTGTAGTGTTTTTGTAAGCTTTCTAGATTGGTAGAGATTATAATTTTTGGATGAGTATAACTGTAGTTATATATTTTAGAAGTTGTTGTCCTATTTTGAATCATCAGAAAAGTTCAGTTAAGTTCAGAGGTTGTTTAAGCCATCTTGGAAACCTCATATGCCAGATCATATTATATCAAAGTTGTAGATAATCGTGTTTGCCATCTTCTATAAAAGTTTCATAATTTTTGTACAAGTAATTTATCCACAATGAAAATGTGAAGCAGGGTTCCTGCTGTTGATTGTTTGTTTGGTTGTTGTTTTGGGGGAAACAGTAGTGCAGGCCGTAGAAGCATTTTATGTGACATTTGTGAATGTTTGTATGAATTTATATTCTGAGGTGATAATGTTTGAACATGTGGTGCACCTATGGATCATTTTAAGCTCACGTTTTTGCATCGTCGTCTCGAGGCAAGTAAACATAGCGGTGGTTTGCTATAGCTTGACACAGTTATTTAATCTACCTACACTTTGTCATAACATTAACTAAATCCAAATAATGTATCTAAGTATGACTTCACTTATCCTTTAAATTCAAGTATATGATCTTCATTGTTGAATCTTTTATCATTTGTCTATCATCACGAGGTAAGTTCTATGCTTTATAATGGTGGACGTATGTGCATAGCGGTTGCATCATATTGCATTGCACAATATTCGTGGATGTCGCCGCTTGCTGGCCGTGATCATATCGGTACAGCATTGTACGTTGCCCGAGGAGGGGTACGATGCAGCTGCATACCTTGTTGGGTATTGATGCAGTGGACATGCATATGCATTGCATCTGCTCTATGAGGTTTAGTTGCATTGAAGTTGTGGATATGAGGAGTTGTTTTCTATTTGAAGAGGTGTTTATTTATTGAATATCATGATGTTGTTTACTCCTTTATGCTGCTATCATTGGATAAATAATTTGACTATGAATTATTAATTTCTTATATGTTGTCTTCTCTTCCACATTTAAATTCATGCCTAATTAACTCACAGTTTGAATTGCATGATCAAGCAGTTTGCTTGCTGAGATTTATTCTCACTTCCAGGTGCTTGATTGGATGCTTTGCTTGCTTGAAGGGATGGGATTAGGAGAACATCTTCAATGTTTCACCCACATTTAGACATAATAATGACACTCTTGGCTTGTTGTAATAAACTTGTTTATCTTCATGGTGATCCTTCATGGTTTAATAAAAACTTTTAAGTTGGAGCTTTACTTAATTATAGTTTTGTCCTTGTTGCTTCTGCACTTTACTTTAATGTTGGGTTTTTGTTGTTGAGTTTTATACTCAGGCAAGAGGGAAGGGATGTTAGTGACATCTTGGGCTTTAGTGGTGCCTGGGGTGTTACAAGTACACATTTAGTAGGCAAAATAACCATATAGTCCAGACAATTTAAGAGTATTGGTTCACATAGACAAAAAGAAATATCCAGATGTCTAGGAATCTAGAACCATACAAAAATATTAACATAACATTGTTCTAGGATTATTCAAACATTGATCTTTTTTTCCTTTCTTGGAGTGAGTTTTTTCTTTAGACCTAGCCGCTTTTGTGGAGTGGTCATAGTATTACTTGCCCCTTCTTTGGTTTGACTGAATACCATAGAAAAATAGTGTAGTTGAGTAGATGAACAAAGGTAATATATACATGTTTAACGGAGGGAATCATTTTACCTTCTCGTCACAGCGCCAGGGATTGTAGTGATCTAATTTATCCCCCCCAAGTTCCACCATTGTTAACTACAATTGGCTAAAAATAAGACTAAAGGTTTAATCTAAAAAAGAGATCATACATATCCAAGTACATGCTCAGTTTATAGAATTTCACCTTCTTGTAACTAGCCCAGGGTTAGTGTTGATTTGACTTATGCCTTCTAATTCTTCCATGGTTGATTGTAAGTGACCCCAAAAATAGAGAAAATAGTTTGGTTTCTGTTGACGGTAGTTAACACTCATCATAAATCATCAATATAACTTGTATAAATGTATGAATTGTATCACCAACACAGGTTTAGGGGTTTAAACTGACAAATTCCATGAGTTTTGGTGAATCTGTGTTTTTAGCAGGATTTATTTAGAAAATGAGCAAGGTGGACCCAATCGTTAGATCAAATCATGTTTATCCGCAACAAAACCAACTTAGGAAGACTCCAGAACAGTCCAGAAGCCAAACCACCATGACCTGCCATGAGATGCTACAGAGTGGGGTCGGCCAGCCCCACCTATAGGTCGGCCGGCCTATGGGAACCACCTATCAGTCCCTCCTTGATACGTCGGTTCTCCACAGCCTCCTTAGTTCAATCTACGCCATTGCTCAAGGTCAGTTTGATTCGAGGGCTTGGATTTGATGTTGCCATGGATTCATGGCCCACAGGACCCCTAGTTCCCCTATAAATAGTCCCCCATACCCCCTTGAGGCATCAGATCAAACCCAGATCAATCAAGAGAGATCATCATCAAAATAGAAGAGAAGAATCTCAGAGCTCCACAAATATTTCATAGGCATGCCTAGCTAAGTTAGATCTAGAGAGAGGCAAGCTCCTTGCTTGGATTCTTGATCTTGTTAAGAGCTTGGCTTGGTAAAGCCCTTTGTATCCTCTCTTTTGTATCTTTAATTATTAATATGTTTGCTACATTTACTATGACATTGTTCTCATTATTCTTGTTCTTTGGTATTATGTTCATCTATTTTGATTATATACTTAGTATAGCTAGAATTATTGTTATGTTTATGCATATGTTCGCAAAGCGCTCATTCCCAAGTACACGGGTGAGTGGTCGACATTATGTAAACATGGTGCTTATACGTAGTTTACCTGCGAATGCACCCTACATTATGGATCGTGTGGTAGATTGTGAGGGTGACAGCCTTGTTGAGTCATTGGTAGTCCACCTCCTGTTTGTAGGCCAAGTAGGACGCGGTTGCGATGGAAGTTAGGCTTTGTTCTTGATCTTCCTTAGTAATGTCCCTTATGTATAGATATGAAGTTAATCTTTAGCCATGATTATTAAGTATAATTGCACAATCCATGTATGCTTTGACTCGTAATTAAGAATGACTTAGGAATTAGTTTCTCTATTGTATCAACTTAGTCTTGCTATTGCGATCAGTAAGGAGTACTCTGAGTGTTCATTGATCATTTATCATATATATACATATTATCCTATCTCTTGATTTACCCCTGTTTAGAGTAGAAGGTTGGTTAGTTTATTCATCCATCACAAGTATAAGTTATCAATAGATTCCCTTTGCCAGTCCTTCCTTGAGGTAAAAGTATAAATAATGATACCTGGAATACTCCTAGGATGAAGTGCACAATGGTATATTATCTGTGCGTTTGCAGAACTCTTCATTTATATATATTCATTCTAAGTCACAATAAAGTACCATAAGTATTCCTTAAGTATCATTCTTAGTATTGATGCTAAGAAGTACCAATAAGCATTCCTGGCACCATTGCTGGGGAAGGTAGCTAGGCAATCAAAAGGAATATTGATAAACTTTTACTTATAGATGTGATCAGAAAACCATTTACCTCTACTCAAACAAGCTTACCCTTGTTCTATCTACTTTCATATCTTATGCAGGGTAATGTATGACCGGTTTTGATCTTCCGACAAATTACATTGAAGATCTAGAAGCATTATTTAGGAGGACTAAAGCTAAACTCAAGAAAGTTTCAGCTTTAGAATCGGAAGACAACCAGACAAGACATAACTTAACACTAGTTTTTGAAACCATGGCTGACAAGACTCTCCGTGAATTCTCTGCTCCAACTATGGCCAACATTCATACTGGACCAACAATTGAAATTGGAGACAATGCTTTTGAGCTCAAGCCAGTGTTGGTTTTTGTTAGTGCAAACAAATAAATTCGCAAGCGCACGGATACCGTTGTAGCTTTCACCCAGGAGTATTCTAGGGTATTGTATTTATCCACAAGGAAGTAATGGTTAAAGAGGTTGATAGTTAACCATCATGTATCCACTAACTAGTGTATCGACTAGACTAATGTGGGGATAGGTGATAAAGATAGGAGTGATGGATATATGACACACACATGAGAACTCCATGGTTAGGTTAGATAGCAAAGTAGACAAGCTAAGCTGGGAGGACAACGGGCGAGTTTAAGGTTCCTTTATACTTCTCTAGTACTATGGTTCTATTCTAAAGCAGACCAAAGGGATTAACTACGCAACGGGTGAAATATAGTGATCACACCATAACACTTTGGGACATCAGAACACTTGCCGCGTAAAGGGATGAGAAGGGGGCTAGGAAGCTCCGACTACGGTCCTGCAAACACCAACTCAAACGTGGTGGAATAGGTAGGCCATTAGGGCTATTACCACTTAGGGCTACCACAGCTATCCGTGGGGTTGGGTGCCATCTCAGGTAACCTATAGACCAGACACCTTGTCTAGTCTATCGGTTACTACTCTAGTCACGATCTATAACAAGAGCACCCGATGCGGGTGGAGATCCCATGCTAAGGTGTAGTCAACTATATTTACCATGCTTAGCTAAACACTAAGGCATGACTAGATAACCGAGATAGATATTCAAGTAATTAGAGAAGATAAATATATATTAAATACTTGAGTCTTACAATGGTATGAAAAAAATATACCATACCTTCGAGAACTACTCTGGAACTTGAGTATTTCTCCCTAACTCCCAACTATCATATACTACTATTACATCTTGAAAGTGTAGAGTGGAGGTTGCTCCTTCAGGATGTGTGTTACAAGTGAAGGAGAGGATCTCTATTTATAATGGAGAGGAGAGGGGATATGCCTAGGAATATTCTGAGATTTTGCCACCTACATGGCAGAACCGACCTCACCAAGTCGGTGGGCGCTAGAAATTCTGCTCCTAAAATCTCCTCACCGACTTGCCACTCCTGAGCTGCCACCTACCCCGGGCTATCGAACCTGTGCGCGCCTGTGCGTGTGTGGTCACGGTGCGCCTCTGCTGCTGGCCCGTCTGGCCTGGCCTACATGTGTTGGGCCTAAGGAGCACGTGGGGCCTAGCAGTAATGATGACATGGCCATAGGACGTACGAAGTTGACTTTTGAGATCTTCTTTTATATATGTGAAATTAAAATCTTTTTATTCCATGCTTCAAATATGCCAAATAATATATCCATTTCCATCGTCTCGACGAGCTCTTAGCAAAGGTGTGCTCCAAGTATTTGCTTGAGACTATTTTGCTGTGAACAAAATTCGAATTTCTTTTGTGCCCGATTTTCACCAAGCTATATATGTAGTATATATTATCTTTTTACGCGCATTTTGAGTAACATCCTGCAAAACAACTCCAAGCAACAAAACTCGTTGAAATTATTAGATTAAATCCTATATCTATCTTGGTCTGTTCATTTTAACATGTGTATATGATAAATTGATGGTTTATTATTGACGTTAATGACCATCAACAAGCTCCCCCACACTTGTTATTTGCTCCTCCTCGAGGAAAGGTAAATGTAACTATGAAACATGACTTTAGAAGATATGACACTCGCATAAAAGTTATTCCATGTCATTGCTCATACATGTGGATTTTGGTGTGGCTACCATATCGCCTTGAGTGGTTGAAAAGTAGAACGACTTTGATACCAAGTCATCACTATCCCACTATAAAGCATACTTGGAGTTTTTCTAATTTTTGAATTTTAAAGCATAGCGCATACTTCTCCTCAAATGGTACTCTCAAGTCACTCAATGGTGTATATACCCTTACCAAAGGCTTTTGAATTTGCCTTCTTTTTCATCCAACTTCTAAAAAGGCTTATGTGGAGCTTTGGGTAGGGATGAAAAAAGAGGCATACTTGCATCACAAAATATTGATAAGTCAAAAACCAGATCCAAGAAGATACAAGCCATACACTTTGATCAAGAAGTGCATGTGTGTGGAAATTAAACTCTTTTTGGTATAGACTCCTTTTGTCATGACTCTCTCCCTCTTTGCTTTTTTATTTTAGAAAACATGGGCTATCTCTTCTTCTTCTTTTTTCATCTCTTTTTTTCTCTCATGCCTTTTTGGCATGGATATTATTTCTCTTTTCCTGCATGCTTTTTTAGCATGGATTTCTCTTCATGCTTTTTTTAGCATGAATATTTTTTTTCTTTTTGCACAGCCCATATTTTTTTGGCAAAGGAGGATTTTTGAGAGAGGGTCATGACATATGGATGGAGTTTTTTTTTAATTTGGTGGACGGGTGGCATGTTTTTGTGCAACTCTCAGTGTAAGAGTTGGCATATTATATGTGGGTGTACGTGAATCTTGATCATGGGCGCATGACGAGAATCTCTCGAGGGTCACAACAATTTGACAAAGCTCAACTTGATAACAAGCAGCATATGTTTCAAGGTTTTTCAAAGTGTAATATCATATGGCTTTGGTAGGATATTTTACCATCGAGGAGAAGTATTGCTATAAATTTTAGGATTAAGTCCACTTTTGGTCCCTCAACTATTGTGTTGGTCTAATTTTAGCCCTCAACTACAAAACCATCTAGTACCGGTACCCCAACTATCAAAACCGTTCACTTTTAGCACCTGGGCGGGGGCAAGGCTATTTTGACCGATGTTGAGCAGTTTTGACACGCAACCTCGATCTCAGTGACATGTGGGGCCCATGTGTCATCGACTCAATCCCTCCTTCTCCGATGACCACGACGTGGCCATCTGGGATGGTGGAGACGGTCGTCGTGGTGCATGCGTCCTCTGGCACCTGCGCCACCGGTCGCCACACCGACGTCACTCCCATGACGCCGTCGCGTGCCACGAGGCCCTATGCCTATGTTGGGTACCCACTGACGACGAGGAACCTGTCGCCTCCCCTGGCGGTGATGTAGAGCTCGCATGGCTCGTCGCACTCCTCTGCCATGTTCAGGAGCTACGCCCACACGTTGACGTCTGGGTCATAGATGAGCACCGACCACAGGGCGTTCTTCTCGTCATCGTGGCCGCCGACCACGTACATGGCGCCTCCGATGGCCGCGCAAGCGAAGAAGGACTAGCACGGACCCAGCATGGGCGCGCCACACCACCATGTGCTGGTCAGGAAGTCGTAGATGAACACTGCGTCCGTCGGTGCCCACGTCTCCAGGTGATAGCCACCGACCACCACCAGCCGCTTCCTCCCCTTCCTGCCAGTGCCGTCCACGATGGCCACCTAGCAAAAGAGGGGGAGGCTCTCACTTTGCCACGGTAGGGGTGGCAGTGGTGCGCACCGTCCCTCCACCAGCTCTAGCAACACCATATGGTATGAGTTTGTGGGGCCTCCCAAGCCCGCCACCATCGAGTGTTTGTCCACCGTCGGACCAGCGCTATCATTTGCCGCAGGCACTGTCGGCTACACCTGGACCAGTGCCTAGACCACATGTGGGACCACCCTGCTGTCCTCGCGTCGGGTGCTGGCCTACACGTGCACCATGCTTTGCTTCGTCGCGAGCAGCGCCAACTCGAACTTGCCATACGCGTCCGCGAGCATGAGGAGGCCATCGAGGACCTGGTTGTCGTCGGCATAAGCATCGTAGAGGGCCGCTGCGGCCCATGGCATGGCTAGCAGGTCACCGAGTGTGGTCAGGACAACATCCTAGAGCGCGAGGCTATGGCTGAAGGAGGAGGATGGTATGAACCCGCTAGGGATGAATCCGATCTTTCTATGAGAGGGCGTGGGATAACTCGATTGGTGGATGGAGACGATGTTCACAGCCCAACTACAACCTTCCAAATTGTGCCTTAACAATCGATACACCACCTCCAATGACTGCCGTGATCTTGTGGAGCATGTCACCCAGCCATGAGGGCACTCGTCCTGCCAATAATTGAAGAACTAGCAAGAACAAATATAACAAGTACTGAATTTACTAGATGAAGATGAAGGTTTCAAACTCAATCTCAAATAAGGTGGGTTTCTGGAGATAAGAAGATGGGCGGTTGATCCAACATGCGCGCTTACAAGCAAGTAGCGAGAGCTAAACTTGATCTAAATAAAACCCAATAGTTCTTGGTTGTAGCTAAGGGGTATATGAAGGTGGAAGGACGACCACCAGGGTGTTGGGGTCATGCTCCAACCCTAGGACACATCCCTAATGGACCCGACTTGATACAAAACCCATTGGGCCAAACTAAGGCAATGCAATACCTTTGGATAGAAAACCTCTCGGTAGTAATTTGGTCATTGCAGCCACGTCAGAATAGATATGGACTTGATTCTAGATCCATGTGAAAATAAACTTCATAAGGATTAAATGAAGTACTTTAACTCCCCAATCCAAGTCTGTATGCGAACATGGTGACCATCACAAGTTGGAGCTGTCCTAGAGTCCGAATCCAGCCTGCTCAAATCCTTTTCCCTTTCGGTCCTCTCCCTGGTTCCTAACCAAAGCAAGAGTGCACGCGTCTCCATGGTCTAAATATGATGGACAGGAACTCTTGAGTGAACTGACTTGATGATTAAGTTGACGAGCATGGGCGTGAGTAATAGGACTAGAAACTGGTACTTGTGTCGGCGTGGATGTATCGTTGGTGTTGATGTCCTCATCATCCTCCCCTTCTTGCATTTGAGTCGTCCTCGACTCAAGCTCTTCTTCTTCTCCCAAATATGGTTTCAAATCTACAATGTTGAATGTGGGACTAACCCCAAAATCTACTGGCAGATCAAGCTTATATGCATTATCATTAATTTTCTCTAACACTTTAAATGGTCCAGCAGCCCTAGGCATCAATTTAGACTTTCTCAATTTAGGAAACCTATCCTTTCTCAAGTGCAACCAAACTAAATCTCCTGGTTCAAATATTAGTTCCTTTCTACCTTTATCACCAACAAACTTATATTTAGCATTCATACGCTCTATGTTTTCATTAGTTGTTTCATGCAGTTTTAACATCAATTCAGCACACTTAGTAGCATCAAAATTTAGTTTTTCAGAAGATGGCAAAGGCATTAAATCAATAGGAGCACGAGGCAAGAAACCATATACAATCTAAAATGGGCACATCTTTGTAGTAGAATGCAGTGAATGATTATAAGCAAGTTCAATATGAGGTAAATAATCTTCCCACATCTTAATGTTCTTCTTTAAAACAACCCTTAACATAGTAGACAAAGTTCTATTGACAACTTTAGTTTGACCATCGATTTGGAGATGACATGTAGTAGAAAACAAAAGCTTAGTCCCCAGTTTTCCCCATAAAGTCTTCCAAAATGACTAAGAAATTTAGCATCATGATCAGAAACAATTGTGTTGGGCACACCATGCAAACGAACAATTTCTCAAAAGAACAAATCAGCAATATGAGTAGCATCATCCGTTTTATAACAGGGTATGAAATGTGCCATCTTAGAAAATCTATCAACAACCACAAACACACTATCACGTCCCTTCCAGTCTTTGACAAACCCAACACAAAATCCATAGAAATATCTTCCCTAAGGAGCACTAGGAACAGGTAGAGGCAAATACAAACCATGTGGATTTAACCGTGATTTAGCCTTTTGACATGTCGTGCAATGAGCAACAAACCTCTCCACATCTCTTCTCATCTTTGGCCAAAAGAAATGACCAGTAAGTATGTCCTCCATTTTATTAGCTCCAAAATGCCCCATCAAGCCACCTCCATGTGCTTCCTACAGCAACAACAAACGAACGGAGCTAGCTGGAATGCATAGCTTGTTAGCTCTAAACACAAACCCATCACTAAAGATGAATTTGTTCCAACCTTTCCCATCTTTATAATGCAGCAACACATCTTTAAAATCAGCATCGTTAACATATTGGTCTTTAATTGTTTCTAATCCAAAGATTTTGTAATCAAGTTGATTCAGCAAGGTATATCTCCTAGTCAAAGCATCAGCAATAATATTCCCTTTCCCTTTCTTGTGCTTAATAACATAAGGAAAAGATTCAATAAATTCAACCCACTTAGCATGTCTATGGTTCAATTTCCCTTGACTACGAATATGCTTCAAAGATTCATGATCAGAATGAATAACAAACTCTTTGGGCCATAAGTAATGCTGCCATGTTTCTAATGTGCGAATGTAACACCCAAAAAATTTTACTACAAATTAGCAATTAATTCTTAGCATTTATTAAATTTTCTAGGTATTCTAACTTAGGCCAAATAAATTAAACATTGGTTAATTAAAATAACTATAAGGTTTAGAAACATGTTTGTTGCATTCATGACGAAGCATATTGTTTTTGGTTGAGTGTAGGGCTAGATGATTTGAAGTTGAATTCAAATTCCATTTGAATTTGGCTTAGAATTGAAAATAGATTTGAAAAAGAATTTGATTTTGAAAAATTTACCTTTCTTCTTTTTCAGCCCAGCTCTAGATCTGGCCTAGCCCTCTTCTTCTTTTTCCTTCCCAGATTTGGCCTACTGGCGGCCCAGCAGCCCTCCCTTCCCCCTCTCTTTTTCTCTTGCGCCGGCCTGCTGCTGCCTTCCCGCTTCCTCCCGCGCGCGCACCACATGCGGGCTGCTTCGGTACCATGCGGCCCACCTTGGCCTGCCTCACGCGCCCACACCCGAAGCACCGCACCTGTCTGCTCTCTCCTTCTCACTGCGCATTGGCCCCATGTGTCAGCGCCTTTCCTTTCTTCTTCCCCAACGTTTTCCTTTCTCTTCACAGGTGCATCTTCCTTCTTTGGTGCCCGCCGATGGCACGGCCATGCAGGGCAAGTGGCTACTGTCGCCCACACATGGCAGGAAACCAATCCTGCCTGCTCCCGTTTCTTTTCCTGCGCACCGCCCGACCTATAAAGCTCAGCGACGACCCCTTCCCTCTCCCATCCTCTGCTCTCGCTTTCTAGTCGCCACCGCCGCAATCCATCCTCACCCACGCCTCAGAACTCGACGCCGATGACTCGACGAGCTTCGTCGTGATCTCCCATGGGCGTAGGTGTCTTCATTTCTCCATTTTGTCCTTGTGTTGCTCGGTTCTTACCTAACCTGCACCGTCGCCATTCTCTAGGCGCCACCGCCATTGGTGACCCATCTCTAGAGCCCATCTCGGACGCCGCCGACCCTTCCAATCAACTCACGGTGAGATCCCCGTTCTTCCCGTGCCTTTTGTTCATCTTTTTGCGCTTAGGAATGCCGTACCAGTGACCTCCTGACACCACCAACCATGGTGCCACCACGGACCCGACGCTTTGGCGGGTACCCTATCTCGGCTTTGCGTCCTTCGTGTTCGCGCGCTCATGTAGATCATCCCCGTGCATTTTGTTGCGATCGAGGAAGTCCAGAGCGCCATTCCGGCGACCGTCGCTGTGTCTATCTCACCGTCGGCCATGGCATGCCTACCGGTGCCCCTATATAGCGGCATAGATATGCCCGAGCATCTAGTGCCATCAGATCTGGATGGATGGCTCTGATCTACGTGTACCGATTCGGTACATAATGGGTCCACCGTGGACCCATGGACCGGCCAGTGAAGCTACGTCAGCGCATCCACCGAGCCACGTGGTGCACCACACTAATCCCAGCATGCCACGCGTCAACCAGTCAGCGCCAGGGTCAACCCACAGTCAAGCCGTGTCCTTTTTGCATTAAAGCCCTTCTATTTTCATAGAACCAACCCATAGTCCTAGATTAATTCAAAATAATTGCATATCAGTCCTATTTTTATTCGTTTAGGCCCCTATATTTTTTAGAATTAGTACCCACAGTCCTATAACCGTGTAAATTCATATTTTAATTGTTTTAATTCAAAAATAGGTTTAGTTTATTTATAGAAATGCCATTACATCTTATTTCATGCATAACTTTCACGTTTTAAGTCCTATTTGAGTGATTCTTTCGCTCACGTGTTCGTAGCAGTACATAGAATAGATTTATAAGCTTTTTCAACTTATGTTTTTACTGTTTGGTGTACTGTTCTAATAGAAGTCTATCTTGTATGCATGTAATGATTGGAATGATGCTTGATTGGTGATTTGGAACATGATTAGAGTGTGAGCCATTTGAGGTGACTAAGGACCCACAGCAGGATCAGCAGTACTTCTAGGACAACTTTGAAGAAGGCAAGTGTACCAAAGGCCCCTTGTTACCTATGAACTATTACCATTCATATTCATGTATTTGTCTAATTTAAAATACCTTTAAGGACTTTACCTAGATAATTATTTGTACCACATATCCTTGATACCTAGGGTTTTTGGGTAGGACATTTTGGATAGATGCTAAAGTGCTTAATATGAAATAATTGTTAAACATGACTAAAGGCTATATACAATATGATAAAATGAAGTTTTTTAGCAACAGATAGGGGCTACAGTACAGGGTTGAGTACTCTAGTGCCTCTCCATAAGGACTTAATCGTAAAGCGGCAACCTAGGAGGTTTCGTACAACCCCGAGTGTCATAGGATGACCACCAGGATGTTGGGGTCGTGCTCCAACCCTAGGATGCATCCCTAATGGACCTGACTTTATACACGGCCCATTGGTTCAAACTAAGGCGACGCAGCACCTGTGCACAGAAAACCTCTCGATAGTAATTCGGTCATTGCGGTAGCCTCATAACAGATACAGGCTTGATTTTAGATCCATGTAAAAATAGACTTCATAAGGATTCCATGAAGTACTTGAAAGCCCCAATCCAAGTCTGTATGTGACCATGGTGACCATCATAAATTGGAGCTATCCTTCAGCCTGAGCGTTTGGTTCGGTTTCTTTGGTTTTCCAAAATTTCAGTTTCTAGAAAATGAACCCTGATTGGTTTGCTAAAATTCCAAAAACCGACCAATTTTGGTTTGGTTTTTTAGTTTAGTTTTTTCGGTTAAAACTAAATAAACCTATGCAAGAAAACATTCGACATGATTTAGAACTAACAGCACAGCACAATACAAACTTGCACAGCACAATATATTATTTGAAGACTCAAGACTGTTACAAACTTAACAATTCAATGCTCAAATCAAATATTACAAATTTACAGTTCATTCTTGATAATAAACCATAGTACTCCATCAGTTTTGATAAACAACAGAAAAAATAGGTTCCAGCCAACAGGCATCAACAACGGCAAGAGAACAATGCTCCATGGCGCCACCAGGATTTGTCCAGGCATCCAGCTAACCAACTTACCATTATCAAGATGCAGTAGTAGTAGTGCTATCCTTAGAAATGGCCAGGGCACCAATTTCTACAATAAGTGATTATGTTTTAGTTAGTACTCAGTGTAGTCATGTTACTGCAATAAGCTATCAAGATAAACAATAGAAATGATAACAACTTAGACTTAGCATTAAAAATTACCTTCCTCAACTTGGCCAATGCTTCTGTGTCCTCTTCAACACTGATGTAGTTGTTTCCACAAAGCCAATAATTTGTACAAATGAGCCACTCAACCATTGTTAGTGTGAGTGATGTCCTAAAATCATTAAGTGTTCTTCCACCTGAACTGAAGGCTGACTCAGAGGCTACTATTGAGATAGGAATTGCCAAAAGATCACGGGCCATACAAGACATTATGGGAAATCTAGTAGCATTGTTCTTCCACCATTTCATAATGTCAAAACTTTTACTAAGCTCCTCATTATCTTCTGAAAGGTACTTGTCTAGTTCAGACTTCACAGTGGTATTGGCATTCCCCTTATTGCTCATCTATTGTGCAATTATGGAGCTCATCAATCCAGAACAAAATTCTGGTGTTTCTTGAGTTTTAGCAGGCACCTTGTCACTTAGAGATGGAGCATACAGTTCTCTGTACTCCTCAAACAAAGCACAAAAATAAGTGTTGACTGTTGCCCATAGTTTCTGACCTATTTCATCACCAAACATTACCATAGTTGCCATCTTGACATAGTTAGAACGTTTGAACCGAGGATCAATACCAACACAGAAAAAATAACAATGTTAAGCAATAGATCCCCCTTGTCTTTCTCTCCTCTCTTCTCTCTATCCCCTGGCCTTTCTCCATACTTCTCTCCCCAATATTTGTAATACTTCACTAACATTTTTTGGCCCATTTCCTTACATAATGTATCTTCACCGTGACACCATTATCTCAGCAGAACCAAAACATCAGCAATC
This sequence comes from Miscanthus floridulus, assembly GCF_019320115.1. Lineage (NCBI taxonomy): Eukaryota > Viridiplantae > Streptophyta > Magnoliopsida > Poales > Poaceae > Miscanthus > Miscanthus floridulus. Next base: position 53,734,832 of record NC_089594.1, read on the forward strand.
TCATGAAAGTATGTGTGAGATGTTGGGTGACTTGTGGCAGAGACACAGAGGGTCAGCTCATAGAAGTATTTAAGAAATTGAGCCATTTTCCTTGCCTTTTCCTAATCTGATTTGATTGGAACTCCTAGTGCTTTCTCTCTCTCTAACTCTAGACTATAGTATGGGTCTTCATCACTATACCTTTCAAAGGCCTTTTCATACTCTTGTGCAGTTTGTAGCATTAGGTAAGTTGAGTTCCACCTAGTGCAGACGTCTAGGTTGAAAAATGCTTTGGTCTGAACCTTTGCTAACTCGACACATTTCTTGAACTTTACCAACCTAGATGGTCCACTCCTAACATACTTAACAGTAGCCCAAACATGAGTGATTGATCTATCAAATTCTTTTAGCCCATCACCTACTATCAGTTTGATAATATGTGCAAAACACCTCATATGAAGGTACTCTCCTTCAGCAACATAGCCTTTTGATTCATTCAGGACCCTCTGCATGTACTTAATTGCAGTGTTGTTTGCACTAGCATTGTCTAATGCTATTGTAAAAACATTCTCAATTCCACAGTCAGCCAAGCAATTCTCTAAAGATTTTCCAATGTCCTCCCCCTATGCCCCTTAACCAAGAAAAAACCAATAATTTTTTTATGCAAATTCCACTCATTGTCAATAAAATGTGCTATAACACACATGTAATTATGACTGTTCTTAGCCATCCATGTGTCTGTTGTTAGGCTAACTCTTTCATAGTTGTCTTTCAAAAATTTCCTAAGTTTTTCTCTCTCATCATCAAACACTTTCACACTAGGCTCTAGTGATTGTTCTTCTAGATGGCAAAACAAAATGTGGGCTTGCTTTTGACATAAACTTTCTATGGCCTAGAACATTCAGATAACACAAAAGGTTGCTCATCTTCTATTATCATCTCAGCAAAACTCCTCCTTAACTCCTCAGGATCAAATTTCCAAGTAGATAGAGTACCAACACTACTATTGCTAGGGCTAGGTTGTAGTTGTAAAGTACCTTGATTATCTACTACAGGTTTGTGAGGATTCTTCTTGTAGATTTTCAAATGAGCCTTCATGGAGGATGTACCATTTAACTTTGTGTCACAATGGAGTTGCTTGTCGCAGTACTTGCACTTGGCTCTCTCCTCCCCATTATCAAGTTTGATCTTGCTGACATGTTCCCAAACATCTAATCTTGGAACCAGGGGCTTACTTTTCTTGCTTTCCTCATCTCCCACTTCCTCTCCATCCTTGGACTACTGCTGCTCATCCTGCTTATCATTCTCCCCATTTACAACTTCATTCTCATTCACTTGAACATTTAGATGTGCCACTATTTCTTCAGTGTCCCCCATCTACAAGACATCAAAACAAAAACCAGCCATCTATGTACTTAGTCAGGGTACAAACTAACTAATTAATCAACTCACATTGTCACAAAGCAACTAACAGGCATTTGGATCTATTAGGCATTAAGCAAGAATAAGAAGAACTAAAGACTTACATTGGAGGACTGCTCTGTTCTTGCGGCCGTGGTTGAGGAGCTTGATGACGGTCGATGGTGGTGCCGCCGCTGCTGGCCGCCTAGCACCCTGGGCTGCTGGGTGTGCCGCCAGTCGCCTGTCGTGCCTCCAAAAGGTTAGGGTTAGGAGCGAGAGTGTGAGGCTCTACGTGTGGACGTGCTGTGCGACTCGATTCGATGTGGGGAAGTGAAGTGGTGCGGGTGCGGGGTGTCATGGTGGACTAGCGGTGGTGGGCTGGTGGGTAGTGGTAGGTGCCTGGTGGGCTGGCGCTCAGCACTCATGGCCTTAGCCGGCCTTACGAGAGTTTCTCAGTTTCTAGGTACTTTAGTTCAGTATGGCATAGAAACTGAAGCCAAAGCCGAACATCAAACTTCACAGAACTAGAAACAGAAACCGAACCGAAAAACCAAACTACCGACTATTCGGTTCGGTTTCAGTTTGGTTCGGTTTTTGGTTAAAAAGCGCCTAGGGTGAGCTATCCTAGAGTCCGAATCCAGCCTGCATGAATCCTTTTCCCTTTTGGTCCTCTCCCTGATTCCTAACCAAAACAAGAGTGCACACGTCTCCATGGTCTAAATATGATAGAAAGGAACTCAAGAGTGAACTTACTTGATGATTAAGTTGATGAGCATGGGCGTGAGTAATAGGACAAAAAACTTGCACTTGTGTCAGCATGGATGTATCATTGGTCTTGATGTTCTCATCAGAGGAGGCTCCATCGGTGCCGCACCATGCCCTGAGCGCATGGGCGGTGCTGTGGAGGAGTGCGAGCGCCAGGTGGCACGACTGGCTTGTGGACCGCGCGTGTGCTATCGTGGTTGGCGCCGCGGCCGCCTTCCTTGTTGGCGTCTAGGAGCATGAGGCCATGGCCGTGAGGATGGAGAGGGAGGGATTGAGTCAATGACACTGTGGGCCCACATGTCACTAAGATGGTGGTTCCATGTCAAAAACCACCCAACGTCGGTCAAAACAGCCTTGCCCCCGGCTAGGTACTAAAAGTGAACGGTTTTGACTGTTGGGTACCGATACTAGATGGTTTTATAGTTGAGGGCTAAAATTAGACTGACACAATAGTTGAGGGGCCAAAAGTGGACTTAATCCTAAATTTTAAAGTTTTAGTAGAATATAAATTCTCCAAGAGTTTACATAGAAAATATAGGATTTCTGTAGTCTTTGCCATATCTCACTTCATAACAACTTAGTTGACATGTTTTCCTAATAGAGATGTATCCACAAGTAACAAGCATATGTACTAGGAATAAAGTTTATGCCGGCCAACCTTTATAAAGTCAAGCTCATAGTTTGGAGAGATTTTATTTCTCATTTTTAAGTTTGATTTGTATGTATGGAATTTTTAAACACAATCAAACTTATAGGACCAAAGCATGGGTGAGAAAATGGAGTGCAAACCAGCATGCTTGAGAGAAAGCATGGTAGGGTCGGGTCCCCCACACTTGGACCTTTATGTCATTCGACACTAAAAGCCAACTGTGAATGTGGGGCATCTCCTTAGAGTGTATTGCAGCACCCATGTTCTTTAGACATCGTTCATCCTTCGTTCCTATAATTGTTATTGACCAAGAATACCTGAAGGAAACTTTTCTAGCATCAAGTTTTTATTTATTATGGGATTAAGGGAGGTCATATCTTTTATTATAAAAAATATAAGTCTAAGTTAAAACGAGTTTGTTATGCAAAGCAAATATTATTATATTTTTTATTCTTATTATTGAAAAAATCAAATAACTGAAAAGTGATTTTTTTATTATCATTATAAATTTCATTTTTGGCAACTTTATCATGGTGAGCAAGGCATAAAGGTAAAACAAGGTAGAGACAACCAAAAAGAAATGAATGAAGCATGTCATGAAATATCTTTAGAGAAGTTTACCCCCAAACTTGAATTTTGCAATGTGCAAAATCAAATCTGGATGGTGGCACTCTCTATTGAATGTGCTTCATTGTTGAAATGATATTTGGTTGAATTTACCTTGCATTTCACCCCTTCGTTCTTTTTGCTCAAACCTGAAAGGTTAGTGCCAAAATACCTGAAGGAGCAATATCACAAATATGTCCTTATGCTCATTTTCAAAAGTCATGTTATTTTTATTATCATTATTATTATTTTTTGAAAGTAAAATGATTTTTTTAAATGTTGATGCAATTGCAAAAATTATGATGCATCTAAATTCAAATTCATGATGATAGAAAATTTAAGTAACTAGAAAATGATTTTTATTTTACTTCTTTAAAGGGTTGATTTTGATGTAAAACTTTAAATTTGGAAAAACTAATTTATTTTGATTTTTTTAAAATTTTTAGGATAACTACCGATTTACCTTCGGCGAGGGCTCACCATTTTAAGTCCACTGAGCAGGACTTCTCCATTGCATTTTAGCTTGAATTTGCATCATCTCATCCTGGAGATGGATAAGGATGATTGACTTCTTGTTTTTGCCATGCCATCGTGATCTTCGTGTGGTTTTGGCTAGATAGGAGTGTGTTCATCTTTCGATCAAGGTTTCATCCCTGCATCAGGTTAGTTGACCATACATACCCAAGGGATTTTACAAAGGTGTTGAAACACTAGTGGTTGATGTTATGAGCTAAAGGTTTTCCTCTATGCTAATGAAAAGTTGGCATTCATGTTTAGTTAGCAAAGAGAGCCTCTTTTTTCAAATTCAAAACGTTATGAATTCATCTCAAGGACTTACCCACTTGAATTTGAGAATTTCCTGCAGGGGTTAATCCATGCATACAACCAAAGTCTATACTAGCAGTTTTGGTTCAAAAATCAAACTAGACTCCATGTCCAATTTGATTTAGGTAGGCTAATTAATCTAAGCATCATGCTTAATTGAAAAAGCCTATGGAAGTATGATCATCGCGATTGACCAACACTCCTAGACCAAAGCATACTATCATAGAGTAAGGAAGCATGAAAAGATAAACACGAGATTAACTCAAATAGATGTACGAACATTGAATGATAAACTAGAGAACAATTTTTTATATGCAAGCAATGTAAACGTAGTGGATGAATGTGATTAAGCAAACATGCCATGTTTTTAAAAAACAAGGAAATTAAACAAGTGATATACATAAAAATCTAGGCTTTAGCCTTTTCTCAAAGCATGGACCATCTAATGATATCATACCGACTGGCAAAGCCAACATATGAATCTGATAATCCCGTTTAACATATGTCTACTATGAAGCTAGACTAAGAGCATCGAATAGAAATATAACAATAAAATTGCCTTCTACCTAGACTAGGCAGGGCACCCGAATACGGCTCAAAATCTAGAAGCCACCCAAAGAAAGCACTAGATATTTTGATGAATCAAGCAACATGCACTGGTGAAAATAAAATTAGGAAAGATAACATTCTTTTTTTGGGGTTAGTTCTCTTACCTTGATCAATTCTACCACCACCCACAATTTGTGATTGAATTGTGAGTGATGTAGTGTAGTTGTTCCATCACATATGATGGTTTTGTTTTCTCTTAACGGTGACCTTCTCTTCATCTACACATGAATAGTATGTATATACTTTTCTGGTAGGGTGAAAGTGTTGATTGTTCATGCATGATTGGGCACCCTGGGCTCGTGATGATTCTTTTGTTTCTTCTCTTGTGGAAATGTGCCGGAAGGTCGAACGGCTGGTGTTGCCCTATTTATTCCAAATTCAACAGGACAAGGATAATCCCACAAAAGCTAGTGGCAAACTAGGTTAGCAGGTATCAAGGTCAATATTAAAATCTTTACGCCAATTACTTCCCTGGCAGCGGTGCTAGAAAGCTTATTGGTATTTGGTAACGCAAACAGATAAATCTACAAGCGCATGGATACCATTGTAGCTTTTACCTAGGAGTATTCCAGGGTATCATATTTATCCATAGAGAAGCAATGGTTAAAGGTTGATAGTTAACCATCATGTATCCACTAACTAGTGTATCGACTAGACTAATGTGGGGATAAGTGATAAAGATATGAGTGATGGATATATGACACACACAGAAGAACTCTAGGGTAAGACAGCAGAGTAGACTAGCTAAGTTGGGAGGACAATGGGCGAGTTCAAGGTTCCTTTATACTCTATCTATTACGGTGGTTCTATTCTAGAGCAGACCAAAGGAATTAACTAAGTAATGGATAAAATATAGTGATCACACCGTAACACTTTGGGACATCAGAACACTAGCCATGGAAAGGGATGAGAAGGGGGTTAGGAAGCAATGGTTCTATGCCAATAAAGACAAGAATACCACATGGGCACCAAAAATTCCACTCCAAATCTCCTCACCAACATGCCACTCCTGAGCTACCACCTGCCCTAGGCTATCGAACCTATGCGCGCTTGTGCATGTGTGGGCATGGTGCGTCTCTACTGCTGGCCCATCTGGCCTGACCTGCATGTGTTGGGCCTGATGAGCATGTGGGGCTCAACAGTAATGATGGACATGGCCATTGGACGTACAAAGTTGACTTTTGAGTTTTTCTTTTATATACGTGGAATTAAAATCTTTTTATTCCATGCTTCAAATATGCCGAATAATATATCTATTTCGATTGTCTTGACGAGCTCTTAGCAAGGTGTGCTCCAAGTATTTGCTTGAGACTATTTTCCTATGAACAAAATTCAAATTTTTTCTGCTCGATTTTTTGCCAAGCTGTATATGTAGTATATATTACCTTTTTACGTGCATTTTGAGTAACATCCTGCAAAACAACTCCAAGCAACAAAACTCATGGAAATGATTAGATTAAATCCTATATCTATCTTGGTTTGTTCATTTCAATCATGTGTATATGATAAATTGCGGTTTATTATTGACGTTAATGACCGTCAATAGCTAGCTCTCATCAATATGGTGCAAGCTAGCCAGTTTTGTGGAAAGGCACATGAACATACGAGTGCTCATCTTCAACACTTCCTAGAGATTTGCAGCACTTTCACCATCAAAGGAGTCACTAGAGATGCCATATTACTTCGTCTTTTCCCATTTTCACTTTTGGGGAAGGCGAAGCAATGGTTCTACGCCAACAAAGACAAGAATACCACATGGGCAAATTGCTCCACTGGCTTCCTAGCAAAGTTCTTTTCCATGGGCAAAACCAACGCTTTACATGGAAGAATATCAAGTTTTCAGCAACAACATGATGAATCTATCCCTAAGGCATGGGAATGCTTTCAAGATTACATATCAAAATATCCTCATCATGAGATAGAGAATTGGCTACTCATGAAGAATTTCTACCATGGTTTAACAAACAACACCCGTGAGAATATGGATGCTACTGCTAGAGGTGCATTTTTATCACTCACAATCCCACAAGTAACAACTCTCATAGAGAAGATGGCCTCCAACCAAGGATGGAATGAAGAACGTTTTCAACCCTGCAAGAGAGGTGGATGTATGCATCAACTCAAGGAGGTAGATATGCTGTCTGCTAAGATGGATATGCTAATGAAGAGGCTTGAAGATCGAGCCAATGAGAAGCAAGATGTCATTCACATTCCTGATTCTTGCATGACATGTAAAGAATGTAGAAACACTAGGCATTCAAGGAACAACTGCTCTGAAACCCAAGAGGAAGTGAACTTCATCAACAACAACAACTATCGTCCTCAACAGAATCAAGGATAGAATCATCAATAGAGGACAAAGTACCAAGGTAACTATCAAGGTAACAATTTCAATAATTTCAATAATCAGCCATCCTTGAAAGATTTAGTCTTTGACAAGCTAAATTTATGGAAGGTTTACTAGAAAACTAGCTTCCAATGACAAAGTCTTAGAGAACATAGATAATAGAATGTATAGCTTTTCCTCCGCCATTAAAAACCAGCATAGCTTTAATAAAATGATAGAATCACAAATAGCTCAGCTAGCGGCTGCTGTTCCTTCGACCGACAAAGGTAAGATTTTGGGACAACTAGAAGATCCTGAAACAACAAATCTTGTTGATATTCGCAATGTAGGATTCTACAAAGAACCATCTAGCAAAGGATGGGAGGATTATTCCTTGCCCATCAAGAAATGTGATCCAAGAAGACCCATAATTCCCATAGCCATTGGACCTCATGTGTTCCAAGAAAATGTTTGCGATTTTGGAGTAAGTGTTTAATTTATGAGAAAATTCATGGAGATCCTTTTCTATATACAACCATGTGTTTGTAGCTTGCAGATCAATCACTCTGCTATCCCAAGGAAATTCTTGAAGACATCTGTGTATGAGTCAGATGTTCACATAGACTTCATGGTTTTGGACACAGACCGAGACATAAGGGCACCCATTATTTTGGGCTGACATTTCCTGAGCACCGCTAAAGCCATCATCTATGCTGATAGTGCCAAAATCTGCTTCACTATTAAGGAAAGAAAGGAGAAATTTACTTTTAAGAATCATATATTGCATTCTCCTAGCCATCCACAGGTACAAACTCTACCCAAGGACACAACAAGTGACAAGAAGAGAAACAACCAAAGAGCAAGGAAGTACAAGGCCAGGCAGCTGAAAAATGAATTAGCAAAGATGATCAACACACTCCAATCAAAGTACGACCATCTTCTTGCTTCACCATTCCTTACAAAGAAGGAAGATCCAGGCGTACCAACAATCGAGTGTACAATTGGACAAAGATTTTTTCACAACACCTTCTATGATCTTGGATCTAGTGTCAACATCATGTCCAAGGTAACATATGACTATTTGTTTTGGTGAACCTTTGTTTCCTACATATATGCAATTACAGATGGCAGGACCAAACAATCCGATTTCCGGAGGGAATAGTAAAAGACATTATGGTTAAGATACAAGATAACTATGTCCATGCCGACTTCGTAATTCTTGACATGGGAGAAGAATAAGAAGATGCACCTATCATCCTTGGATGACCATTCCTCAATACCACCAATGCCATCATCTATGTTGGATCAGAACAAATTCACTTCCAATTTCCATGATAAAGGTATGATGCAATTTCAATAGCTATACCACTTATGAATAGGCAAAAAAGATTCGTCCCAAGAGAAGACGTTGATCATCCCAACGCCAAAGGAATCCACTCCCAAAGAATGAAGAAGGACAAGTTGTGAATGAAGAATCTTCTACACCAAAGTCAGGTCCACAACCTAAACAGTTCTAGAAGGAAAAGGTGGCATCATTATCAGAGTCACCATCACTAGAGGTGCAACCATCAAGGTCTCCATCTCCGGGACCGATTGATGCACCGAAGAATGAATAACACTAGAGAAGTCTGGTTCAGCGGACTCAAAACTCCAAACCCTCACCAGGAGGTAAAATCGATAGTTATCCATATTTACTTTTTTGCATTGCATGACCTATTTTTACTTTAGCATATTTACTATTCTACTTTTGCATATAAAAAAATTTATTGCATTAGAAAATCCTAAGCCCCATGTAAATAATTTACGGTGTGTAAAAACCCACAAGAATATTTACTGTGGTGGCATAAAAAATATAAAAATGGCATGCATACATCTAGTAATATTTCATTGCATCATAAAATATTTTTTGCATATCACGTATATACAGTTGTGTGCAGAGGAAATATAGGAAACCGGGACCCACAGGAGACACCTAGGACCCACCATCACCTCCACCATGCACTACCACCAAATTTTCAGATCATATCCATCAAAAGCAAAGAGATTTTTCTTAGCTTCAAAGCATCGCACCATTTGGTGGAGGATGAGGCTAGGTGGGCCCAAGGTGGGGCCGGCTAGCCCCACCACTTGGTCGGTTGGCTTGCTGCTCCTCCCCCCTATAAATTCCAAGCCCCAGGCTACTCTCTGCCTCAAGCTCAACTCAAATTCACTTGTTAAGTCCTTGAATTTAAAATCTACCTCTGTAGTTTAGAATTTCCAAAGTTTAGAAGTGTTGCAGAAATTAGAAAATCCAAAAATATTAGGTAGACATCCTGCTAAAAATTCTACCAATTAGAAACATTTCTAACCCCAAAGAATGAATAACCCCTAGACGCCTGTCCACTAACTCTTTTTATCCTAATCCGTTCCACGAGTTTTGTTTGTTCTTGTTGATATTTTGCAGGATGTGGAAATCCATGAAGGGCAAGCTCACCCGACCGTCTTCCTCTCGCTCCATCAGGAGTACATCCTCTAGAGCCGGCTCCAACATGAACATTAATGAACCAACCGCTGGAGCCACTGCACCTGCTACATAAGGGGAACCCAACTTCCTACTGGACGAGAAGGACATCCACTGGCAAGACCGCCAAGAGATGGAGAAGTATAAGCTACTAAAGCCACACACATTCATGCTTACAAGTGCGTACAGTCCACAACTGCTCCAAGACACAGGTTTGGACGCTAAATTCAATTTTATATTACAAGTCGTTGGATGGCAAAATTTCTAGGGTATTACAGAGCAAGGCACTAGAGCTTTAACTATGGAATTTTTATGCACTCTATCAATCACTGACACAGGGGTAGGCTATAGATTTTTTGGGAAGGAGTATTTACTCCTTGGAAAGATTTTAGTCTTCTTTTCGATTTCTATGCACAATGTGTTGTAGATGTAGACTCCGCTATCTAGGACTTTGATAAAGAAAAATTTTGGAGGGAAATTTCTAGGAAAACTGATTTTTTCGTCCCAGAACCAATGATATTCACAACCGTACTTTATGCTTTATGCATAAATGGTTAGGGATGACAATGTTTCCTAGGAATGATGCCCATACTGTAAGGATAGTTGATTTAAAATTGATGTATGACATGGTAAAGAGAAAGAAAGTTCCCCTCTCAAATTTATGATGAGTCAACGGTTGGAAGTTTTTACTCTTGTTGGTGATGTTGAGTGTACCTCCTTGGTCATTGGAATTGCTACCAACATGGGTCTCATGCAAAGATCTTTTGTTTCACTAATCACTGAACGCCCTTATATTGATTTTGAATACTTTCAGCAAGCTCACATACTTAAAAAGAAAAATGGAAGAACTGTTATGATGTACCACAGCTATACAACTAAGATTCCATTACCTAACCAGAACTATGGTTTGTATGCTATACAATTGTTAACCATGAATTTGCAGAAGAATGAAGTAGCCCCTTGTAGGAGTGCATCTGCAAGGATCACTTGTACATCATACCCACAATTCTATGTTGCCGATCCAACACCAGAAGAACTAGCCTATGCCAGTTACATATGGTTCAAGCAAGCGAGACCTTCTTGCTTGTTCCAACAAGAGCACACTATCTGGAGCCAACCCACACCTAATCACTCAGGCGTCTCTTGGCAACAAGCTCCAAGTGAGCAGCGGAAAGATGGGAACTTCCACAACTATCAAGGGCAGAACTATGAAGAAACTTGAAGTGGGCATCTAGGAGGACTCATGTCTTTCTCTGACCAAGGGTACCATGACATCCACGAGACCCAGCACCGCATTGATGACAGACTCACAACCATTGAGACCACCACTGCCATACAAGGTACATTACACAGTCATGCACAATGGCAGGCTACTATGGGACATGGGATGACTAGTCCTTAGCAATAACAGCAACAACAAAACCAGGATTGGGATATTTTGTTCCAGAACCTCCATATCCGGCCACCTCGTTGAGCAACCACGACAACAACCAGCTTGGGGGAAGGGCATCCCCTGTATATCCAGATAAGTATTTCTTTCCCCTTTGTTTTATTATTCTTAGTTTGCTTTACTTATATATAAAAATAAATAAAAATGCATAACTAAAAATAAAATAAAAATTTATCTTTGTATTAGTTATATATATTGTAGTAATGTGTGATCTAAAAAATGAAAACAAAATAAAAAGTGTGCCTAGTTTGCTTTAAGTTTGATTTTTAAGAGCTGAATAAATAAAATGGACTATGAAGATAATCTCTTAAAATAGAAATGATGAGTAGTTGCTTTGTTGTAATTCCTTTCAAGTACCTAGTTTTCAGCCTTGAAATCTCCTGAGTTTTGGATAAGATTGTTTTGATATAAGAATTTACTCTGAAACTTGAAACTTGTGGGTAGCATATGCTTGATCTAAGTCTAGGTAACTGACAGATATGATATGAGAAGGTCTGAGCTACTGTTTATCTTGTTCCAAGTGACACTAAATTCTAGAGATTTATGTTTTGAAAAACATAAAAATGCTACATGATGAGTTCTTGTATGTCAAAGCTTGAATTCCTACCAGAGCCATACATTTTATCTAGGAAACCTCCACTTATATGCTGCTTGTTTTTGCATTGATTTTTGTCAAGCTTTGTTGACGCTTATGAGAGGTTTGTCATGCTCTTAAAATCAAGATCACATACACACCACCCACATATGCACTACTCGTACACTGGGGGTAGACGCAAAAACATGCTTTCCATTTAGATCCACCCAAAAATGTTTTACTCCTACACTGGGAGTGAACACAAAAACATGCTTGATAGGTTTTTCATCCAACAAATAAATGCTCCAAAGTTCTTGTTGCGATCTCTCAAAAGAGTTGTTGCAGAAGAGAAATGGGCTATGCAAAAGTTATTCATAAAAAAAGAGATGAATAAGATAGCCCCTATTCTCTAGCGAAGATTTCCAAGTTTCAAAAGAGAGACATGCTTTCAAGGAGCATAGTAGAATTAGGTTAGCCACCATATATATCCAACATATACATCCACACACATGCACATCTTGATTTGATTGTATGACTTAACTCTCTTTGGATGCGAGGTTTGACTTTACAATATATGTATTGCAAGTATGCTCTTTCTTGCTATTTCAACTCCTATGAGCTCCATATAAGCCTTAGTTGTAAGATGATAAAGGCATAACATCACTATTGCCTTGTTGAAGATCCACAAATACCACATATTTTGAGAGACTTGAGAGTGTCATACAAAGGAATATCTGAGTTTTATTTTAAAAATTTATAAAAACTTTGGAATAATGGTTGAACAAAGAACTTGAGACATAGTGCTTGACTTGATCATTCTATCTTTTAATTGCTCAAGACCCGAGTGAATGCTAAGAAGCCCCATGGTTGAAGGTAATATGAGTAAGTTTGAAAGTCAGATTAGTTTATTCTAATCGGAAGGAGAATTTTTTATTGAACGCAAGTGTACTTTTGAAGAGTGAAAACATCGTAGCAACTCCTGATCCATTGCTGAGTTTAGAATTGCTCAGGGATGAGTAAAGGTTAAGCTTGGGAGAGTTTGTTGATGGTAGTTAACACCTATCATAAACCATCAATATAACTTGTATAAATGCATGAATATGATCACCAACATAGGTTTAGGGGTTTGTTGGTGGTCCTTAACTCATATTTTCAACCATCAATCTTTACATAAAATCCAACCAAATAAACACCAAACTTAGTGATAGGGTTTAAAACTAACATCTTTCCACAAGTTTTGGTGAATTATCTTTTTTGCAGGAGGACTTACATGAAAATGATGGAAAACATACCCTAAATGTGCAGGGACAAAGCGTAAATGCCATCTTGTGCGAAGCAAAAGAGCCCAAGAGGAGAAGGCCACTTATTTGAAGAATCAAGGCCTAGTCATGGGGAGGAAAAGCCCAAAACCAAATCAGAACAACTTAACTCTGTGCCAAAACCATCATGGGTGAAGTTAAGAAGTCAACAGAAGGTCACCCATGAAAGATGGGGTCCAAAGGCTTTAGTGAGGGTGCGACCGCACCCCTAGAAGCCAAAGGGAGAGTGTAGACCGACTGGCCACCGCAATTGGCCCCAATGGGCGTGCAACCGCACCCCTAGTGGCACCGTTTGGGCCCAAACTTCACAGACCACCTCACACCACCTGTCTTTGGTCGGTTCAAGTGGGGATGGCGGTAAATTCAATGCTGAGGAGGCGGTTTGTTCTTTCCATAGAGGGAGATCAAGGGAATTTTCTAAGGAACCTCACCCCTCCTCTCGACCTATAAAAGGAGGACCTCTCCCCCCTCATTTGAAAAGACCACAAGGAGCCTCTACATTCTATTTTCCAAGATGTAATTTTAGTATAGCCTAGTTGGGAGTTATGGAGAGATGTGCAAGTTCTGGAAGAGCCCTCGAAGGTCTAGCAAATCTTGTATCGGTCCTTTGTAAGACTCAAATACTTTATACTTATCTTCTTGAATTACTTGAATATCTTTCATGGTTATCTAGTTCATGCCTCAATGGGTGAGCTAAAGCATGGTTAGTATAGTGGTTTACACCTTGGCATGGGATCTCCGCTCCACCAAGTGCTCTAGGTATGACATGTGACTAGAGTAGTAATCATAGTATAGACGTGGTGTCTAGACTATAGGTTACCTGAGTTTGCGCCCAACACCATGGATAGTTGTGGTAGCCTTGGAGCTGATAGCTCCGACTAGACCTTTGTAGTCCACTATGTTCGGGTTGGTGTTTTCGTAGAGCTTTTGGCAGCCTTCCCCCAATTACCCCTTCCCAGTCTTTTTGAAGATCGGAAAGGAACTACTACTCCAAAGTGCTATGGTGTGATCGCTATACCTTACCCTTGCTTAGTTAATCCCTCTGGTTTGCTCTAGAATAGAACCATAGTAATAGAGAAGTATAGAGGAACCTTGTCATCCCCCATTGTCCTCCCATCTTAGCTTGTCTACTATCTTATCTTACCATGTAGTTCTACTGTGTGTGTCATTTATCCAAAAACTCCTATCTTTTATCTCTTACCCCCATATTGGTCTAGTTGGTATACGAGTTAGTGGATACATGATTGTCAACTATCAAGTTCTTTAACCATTGCTTCCCTAGAATACTCCTTGGTGAAAGGTACAACGGTATCCATGCGCTTGTGGATTTATCTATTTGTGTTAACAAATACCAATAGGGTTTAAACTGACAAATTCAACGAGTTTTGGTGAATCTATGTTTTCAACGGGATTTATTCAGAAAATGAGCAAGGTGGACCCAATCGTTAGATCAAACCATGTTTATTCATGACGAAACCAACTTAGGAAGACTCCAAAACAATCTAGAAGGCACACCACCAGTGACCTGGCCTGAGAGGCTGCAGGGTGAGGCTGGCCAGCTATTGGTGGTCCTTAACTCACACTTTTAACCACCAACACTAGCATTAAATCCTAGCATACAGACACCAAACCTAGAAATTGGGCTTTGGAACTAACACTTTCCACAAGTTTTGGTGTTTGATCATTTGCAGGAGGACATGTCGGGATTACACAAGAAACATACCTAAAGTATACAAGAAATACAATAATACAAATACCCGACATGAGCCAAAGGGGAAGGAGGTCCACAACCAAGCAAATTAGGGCCCAAAACAAGTGGAGAAGAAGTCCAAAATAAAACCAAACCAACTAAACTCTATGCAAAACCACCATGGGCCAAGTCCAAAATATTATAGGAGGCAGCCCAACGAAGATGGGCTGATTTGGGCCAGGCCCCCCACTAGCCCCGTTTGGCCCAGAACTTGGACGGTTGATGCTTACTGCCTTGCCCAGCATTAGTGTGGTGCTTTCATCCAGGTGCAATGAACCTATATGTTAGTTTGGTGCATTAATGAGGGGATCAATGAATATTCCAAGGATCAACCCCCTCCTCTCCACCTATAAAAGGAGGACTCCCCCTTCTCATTTCACAACACCACAAGGAAGAAGAGCACAACTCACTTGAGATAGAGCAACACTCTAAAGGGGTTAGGCCCTAGTAGATATCTGGAGTAGTAAGAGAGAGATGTGAGGGAAGAGCTCAGGGAAGTGCCAGACTTGTCGGTATCTCCCCGCTTGTACCTCAACGAACACCTATGCTACACTTCATTGGGTTCTCCCGCTAAGTGAGTGTTTGTGGTTCTTTTGATTATAAAGTCTCTTGATTAGTTAAGCTTTGCTCTTACTTCTTTGTTGGTTTGTCATCCGTCCTCATGGTGGATACTCTAGTAGAGGGCTCCTGATAGAGATGGATAACCCTATACAACGCTAGAGAAGTAGTCGATAGCATAGACGTGGTGTCTAGGCTAGAGGCTATATTCATTTGCCTCGTGCCCCATAGTTGAGGGGTAGGTGGCTGGTGGTGATAGTCCTATCCGTCCCTTGTAATCCCCCATGTCTAGGGCATGGCATAGATCCATAGGCTGACATCGCTTGGTAGACAAAGTGATCTTTGGTGCCCGAAGTAAGTGAGTAATAGAAGAGTTTATCTATCCATAGACCCAAAGACCATCGGAATCCTTCCTACCCTCTACCTACTCTACCCTTGTGTTGTCCTTGGACTGAACTAACTAGAAGAGTACCTTCGTTCCCTATGGAAATACGATACCCTGAATACTTCTAGGTGAAATGCTAGAACAGTAATCCTATGCGCTTGCGGGTTATTTCTATATGCGTTAAGAAATACCAACAAGCATTTCTGGTGCCATTGCTGAGGAACGGTTGTTATATTTCCTTCGAACCTAGTTCATCCTTATATTTGTATCCTTTATTTATAAAAAACAAAATAGTTTTCTTTTATCTTTTCATCATGAAGCCATCACAATTTCAAAATCTTTCTGCTTCAAACAGGGAGTTCCATGAGCCACCACCAAAATCAACCCCTCATTCTAGACATGAACTCCACCCTGGACTTGATAGCCATGGTTTGGGCACAACCCTTCTTAGGGCACAATAATGGAAACACCTGCCATCACCTACATGATTTTGAGGAGATGCGTTCATGCTTGAGCATCTCAGGCATGACAAAGGAAACTATAAGGTGCAAATTGTTTCCCTTCTCTCTCATAGGGAAGGTGAAGCAATGGTACAGACACGCTAGAGAAAGTATGAATGGGGATTGGGATGAACTTAAGGACAAGTTCTATCATGCATTTCTCCCCATGTCCCATATAATCTCTCTACCAAGGGCGATCCACAATTTCAAGCAGTATGAGAAGGAGTCTATAGTTGCAGCCTAGGCTAGATTTTTAGCGTTAATACATGCCAGCCCAGACTTGTCTTTACCTGATGTTGACGGTAGTTAACATTCATCACAAACCATCAATGTACCTTGTATAAATGACTAAAATGGATCACCAACATAGACTTAGGGGTTTTAACTGACAATTTCCACAAGAAGTTTTGGTGAATTTGTGTGTGGTGGGTACGACCCTAGATACCCACTGATAGACCACAGATACCCATGGAAACCTCATGGCGTAGGTTTGAAAGGCCCGATCATATCCAGTCCCCAGCATGCGAATGGCTAGGAAGCTGGTATGGTCTGTAATTCTTGTGCCGGCACATGTATTTGTTTGGCTGAAAAATTAACACCCCTCACATCGTCGAATGAGATCTTCTGCATCGGTAATAGCCGTGGGCCAGTAAAAACTTGCCCGGAAAGCTTTGCCGACCAGTGTTCTTGAAGCCACATGATTGCCATAGGAGCCAGAGTGAATTTCAGATAGTAGCTTCACGTCATCGTCTTGGATGATGCACTTCTGCAATATCCCTTCCTTGGCACTTTTCCTCATCAGGCTACCATCCACCAACACGTAGTGCTTACTTCGGCGAATTAATCATTCGGTTTTGATTTTGTCGGCGGGTACTTTGCCGTTGGAGAGGTATTTGATGAACTGTTCCCTCCAATCGGTGACCTGCGAAGGTATCATGAGTACCAACTGCTCGATAGGGGTTACTTCTACAAGTTCCTTGTCTTCCTTAATGGATGGTGTCAAGAGGTCCTAAATGAAGACCCCTGGCTGGAGCCATGGTGTGAGAAGATCCTATCTTCGATAGCTGGTCGGCTATTTGGTTTTGATCCCGTACCACATGGTGGTACTCGATGCCGTAGAATTTCCCTTCAATCTTCCTGATTTCGGCGTAGTAAGCATCCATTTTCTCACTAGGAACAGGACCAATCTTTATTAAGTTGACTGATAACCAGCGTGGAATCCCCGTATACCATGAGGCGCTTGACGCCGAGCTCGACGGCTATACGGAGGCCAGTGGAGACATGCTTCGTATTCCACGGCGTTGTTGGAGACCACGAAATGTATGCGAAGAACGTATCAGAGTTTATCCCTTGTCGGTGTGATGAACAGAATGCCCACACCAGCCCCATTGATATTAAGGGTACCATCGAAGTACATCACCCAGTGCTCGGGGCAAGTGGCGGCGATGGGTTCTTGGATTTCGGTCCACTCAGCGATGAAATCGGCGAGCGCCTACGACTTTACGGTCGGCCTGCTTCTGAAGTCAATGGAGTAGGTGCTGAGCTCAACAGCCCACTTGATGATACGACCATTGGCCTCTTTATTTTGGAGAATGTCTCCCTAGAGGGAACTCAGTGACCAATGGCAATCTTGTAGTATTCGAAGTAATGTCGAAGCTTGCGTGAGGTGATTAAAATTGCATATAACAACTTTTGCACCTGAGGATAACGAGTTTTGGGCTCATTAAGTACCTCAGTTGATGAAATAGACCAGACACTGTACCTTGTAGGCATGTCCAGTTTCCTCTCATTCGATGACAATAGTCGTACTAACAACTCGAGAAGTGGCAGCGATGTAAACCAGTAGAGTTTCATCTAGTCGTGGCGCTGTCATGATTGGAGGTTTTGTTAAAAACAATTTGAGCTGCTCGAAAGCTGTGTCTGCCTCCTCCGGCCAAGAAAAAAGCTTGGAGGCCTTGAGGAGCTTGAAGAAAGGTAGCCCTTTTTCACCGAGGCACGAGATAAATCGGCTTAACGCAGCCATGCAGCCTGTAAGCTTCTGTATATCCTTGACACACGTCGGCTGTTTCATGTTGGTGATGGCAGAGACTTTGTCAGGGTTTGGTTCGATGCCCCGAGCACTGACAATGTAGCCGAGCTAGCATACTGGATGGAACTCCAAAGATACACTTTGAAGGGTTCAGCTTCCATCGGTATTTGCTTAGGTTGGAGAAAGTTTCTTCAAGGTCGGTGATAAGATTGTCGGCGGTTCTAGTCTTGATGACCCATCATCGATGTAGGCTTCGATGTTGTGGCCGGTCTATTGGTCGAGGCACGTCTGGATAGCCCTTTGGTAGGTCGTGCCGGCGTTCTTTAGTCTGAAGGACATAGTGGTGTAGCAGTATGCACCGAAAGGCGTGATGAATGATGTTTTAACCTGGTCTTCCTCCTTGAGGGAGATCTGATGGTAGCCTGAGTAATAGTCGAGAAAGGAGAGCAACTCGCAGCCGGCGGTGGAGTCTACAACCTTGTCTATCCGAGGCAAGCCGAAGGGGTCTTTAGGGCAGTGCTTGTTAAGATCAGTATAATCAACACACATTCTCCATTCTTTATTCTTTTTCTTAACAAGAATAGGATTAGCTAACAAATCTGGATGATACACTTCTTTTATAAATCCGGTAGCTAAAAGCCATTTTATTTCTACCCTAATAGCCTCCTTTTTGTCCGGCACGAATCGGCGAAGTTTCTGCTTGATCGGCTTAGCGGTCGGTGAGACATTCAAGGAGTGCTCGATCTTCTCCCGTGGTACCCCCAGCATTGTCTATAGGTTTCCAAGCAAACACATCGGCGTTGGCACATAGGAAGGAGACGAGCAGCACTTTCCTATTTGGGGTCAAGGTGAGCCCCAATTTTCACCGTCTTAGAAGGGTCATCGAGGTCGAGGCTGATCTCCTTGACTTCCTTAGGACTTGGTGGAGGCCCGAGGAGGCTCTGGGATCTCCATGTCATCAGCAAATGTGGTCTTGGCTTCGGTGACCACGCTGGCCATCTAGATGGAGAGGTTGGTGGCTTCGGCGAGGGCAAGACTTTCCATCTTGCAGGCATAGGCGGCGGAGAGGTTGGCCCAGTAGAGATAGGACTCCTATAGGCGAAGGCATCTTCAACACCAGATACGCATAGTGCGGAATGGCCATGAACTTGGTCAGAGCCGGATGCCCTAGTATGGCGTGGTAGGCGGTGTCGAAGTCGGTGACATAAAAGTTGATATGCTCCACTCTGTAGTTGGTTGCCGTGCTGAACTGTACTAGTAGGGTAATTTCCCCAAGTGGTCTGGATGCCCTGCTAGGTACCATGCCCTAGAAGGAGGAGTCTGAGGGCGTGAGGTCTATTGTCCTAAGTCTGAGCTCCCTTAGGGCCCCGGTGAAGAGTAGATTCAAAGCGCTCCCACCGTCGACGAGGACTTTTCTGAAGAGTACCTTCTGGACAGTCGCATCAAGGATGAGGGGAAAACGCCCTATGTAGGGTATGTCCACCCACTGGTCGGCTCTACTGAAGGTGATGGAGATTTTGGACCATGGATGATAGCTGGGGTTGGCGGTAGTTTCTTCTGAGACTACGGCGAGCACTCGTCGGGCGGCAAGCTTCCGTTCCCTTCTGCTTTCGTTGGAGGCGAAACCCCCAAAGATGGTGGCGACCACCTTGTCATGGTCCTGGAAGGCATTATTATTATCCCCTGGTGGTCAGGCGTCCTCCATTCCCACCATTGTCGTCATTGTACTTTTTCTCCTAGAACTCCTTAGCCAAACCAAGGCAATCTTTCATCTTGTGTTTAGCAGTTTTTGTGCAGGGGGCACGGGCCGTCGAGGATCTTCTTGTACTGCTCATCATAGTTACGCTTTGTGCATGGCTCATTGATGTTGGCAACAAAGTGATTTGGTCAGGCGGCGGCGATTCTGAGCAGGTTTGAATCCATCTGGCCGATCACTGTCCGCTGTCCCGGTGGAAACTACGGTCATCGTAGCGGCGATCATTGTATTGTCGGTTGTCAGTTGCGGTCGTCGTGGCGGCAAACGTTGTGCTGTCAGTCATCATTGCGGTCGTCGTGGCGGCGAGGTGGGCGACTAGTGCCCGTATCTTTGTTAAAACGCACCTCCGCTTCCTCGGCGTCGGTGTACTAGGTTGGCGATTGTGATCATCTCGCCGATGCTGGTAGGTGGCTTTCTATTGAACTTAGAACGGAGTTCTCGATGATGAAGTCCTCGGACGAAGACGGTGATGACTTCGACTTCCATGATGTTGGGAATAGAATTCCTCATCTTGGAGAAGCGTCTGATGTAGCTGCGGAGTAGTTCGGATGGCTTTTGGTTGATGCGGTTGAGATCATGCTTGGTGCCCAGGCCGCCTGCAAGTGGCCATGTAGTTGTCGGTGAAAACTCTCTTCAGATCTTCCCAAGAGCCGATGGAGTCCGGGGCGAGGCTTGTGAACCTAGCTCATGGCGGCTGGCGTGAGCATGACAGGGAGATAGTTTGCCATGACATTGGTGTCTCCTCTAGCGGCGCGGATGGCAGGTGGCATAAGCCTATAGCCACTGAGTTGGGTTCATCCTTCCTTCATAGGGCTCGACTCTGGTGATTTTGAAACCATGGGGCACTGGAGCGTTCGAAGTGCCCTGGTGAACGTAGGGGGCCCTTCTAGGCTATCAGGGACCGACATCGGCAGTATTGCTGGCGATGATCGGCTCCAGAGCTAAGTCTGGGTTGCCGTACTCCTGCTTGTACTCTTGGCGACGTCGTACTTCATCTTCATGGTGCCCGAAACGTCGTTGATCGATATGATGTCGTGTGTCCCGAAGGTTGCTGAGGTGCACTCGGGCATCCTGTTCGACCTCTTGGTCGTGCTGGCGATGATGCTCGGCATGGTGGCCTCCAACTCTCCCCTAGGGAGGTGGTGACTGGTCGGCGAAGCGGCTTTGACTAGGGCGGCGATTAGATCTAGGATCAGCTGATCGACGGATCACGCTTGTGGAGCATGAAGGTCTCTGAACTTCTCAGATCTCGTTAACTTGATAGTGTGCCGCTTTAAGCATAGCGGCGACCTTGGCGAGCTCAGGCGTTGTGGTAGGTGAGCAAGTTCGTTGGCAGCCACTGGCCAAATTAGCGCTCGGAGTCTTGAAAACATCGTGGCCGTCAACTGTGGAGGAATTCTTCGTTGAGGTTGCGATGGAGGGGCCTTCCTTGTGAATCGAACTAGGTTATCACGAGCGGCTTTGGCCATCATGATGGCACGTTCATTATCACGCCGTTGTGCGCGGTTGGCATTCCTGTTTTCATGGGCGGTGCATTCCTCATCTATTTCGATGTTCTGAGGGGGGCTGTCGATACTGACGTTGAAAATTGTGCCACCCCAGAAAGGAAGGAGAGGAGGTTGCTTGGTGAAGGTCTCGGCAAGGGGCTCAGTGGATCCTTGAGATTCGGAGTCCAGATTTTCCTTAAGGATAGTTTGGAGAGATGCTCCGAGACCTCGGCCGGCGTGCAGCATGTTGATGGTTGGTGGAAGCTGGTCGGTGAGCTGGTCGGCGAATTTGCCCCTCAGGGCATCCTAATATGTAGCTACGGTGTTGGCGAGCCCGAAAGGCAGGGTGGCGAGCCCTAGAGTCTGCTGAGCATTGAACGTCGATAGATCGAGATCGGAGGGTGCTCGGTGCTGAACAAGGGTGTCAAGAGCCGACTCAGCAATGGAGAGGCAATCGGCAAGTTTTAGGCCGACCCAATCGATAGATTCAATCAGATCGTCATTGTTGACATGCCTCCTCTGGTAGCAAGGAAGCGAGCGGCGGGTGGCTGATGGAGTCGACCCCGGAGGTGGTTCCGAGATTGGATCTACAGTCGCAGGTGCGAGGGTGGTCGGTGTAGAACAGATCTGCACTGGCTCGAGAAGCTCTCCAACTCCGTCGGCGTTGATGACCCACGTGATGGATCTGACTGTGAAGATCTGGCCAGGCTGCGGGAGGGACGAAGAGCCTATGGAAAAAACCATCTTGTTCGACAAGGAAACAGCACGCACACCCCTACCTAGCGCGCCAACTATTGACAGAATATCGTCGGCAGTCCACCGAGGGGCACCCCGCGATGGTAGATTGATCGGTAGAGGAGCGTGTAATCAAGAACAAGAAGGCAATAGAGACACACAAGTTATACAGGTTCAGGCCATCGGTACGACGTAATACCTTACTCCTATGGTCTGTTGGTTTGCATTAGCTATCGTATGATTTGCCGTGAATTCGTAGGGGGTCCCTGCCCGCCTTATATAGTCTGGGGGGCAAGGTTACAAGTCAGTTAGATCTGAGAGATAACCGGAAAGTAATAACAGATTACAAGAAACATGGGATCGTACATATCCTATCAGATCTCGTGACATCTTCAGTATATCCTCTCCATGCCTTGTGGGGGTCACCGAGCAGAATCGTGCCCTGCAAGTCTCCTTCTCGCGGGCTAGGCCACCCCTGGAGGCATAGCCCATGTGACCTACCATGGGTATCTAGGGTCGTACCCCCCACAACAGCCTAGCCCACAAGACAAAGCCTTGTGGGGCACAACTCTGCTCGGCGCCTCCTGCAAGACACAGAGAAGATATCCAGAAGATACTACGAGACCTGTTAGGATACGTATCATCCCAAGATTCCTGTATTTTGTTATTACTTTCTGGTTATCTCTCAGATCTAACCAACTTGTAACCCTACCCCTGGACTATATAAGGCGGGCAGGGATCCCCCTCCAAACTCACGCAATATCATACGATAGCTAATTCAAACCAATAGACCACAGGAGTAGGGTATTACGTCATACTGACAGCCTAAACGTATCTAACTCGTGTGTCTCTATTGCCATCTTGTTCTTGATCACACTCTTCTCTGCCGATCAATCTACCTTTGTGGGATACCTCTCGGAGGACTGCCTTCGATATTCTATCGATAGTTGGCACGCCAGGTAGGGGTGTGCGTGTTGTTTCCTTGTTGAACAAGATGGCTTTTTCCATAGGCTCTTCCTCCCTCCCACAGCCTGGCTAGATCTTCACAATCAGATCCATCTTGTGGGTCATCAACACTGATGGAGTCAGAGAGCTTATCAAGCCAATGTAGATCAATTCTGCGCTGCTCACCTCAACACCTACGACTGTAGATCCAATCTCAGAACCACCTTCCAGGTTGCCTTCTTCAACAACTCACCGCCCGCTTCCTCGCTACTAGAGGAGGTAGATTAACAACGATGATCTGATCGCATCCATCAATCAGGTTGGTCTGAAGCTCGCTGATTGCCTCTCCATTATCGAATCGGCTCTGGACACTCTAGTTTAGCACCGACCACCCTTCGATCTAGATCTATCGAAGGTTGCTCAGGAAACTTCAAGGGTTATGGCCCTACCCTTCAGGTTCGCCAACATCGCCGCCACTTACAAAGATGCCCTAAGGGGCAGATTCACCGACTAGGCTGGAGATGTCCATCCTCCCGTCGACCGGCCTCCGCCGCTCATAACATGCTGCACGTCAGTCGACGCCCTGGAGCATCCCTCCAAACCATCCTGGAGGAGAATCCAGACTCTGAGTCCTAGGGCTCTATGAAGACCATCACCCAAACTACCACCGAGCTACTTCATTTCCCTCCTTTTCGCGGCGGTGCAATCTTCAACGCCAGCATCGATAGCCCACTTCAGAACGGCGAAACCAAGGAGGAACACGTCGCTTGTGAGAACCAAAACATCAACCATGCACAGTGCCAAGCAAATGAGGCTACCCTTATGAGGGTTGAGCAGTAGCTTGACTCGCAAGGAAGGCCACTCCAGCGCAACCTCGACGATGAGTTCATCTGTGTTGACGACCATGACATCTACAAGACTCCAAGCACCAATCTAGCAGTGGCCACCAATGAGCTCACCTGGCTCCCGCAGACACTAGAGGTCACCAAGGTCACCTCCATGCTTAAAGCTACACACTATTAGGTCAACGAGATCTGCTAGGATCAGAGACCTCCATGCTCCACAACCTTGATACGCCGATCTGCTGCCCAAAGATCCGATCGCCGCCCAAGTCGCTTCACCGACTAGCACCATGACAATAGGCAACCCCTCTAGGGTGGAGATAGGGGCAACCACATCGAACATCATTGCCAACATGATTAGGAGGTCAACTAGGACATCCAAGTGCACCTCAACAATCTCTGAGATGCATGATGATGTATTGATGAACACCACTTCAGTCGCCATGAAGAAGAAGTACGCCGCTGCCAAGAGTACGAGCAAGAGTATGGTAACTCAGACTCAGCTCTTGAGCTGCTCAATGTTGGCAATGCTGCAGACGATGGCGCTGCCAACCCCAAAGGGCCCCTAGCATTCACAAGGGCGCTCCGAACACTTCAGTGGCCCTGTGGTTTTAAAATCACTGGGGTCAAGCCCTACGAAGGAAGGATGAACCAACCACAGTGGCTATAGGCTTACGCCACCGCTGTCCATGCTGTCGGAGGAGACACCAGTGTCCTAGTGAACTATCTTCCCATCATGCTCACACCAACTATCATGAACTAGTTCACAAGCCTTGCCCTAGACTCTATCAGATCCTAGGAAGAGCTAAAAATAGTCTTCGCCGACAAATATATAGCTAGGTGAACTCGGTCGAGCACCAATCATGATCTCAACTGCATCAACTAGAAGCTGCCTGAGCTCCTCTGTAGCTACATCAAACATTTTTCTGAGATGAGGAATTCTATTCCCAACATCATAGAAGCTGAGGTCATCACCGCCTTCATCCAAGGACTCCATCACCATGAGCTTCGCTCCAAATTCAACAACAAGCCACCCACAGGAATTGGCGAGATGATCACAACCACCAACTAGTATGTCGACATCGAGGAAGCCGAGGTGCGCTTCAATCAGGATGTAGGCACTCATCGCCCAACACACCGCTATGACGACCGCCCTGACGACCGACGCCACAATGACTGCCGCTACAACGACCGCAGTTACCATCGTGACAACGACCGTGATCGGCTAGAAGGACCAGTCTGGTTAAAATCATCGGTGCTAGCCAGACCACATCGTTACTGCCGTTAATGAACCTCACGCCAAGTGCAACTATGATGAGTAGTACAAAAAGATCCTCAATGGCCTGTGCCCTCTCCACAAGAATACCAAGCATAAAATGAAGGACTGCCTTGGCTTGGCTAAAGAGTTCCAAGACAAAAAAGCTAGATGACAATGCCAATGATAGAGCCGGAGGTCGCCAACCACTGAGGGGCAATAACAATGCTTTCTAGGATCATGACAAGGTGGTCATCACCATCTTCGGGGGCCTCGCCTCCACCAAGAGCAGAAGAGAACAGAAGCTTGCTGTCCGGCAAGTGCTCGTCGTCACTATGGAAGACGCCTCGCCAACCTCAGCTATCGCCCATGGTCCAAGGTCCCCATCACCTTCAATAGGGCCAACCAGTGGGCAGACATCCCTTATACATGTTGTTTCCCCCTCGTCCTCGATGCAACCATCTAGAAAGTGCTTTTCAGAAAAGTGACGTCAATGGTGGGAGCGCTCTGAATCTCCTCTTCCCCAGAGCCCTAAAGGAGTTGGGCCTCGGGATAATAGATCTCATGCCCTCAGACTCCTTCTAGGGTGTGGTCCCTGGCAAGTCATCCAAACCACTTGGAGAGATCACCCTACCAGTACAGTTTGGCATGGCAAGCAACCATCGCGTCGAGCATATCAACTTCTATGTCGCCAACTTCCACACCACCTATCACGCCATACTTGGTCTGCTAGCTCTAGCCAAGTTCATGGTTGTACTGCACTATGCTTACCTGGTGCTGAAGATGCCTTCACCTATAGGAGTCCTGGCCTTGCGGGCCAACCTCTCCATTGCCTATGTCTATGAGATAGAGATGCTCTCCCTCATCGAAGCCACCGACCTCTCCATCCAGATGGACAGTGTGATGGGTGGTTGGCTAACCTCTTTGTTGGCGACCTCGTTCTCTGCAGAAAACAAAAAACCTAAGGGATGCACAAGCTCTCCTCCTAATGGGAAGGGCCTTACGTCATCAAAGAGGTTACCCGACTAGGGTCTTATCGCCTATGTGACTTAGACGGAATCGATGTCCCCAACTCATGGCACATTGAGCACCTTATACATTTCAATCCTTGAAATGCTCTAGATATGTACTCTCCACTTCCTGATGAATAAAATCTTGGTCTCCATAATTTGTCTCCATTTTTCTCCATTATGATTTAATCTCCATTTATGGTCGCCGAGCTCTAAGCTACCCCTTAACGAACTCTGGTACGGATCGCCATAACTTCTCCGCCACGTTTCTCCAAATCGCCAACATATTTCGCCAAACAAGTTTCTCCAAATCGCCGACCACCTTTCTCCAAATTGCCAACATATTTCATCGAACAAGTTTCTCCAAATCGCCAACGTATTTCACCGAACAAGTTTCTCCAAATCGCCGACCATGTTTCTCCAAATCGCCAACGTATTTTGCTGAACAAGTTTCTCCAAATCGTTGACCATGTTTCTCCAAATCGCCAACGTATTTCGCTGAACAAGTTTCTCCAAATCGTCGACCACATTTCTCCAAATCTCCAACGTATTTCGCCAAATAGGTTTCTCCAAATCACCGACCATGTCTCTCCAACCACCGAGTAGCACACGTTCTGTTCTATTCTCTATGGAGAAGACCCAGTCTGTGTTCTACATTATGGGTGGTCGGCTGTGGTTCCTTGGTCATGCCTATTCCTCCTACATGAGCACAGGGCTCCGCGCTCAATGTTATGGACTGTGGGCTAGCCAAGGTCGAGAGCTCTATAAAGAACTAACTGCTCGGACGCCACTTATACTACATTTATCTCCAAGCTATTTTGCCAACCGCCGAGTAGCACACGTTCCGCTCTATGCTCTATGGAGAAGACCTAGTCTCCGATCTCACCCTACACGTGCTACGAGCTCCGCGCTCTACGTTATGAGTGGTCAGCTACGGTTCCTTACTTACGCCTGTTCCTCCTACACATGCATGGGCTCCACGCTTGATGTTATGGCTATGGGCTAGCTAAGGCCAAAGAGTTCAGTAATGAACTAACTATTCGAACACTACTTATACTACGTATAATTGCGTTAGGGTTATTTCTACAATGATTCTTCAACACAAATACCACCAAACTACATAAACATGCACTTTATAACATTTATGCACATACATAAATGTTTTCTGCGCTCTCGCGCGCTCTAACTACCCTCTCCAGATGTTATAGATAATATTCTCCAAGTAGATCAGCGGCCTTCGCCATCGCCGTCCATCTCGCCGAACAGGTCGATGTCCCCAGCTAGCTTTTTCACCGCGTCATCCACCTCATCCTCCAGCTGCTGATGCTCCATCGCACCCGTCCCTTCGGCAAATCCGGCCCCTATCGCATAAAGGTCAACGGCTAGATAGTGGGACCGAACCACCGCAAGGCGTGAGTAATGGTGGTAACAATGGCGTCATGGTTAAAGCACTTGAAATTCTCCCACACCACCTTTCACCTCTCAATGATGGTGTCTAGATGCGGTGGTGTGCCATTGGACTGAGGAGCTACCTCCAAGTCGACGTAGTCAAGAACCAGCTTGAATCCAGCAACTACAGCGTCAAAGCTTGTTCCACTGGGTTCTGGCCTCCTGATCCAGCACTTTGAACTATGCCTTGACCCTCTGATGATAGTCTACAAGCATTACAAGGTTCTATCATGTAAGGAAACTACTTCAGCAGTAACTCTGACTAGGAAGTGCTCACCGTTCAGCTCCTCGGCTAGTTTGTCTGCTCGCCCTGTCTCCTTTGCCTTCTCCTCTTAGAGTTGCTTAATGGCCTGCTGTAGCTAGCCAAGCTTGGCATCTTGCTCTACAAGCACAACAATCATCACCAAAAATATGGCTATTCAACCATACAAAGTACATTTCCCGATACGCCATACCTGCATTCTGCTCAGATACGTTCTTGAGCTGCTCGAACTTCTGCTCTAGCTGCTCAAAAGCACTTGACAGCTTCTTAGACTTGCCGCATAGCTGCTCAGACATGGTCGCCTGCTACTCAGATAGGACGCCGTTCTGGTATTCTAGGTCTCGCGCGTTGGACTCCGCAAGGTCTCGCTCATGTTGGGCCCTCTGGATGTTTGTCTCCATAAGGTTCATCGCCTCCTTGAGTTTATCATTCTCCTCAGCGAGGGGCTCCATCCTCTTTATTAGCTGGCGCCGCTGCTCGGCAGTCCGAGTTATCCCCTACAAAAAATGCCAAAATTATGAAGAGCAATCTCCAACGTCAAAGATGAACATCACAAACATAGTACTGACCTTGATCTGCTTCATCACTCTAGCAAGAGCGGACTCCAGTCTTCTGAGCTCCCTGGTGGTGTCCTCCTCAACAACAACCACCACCTCATCGCCGCACTTGCGGAGGATTCAGATAGCTTGGGGTCGAGGTTCATTATGCTCGATCTCTTCCACCTTGTCCTCCTCTGCTACAACTGGAGGCACCACCTGGGGGCTCAGTGGCTAGATAGTGTGTTCGACCACACCCTCTGATGACTCAGGGAGCGCTGTCTGCTGCTCCAATACCACCGGCTTCTCCACTCTAGACTCCAGCATGGTGTCAGCAACTCGACCCTTGGCTCCAAAAGACCTGGCGGCTTCCACTTTACCCTGAGCACCTGTCGCCAACCCATCCGCCATCGACGCCAACCTCTTGCCGCCACCAAGTTCACTAGTAGTGACGGTTGACTCCTATGCAGACCACCGAGGACTCCAAGATGGGGTTTACCGGCACCTCCTCCGCTCTAGGACCAGCCTTCGGCTACTCAATAGTCTAGATGGGTGGGGTCAGATCCTCCGCATGCCTTGCACTAAATTGAATCTGCTCGTTAGTCGCCAAATAAGCTAAGGATACGACAGCAGCGTAGCTACAAGGCAAGGATACTTATGGTTTGGCTTGCTGGTACAATTTCTTGAACTGACACTGCCAGCCCAAGCCTCCAGGCATGGCCTAGGGGTCAACTTGCACACCTTGGGGCTGAAGGTCCTGTAGTCTCCACCATCAGGCCTTTTCTCTACTTCCACCAGCCTACTGGACCAGGGACTCCCCTTGCCCGCTGCTCGAGGACTCTTTTTGCCTGCTATGTGGGGACTCCCATCGCCTGTTGCTCGAGGACTCCTTCCCCCCCCCCTCTAGTTGTCCCTCCATGCACAGTCTTGCGTGGAGGCAGCTCAGTGTTCGGTGGAGGAGCCACTGGCACTTCGTCATCATCCAACCACTCAGACATCGCGGTGCTCCACGTCCGAGTGGTCCAGTCACCGTCAAGCGAGGTGCCACTCAGTTTGAGGGGAGCAACACCTACCATCTTTCTTTTCTTCTGGGCTGGCTCGTCTGCAGTTGCCTTCATCCCCTAGACTTTCTCTAACACTAGGGGTGGACTCTCCATTCGACCAGCGTCCGTGACTTTGGATTCTGATGAGGCACTAATGGCTACCTCCTTAGGCTACGTTGGTGGCCGGGCATCTACTACCTGTAGCAAATCGACCCTCGGCATGCCCGAGAAGTACACCGCTCTTTCTTGCGAATGAATCTTCCCATAAGTGAATCAATTCACTCCTCAGCAATGCTACAGGATTAAAAGGATCGAGAACAAACAATGGAGAAAGTTACTCGAGGGGGCAGATTTGTGTAGTTAAAGGGTCTCGTCTGCCCCAATACCCAAAATGAGGCCAATGGAGCGAATAGCTCTGTGGCCCGCTCTACAACTTCATCTCTCAATAGTGCCTCCCACCTCTCTTGGGTGCCATGGGTGTCCCCCTTAAAGTCAAAGCCCGCATGGGCCCTCTCCTTTAAAGGTTGGATGCGGCGCATTATGAAGCTCACTGCTACCAGTCCACCATTGGTCTTCACACCCTTTATTAGGCCAAGAAGCTCCCTTACTTGCTCCATATCAGCACTGTTTGGCTTCTCTGACCAGCTTTTCTGGCTCTCCGAGATGTGGTTGGCATCACAGCGGATGGCAGGATGGCTCTGCTTCATGTAGAACCACCTAGCATTCCACCCCTTCAGCGGCGTGTTCAGCAGCATAGTAAGGTACTCTGCTCGCCATTCCATCACGCAGCTGAAGATACACTTTGCCGACCACCTTGGAACCGCTGTCGCCCATCTTCTTCAACCAGAACAGGTGTCTGAAGAGGTTTAAGTGTGGAAGAATCCCCAAATACGCTTCGCAGAAGTGGATAAAGATCGAGATATGCAAGATGGTGTTTGGGTGGAGATTGCACAGACTAAGTGCCTAGAACTCCAACATATCCCTCAAAAAAGGATGAACAGGAAATTCCTAATCCTTGCCAAAAATAATCCTCAAACACCTAGTACTTCATCAGTGTGTGGCATTGGGAAGGCTCACCACTGGCTGGCCGCCATCCGGTGGTGATGCGGTCAGGAAGAACGCCCACCTCCACCAATCTAATGGGCTTCGCTTCCCCCATGCGCGACGGCACCCACTCTTCATCATGGCTGGCTTCGGACACCTGCCTTCTTTGGGCTCGCCTTCTTTGGGTTCACAGCTCCCCTCTTCGGTGCCATCTCTCAGATCTAGGTGGGGACTAGCGGTTGAAGCACTGCATGGATGTGAATCTAGAAATGCGAGGGCTAAGGAAGAAGATGAAAATGACAAAGTGGCAAAGGTGGGAGCGTGGGGTTCGGCGGCACGGTTTTAAAGCACTCCCCCACCTTTTTGCATTCGAGGGTTTTTGGGAAATTGCTCCCGTGATTGGTGCCTCTCTGAATTCTCCACAACTGCAAGGTGGGCCATTACTTGGACTTCTACACAACTGCGGCCCGTATCGCTGATTTATCTCTGCAATTTGTTACGGCTCGCCGAATATTCGTCGACATCTCTGCCAACCGTTATGGCTTAGTAACTACTACTATACAGCCATTACTCTGGTGTTTTCTCATGATTCTATTTTCTCCATGTTGACTACTATTTCTGACCCTAGCACCACATGACCATGTCACCTACTGTCAGGTTCGGGGACTAAGTAGGCACACTTCACCTTGTAGTGAATGTGTTTTTTCTCATTTCAGGGCTACACCCGGGGACTGGCTGCATGCTCGGCTGGTCTTCTACTTTGGACCCTTGCACCACATCACTACATCATCTACTGTCAGGCTCAGGGGCTAAGTGGGAACACTTCACCTTGCAGTGAATGTGTTTGCTTTATTCTGGAAGACTCTGTGCCTCTTGAAGCTGAAGAAGACTATCTCCTTTTCTCGTGGTTGGACTCTAAGTGGGCACACTTGGTCCACTGTGCAAGAAATTTTTGATTCTGAACTTGAGCTCCTTACACCCTTATAGCAAGCCATACTTGGGTTATATTGCTTGGCTATGGTTCACTGCTGCTCGATGATGGTTCACGCTGCTCGACAAACTGCTCACAACTGCTCGGCAACTCATCATGGTGGTCGGACCATGAGTTTGACTACTCAACTTTGTTCGCACCTGCTCGGACAAGCTCAAGATGGCGTTGCACAATGGGTACAAGGTGCTCGGGGACTAGATGTGGGGGGTACGACCCCAGATACCTAAGGTAGACCACATGGGCTGCGCTCCTAGGGGTGGCCTAGCCCATAAGACAAAGCCTTGCATAGTATGACTCTGCTCGGTGCCTCCCGCAAGACACCGAGAAGATGTCCTGAAGATACTACTGTGATCTGTTAGGATACAAATGATCCCAAGATTCCTGTAATCTGTTATTACTTTCTGGTTATCTCTCAGATCTAACCAACTTAACCCTGCCCCCCGGACTATATAAGGTGGGCAGGGACCCCCTCCAAACTTATGCAATATCATACGATAGCTAATACAAACCAACAGACCACAGGAGTAGGGTATTATGTCATATTGATGGCCTGAACCTGTCTAACTCGTGTGTCTTTGTTGCCTTCTTGTTCTTGATCACACTCTTCTCTGCCAATCAATCTACCTTCATGGGATACCCATCGAAGGACTACCGACGATATTCTATTGACATTGTGTTTCTAGCAATATTTAATCAGAAAACCACCAAGGAGGACCTATTCATCAGAGGAAATTAGGGAATTCCATAGCGGTACCTACATGGAAAGACTCTAGAAGACTCTCGGAGTTGCTCCACTGAAGTAGAGCCTAAGCCACTGCCATATGGGGCCGGCCAATCCCACCTACAGGCTATTGCCCTATGGTGTCACCCTGTCAACCTCCTATTGCTATGTCAGTTCTCCACCGCCTCTAGGATCACATCTATGCCATCCTTTTAAGACGGTTTTATCCGAGGGTCTAGGATGCTTGAAGGGCCCTATATATACCAACTATACCCCCCTCTAGGTAGAATCTAGGCATTTGATCCTAACATCCTATGGGCTAGAAATCCTAATTCATATTTTCACCAAGATCAGAGCTAGCAATCTAAAGAAGATTAGTCATTGATAGGATCTAGTCTTATATTAGAGATAGAGAGATAGAGTGAGAGAGAAGAGTTTGGAGGAAGTGTCGACCTATCGATGCTCTCTCTATGACTTGTACCCTAGCGGAATCAAGTTCTTCATGAGCTTGCTTCTGAGATTTCTCTAGTAATCGACTTCTAATTCAAGTAAGCATCTTGTTCATATTGTTCTTCAGGTTTGTGACTCTTTTTGAGTACTTTAATCCTTGTAGCTCTTGAGTTAAAGTAGTATTCATAGTGTAAGCATGGTGCTTAAACTCGGTTACTCGAGGATGTACCCTATATTCTAGATCGGTGGTAGCTCGCGAGGGTGCCTCTTATAGCCTTGTTGAATCCTTTGTAGTCCACCTCCCGTTTGTAGGCCTAGCAAGACCTTGTTGCAATAGGAAGCATACTTTGCCTATATTTTCTTTAGTA
The DNA here is from genome assembly GCF_019320115.1 of Miscanthus floridulus. NCBI lineage: Eukaryota > Viridiplantae > Streptophyta > Magnoliopsida > Poales > Poaceae > Miscanthus > Miscanthus floridulus. The sequence continues at coordinate 53,767,951 of NC_089594.1, forward strand.
ATTTCCCTAGAATTGAACAATAGAAGACAAAGCTTACCGAAGTTAGAACTAGAAGACCTTAGCAATCTCCTCCATGCTCCTATTATCTAGCCTTGATTGTGAAGTTGGGTTAAGTTAGATTTAGTTATTCTCACACACATTTCCTTGAGATCGATATAAAACTGGGTACTCTAGGTGAAGTGCTACATTAGTATAATATCCATGCGCATGCCGATTATTCTAGTGTGCGTTAATATATACCAACACCCGACAGCATTTTGTTGTGACTCTTTTGTTTGGGTATTAACATGGAAGCTGACCTTTGCCTCGACATGACCGCCAGAGGTAGATTTACACACAAAACCATGACAGAACAAGTGACATTCCTTGAGCACTTCAAAGCCAAACACACTTCTTCCATCATAAAACCCTTCTAGGGCAAAGTCATGTTGAGTGTTGAGGAGACCTCATTAGTCGAATCCAAACACATAGCATCCTTAGATTCGACTCATGAACCCTCACCCAAACCATGAACACCTAAGGAAAGATTAATTTATCCTATGAAGTTCCCTATCAAATTCGAGGATTATGACAATACCTCAAGATATCACATCACAAAAAGCACATAAAGGAAGTTCCCCTAGAGTGGAACCATCAAAGGAATGGTTAATTTAAGTGAAACATTCTTTTGAAGCAATTTAGATTCTTTCACCTTCCATGGCCATACCTTGCTTGTTAAGGGGAACAAACATAGAAACCGTCAGATGTGCAATATACAAATTTACTAGTCGGTGGCAACTCAAAACACGGATAGTTGGCGTGCCAGGTAGGGGTACTTTTGCACGTCTCAACATCAACACCAGGCCTCGGATGGCTAGTCATGGCATCAGCTAGGACCTAGGCATACACATGCGCTCGGGGACCTAGACTTCATTGTCACGGTGGAGGGAGAGCTGGCGCAGGTGCCTATCATCGTTCAACTCCTCCACTCCACCAGCCTCGACGCGATCACCGAGGTGCTCGAGGAGCTACAGCTATGTGCGCTGGAGGCCCACGCCCCCGAGAGCGGCCAGCTCCTCAACTTTGACTACGGGAGGTTAGAGCATTAGCTTGGCGTCTTCCTAGGATCCCAACCATCCCGAGAGGGCCTATGCCACCTCACCTTCTTGTTAACCAATGTCATGGTGGAGCTTATTGGGGGAGAGCTGCTCTCCCTAGAATACCTCATCTGGAGCGCCCAACAGTGCTCTGGTTTGGTCTCCACAACACCATAGAGACCGTTGGCCACCTTGTGGTGCAATGCATGATTCCATCCCCTATGAACTGATAAGTTCATGGGGATGATCAAACATGTCATGGAGTCTTTCCATGACCTCCTCGTAGAGGAGTCAGAGTCACACTCTAGCTCTGCCTCTAGTAGATGGAGCCATCACCCCTCTCGTGAATGCTTCATGATAGGTACCCCCGAGGGACATGTCAAAAGCATCCATGAGGAGGAGGCTATCCCGACGAACGACCTCGATGATGAGGTCGAGGGTGATGCAGGAGCCCCAGCTTGCCTGTGGGTGGAGCAACTGAAGGCCCGACACCTAGAGCTTGAGGAAGCATGACTCCAGCTCAAGCAGGAATGTGTGGAGCTCCATTGTGAGATTGAGTGCCATAGAGATGGGGGGCGCGCATGCGCCATGGCCCATGACGTGAACCAGAGGATCGTCAAAGATGATCAAGCGCTCCCACACTTTGCCTAAGTAAGCCAAAACATCACTGCTGCTGATAGCCTTGCTTAGGGGGCTTTCGAGGCCTGTGATGCCTAAGGATCGATAGGCCCACCATGAGATTCACATGTTGCTCAAGCGTGCGGCTGAACAGCAGGCCAAGAGCTCACTATCTCGGTGATGGGAGCTCGATGCCTAGCCAGCACACGCCCTCAGTGTGACCTAACAAGGACACATCAGTCCACCAGGAGTCGCACAGCGGTAGGCCATGCATCATGGTTCTAGGTGTAGGAGCGTCTCGACCACAACCCTAAGGCGCGTGACACCCTCGACGCCCGCCAGCGTACCCGCAGTGATGCGAGGGAGGGGGCCAGCCATGGTTACCACCCTCGACAGGGCAGACTGCTATGACCGTGACAAAGACCAGAGTCATAGCCCCAAACCAATGGGGCCCTAGGCCTTTGGTTGGCATATCCTCAAGGCAGCGCTCCCACCCCGATACCGCACGCCGACTAACATCCCAAAATACTCCTGAGGAAATGAACCCTGGTTTGTGGCTCGAGGACTATCAGCTCACCTGTTGGGCCAATGGTGCGGTCAGTGATGACTTCGTCATCCACAATCTCCCCCTATTCCTGGCCGACTCGGCATGAACATGACTAGAGCACCTTCCACCCAATTGCATTTAGAGTTGGATGAACCTAAAACAAATCTTCATGAGGAACTTCTAGGGCATTTAAAAATGCTTTGGGAACCCCTAGGACTTGAAGAACTACCAACAGAAGTTGGGAGAGACTCTTTGCGAGTACATTCGACACTTCTCCCAGCAGTGCAATGAGCTCCCCAATGTCGTCGATGCTGACAGTCATTGGAGCCTTCCTATCAAAGACCACCTATGAGTCCCTAGTCCATAACTTGGGACATAAGGGCCCATAGACTACCAAGGAACTATTTGACATCATGACCAGCCATGCTTTTGGCAAGGAGGCGGTTGGAGCAATTTTCAATCGCTCTAGAGGCAAGGCAAAGCGAAACAAGGACGTAAGAGCCCACAGACTACCAAGGAACTCCTCTACATCGAATAAGAAGAAGAACTAGAAATGGTGCGAGGGCTCACTCATGGCCAGTCGTCGAGCGAAAAGCCGGTTGAGCAGTCGGCCGAGGGCACTCCTGATCACTTCGACAAGCTGCTCGAGGACCATGCCCAAACCACGCCTTCCCTATCAAACACATGTACAAGGACTGCTCCCTCATGAAGTGTTTCTTCATTGGCAGCTCTAAGAAATGGGAGTAGAAGAAGAAGCCTGAGGCAGAAGCCGACACCGCCAGAGAGAAGGACAGTGGCTTTCTATTGTTGGATGGCTACCTCATGATCTTTGGTGGGCTGGAGCCATATAGCTCCAAGCACCAATAGAAGCTCACACACCGAGAGGTCTATGAAGCCGAGCCCACCACGCCCGCTTTCCTCAAATGGTTAGGGTCTCCCATAACCTTCGATCCGATCTGATGACTCGGATAGCGTCACACACCTAGGCAGGTACCCACTCGTGGTCGATCCAATCATCAGCACAAAGCAGCTCACCAAGGTACTGATGGATGGGGGCAGTGGCCTCAACATCATGTACGTAGAGACACTTGATGCCATTTGCATCGACTGATCACGCATCCGACCGATCAGGGCGCCTTTCCATGGCATCGTGCCAGGAAAGCAGGCCACACCGATCGAGCAGAT